>NC_089655.1:19687500-20887500 GCF_037042795.1 Molothrus aeneus
CTAGTAGAATTAAAAGATCAGTTTGATAGATACTTATCTTACAAACCTTCCTTTCTGCTCCTTCAGCATGTGGAATGAGACATTTAATACTATTTAATATCAGGCTCCTAAGTGAGGACTTAGACTTTATTTAGAATTCATTCACACCTGATACAGTTAACAAGCTTCCTAGAATAATTGGGAAATTGCTTTTGTGGAATGTATAAAATGATTTAGTGGATGAGCATGTCACAAAAGAGTCTGGCTATAGAAAGCAGCCACTGTTATTGGTGCATATACAAATAATTTACTTCTCTTGGACTTATACTTGGAAAATTCTCCTGATATGGTGTATAAATTTGTGTATGTGTTTATATAGGCTTGTACAAAAAGAAAGACTGATGCATTTTTAAAGGCTGTTGCTGTTTGTGATTTATCCTCTCACTGCCTTTTGGGGACATTCCATGGAGTCCATTGGTGGACTATTTCAAAATGGTCCCTGTATTTAATTCTACACAACAATATAACTTGCTATGTTGTCTCTCCTCATATCCAAGTATCTTTAAATGTTTTGAAAAGGAGGTCTCATTTTTTGGACAGTGCAAGCACTGTGCAGGTGTGATGAGAGATCACAGAATGGGTGGGTGGCACACAGGGTTGGCATCTGTCACGCTCATGGTACACTTTACTCTGTGCTCACCCATTAGATGCAATCTTTTTAAAAATTCACCATGCCCACAAGAAAGAAGCAGCATTATATCACAAAAAAATAATGCCTTAGGTGGAGGAGGATGCTCTTATAACTAAAATAGTGTAGACATTGAATATGTGATATTAATAGTGTTAGGTACAATTTAACTTCTCCTTTAGCAATGAAAATCTTCAGCTTCTCACTAGTTCTGTATAACCATAATTCTGAGGCTATAATGTGCAACGGAGATTATCTAAAATACCTCAATATGAGACCAAAGTCTGACCTGGAGTTAACTGATATTACACAGTCTATCTTCACACTGCTCTAGATGATCTTATCTGGTTCTGGTATCCTCTTCAGGAGTAAGATTGCCACAGAATCACAGAATGACAGAATCATAGATAGGCTTGAATTGGAAGGGACCTTGTAGATAATCTCATTCCAATGCCTGTGTGTGACCGTGGTCACAGGGGTTTTCAGGATGAAGAAGAGACGAGAATGTTGACTCCATGATCAGAAGGCTTGATTTATTACTTTATGATATATGTTACATTAAGACTATACTAAAAAGAAATAGAAAGGAAAAGGTTTCTTCAGAAGCTAGCTAAGCTAAGAATAGACAAGAATGAATAACAAAGATCTGTGTCTCAGACAGAGAGCAAGAGTTAGCTTTGCTATGAGTGGTCAGTAAATCTAAACATCTACAGGAGACCAATCACGGCTCTGCCTGTTGCATTCCACAGCAGCAGATAACCATTGGTTACTTTTGGTTGCTGAAACTGCAGCTTCTCACGAGGAAAAATCCTAAGAAAGGATTTTTCATGAAAGATGTCTGGGACACCTGTGCCCCCATCCAGCCTGTTCTTGAACATTATCTGTTGTATTTACCACTCCTTGTCCTTCCAAAGTCATTGTTGCAACTTCCTCTTTTTTTTTCTCTTTTATTTTCAAAATTGATGGATAGGCAACTAGTGATTAATGAGAATAATTTAAACCAGCCTTCAACTATTTCCAGTAAGCATCTCTCCTTTTCTGTTTAGAGGAACACTCTGAATAAAAACCCATGTATGGGGAGCATTAAGTGGGCTTCCTCTATCACATTTACCAAATATGTGAGAAAAGCATATGGAAAAGCTTTCAAGTGTTGCTGTGCTGACAGCTGCTTGCGGGGGAGGTCAGAGCCTTTCAGCGATCTGCCACTCTCCAGTAACTGTTCAAAGAGCTGCCAAGGCTGCCCCAAGAACATCCATTTAGCAGGAAGTGTTTGTCCTCCCCTTGCTCCACTGAACTCAGTAAAAAAAACATCCTTTAATGGAATAGGAGCAGGCTGTGACCTCAATACCCAAATCAAAAATTGATCTTTTGGTGCACTTTTTTGCAGTCTGTTGCTTTAGATTCTATCTATATAAATGTACCTTCATAAAAATCTCTTCGTGTACAATTCAGACCTGAAGAGCTGAATAAGAATTGGAAGTCGGTGTGCTTTAAGATTCTGCTGGTTTGGAATACTTGTTACTGGTATGTGCAGGCTTCCACAGTGCTTTTCTGGGAGAAAACGCGAGTGCATTATTCCTTTTATTGCCTGCCCCTGTGCTCTGAGTTGTGTCATGCAGTAAGGCAGAGGGTGACACAGCCCGTGCAGTGTAGAAGCATCAAGCAATCTCATTCTGCAATTCAGGCCAAGAAGCCCTGTGGTATTTACAGCAGATGTTAACCCCCTGACCTCCTGGCCTCTCTCTGCATGAAATGGGCTGTGCTCTCTGGAGCTCTTACACCAGCTGAGGGAGCTGACTCCTCAGACAAAGGGATGGGACAAAAGGAACAATATTCAGGCAGGCTGTGCTCTGTGTGCTGCAGATCCTCACTGTGTATGGCATTGAGTTAAATTCCCTCACTGCATTCAGATGTGGAAAGGTATAAAGTGATAGCAGGCATTCGAGTGAGAGCAATACAAAGGATTAGCTATCAGAAACCTTTCGGGGCTGTTTTTGACTCCTTCGTCTTGGCTTTTGTGATTTGGCTTTTAAATCTTAATTGTGCAGGGGTGATAAGTCCAGATAAGTCTAGGTGATAATCATAGTTTTAAAAAACTGCTCTGACATAGCTTGCATGACAACCTAATCCAAAATACAGCAGTAACTCTCTGTAATCTTAATGGTAAATGTTGACTTTATCCAAGCTTACAATTACAAATCCTCATTTAGACTTAACAGAAGATTGCTACAAAGGAAAAGCTAGTGACCTTAAACTTTTGTACTCTAAGCATGTGTAAATGGCTCCTTCTATTCCAGTGTGATTTCTGTATGTGAAAAAAGCAAAACCCAATGTCTCTTTTGTTGCATTTAGTGAATGATGACTGATAGCCCTTACATGCATTATATGGCATTTCTCAGTATTGTTACAAATTGCCTCAACTTTTTTTGGTGCTATCATTGATTTCTGACTGCTTCCTTGTTAAACACTGCTGAGGGCAATCTGTCAAGGGCTTCCATGATAGTGATGGGACTTTACAGTGGTGAACTGACATAATTCTTTTAAATTTCCACCAGCTAAATATCTGTTTAGTCATTTTTAGTGCAGCAAGATCATTTCAGAGAACCATTTTTCAGCTGAGTGTGGAATTTCAACTATTTAAGGAGGACTAAACTCAAAGCACAATCAAGTTCAGTAACTACCTGTTCTTTGCACTCTTGCCTGTCCTTAAGCCTCCCTAGAGAAGGGTAAAATGGAGATATTTGGGTTCTTGGAGAGTGGGGGCAGTTAGCATTCAGTGTCTTGAAAGACTCCACATAAAGTGGCCTTTAATTCAATTAGAACATGGATATTCTGACCTAAATGTAAGGTCCATTTCTGGTTAAAAAAAAGACTAACACTTGTGCAGATGAGCCTCAAGTCCTGCTCCATGAGGTTTTGGAAGGTGTTCCATGGAATTGTATTCAGTTTTCTGCTGTCCTGTTACCTTTGACCACATGTACATCACATTCATGTGTTTTGTTTTGTTTTTACAGAGACTGGGCTTTTTGGATGTCTGTAAAATATAACCTGGAATTCTGCTGGTTTCACTGCAGAATACATTGAAAGATTTCAACTTTCTTTAGTTTCCACTGTAGGAGTTGCTGACATCTTGAAATTAGTTTTCCTAGAATGCAAAATAAAAGATTTTAAATATTAAAAAGACATAGGAAAAAATTGTTGGTAATATCAGAACAAAACTTCAGTGGGAGCTAACCTGCTATTTAAAGCTAGTGTGTCTACTTTGAATTTGCATTTTGAAAAAATGGCTTTCATTTCAAATGTTCTTATGGAAAAAATTGAACATCATTTACACTGTGGCTCACAGATATTTTTTGTGCAGAAGATTTTCAAACAAAGCATTTCAAGTTGTTTTACTGGAGACTGAAGAGCAACAGGATATGAGCCCTGGTTCCATTTAAGCCTGGAGCCTAAAGTGTCTGAATATTCCAATTTTAAGCATAGAAATGGGTAAGTGCAGGTAGACACTTCCTGCATCTCCAAGCATGAGGGATATATGACTTTGGAATTTTATTCCACAAATATGCATTCACTTAAAAGAAACTAACCTGAGCCTTTTCTCTTAGATTAAATTCTAATGAGCAGGACTGACAGGGGCATAAGAGATTTGTCTTTCCCACACAAGCCACTCTGAACCTAGGAAAAAGAATCCTTAAAATAGTTTATTATAGTAAGTTAATTTCTTAATCTATTAACAGGTTGTTTTATAAAGGGAAGAACACGATATTTCATAATTCTCTGACAATTTATATCTGTAGCAGAGTTTAATGAAGACAGGCATGGACACAAATGTACCATATTCTTATGACAGTCTTTATATTGGGGTTATATTTTCTTCGTTGACTTCTAACCCAAACACTTTCTGCTTTATTCCAATGAGTTTTTATGAGAATTATCTCTTGTAAGAAAAGTACAAGAGAACCTATAGCTCATAGATTTTATTTCAAAATCATTAACAGCCTTCTAGTTCAGAGCTTTTCTTTTGGACAGTGTAAAAAAAATCAAATATTATTGTGTTTCTTTTGTTGTAACTTAAGGAAACCAGGCAACAAATTCCCATTTAAAAGTGGTTATGACAAATAAAGAAGCAGTAATTATTTTTCACGACTTCTTGACCTATTTAATCAAGTCCCTACTGCTGGAAAAAAGATTTCATTTTTGATTTTCACTTTTCATTATTTATCTCTTATAAATTTATCAGGTGATTAATGTTAAATATGCAGCTTATTCCTCCTTAGAGAAAAGCAATATTGATTTTATTCACAGGATAATTTAATTTCCATCAGTATTTTAACTTCAATAGGTTCAGAACTTTTCCTGAGGAATAGAAAGAAATGCTACTTAAAGGAAATGAAGTTTTGCTATTGATGAATCAGGAGGTACCACACATTAATTCATGGCAAAATTAACTGAAATATCATAATTACTATGGATCAGACTTTAAATTCATGCCAGAATTTTGAAGAAGCTATGGTAATTAATATATTAAAAATAAATGTCTTAAAAAATTGTAAGTTTTTGCATTTTTATACCCTGAAGATCCTGTGCCTGTAGAAAAAATGTGATTTCTTCATATGTCATTTGCCAGGAAGTTTGACAGACATGCCCAGATTCACATCTCCTTATGTCTTACTGTGGGAGCACTTACCAGCAATTGCTCTCAGTAACATGTATTAGGTATGCCTTTTAATACTCTGACAGTTAATAAATTCTCAATTGATTCAGGGACTAGAAGTGTTTGTTCATGTTTGAAGATTAATAATTGAGGTTAAAATCTTTCATTTAAAGAAAAAATTCCTCCCCTCCCCAGTTTATTTCAGCCTCTAAACATAATTCACTCCATGGTGTGATATTTTTGAAGTTTTATTTGAAAGCATGATTACAAAGAGTGTTTAGACTAGCAACTCTGGGCTTTGGAAATTGCTGCGAAGGTTCGATGACTGAAACAATTTAACCCAAATTTAGCACCTGGTTGTGATTCAGATCATAGCTGCAGGAGAGGCAAGGTGGCTCTGAGTGCCCCCAAAGTGGCCCAAAACTTTACACTGAGAGAATTCTCTCTGCAGCAGCCTTGCTGTTGAAAACCTGCTGCCACTTGAGCAAGGCTGCAGGGACATGTTGGGAGTGCTTGGTTCAGGAAGGGCTTTGTGGCATCCCCCAGGCCACCAGCAGGGTGGGTGACCAGCTGCTGTCCAGCGTCCTGGGTCACTCGTGGGCTGAGGGAGCACAGCCAGTGCTCCATCCTGAAATGGTGTGATTCCTGAAATGCTGCACAGGCACGTTCCTGCTTCCCTTGTGGCACAGACCTGGAGATCTGTGATGTTGTTTTAGTCCATTATTGATTGTTAAAGGAGTATCATGACCTGTGAACATCAAATTAAAGGCTACTTGTGAAAACACTGGCTTGAGGAAGAGGGGTTTGCCTCCATTCAGGAGCAGTTATACGAGGAAAAGCCATTGCTAGGCTTTTGTTTATCTCTCCCCAGGATTTATGCAACTCACTGGTTTTTTACCAAAAGTTATGAAGAATAGAGTTGAGGAAGAGTGACCTTCCAAAGCAGAGACAGTTTCTAGCCTGTTAGCAGGAGATCTAGAGGTTTAGGTCTTCCTCCTCCTCACAGTGGTTTGTACCAAACACTTTCCATCACCCTGTTGCTATCAGGGAATATCAGTACGCAGCTTTCAAAAGTTTAACCGGCCTATTTAAGTATCTAATTCATCTTTCAAATTCACTCTGCAGATATAGAGATAAACAGAAAAGAAATAACAGCTTGACCCAAAACCCGTGCCCATGACATCCCTGCCACACCAGCCGGGGTCCTCTACCTGTTTAAAGGTGGCTTCACACCCTACACTCCACAGGTATTTCCAGAATTACACTGAACCTGGTGGGTGAAAATTTGTCATTCCAAAACCAGTAGCATGAAAGAGAGGATCTGAGAGAAGCCAGATTTGAAACTGCAATTTCTAGTGTTTCCTCTCTCAGCTTTCGTTAATTTAGTGCCCTTTCCCTTATATACTTCTAAGGGAACAAAATGTGGGTCTGGTTGTATCAAAAATTATTTCAGTTGCTTAATTGTTATGTCATTGTCAGCTGTACTCGACACAAGTTACTGGAATCCAAGTGAGCACCAGTAAACTTTCAAATAGATTGGGTTCTCCAGGTAAGCTGCTTTCCTGAATGAATTATAGTGGGTCATATAACAGTCATGGAACTTAAAGTGTGGGAGAAAAAGGAAATGAGTAAGGCTCCTAATTTGAGCAGTGATACAAGAGATATTAGCGGCCTTTTGTGACTCATAATAAAAAGAGTTATAACTTCAGGAACCAGCTGAAAGCTGTGGCTCAGTCCCAGAGGGTTAAGTTTTCCCATTGCTGCATATCCTCACACCAAGCCATCTTTAATCTCTTGGTATAGCTGACAAAAGAGTAAACTGCAATTCTCTTGTTTCAGGATGAAAATTGCTTAATGATTCCTTGACCTGTGATCTCTGGGATAAAAGAAAATTAGGTTACTTGTTAATTTATGTGGGTTTTTTTCTTTCCTTGAGAAGTGACAAAAAAGCCCTCTTTAAGTTGTTTGAATTATTTCTTTTCTTCATACAGTGTTAAATGAAAGAAATAATTTGACCAACTGGTTTTCAGTTTCTAATTGAAAGTAAATGAAAGTGTGGATGGATTCTGACTTAAATAGGGAAAGAGCAGCGTTCAAATTTTTACTTGGCTTTTTGGATTTTTTTTCTGTTTTCATGCAAGATTGAATAAATATTAAAATGTATTTTTATACTAAACATAGAATTTTGCATGTAACTTTTTTATTCTCAACTTTACAATTATATTTGGCAGCTTTGTTTTTCTATTCACAGTCTGAAAGAGAATCAAACAAAATATAGCTTTCAAACTGGCAAAGCAGGCCTACCTACAGCTTTTCATTGAGATTATAAGAGCTCATCAAAGCATGAGTTCTGCATCCTTTTACAAATATTTTATTTTACTCCCTTCCTGTAAGCAAAATATGCAAATCAAAATTTTAAAAATGCTCATCAAAATGAAATGTATGTTAATGAGTCATAACTGTCAAACAAGCAGTTCTTTCCTTTTGATGATTGAAATAATTGACTTTGCTGAAATGAACATTCACACATAAGTGGTGGTTGCTGCAGGATGTTCATTTCAGTTATGTCCCTAAAGCAGGACACCAAGAGATAAAGTGACCTGGATTTAATAGGTTTTCATCCCTCCCTGCTCATCATAAGCACAAGATGTAGAACTGTCTAATACAAGTTTTTTAAATTTAAAGATTGTGTTTGGGAATTTTGAGCAGCTCCTTTCTTCAAGGCCGGAGCTCCAATCAGTACAGTGAGCACAGACCAAAACTGAAACCTGTGCCAATGCTTGCTGCAGATCTATCTAATATGGGACTTTTATAGGATTTGATTCCTTTCTCAGAGCCAGGTTTCACCTGTGATGATGTTTACCTGCTATTTGTAGGAGGCAGGAAAAAGTGTAGCCTTGTGCTAGCAGTCATTTCCTCAGGCCACCACTTTGTCCACATTTCTGAGGCCACTTCTTTGTGGAAAGGCAGGTATCCATCCAGAGCTGTTTGGGTTGTGTTCTTGGAGCCCAGCAGAATTATCTGCTCTGAGTCGAGCAGATCAAAGGGTAAAAAGTGAGCAAGGAGGATCTGTTCATCTCACTGATGGATGGCTTTATTCACATATTAAAAACAGCAGCCCTTTGGAGAGCAGGGCAGGAAAATCACCCAGTGCAGTGTGAAAATCTGATAGCATTGGGGAGTGAATGGTCCTTTTCCAGTGGGGGAGCTAAAATAAAACTGGCAGCTGTGCAGCAGGAGCTCAGCACACAGCAAGGAGCACAGGACAGCTCAGGGCACTGTCCCACAGCAGCTTTAGCCCAGTCCAGCTGGGGGCTCTCACATGTAGATCTCCCCTCCAAATAAATTACTTTCCCTTTGGATCAGTGAGTCATATTCCAGAAACAGAGAGAATGACTAAATCTAATGTGAGGAAAGGGTAAGGAACACGTCAGTGGAGTTAAGAGGGGAAAGGAGACAGAATTAAACCATCACTTTTGGCAGCAATGCACGGTTTGATGAAATTAGGCACAACATGAAACTGTGCCTCCAGAGAGCCTGGGTGAATTTGAGATATTTTAGAAAAAAAATAATACGAAGCCTCTTGTTGTGAGGAGTAAGTAGTTGTGCAGTGTAGTTTTGAGACATTTCTACCGAAGGCAGAAAAATCATAAAATCTCATCAGTGAAGAATTACATCTATGGGGGGGGGGGGGGGGGGGGGAAATTCCAATGGGATTTTTACCAGCACCTGACCTGTTCAAGCAGTTTAGCTCTCATTTCCTATCACTTTTGGCTGACATGCATCTGTAACAGCTGTTTCTGAATTTTATCAAACTGAGTTTAGTAATGGTGAATGCTAACTGGTTGTGACTGTAAGCAGGCTGAAGCACCAGCTCATACAATATTTGATGTCCAGTTTGCACTCCTTTTCTTCATCTTCCCTATTCATTACTTTTTTTGTTGCTATTCTTGCTGTCTGAAAGACCATCCCTGTTTAATTTTTGTGCCGTTTTATTTTTTGTTCGTGGCACTGTAGGGTAGCGAGGTTTTTTACAACTCAGACCTTTTTCCTGCAGAGGGACAGCGCGATCCATGCGAGGCTCCCATCCATCTGGTGAGGCACAGACAGCAGCTGACATTGGGGCAGGTTTGTAAGTAGAGCACTGAGAGCAATTAGCATTTGAATTAAAGCTACCTGTGGATAACAACAGGTGATTACCCTATTTAACAGCTGTTAAGTGGTGTTATTTGCCAGCTATAGACCACAGAGTGAGTGAATTGTGTGCATACAAATGGGAGTTACTGCGAATACAAACGAAGGACGTTAATTAAATAATATTTTTTAAATTGCAATTGTGAAACATAGAGGTGGACTCAGAACAGGTAACCCGTAGCAAAATAAAGGGGTTTGGAAGTGTTTTGGGATGCAGGACAGCTACTTCATAAAGGCTAAACCCCTATGTTTTGGCAGTCAGCGTTTTGTTCTAGAAACAGAAAAGCAAAGCTTGCTATTACACTGATTCAACTTCTGGCAAAAAGAGAAAATAGTAAGAAATTAAAGCACATAAGATTATTTCCTCCTTCTGTTTTATCTCTGCGTTTCCAACAAGGCTTAATCAACCTGAGTGCTCTCTGGAAAGTGCAGCGCTGTTCCCTCCGTGCATGTGTGGGAGAAAAGCTGCTCCGCCGCCCGCTCCCTTCTGTGCTGGGGGTGGCTGGGCGCCTTTTGGGCACATTTGTGTGGCATATGGCTGTGAACATCCTCCCAAACCCATGTGGGGTCTGTGCCACGGCTCTGCCTCGTGTACTGCTGCACGACATCCTACTGTGGCTCTGGCTGCACCGTTGCTGTAGGCGCTCTCCCTTGCTCAAAAGTTTTTCCTGTGAACCCCTTCTCCAAGGGCATGGATTTTCATTGACTTTGCTTTAATACATGTGAAGGTAATGCATCTACCAAGAAAGGCTGATTAGATTTCTGCTTTGAGTATTTGCTTGCACTCGACAAGCAGAATTATTTTATCAGCTATGATTGGTCTCGTTGCTACTCCAGAACTGCTGGAGTTTTGTGTAAGTGCAACTGTCACAAATTAGAAGATGAACTCCTTCCCTGTGGCACAATTATCCATTCAGTTAAAAAGCTCTCATGCCTGGTGTGTGCATATTTTCATTGCATTAGTATGAATAGAGAAGTCCAATTAATACACATAAAGATGTAGGCATTCAGTGCTTCCAGAGTACAGGAATGCAGCATAAATACTCCAGCTTAGAAGGGATCACTGTTTTTTATTAATGAGAGCTGCCTGATTAAAGCATTTGCTGTTTTAGGTATTTAAACTGAAACTAAATGCCTGTTAACAGTCTGATTCTGGCCAATTGCATGCTACATCCAGCTAGAAAATTATCACACTGACAACCTTATTTAACTGGAATTTGATGTGGTTCGGAACGGAATCCATCTGCTATTAAGAGGCTCATAATGACTTACAGAATTTTAAGTAAAAGCACCATAACCCCTCAGTCATAGCTGCAATGCAGAAGGCTTGGACTGTTTACAGATGAGTCCTATGCCATCAAAGCAGTTATTTGAATAATGTTCAGTGGGGGCTGGTTATATAAAAACCTTCAAGTATGTCCTTTTGGAGGGTTGCTCAGGGATCATAATCTGAATGGATGATGCTTATCCATTCTTCCCCTGACTTTAGGCCAGACAGAAGCTCCATATTTGAGGGCAGACTATACACAAAATATACATCACTCATATTTTCTTTATTCTTTTGGAAAACGATATATTTTTTGGAAAATGCAGGAAATTATATATTTTTTGCAGATAGCTTCCTGTCACAAGAATATTGAAAAGTTGCAGAAATTTGCTGCCAACCAACCAGTACTTTCTAAAGCCACGAGCCCTAAATAGTGACAAAATCTGCATTAGTACAGGCACTTTTCAGCATGTACTGAGCTCTTGTGCTGGCCAGGTTATTTACCTTGTTGTATTTTACGTCTGCAGGACACTCACCCACTGTGTGCAGCATCCTTGCTATCAGCACGTGGGCATGTGACTTGTTTCAAGATTAGTGTGATAAGCACCATTTCTCTTTTTCCCTTTTGTCTCGTGTGCTGGGTGATGGGTTTTGTGTTTGGAGTTTGTTTTCACGAACAGGATGGACTGCTGGGGTAGCTCCTTGAGCTTTATTTGCAGCCTCAGCCTCATTTCATGGTTGAAACAATAGAAAGATGGCAAACACTCATGTACAGCCAGCAGCAGCCGAAGATTTCTTTGTTACAGAGCACTTAAGAAATTTTCTAGCCAATAGCACATTGAACTCACCAATAGTGCTATTGTTTAATATCCTTGCTATACCATTGTAAGTTCTTCTACTTTCAGACTTTGCAGCTGCAGCTAGCTCTCTGTTCTTTCTGTTTCCTAGACCAGCTTTTACACCTTTCTGGAAATCTCTTTACTGTTTCTCACAAGTATCTTGGGTGGACAGGAGGTCTCCTGCCACAGGAAGAGCCGTGATAAAATGAGAAGAGGTGGGTGTTTCACCATAGGACATGAAATAACATGATGCAGACATGCATCTTCCAAGGTGAAAAGAGATTTTTTAAATTTATGACTCCAACATTTATAGATTTTTAAAAGTGACAGTGGTTTGGAGGGTGACAGTGCCACCTCTCCAATGACACTGGACAAACCAAAAGTCCATCAAGTTTCTCCTCCTCCATGAAAGAATGCAAAACAATAAGTTATTTACATAAAGTGTGTGAGAAAATTTGTTACAAGAATCTAAACATCAGAAGGCTTAGAAAAACTTAAAAAATCAGGGCAACAGTGGGTATTCAGCACAGAGAGGCCAGCTGAATGAGGCACAGCACAAGATGAGCTGGGAGAGGAAAGCCTTGCTAAAGCTAAAGCAGCTCCCCATGGGCAGCTCTTGGCAGTGCCTCCCAATGCCACAGTGGGATCCAGGAATCCATCCTGCTTTTCTGATGCCTCCTTCCTGCTAATCTGTGTCTGACATGATTATTTCACACAATGCAAACCCAAATCTGTCTATTTAGAGATAACCAGATAAAGTAAAAATATATCTAGAGACAGCTTGAGATTTTTTATTTAATTAAAAAGGAATTGTTTAAAGTGCAGAGAGAATAACAGTGTGTTCTCAACCTGGGACAGGCTTTAGCTTCAATATCTGATGAATCACTGTGTGAAGTGAGAATTTAGTTGTTTGGTGTAGACTTAAAGCTGTTTCCTATCCAGGGCAAAGTCATTTGTCTCTAAAAAGTCATGAGACAAAGGAGCCCTCAAAAGAACCTTGTTGCATTGCAAAAACATGTGAAATTTTACTAGGGGGAGTACAGTATTTTAACACTGTGACTGATAAAGCTCTTAAAAACATTGTCATATTTGTCAGTCACATATCCACATGACTTGCAAATGTGCAAAGCTGATTCATAAACTTAGTTGTTTCTTAATTATGACATTAGGCTGCAAAAGAAATTATAGTATGTTGTAAATATTTTTATTTGCTCTCTGTTGTGTTTGGCCCATCTATCATAAGCAAAATATAGAAAATGCAGGTTCATATTCACTAACAAATTACTAATATATGAAAGAAATATGGCAATGATGATACTTTATTAGAGTTGCAAATCTTTTTTTATTATTATTTTGGCTCGAAAACCTAATAAATAAAGGATGAAAGAAACATCACCTAATTAAGGTCCTGCATTGTGATGCTAGAACTACTGGTAGAATAGCTGTTTAACAAGATGGTAATGAATGTTCAATTGTCACAGCTTTGGAAGGTGTTACACAGTGGTTTAATATATTGCTTCTTTTATCCATAATTTCTTTAAACAATGCTTAGTATCAGTCATGTTTGTGTTCAGTTGTTTCCAATATTTTACAGGAAAAAGGAGGGCTCCAACATAGGTTTTCATTATTTAAAATTTAACATCCCAATGAGTTTGAAAAGTGAGAAAACTAAACCTTATTAAGCTACTGGAGTTTTTTTCCCAGTGCGATAAATAAACTAAAATTTATTAGTAAATAATACAGGGAATGCATCAGGCTGAGGAGGATTAAGTGTTCCTTTCAGAATAGAGACACATTCTTCAATGTTCAGATGCCCAGGGGTAATGTTTAATTAACCCACTCAGTTATAAATTTATGCAGACAATTCTTCATCATTATAAAACCCATAGCAGAAAATGCTCCAGAAATGATCCTCTCTCAGACACCAGCTAACATCAACTTGCCAGGTGTTTCATCAGAAAACCATTGCAAATAAAGATGGTTAAAGGCTCAGGAGGTCCTTGGAATGATTTTATTTTCATTTGCTGCTGGTGTGGTGTGTGTTATCAGAGGCTTGTCAAGCAAGCCATCATTTTGTCAACACTCACAGATTGGTTCTAGGTAGTCCTTCCCTCCCTTTCTTTGCTCATGGTGTCCTGCCCAAGTACCCAAAAGTGATACTTACACCAGACATGGCCACCAGGGCAGAGCTGTCCCACAAGAGCACAAACTGGGGACATAAACCAGCCATCAACCAGACAGGTCCTGGCCATTCAGATTGATTTCTGATGTGCAGAACTACACCAAAGTTGTGGCCATAATTTATAATTACCCTTTGGATAGTGTGAGCTGGTCATGCTCACAGAATATGTAGCCATTGAGTCTCATTAAAGCAGGTTTAATATGGGAAGGAGATAGAAAGAGAGGAAAGTCTCTTGTGTCCACTTACTGCTTTCCTGAACTACCCAGAGCCCACTGTTTAAATAAAATCTAATCCAAACTGGGCAAAGTGCATTTGGTGCTCCCTGCTGAAACCTTCCAGAATCCTTAAACCATCAGCTCTTGTGGTTCACTGAATACCTGAATGAATTATTTTCAACTGATTTGGCACCACTTCAAAGGAACAGATGGTTCCATCTTTACTGCAAAAACAATAACTGCAGCAGCAACAAAATAATCTGTGATTCTGCCTGGAACCTATTTAAATATAAGGGAGAGCTCTTTGACCATCTTACATTCCTGACAATTACCTCAAGGAAGAAATCTATTTCCCAAGAAAATCACATTATAATTTTCTAAGCAAAGTATCACATCCATGGAGCAGTTGTCTGAGACAGAGAGAGACTGAGCTGTCATGGATGAGTTTCTAATAGTGCCTCCCCAGCAATACAGCAGCTGCAAGGAGAGAGATTGTGAAAACATGGTGTTGAGGGACTCTACCAAAGCTAAAAATAAACTAATATATGCTAGTTTATAGGAAATAGTAGAAGAAGAAGAAAATGGGGGCTAAGCTCCCAGAAGCACAAATGATGTGATTAGGGATATGCAGCAAAAGCAGAACAGATTTCAAATAGCCAAAAATTGTCCAGACTACCACCTTCTTTCTTTTAGAGAATGTTTTTACTGGTCATGGTCTAGAAGTGCTTGTTATAAACCAGTGTGCAGTCTGTCTTTGGGAATAGGATTCTCTTAAATTTGCCTTTTAATCTCTAATATTTCAGCCTAGGAAAAGCAATATAATTGACGAAGTAATTTTCTGCTATTATTGAAATAGTCAGATATACAGGATTAACATTAGGGATAAAGCAATAAATAGTGCTCATTGTATTTAATACATACAGCTTTGCAAGTTTTAGGGGAATATATATAAATATATATAAAAATGGCATTCATTAAAAACTAGACCTGTCCCTGTACAGACTAGCTGTCAAACATTAATGTGAAATCTCATTTTTTTCCTATACATTTCTATTTTTAAATCCCAAGTAAATTCTTCAGAATGCTAGTGTATATTACAGAAGAGATAATCTTCTGCATACAAGACCTATGCCAGTGTCAGTTTTCTGGCTTTTCTGGGCAACTCTAATTATTGGGAGTGTGCTACAAGAAGAAATATTTGGAGAGCCACTTTAGCAGAGGCAGTACTTAAACATTTAGTTGCTTGGCTTTTCAGCTGCTTTTTGCCCATGCTGTCCCTTCTGTTCAGATGGTGAACAAGGTGAGGAGAGGATCCTGCTTAAATTCAGCATGCTGAGGATTTGTCTTCTGGTCATTTTTCAGCTAAATTTGATTCCTGATCCAATCCATTGCATGGACCTGATGATGAGAGTGCTGCACATGGGGAGGGGTGACCCCTAATGAGCACAGAGCCTGTAATGGAGCTCTGCTAGAGAGTGAACGCGTGTCAGGCTGTGCCTGGCGTGGATAAATGTGTTTCTCTGCTCCTGAGTCAGGGAGAGCCAGCCCCCACGGAGGAATCCCTGCTGGACACCAGTGGGTGTGCATGGCACTGAGGGAGGATTTGGGGAAGGGGGTTCTCAAATTGCTGCAGCAGGCAGGCTGGCAGGGCAGGCAGCTCCTGCAGCTCCTGCAGCCTGGCAGTGAACGTGGGCTGTTCCCTGACTGAGGTACAGCTGCTGTTACACTGAGGGCTTGGAGAGCCCTGAACATCTGTCAGAGAGGCAAACAGGTGGAACCCAGCTGTGGCCACAGTTGCTCTTACAATTCTTGGATTATAGTAAAACCTCTGAGGTGCTCCTTAGATTCCCTGTGGAAAGCACATTCCTGGTATGTTATCATATTGCCCTCAGCCTGTAGCCTGGTCCCTGCTCAGGGAGGGTTGCATTTTCTGTTTGCACAATAGAAGCAACAGCAAGCAGAAAGCACCCCTAGGTTCTAAATAATTATATTTGCTAAGTGTACACAAGAAGCTTGACTGCACTCTCAGCACTGATCTGACTGATTTCTGGCAGCTGCTTTACCCTGATGCATGGAGATCAGCCTTAGTGTTCACAGGATTCTTACAGGGGCATTTTTTTCCTGTGTGATGAACATGATGGCAACAATTAGCAATCAGCAAACAGCCAGTGGCATGATTACTAACACAGGTAGTTTTTTGAAATATTTTGTTTGTTGAACAGAGCAATTTTATTTTGCTTAGGTGGTACCTAAATATTCCCTACATTCAAATATTCTTGGGGGGGAAAAAGGCATTATATAAGAAAAAGGTTCAGGCTGTTCTTAGTGAGATCAATACAGCTCATCTGTTTATATGATTCTAAGGAGGATATGATGGGTAAAATACTCTGGGGAAAAGTTCTCTCTGTGAATATCAAATGATAGAACTTCTATTTCATAATTAGTCATATTTAATTGCTATGAGACCTACATTTAAGCTTACTTTAAGAATCTGTTTTTCTATGGATTACTAAAGAAAGACCAAAGATGTTTAACACACATGACTTGATGAAAAAGGTTTTTCCAGGACACAGAAAAGGTGATGCAAAATAAAATGTCATTTTTGTCCTTCGTGACAGTTCTTACATTTTTTTTATTTGATACCTTCTCTTTTTTGTCATTTTTCTCATGTTTCTAAATTAGTTGTAACTTTCAACAATTTGTTGTCCATCAAAATCAGAAAACAAGGAAATCTTACCAAGTGAAAACTTTTGTTTTTCAGTGCTGTCTGTTCTGTCATTCTTAGTTCAGCCTCAAATTTAGGATCTCTCAGTAGGAGAAGATGGATCTTTGGTGAAGACTGACTTTATCACAGCTTGACAGCACTTTATTATCTGCCTTAGTTTTAGTGGCTTTCATGTTTTGTGTTTATTTAGCTGAAAATTGAGAATGAGTTGAAAATACAAACCAAGTTTCAATCAGAGCTGTAGAACAGCTTTGTTGTGGAGTGCTGCACATGTTAAACCCTTTTTGCTACATGAAAATTTATTTTTTTAAAAAAAGCAAACCAGCTAAACTTTCAACATTTGACCTCACTGCTGACAATGATGATGATGATGGACTTGGGGCTATAAGTGCTTTACTGAGAACCCTGGAAAGTGCACGTGGACAGCCAAATTGAAGGGGAAAATAGCTCTGGAGTCATTCTGTCTATGGGATTCCAAAACTGCTGGGAATCAGCAGTGTAGGCACAAGGGTTTTCCATATTCATAGAACTGTGGAATGGTTTGGGGTAGAAGGGACATTAGGGATCATTCTGTTCCAACCTTCCTCTGTCCCAGGCTGCTCCAAGCACTGCCCAGCCTGGCCTTGGACACTTCCAGGGATCCAGGGGCAGCCACAGCTTCTCTGGGCACCCTGTGCCAGGGGCTCACCTGTGCTGCTTTGGAAATAACTGAGTCCCCCTAAAAACCTGCTAAGTTGAGAAGTACAATTAATAGCAAAAGAGTGATTGGAGGGATAATTTGTAATTAGAAAGGCTTTGCATCGGTGCTGGTTTATTTCCTGGACTCAGGAAGGCTCTTCTGCACAGGTGTGAGAGGTCCTGCTGTGTTTTTGGGTGATGCTGATACGCACATGGGCTCTGCCTTTTGGGAAAGCTCTTCACACCCCCTCAGCCCAGAGGGCTCCCAAAGCTTAGGTTAAACTGCATTTCAGGCCACTATAGCCAGTGGGGCTGTTTGAATGGAAATGAGCATCAGTCTCTTGCTGGGGGTGAAACAATCCAACAGAGAAACATTCAAAAAGAGAAACAGACATGTAGAACTCTGAAATCATATTAAAGTATTCTTTTTTAAAAGTAATCTTAAAAAGTATTCTTTCTTCTTTTACATAATAACAAGATTAGATAACAACAAGAACTTGCTCTTGTTTTGATCTGAGATATCTCAGTTTTAAAAGAAAGGTCTAACCATTTTCTTCCCTTTTCTCTTACCTATTCCACAACTCAAGCTGTACAGGCTGTTCAAGGTCGAGTGTGCTCTCACACCTTCAGCATGTTTCTGTTGGAGTGCTGTGATGTAGGATTGTGTTTAGCTGATAGTCTTGGACAACTCAACTTGTTGTTTGGTATTTTACAGAGATATAAAATGGGACAATGACATGGCAGGTACATGGCAGGTGTGTTCTGAAGATTTGTCGCTAATTATCTGCAGGAAACCATGGGAAAATAATCAGAAGTTTATGTTTAACTTTTAATGTGCTGCAGATTGTTGAAGGAAATAAAGGGGACCAGACAGAAGGGCAAGGAGGTGGGAATTTCTCTAAAGGGTACTGCTGCTTTCACTTTCCTCTGCCTGCTTTGTCTCTTGCCTAATTAGTTTGTATTTAATCTCCTGGAGCAAAGAGTTCCCAACTCCATGTTTGTCCATGACAATCACAGTGAGATCCTGCTAGAGGACTGTTCCAGCAGTGATAACTGTTTTCAGTGTCACATGTCCTTTTCTTTTTTTTCCTAGTGAAAATGAGCAAATTAAAGACCGTAACTGGGATGTTTACAGCAACAACATGGTGAACAAACAGATAAGGTAATTTTACCCCTTCTGTTAGTTACCAAAGCAACACTATAAAGATCCTTTTAATTTAGTTTAGTGCTGTGAAGATTAAAGCTTAATTAAAATGGTGATATTAAAAAAAAATTAAAACCTGAAGCAGCATAGGAAAAATAGAAAGATGTAATTATGGTCCAGTGAATGCTTATCACTCATTATGAAGTCTTAGAGAAGAGGCATTTTTTTCTCTCTATTGAGAGTAATTTTATTTTGGTCATAAATTTGAATGACCAGAACAACCTAGGATCATAGCTGTTTATAAATTAATAAGGACAGTTGGAAGGAATGTGTTATTCTTCTCATAAAATAGGGGGTAGTTAGTTTTCCTTTGCTGGCCCATTTCCTAAAACATTCTCTTTCATACCCATGAGGGATAAAGACTCTATGAAGACAAAAAAAAAATCCTGTACTCCAGTATTTCACATGGCTTGCATAGAAATTCAGCTTTTTAGTATTAAAAGATCTCTTACTTTCAAATTGTTTAATAGGCATACCCTATTGTGAGTTTGAAAGGTTAGATTTTCAAGTGGTTCTAACTGGTGCCATTTCCTTTTATCAACGTAGCTGCACTAATTTTTACTGGGTGAAAAGATATGTGAAGGACTTGATGTGATATAATTATTAGAAATTCCTCCAGGAATATGACTTTTGTTGGCTAGTTAAACATCTGTTGCTTTGCCAGATTCCTCCTAATGAGTTTAAAATCATTGTGGGGAAGCCATATGTTTGCCCAGTAGAAAGCAAACCAGGACACGACACAATATTCTTTCACTGCAGAATTCCAAATAGGAATTTCTGCCCATGACAAAGCAGGAGCACTGGAGAAGGAGCAGTTCAAGCTTGTCAGTTTTGTTGAGAGGTATCTTTCCAAATTCTTCCAGAAGGGAGCTGGGGAGATGCCATAGCTGGTACCCTGGAGAAGCAGCTCCAAATACCACAGGACTAAAAATGCCCTTTTACTAACTCCCTCTGTTCATCTTGCTCAAGCATTTTAAAACTATCTTTAACCATATATCACACATTACTTCTGGGCACAGAATCATTAGCAAAATTAGACATTTAGCCTTGCATCAAAGCAGCATTATATTTATAAAATACAGTGATGTCTGCTGTTGGTAAAACAGCCTGGTAGCTAAACTCTGACTTTTTGCCCCAGGATGCTGTGAAAAGCAAAAGGTCACTGGACTTCAAGGACAAATTCATGGAAAATGAATGCACTGAGATTGCTGAAACTGTTTTGGGCCCTGAATGTCTGTGAACTGCAAAGGCCTGGAGGAGGGGGAGCACACAGGTGATGTATTTCATCAGTCTGCCCTGCTCTTGGAGTCTTTTCTGATTGCATGCTGGAGGAAAGATATTACATTGTCTGTAGTTTTGGTCAGGTCCTCTACAACAGTAGTGCTACCAAACAATTGTGGCAAACAACAATTTTAGTTTTAAAAATATTGCCTTTCTTTTCCTAAACAAGGTATAAACAAATTCCCTGGCTTCCAGGCTGGCATATATATATATATATATATATATATATATACACATATACATAAGCTTTATATATATATATATAAAGCTTATATATATGTATATATATAAGCTTTCCACAGGTCTGGAGCTCAATTAGTTATTCCAGGACACATTTTTGATTTTGCTGGCAAATATAAATCTCTCTGATGATGTGATATAAATCTCTCTGGTGGTGTTCCTGAAAAACTTAAAACCCTTCTAACCAGGTAGCACTCTAGAAAACTCTCCCACACCAGCCAGCTTGGATCACTGTTTTTGAGGAACCATAGATAATGGGCACATGAAGGAAGGGCTATACAATTTAGTATCATCCTGGAGCAGGTACAGTTATAGATTATAATCAAATATAATTGCAGTCCTAAGAAAAGTGAAGTATTTTTCTTTACTAAGAATTATTAGTCTCTAATATATGCTTTCAGAAACAAATAAAAAATAAAAAAACCCATGTAAATTTTATTCTAGAATGCCATTGTACAATTTACCCTGCCAGAGTCTCAGGCTATTTATGTTTTTGACTGCACCATCTTCACTAAACTTTAAAAAAAAATTACCATGGTAACCACTGCATCACACAACAAAGACTTGTATACACCACTTAGATCTTTAAAGAGGCAGAGTCTGGAATGAAATTATAGTCTGCATTTTTTAACAATAATATTTTTCTTAGTAAATGTCTCTTTTGTTGTTTTATCAAATACTTTTGCATTTAAAAGCAGCATATAAAATAGAGCATCTAAAATAATTCTGTTTTAAGAATGTTAACTTTATGGGAGCTGTTCATGCAGCTGAGATCACTGAGCTGTAAGGTATGATAGGCTATAGGTGTGAGATGCTGATGCTCTTTATTCTGTCTTTCTATTAATTTTCCTACACATTACTTTTCCATGTTACCATTTTTATTGCAGTAGAGTGTGGATGTCACAGGAAGGTCACAATGATGACATATATATTTATATATACTTGCCATACATATATACACATATATATACAAATATACATGTATATATATATATGACTACATTTTCTAAGTGATTTTTAGAGTTAAAAAAAAAAAAAAAGTGGGGGGAAAAAAAAAGTGGAGGCCATTCCACCTGTCTCCAACTTTCTAACAATGCTTGATACTTTCATGTGAGAGCACTCAGCCCTTTACTATTGCTGCTCATTCCTCACCTCTTGGTTCACATGGAACACCCCATCCCAGAGCTGCTCTGGGTGGAGGTAGGGAGTGTCACAGGGAGCTGACACATGAAAGCTTGGAGCCCTGTTGATTTTCCTGGCTGCTGCTTTGGCCTCTGCCAGGACTGCTAAAGAGCATCAGGATTCCAGAGCTGAATATTCCTGCCTGCCCACATGGCAGCATCAAACAACTGGGGGTCTATTTCAGGTAGCAGCAGTGAGATATACAATTATTTTTGTGCTTCAGAATAGATCTAAGGCAGAGAGCAAGGATCCTGTCTGACATCTGGGGAGAAGTCTGGAATTTTGAATTAGTCCCATGGATTCCCCTGAATTGCCATGTGCCTGTAGTTTTAGAGTGTGGCCACAGCCTTGTGCCACATTATACAGAGTTTCTGGCAAAAGCTCCGTGTTGGTAGAGCCCTGCCCATGCTGGAATCACTTTCTCACTGGAATAAGCAGAATCTGAGACTCCTTCTCTCTCCCTGCACTCTGGAAATTCTTCATTTTTTTGGTAAGCAGAGATGCTTGCTATTATTTAGCTCTCAGCAATTTTTTTAACAACTGAATTATAAACCCAGGCAATATAAGTTTATAATGAAAATGACAACACCACATTAAAAATATCAGGAGCAGTGGGCACTGTGACATTGTCCTTGCTTTGGTTTCAATCCCTTCTCCAAAGCAGCCCTGCTCCCTGCAGCACTGGAGGTGAAGGCTCTGAGCACCTGGTGCTCTGACCATGCCATGTGTGGGTGTGTGCCTGATCCCTGATGTGCTGTCTCAGCACACAGCTGAATTTTGAGCTATGCTGCACCACTCCAAGTGGGTGGGCAAGAAACAAAAGAGATGGGATGCACTTATCATGGGATTAAATGCTTCCTTTTTAAAATTAGTTATGTAATTAGGAAATTCCGATAATTTGACTTCTCATTTGCACATATATAACCAGCTGAGGAAGGAAAGATCAGACTCCTGTTTTTTTGGAAAAGGAAAGATCTTTCCTTTTGCTCCTGGTGCCTGCAGCCTTTGGATTATTCCACATATTTCTGCAGTGCTGTTTGTATTTTTTTTGGTAATCTGAGTATTTCTCAGCTTCCATCTATTGAATAATCATCTCAGACCTAATGGATGTAGGATAATCTCCCACAATCTGAAACAGTTCTGGCCAACTAAAAATTTCGGGGCTGCAGTAGTGATGTCTGGGTGAAGTTTAACTCCCTGGGACAGTGTGGAGGGCAGAGCAGCCAGCAGCAATTGTGCCTTTGAGGGAGGGCACTTTGGAATTTATGAAAGGTTTACTTTACATTTCATTCTGCCTTTACTGTCCCCATTTCCCTCATCCTTTCATCTGCATGTGCCTACCTTCTGTCAGAACCTTATCTGACTGAATGCTGGAGTGGAAGATTAGGAAATTAGTAAATTGATGTTATTTAAATATCTGTTAGAGTGTCACATATCTAAACACAGGGTTGGGATTTCATGCACCAGCCACTGATTCTGGATGTGCAGGGGGTTGCTGTGTCCATCAAGGCAGTCCTTTACAATTAGTCATTCTTGACTGAGAGTTATTATTATGAGAGCTGCTAATGAATTACTTTTTGAAAGTCATTCTGATGTCAGAGTGCAGGGGGCTGTGAAAGTAAAGGCAAAGTTTACTTCATGAAGCTGAAAGAGAATAGTGGAGCCAAGGGAGTAAAATGTCCATGGATTAAGCTGGAGGACAAGAGGTAGTAAAAGTAAAATGAAGGAAGACTAAAAAGTGAAAGGAGTGCAGAAAAGTTGAGACATAAACAGAGACAAGCTGTGGGTTGAAGAAAAAGAGGTGGTTACATTTCTTCAGCAAACTTCCTAAAAATTTCGAAGGGCAGTGAGTAAGGAAGGACCTCTTGGAACAATAAACTGCTGCTTAGAGTCCTGGCTATGCAATTTATCCCAGCATTAGATATACTTTGAGTATATTTAAGTATTTAAAATAACAGCTTACATTACTATGGCAACCATGTAAACTGGCCACTTCCTTTCTCTGCTCCAAAACAAAAGGACATAAATTCCCCAAACATTTTTCTGCATCTCACACAGCCCTAAAACCCCCCTGTCAATTAGTTCATGGTGGCTACATTTAAGAGTTTGTCTCATTGGCCCTTGCCACTTGTCTGTTCTACTTTTGTTGCTTTTCACCTGCAATATCTCCCTCAGAGGCAGGATCTCATTAATCACTGTCATTCTCAGTAGTACAACTCAACTGATTTTCAGAGATTACCTGTAACATGTAAGCAACACATTGACAAATAAGCCCTTGAAATTCCATGTTTAATCACTGCAGTAAAATGCCATTTCTGTTAATATTGCAGTTTCTTCACTTTAGATAATTGCACCTTTCTTGATTGTCAGATATTCAGTGAAATAAGTGAGGAGAGAAGAATGACTGTAACTGAATCATGTGTGAAATGACATCCCCTTTCTTTTCCTCCTCCCCAATTACACCATCTTTATGACACAACATGGAGAAAAGGATGCTTTCCTCTCCAAGAGAGAGGAATAAGTTGGTTGACATAAGGTTGACATTCACAGCCCTGGTATCTGAATGCTGACTACACTAGCCAGAACAAGTCTTAGTCCCTACACAGGATGGTTTTTCAACAAATACCATAACAAAATATATATAAAATAAATAACAAAATACTGAATGAATCTCTTAAATGCCACTGGTTGTATTAACAAGCAGTGATTTTGCATCCAGCCTGTTTTCTTTTGTCCAAACATTTTGGACGTTTCTTCTGTCCAGCCCATGAACACAGCAGTGACTGGTGAAGCTGAAACAGTGTTTTTGCAGTTGATATTATAATTTCAGAACAGTATTACATCTCCATACTTCTAAAGGAAGGTCCACTTCCTAAAAATGATGTATTTACACATCTGCTGAACCTTTTATATGCAATTTCTGTGGAAACAATGTCTCCCTGACTGCTTGCCTGTCAGCTCCTATTGTGAGCAATTAGAAAAGGGCAGTGCAAGCAAGTAAAAGCGCTCTGGGTTCTTGAGATCTAATCTTTGTGAGAAAAGGACTTTGAGCTGGGAGCAGTAATGCATTGTGCTACAGCAGTGCACAAGCAGTACTTTTTTTTTTCCTTGTCCTGATTAATTGGTTCAGTGTTAAGTGAGGTAACAGTTTAAAGAACTAGCTCATTATGTGAAATTACTCTGTCTGCTGTGATACTTAAAGTCATCTTGCAACACTCTGGAGCTCAATGCATAAAATATTACATTGGTAAGTAACTCTCCCGCTGGATAGAGCCATTTCTTTCAGAAGTTAACTTAGGGATATGAGAAATCCGTCCTTGCACAGAGTGTCTGATCCAGTGCCAGTGCCTAAGGATGTTCTTGGAAGGATTCCCATCTTTAAACACTGGACTGGGGTCTGTGGTGCAGGAGCTAAAGTGCTGAGGGTTATACTTGCAGCAATAAAATATGGCATTACTGTTAATGTAGGAAAAAGGCTACAAGAGCATAGCTTGACAGTGAAATACTGACAAGAGAAAGCAAGATTTGTGTGAAGGCAGAAAAGGGGTCTTTATAGAGGAAAAACTGGGAAATCATGAAGATTAAAATAATAGGTGTTTTTCCCAGCTTTTTCTCATCTGTTGCAACCTACATGCAAGGGAAGAACAAAGTGTTTTTTCTTCACTTAGGCAGGTAAATAGGATACCAGTTTCAGAGGTGTGAAGGGTAGGGCACAGACATCACACAGTGAAGTCAAGGGTTGTTATTATGGAATAGCCAAGGTACCAATGTTGAGATGCCATGCACTTGTTCCCCAGGCTGGCATAATTAGATAGCTGCAAGATAAGATATTTTTGCCCAGAATAACAGAATATGGGGGGAGCTGGCAAAACAGCACATACTCTTGAAGGCACACTCAGCAGCAAAGGAGACAATTCCTGCAGGGAGTTGTAGTAGGTTTTTTAAGGTTTTTTTCCTCATCTTTACCAGCCTGAAGACAACAGACTCATCTCTAACTTATACCAGGGGTGCAGTAATCAAAGCATGGTGCGGAAGCTTAAGTGATAAACTGAAGATATGTATATTATTGTGGTAATCCATTAGGAAAAAAGGCTTTTTGCTCATGCATTTGCACATTTTGTGCCATGAGCTTTTGATCCACGTATCCTTGTCTCTCTGTAATTGTGACTGTATGATTTTAGAACTGATGTCAGAATTTATGAGTTCCTGATGCCCAGTCATGTGCTTTGAAGAAGAAAGCACGCATAAGCAAATTAACAAAACCAGTAACCTCTCTGGACATTGTGCAAGAATTGTGGTGTTTTGCATTGTAGCAAAGCTAGAAGCCAACAAAGTGACCGGTTTCTCTCCCAGAGCTACAGTGAATTTGATGGCATTGCACAGACTTGGACATATATTAAACAGAGCCATGTTTACTTGTGCTGCATAAGAATCACAGGGGGAAGGAAAATCAATGTTTTCCAAATGGAATAGAAAGGAGCTGTGAGGAAAAGAAATGGTATTTTCAAGCTTTTTTGAAAGGTAACACAAACAATGCACACAGTAAAAAAATCTCTGAAGAAAAAGCACTTGCCAATGTCTTCTTTATTCTGTGTTTAACCTGTTTTGGAGGATTAAGGGATGGTAGGTCCTTAGTATTATTTTAAAAGGTGGGGATTGCCTGGGTGATAAGACTTTGAAATTGATATTTTGAATTGGAAGCTGCACGATGCATATGTACATCTTGACAGCAGCAGAAGAGAGTCAGATTTTAGAGGAGCACTGAGATGACACTGAGAGTGCATGATGCAGTGGTGTAATGAAAGAGAGATCAATGCTAAAATGAATGTAACACCACTGAGGAGTACACACAGATCAATACTCTCGTAAGCCATGGAGTATAATCCTGCTATATAGGTCCTGTTAGATAGTATACTCAATTCTAGGAAGACAAATTTTTCTGCATTTCTTGAATGTACCTCTGACTTATCTATCCTAAAAATAGTTCTTCTTTTGGAATGTATAAGCTTGACTCTTTGTCTTCCCACCCATGTGTGCTAAGGAAAAGATGCAGTGCTATTTGTAAACTCCCAATCCTCAAGAATGTGGCATAGGAACATAAGATGGACAGTCAGCAATGAGCTGTGTTTCATCAAGTCTTTGAAATATTGTTTTGTTCCTGTCCCCTCTTACTGCCCCCTCTTTTTCGTGAAGGAAAACATTTTAAGCACATTTATTGAAAATGCACTCTCAAGAGAAAGGGGGAGTTCAGTCTTGCAACCTTCACTTATGTTGTGCAAAAAACTTGCATAAATTTTTTTTCCATCTCTTGATATTGAGAGCTTAAAACTATTACAAAAAGATCATAGAGTTTCTCTCATTTCTTGATGCCTGGATAGCCTTGGAGTCACTGAACCTTCATGGTTTGTGTCCAAAGTTTGCCAACCCATGCTATCCCTGCTTGGGATGTTTGTTAATGTCTGATGGATATTGTAAAATAATTTTTCTTAGGAAGGAGTAGATTGAGGAATGAATGGGAAGATCCTACACTCTGACTTTCATCTTTGGATCCTGCAGGGCCATGGGAGGCATCAGAAGCACAATCTGCCATGTTCTTATGGAAACTTGGTACTTGGTATGGAGAGAGCAATGGGAATGGCATTCCTGTCTCATTTTTGTTCTCTTGTTTGAAGGCCAGATCTCCTTGAATAGACACAAGCTCTTAGAATGAACAGCTCCTTGATTTAATTTCTGCTGCAGATCTGACTGGGCACTCTCTGTAGAAAGGGAAATGTATCTCAGCTTCTAATTTTCATCTGTCTTCTACTTTTCCCTAATGCGGGTGGGGTTTTTTTTCCCTTGTAAATTCCAAGGAAAGCTATGAATTATTGAGTTCTACTCCTCTGTTTTAGAGTTCAGTTGTTTTTACCCATTTCCTCAATGAGATGACTTTGTTTTGAATTTCTTTGCAGTGGAAAGCATGCATTTTTCTAAAGACTGGAGAAGCTAAAGCAAATAAAGATAAATTAATAAATACATAATTACAGTGTTGCTTCAGGGAAAAGTTTCTAGGCATAATCTAATAACAATGACTGGAGATACTATTAGTATTGTGTGTTGATTCTGGATCCCTTGGGATAGTCAAATAATTAAGCTTGTGTTTTCCAGTCCCTTTTGGCTTTAATAGCTATTATGATCATTAAGTGTAACCTGCCATAGACTCTGGTTTCTAAATGCCTTTGTGAGTCCAAGACCAGCTCTGTGTCCCCTCATGAGGGAAATGGTTTGATGAGAAATAGAAGTCCCTCAAGACACTGTTCTCACTTTTGTTCCAAAGCTCTTTTCCTTCCAAGTATCCACAGCCAGCAACTTTTCACAGCTCTTGCTGAGCTGCAGTTAATCTCTACTCCTTCTGACACTATGGCAGCTCTAAGATGCCATTGCATTTGCCTGCATTTATCCTCCTTTTTCCCAGTGTTTGTGACTGACCCCATCACCACAGTCCTGGCTGTGTGGGTGCCGAGCTGAAAGATTCAAACTGAATTGTCACCACTGCAAAGGCTGCTCTTAAGGAGATGCTTTTCATGATGCAGCTCTGAATTCAGAGGGTGTAAGCAGAAAGCCTTCAGCCCTAGTTTCTTCCAGAATATTGCAAACATTTCTTTTGCTTGCATGGCAAAAAGCAGACACTTGTTGGAGGGGTTGTTCCCTGTCACATTAATTGGCAATGCTGGCAGCCAACGCAGCTCCAAGGGAGGGAATTCACTTTCCCTGATGCAGAAAGAAGCAATGCAAAAGCAATACACAAACAGAGCCAGGCACAGCCTTTTGACTGATCTGTCACTCCTTGCTGAACTTGCCTGAAATTTATTGCCAGTTAGACAGCATTTCCCTCTGTTTACTGATTTGATTGAAAGGATGATTTATCAAGGCTCAGCATCACATTGAGCACTGCTCTCTGCTCCGAAGGGTAATGAGTTGTACACACATGTCATTCTCCTTCCCCACGTGATGGAGAAGGTGAGAGCCTGCTGGCTCTGGTGTGACACAGACAGCTCTGCTGGGAGGGGCTGTTCCTGCTGCTCCAGGACCAGCCTGCTGCTCCCCCTTCCTGCAGGACGGGGTGTGCTGTGCCAGGAGGACAAACACAGAGACATGCAAGGAGCAGCTGTGGCAGAGAGGGAGTGCAATGGTGTGGTATTTTTCCCCGTGGCCGGAAGGAAATGATGAATCTGACTCCATGTTCTTAGAAGGCTAATTTATTATTTTATGATATTGTATTACATTAAAGAATGCTATACTAGGACTATACTAAAGAATAGAGTAAGGATACTTTGAGAGGGCTTAACAAGATACTAATGAAAAACTCGTGACTCTCGCCAGAGTCCTGACACAGCTGGATGTAATTGGTCATTAAGTAAAAACAATTCACATGAAAACAATCAAACAACCACCTGTTGGATAAACAATCTCCAATCCACATTCCATAGCAGCAAAACAAAGGAAAAGTGAATCAGATAACTATTGTTTTCATTTTTCTCTGAGGCTTCTCAGCTTCCCAGGAGAAGAAATCCTGGCAAAGGGATTTTTCAGAAAATATGACAGTGACACAATGGGAAAGGACAGCAGGAAGGATGATGACAGAGGTAAGAAAATAAAAGGATTAGAAATACCAGAAAGTGAAATGACAGCTTGCTGTTGTCACCACTGTCTCTGAGTGCCATGGCTTGGTGCTGGTGAACATTTTTTTGTTAGCTGCTGTGGCACAGTCCCATCACAGCACACTGGGGACCAACACCTTCTCTCTGAGTGGATATTTGTTTAGGTTGTGGGGACTTTTCCTTAAGCAGCTCTGCTATTTGTTTCAATCACAACAAAACCCATTGTCTCACCTTAATTTACAGAGTCATAGCTAGCAGTATTTCTTTTCAGCATAAAGAGTGCATTGGAACAAATACCACCATTTATCAACTGTAATGCAGTTCTTTATAAAGGTCTTACATGAGCAAAGAATAAAAATGCAATGATAGTCTCACAATAAATACCCTAAATCCTTTATTGCCTATTTATGGTGTAATCTCTCAACAGTTGTACAATATATGACTGTTTAGAAAAATATCTAGAATACAGTTATATGGTTTATTTACCAGGAGATGGCAATGGCGATCTACTGCAGTATTAACTTGTATACAAGGCTCTCGTAAGTCTTCCACAACACCACAAACTTCAGTATGAATGAAACCAGAGTATTCCAAAACTGCTTTTTCCTTCCTTGTTTCTAACTTATTTCAGTTGCTGTTATTCACTGTATTTTTTTCCTCTCACTTTTTTGATTGAAATTGCTGTCACTACATTTTTTAAAGATGTCTAAATACAGTCCTCCTGGTATTCTAGAAAACAGAATATTATTTAAAAACAGAGCAGCCAATACCATTGAATAAGATATGCCACGTGTCAGGAAAAAAAAATAAAATGATTGATGAAAGTAAAAGCTTAAAAAATGCATTTAGCTTTACAGTATCAAAATTGAACTTGAGCAGTTAATGAAAAATAAATTATAGGTTATGCTTCTAAAAAGCAGGCTATAATTTTCTATTAAGCTGCTTGAAGTATGATTTTAAAGTATGCAGATGACAAAATTTTTATATAATTTGAAATTAACTGAGGTCTGCAATGTTGTCTGTATTGTTACATTACCTTAGCCTGTAGTAAGGTGCTCATCATTCTTTATGAATGATGAATTAGTGAATTAGTGCAGCACTGATCTTCACATGAAGATCACTTTCATAAACACTGAAAGTAAAAGTTTGGCTTCTTATGGGATTGCTTGATGCTCCTTTGTATCCTTCTCCACATGATTTCTGCTTTTCTCCCCAGAGCCTGCACAAGCTGAACAGTAGGTTTGTGCATGTTTATGAGGTATTTGGCAGATTTCAACCTGAAGCTACAGCAGGTGAGTCTCACTGCTCTCCTCAGCTACATCCCTGTCTGTTTGGAGTGATCCAGGGGCACTGCTGGATATCTAAACCTGCTTTGAAGCAGATCTGGACCAATTATAGCAGTGACCATCTTTAACCAGGGATCTACTCCTGCAGCTGGCTTTTGCTCTGGTATTCTGAAATACATAGACCATGTCTTAAACAATCACCGTGGGGCTCTCAGTTGGGAGGGCTATCCACCCTCAAGTCAAATAAATGCGGTAACTGAATTTGCTGTTTGCAACATCAAATACCAGCATTATTGCCTTTCCACTGCTCCTATTTTAGTGTTACTGAAAAAGCCAGCCAGGACCTTAGATATGTGAGACTGTGAGAGGAGCATGGAGTAGGTAAGGAGTACTTATCTGAGGCAACAGATGATAAGAAGGAAAAACTCCATTGTTTTACTCATGTGAAAGTCTTGATTTTCTACTGTTCTTACTGTTTCAATTACACTTAATTTTCTAGAGTTCTTCTTCACCACCATGTCTACCTTTCTACAATATCTTTCCTTCTTCTGCTCTGCATTAAGTGGTGCTCAATCAAATCTTATCTCTACAAAGGAGAAAAAGCAAATTTAGAGCATACAGAAAGTATTTCTCTTAAGTCTGCCCTCTTCACAGCTTCATATCAGGCAACTTTTGTGTTGGGATCTGCCTGCTCAGCACTCATGATGTAGTGGAAAAGCTGGCTCCAGCTAATCAGTAACAGGAGACCCCTGTGTCCACAAAAGCAATCACACATTTCACATCCACAATATCTTTCCCTCCACAGACCCTACAGGGTATAACAGGAAGACAGAGGTAGGAAGGACCTTTGTCAGTCTTTTCTCCAATAAGGAAATCAATCCATGGAGCAAAATGAACTGACTGAGTGAAAGCAGCAGGAGAAGGAGGGAGCAGAGTTTAGAGTCTCTTGGCTGCTGGTGCCTGGCTGTATCAACCAACCAAATTTTCTGTTTCCCTCTCACATTTCTGTATGTCTTTAGATTCCCCTGCACAACAGCACAAAGCCAATCAATACAGTGCTGGATTCCTCCCTGTGCACCAGGGCAGCCACAGGATTCACCTTATGGTGAAGTTCTCCAGCAGCTCTGGTCTAACAGGGCTGGGAATCACCCCAGTGGTACTCATGCCTCTTCAAAGGACAAATTTTGAGAAAGGGTAAAATGATGTTCAAACTGACAGCTGCTCACACAAAATCCCTTTTCTCCTCTGCTGGGTCTCTTGCTGTGAATACCCATGCTCATGTCAGCTGTGTGCAGGGAGGAATTATGAGTTTCCCTTTTCCTATCACTTATTTAGCTCCCTTGTTTTACCAACATAGATTGTGCTTACATTCTAGTACAGACTAGAGATACCAGTGCTGGCTTGAAAGGAATTAGCTCAACCAGTTCTTTACTTTGCTAAAATCTGTCCTGTAAACATGCCAGACTGCAGGCTCTTGAGAGTGGGACTGTTTACAGCCTTGTTTTTACATTGTTTAGTACAACAGGGCCAAAGAAGAGAAGCTTTGGGTGCCCCTGGAGTTCCAATAATTTTCACAGTGACACAGAGGGAGAAGAAAGGTCAGACTCAGGGGTGACTGGTTCATAATGGGTCAAGAGAAGTTTAAATTTCTGAATTATAAAGTTGTAAAAAAGATTCAAAGGGAAGTAAGGGCATACTCAGCCCACTCTTTGATAGTACAATACATAAAAACCGGATTTTGTAGGAGTATAATAAAAGATTGTATAGGAGTATAATAAAACCCAGACACAAGTCTGAAAAATTCATTAGTTTCTGCCATGACTAAAATAAGCACTGTCTAGGAAAACTACTTTGCAATGGTAATGAAAAGCAAGTGGAAAAGCAAGTGTTAGCACCAGTGCTGCAATGTGAAATAATTTCTGTATACTCAGATCTGTCATTGTGAACAATGTTGTTGATTATAAACCACATCAAATTCCCAGTCCCCCTAGACATGTGTTTTATTTTGCAGTTTTTCTGGTAATTATGAAATCAACAGAATACTATCAAGTTTTACCACAATTAAGCTAAATATATACTTAAATGATATAACATAGTTGGTAATTGCAATATCTCTCTGACTTCCTTCCAAGGAACACTCGGCATCATTTCTGGAGCATTTTCAGGGGTGGCTGCTAATGATAATGATGATGCTGAGCTCTCTCATAATTTTGTACTTTCAAAGGTACTTCAAACCAATTTAGAATCAAGATTTGACCTGCAGAGCTTCAATTCTTGTAGGCTGATAAGACAAGGCTCCTAGGCTGAGTGGATTTTATGGCCTCCTCAGTGTGTGGGGGTTTGATGGAGGAGAGGGTGGCGCAGAGTTACAGCCCTGTGAGCAGCTCACTGAGAACAGGTCTGGATCCAGTCACTTGTGAGATAGTGCTCACCTGTAAAGCCATCTCCATGCCATTGTGCTGAACACCTTTGGGCTCCAGGAGATAAAAATGCTTGTCTTGGGTCCTCAGTGAGGGGGCAGCTGTGTGCTACAGCCCTTCGAGCAATTGCCGCTTGCTCAGGGTCTGGCCAGGCTGCCATGTTGGTGATGGGCCTGGGAGGCAGGAGGTTTGTTCCAGTACTTTCCTCAAAGTTTGTCAGATGCATAAATAGCTCAAGAGACTGCTAATATTTCCCACCAAAGTGGAACTCTCCCTACATTGGCAGCTTTGTCTTCCTGTAGCTGATCATTGCTGCCATTCTGGCCACCGGAATTGAGCGTGTGCTCCAAATTTCTGTTTACAGTCACTGGAATCCACTTTGTAAGAAAAGATAAGGCAAGTTTGTTTGTACTTCTACCATCAAATTAACATTTATATATTTCTTCAGAAAGATAAAAACTCAATGAACATGATGATCTAGGAGGTCTTTCCTGACCTTATTGATTCTAAAATGATTCTTATTACCTCATTTTAAATATCCTGTCTCCATCTAACCTTGCTTACTATATATGATACCATTTGTCTGAGAGGTAGTTTTCTGTCTAACTGAATACTACCTTTTAAATAATTTGGTTTAATAATTGACATTTTTTTCATGTCACTGAAAGGCAAAGGTCAGACAAAGCAAAGACAGATCATATGTAATTCAAAGGCTGTTTGCCCAACTAAAATTAGAAATTGGGATTGGTTTGGCACAAAGATACTATTATGACTGTATATTAAAGAGTTTTTCTTAACTGAATTAGATAGATTAGACAAGTAATAGAGTTTATAATAAAAATGCAGAGTTTTTAAAGTTTCTTGGTTTACAAGTGTAATGAGCCAGGTTTTATTTAATGTTAAGTAGTATGCAAGTTGATATATTTTGGAACATGTGACAACATGTTCAGATTCCTTCTAGAATATGAAATTGTCACCATGATTTTAAAAGCAGCTCTCACAGGTCCAAAACCTTTGGAAGAAAAACCTCTTGGTAAAAGTGCACTAAAAGAAAAAGAAGTGTTTCCTCTATGTCTTTTAAACAACAGTCAAGAAAAGAAAAAGCATTTAATCTTTCCCCCTTTTATAATGCCTTCTGGAAGCACAGCATCCTCCTATCTGTTTCCCAGTTTGTGGATATAGAGAGCATCTTTGCCTTTTGCTTTTGCCTGCTAAAATCAGCCGGTGCAGTTAGGTTGTGGGTGTAACCACCTGGGGATTTAGTATGGTAAATATAGAACTTAGAAGCTTTTTGTTTTCTCTTTTCTTCAGAAAACAGTGAGATCTCTGCTCTTAAGTTTGTCTTCATGAAAATGTCCGCTGGACGACTATGTTAAAGAAATGAAGAATGAACAGGGAGAAAAGGTAATTACAAGAAAAAGTGAATTTCTAACCATATGCAGAACTACATCTATCACAGTGGATGTGTATTTTTCATTACCAACATGAGATAAAGATTTCTCAGCTCAGCTGCATGAAAAGGATTGTTTTATGTCCATTGAAAGATGTCTATTTCTATTGGACTTTCTGATTAGCCTGTGATGTTCCCTGGTTGATTAGTTCCCAACACTTTTCCATATTGAGAGCTCATCATTCATACCCTGTGCATGTCCCAGAACCTCTCCCTTGACCAGGGGTAGACAGCTCATTTTTTGCCAGTTACTGGCATGCACAGTCCAAGCTGAAGCTCAGAGTTTTTGTCTCTCAACCACTACAAAACTTCTGGGCAAACATAGCCTCGTTTTTAAACCATTTCAAGCAACACTGAGTTCAGCAGAGGTTAGCTTCCTTCCTTTTTCCATTTTTCTGAATGAATTTTACAGCTTGAACTGTGTGCTCTGTGCTTCTGAAGGCAGACTGCTGCTATTGGCAGTGTGACTGCTTTACATAAAGTTTGGCTACACCCCTGTTGCACTGCAGGAACACTCTGCTGTCCAGGGATAATCCAGAAATTGCACACTGGGACTACAAATACCCATCACTGTGATTATGAAGACTTAATCGTCAGTTTTGGTGGTTACCTTACATGGACTATCTAAAACTATTTTTGTGCTATACTTCCAAAAAACTTCCACCCAGGTCCAGTTCTTTTTTCCCTCTGCTTATCTCATTTTCCATTGTCATGAAATAAGAGCAGAAGCCCAGGCACTATTTCATACAGCTTAATAAATTTGATGGACAATATTGTCTAAGAAAAATCTTGTCGTGTTGCATTTGTAGGAGAAATGATTCAGGTAGTAAGAGACCATGACTTTGAAATCTTTCTCTGCTGAACATAATTATATATTAACTAATTCTGCTAATGCAAGAAAATATTTATGTGCTGGTATAAGGCTTCATTTCTTTGCCATAAGACTGTGCTTTGCTTTGTGTGGAGAACCCAACCACAGTGAGCTGGGACTGCTTGAGGCAAACTTAGCAAGTTTATGCTGTGCTGTCCCTCACGGGAATGTTTCTCTCATGAACAAAATTGTCTTTACTCCTCTATGCAGTTATTTTACCAAAGAGATTACTCTGAGCAAGTAAACAAAGTGAACCTCTTCCTTCACTATCCTGCCTGATAAATAGGTTCCTATATCTGCAAAGTTAAATGATAGAATCAGGACAAACAGAAAATGTTTTACATTTTGTAGGCACAGAGACAAGTAGCTGACCATTTCTGGTGAATTTATTTTCAACTTCCTTGGGAAGATTAAGCCAGCTGGAGAGTCTTCAGAAACATTGAGCCACTCAGAGGAGCTTTCTGCCTGTTGTTTTCTGTATTAAGATTTTGGCTTGGGCTTCAAGAGCCTCCACAGCATTTTCTGCTCTGCTTTCCTCAGACCAGCAGCCTTCAATCCAAGGAGTGACCATTTAGTCAGAGCAGAGACTGAGCTTTCATAGCCAAAACAAGGGTCTTGATTGCCCCACATGTGTAGTTCCTGTCTTCTTCCCAAGAGCTTTTTAGAGACAGCAAAATAAAAAACATGGAAGAAAGAGAATCTCAATGGGGATGGTGCAACCACTTCAGTTTTCTGACAGCTTAACCAGAAAACCACTGTTTTCTGACAGTGTAGCTGTCAGTGTGTGGGGTAACTCAGTAAAAGGCCACCCCTAAGTGCTCTTAGGTCAGCTGGGAGTCAGGTGTAGCTCTTGAAAAGCAAAAAGGACCAAATGGGTCCAATACATTTGCATTTAGCATGACCATACAACTGTAAAATAAAGGGAATTCCAAAAGGAAACCCTTTTTGTTACACAAACACTGAGCCACTGCAAACAAATCTGGCAAGGCTGAGGGTCCAGCTCCCTGGGCTGAGCATCACAACACCATGGGTAATGTCAGGCTGTCAGACACTGCTACTGTCACCACCCTAGTACTGAAAATATCTGTGAATTTCACTAGTTTACAGAAACTGTCAATGAATATCTTAATCCATAAGCATAGAAAACACAACTATTTTACCATGCAATTGTGGAAGCTAATCCCTGGCAAGGTCATTACTTTCACCACTTCCCTTGTAATCCCCCTCATACACATACAGTATAAGGCTCTGAAGCCTAATCTTTTCAATGCTGAAAATGAGACTTTTATGCAAACTGATAAAAGTTCTTTGTTTGATTTATCTGTAAACCAAAATAGTCTGGTAGTTTGCCTTGAAGTTAAAAGAAAAAAACATACTCTGTCAAATCCTGTGTATTCCTTTTTATGTATTTTGTCATTTCCCCTCTATTAACTCTGTCCTAAGGTTGAAAAGAAGAGTGCACTCCAGTTTCCATTTACATACTGTACTTTAGCTTTGACTCTTTTTTTGAAACCTGTTAAATTTATTGACTATAAGCCCCTTGAGCTATCGAAGAGTATGCAGCTTACATTAGATATCTTTTGAAAGATGCTACTGGTAGGCTGTTTTAATGTGTTTGCTCTCTCCAGATACAATTTGTCTTACATATTCATTGGTTTTTAGTGCCAAGACCAGTTTCTTCATTGTAGCTGTTGTTTGGAAGTCTCACTCAGATATTAAGGTTTAGTAATTTTTCAGTGCTGCTCAAGGGATCTGAGTGTCAAATGAAATAATGAGTGGGAATTTGGGCATTGAAAACCCCTAAGCAGCTGGCTTTGGAGATCTCAATAAAAAAAAAAAAAAGGATATAATTCAAGATGGCATGAAAGATACTTTGGGACATCTAGGATGTTTTATATGTACAAATAGAGCTGGCCAAAAAGTAGTACTTTCCATTCACTGACAATTATATTTCATTTTAATTTCAAGATTTCATATAGCCTAAAAGTCAGAGAAAATTTCATTTGCAAAATGCTAGCACATGGAGCTGGGAAAACAGAATATGTTCCCCTGCATTCTGCAGCTGCTTTTTCTAGTGATGGAGCTGACTGGAATACTGATTTCTTTAAGCAAGGGCTCTGGGTGGGAAGGATCTCTTTTCAGATTAGTCAGGGCTTTCAGGTGCTCAGTTTCACAGGAGAGAGTCCACAATCCTGGAGAGAGATCTCAAGGCACCCAGACTTCTCCTGTGAGGCTGGTCTGGAGTGTGGGAAGGGGATGCTGTGTGTAGTGTGGTTCTGGCTCTCACTGATAGGAGCCCAGTCCTTCTCCATGCCCTGATGAGAGCTTTGGAATATCATTTGTTCCACAGTACAGGTGTTTGCACCTGGAATCTGACCAGGCAGGACAGCCACACAGCATGGATTTCACAGTACAAAGTAGAGGCAGCTGGATTGGGATTTTCAGAATTATGCTGTCATAAATCTCCTGCCTGTTCAGCTTAAACATGAGCTGTAACATTCCTCAGTTGGTAGCCAGCACCCCAAAATCTGTTGTGCCTCTGGGACAGAACTTGGACTTCCCTTCAGATTGTCTGCATCCTGCTCTGTGTGCAGTCACTTGTGTTGGATCCTGAGGCAGATCTCTGCTGTGGTGTATTTTTATTTCTAGAAAATCCATACCAAAAGTCAAACTCCTTTCTCTCTGAAACTCCAGGCACTGGCCTGTGCCTCCAGTGAGGTTCAGGTGAGATCTCTGTGCACTGCAGCCCACGCTCTTACCAGCTCATGCCAAGCTTCCAGTTCTTCCATCCAGATGTTCATACCTTCCAAATCTGTTTTTCTGAGGAACATTTGTGACCCCAACAAGTACAGAAAAAGAAAGGTAATTCAGTGAGTGCTTCACATGGAAAACACTAATTGTACTTTGGCTTTCAGTGAAAAAAGATGGGGAGGTCATGGTGTCCCCATCCCCACCTGTTGGTTTAGACCCTCTGTGGCCACATCATTGTGGGGGTGATCTCTCTCTACAGGGAAACCAGGAGAGCCTAAAATATGTCCATGGCCTTGTTTCATAGCACCTAAAAGCTTTTACAGGCACAGATGTTGCAGCTATTAATGAAATAAATGTAGTTTAAGTTACATTTACTCTGTAGTGGGAGTGGAAGAGGGATATATTTTGGCTTATAGTGCACATGTCAAGTCAATGCAATTGTCTATTTCTGAAGTTTTATAGTCCCCATCATCATAATTAACTTAAGTAAAACTGTATTTAGCTTGCATATGACTTCAATTTGCTGCAAAGTAAATCACCAAATAAATCAATAATTTACAATCTAACAAACAGCACAGAGTTTTCCAAAAGAAAAAACAAACAAACAAGCAAGCAAGCCATTATGCCTGGGCTTTTCTGAATGCAGCACTGCTCCTTGCCTTGCTTCTCTGAGAGGAATGTGACAATTTCCAACACCAGAAATTTTCACTCAAGCAAGCAGGAATCTTGTAAAACCAAACAGATAATGACGCAAAACAAAGCTTTGATTAGGAGCCCCTGAATAATGATCCTTTTCACATATCCAATGTCTAGGATGTTTAACATATTTTACATTTAGAATATATCAAGCAAGTTCCTGATTAGAATTTGGTATCAAGAGAAACACATTTTATTAGACAGGGAGCGTGTCAGGGCTTGGTGCCAATCGCCTGCAACGAGTTATGTTACAAACACATCCAACACCCACATTTGGAGAAGTGCAAGAGTGAACATGTTTCTTATGTTCCTCTTTCCTGCTCTGTTTTCCTACAAAAATCATGAGGCAAGTGGAAGTTATCTCTTGGTTCCTACATAGAAATAAAAAGGTGAAAGAAATTTTCCATGGCATAAAGAAATCACAGGTTTACATTGTTGAAAATTGGTGTTGGGCTTGGATGCTTTTGTACAAGTCATTGCTATGGAGACTGTATTAATTGGCTGCATTTCTCGTGTGGGGGTAGGTAATACTCAGTGAACTCAAAAGGTGGAGAAAAATAATTTTGATATGTGTTAAATTAGCTGGTGTTTTGTGTTGCCAGGAGTGTAGCAGGGACCAAAAGCATAACAAAAGTCTGAAACTTGGGGATATTTAGAATAAAGAGAACATCCACAGGTGAAGTATTTAAAATGAGTTTGGAACCAGGGGCTGTTAATCCTAATTTCAGAAAGGAATAAAACTCCCTCATGTTTCATTTCACAGCATGAGCCATATATTTTCCTGATGAATGTTGGAAAGGTATTTTGACTGTACCCATCTAAATCCACATTTATCATGGAGATTAGGCACCTTGCTCTAGAAGTTCTAGTTCTGGCTAACAATGGGGAATAGTTACTAGAAGAGATGATCCACTACCCTGGGTAGAGGAATGATTTTATACAGCTTCTACACTGGTTGGTGCCCTTTGTGTAATTCTCAACATATTTGCTGCAAAAAGCTACTTATCTTACTCTCATGTGGTATTACAGTAATCATTGTACGTATTGTAAATATTTTACAGAGGATCAATGCAAAATTATCTTATTATCTTGATATGTTTGTGTCTATAAGCAATGAAAAGATATCCTTTAGAACATGACACATTTTGTTTTCTGCACTATATGTTAACATGAAGAAAAATTGTGACTGCATGCAACCCCCTGAAGTCAGAAGTAGGAATATAATTATGTATCAGAAGAAGAACGTTTTAAAGGTTAAAATTACATTGTATTTCCATAGATAGAGATGTTTGTATTTCATTAACTAAAATGACTTTCTTGTCTCTCAACACTTCAGGAAAGAAATTATTTTTGCATTTGTTTTGGGATGAGTGAATATCATCCCAGATCTTTTATTTGCATCAGTGTGCAATGTGCCATTTTCTCAAATGAGGGCTGGGTGTATTTGCAGAGCAGACACAGAAGTGTGTCTGATTACCTCACCATTTCTTTGTACCCATCAGAGATGGAGGTGAATTAGAACACATCAGCAGGAGGGGATTTTATTTTCTTCCCAACCAAAGCATCAAAGAATCCCAGAGCCCAGTTTAAGCAACTCAGACTGAAAATAGACTGGACTGATTTTTTTTCTTCCTGGTTCCAGTAAATACTTGTGTATTACTTATAATGAGATTCTTTCAGGAGAGATGCTGAGAGCTGTAAACACCCATGTTGAAGATGATGCTCAGTAACGAGACTCAGGCCTTTCATGCAGCTGCAAGATTTGCTGAGCAGAGCTGTGAGAAAATAGCAGGGTTTGCAAAAGCCCAGGTATGGATACAGGTATACAGGCAAAAAGTCTATTTACCAATACATCTTCTTTCTGTTTAGAGACCTACAGTACATTCCAGTGTGTGCCAGCACAGCTCCACCTGCAGACAAAACACTTCAAATATGAACAAGGTGAAAGATGGCTAATTATTTAGGCTGTATGTCTCAGAGCATTACAGTTTGGTGTTCCTTATCCCTCCTGGGGTGCAGGTTATTGATACTGAGAGATTTAGTTCCTGACTCTGCAGTTTTAATTCCTGTTGTGTACATGATGCTAAGCCATGTCCCTGATTGCCCAGAGCAGAGAGAGTTTGAAGAAAGCCAAAGGAAACAGCTGGAGCCACCTGAGTGCTGGCAGCAGGCAGTGTGCTCTGAATGCTCCATGAAATGAGATTTAGGTGCATGCAGCATTTGCTGCTCTGCCACCAGCCCCTCACTAACCAGGACCTGGGCAGGAGACACAGCAGAAGGTTGTGCCTGGTTTCTGCTGATAGTTATGAGCAGCTTGATATTTTCAGCATTTTATGTCAGAAGTCTGTTCCCTGGAGAAATGATGGGTGTGTCTAATCAAAAAGTGATCTCTTAACACTTCCCAAGACCTTGTTTTCTATTGCAGAGGTATTGTCCATGGTAATAGTTGCTATTATCTGTCACAGACCACTGAAATCCTCATTTCCAGTGAAAACACACTGGTCTAGACAGCACTTTGGCAGAAAGCATTTCTTTCCTTTGGCATGTGGTGTAAAGGGGAGAGAGAAACAGGGATAGGAAAATAAATGAGACCTCATGTTGCTAAGGTTGCTCTTCTAGAAAGCCAAGATGTGGGTCACATCTTCAGTGTGACCTGAACAGAGCAGGGGTCACTGAATGATTCAGAGAATTGTGGAATCATAGAATGGTTTGGGGTGGAAGGACCTTCCAATGTCATCCAGTTCAACTTCCTGCAATGAGCAGGGGCCCCTTCCCCTACATCAGGCTGCTCAGAGCCCTGTCCAAGCTGATTTTTCTAGAGATGGGGCAACCACCACAATTCTGGGCAACCTGTAGCACTGTTTCATTTTAAGGTGAGGATGTGAGAGTCCAGCTCCTCCCTTCTGGTCATCTTCCTTTCCAGTGGAACTTGGCCATGTTACAGTTAGGGTAGGGTAGTATGTCATGCTTTTTTTTTTTTTTTTTTTTTTTTGGTTGGTTCGTTGGCTGATTTTTGGTTAGATTTTTTTTTTTCTTTTGCTGTTGTCAGCTTTCTGATAGAGATGAGGAGTATTTTGTATCTTTAATAACTGCTGCAGGCAGGAAATTCTGCTGCCTCACCCTGGCAACCTCACTAACCAGCAATCTGCCTATTCTCTGTGTCATTTCTGTAGTGTAATGGGCATTTCTTTGTGACACATACAACATTTGTTGCTACTTTCTTGCAGCTGTGTGAAGCTCCTGTTTGACATATGTTTCCATGGAATTAGTTAAACTGTGCAGCGAACAGATTCTCTGTTTCTGCTCAGTGTAGCAGGGAAGGTAAAGGTTATCCCCACCATAGGACACGGGGAGGAGTGGTCACTCCTCCAAGCTGCTTCTGGAGCTGTGCTGATGGTGTTTGGTGAAGCAAATCTGCTGCAAATTACAGCATGTAGTTATAGATCAATTTAAGCTCCTGCCTGCTGCCAACAATGTGCTGTGCACCAATGGAGCTAACTGGGTAAACAGGCACTCTAGTAACTGAAAATAACCAAGTGTTGTTGAAAGGAATAATTAATTAATGTTTGTAAAGCACTTAGAAACTGAAAAGCACCTTATTAGTGCTAAGTGTTCAGGGGCCTGGCTTTCTCATCAGAAGGTAAAGTCCTTGTCTTTGTTAGTCTTAACTGAACAAAGCATTAAGGGTATAAAGCCTTTGTGTCTAATGTCCTCAGTCAGGTGTTTTTGTGCCTGGCAGTCATTAGGATGCAGTAAGTAAACAAGAAGAAACTATAAATGGCCTGAATCAGCCCATTTCCACTGATGCCAGCAGAATCAAGTTGATTTACATTAGCTGAAGATCAGCCAGGGAGAATCCAAAGCACAGCTCCTCTTCTTGATGTCAGGCTCAGCCAGAGCCAGCCACTGGTTTATTCTCTGCAGCTCCTGCCTTTGTGAGCCCAGCTGCCAGGAATGAGCACAAAACTGTATTAGGGCACAGGGTTCCCTGTGCAGTGAGGTGGACAAAGTGGATGGCTCAGATTTGCTCCCTGGGGCAGGCAGCACGTAAATGAACATTGTCTCTTGGTGGAGAGAAGGAATCCCATTTATCAGCTGTGCCATGAAGGGCTGAAAGGGGGACACCTATGGCTGACCCTGTTCCAGAGCTCAGCAACATGGAGAGTAAGAATCTCTGCCTTTACTTCAAAAGTGCCTTGGCTCCCTCAAAACAACCTCAACTCTTCCTGATGCAGAAGTCACTGACTGAAGGGGGGATTTAGTGAGAAGGCTAAGAGGGAAGTGAGCCACCCAGAACAGAACCATCTGGGGAGATGCGGATGTTCCTGGGAATATGATCCAGCCCCAGCAGCCCTCAGCTCCTGCCACACACAGTGTGGGGCACCAGACCTTCTGTGCAGCCATCCAAGGGCTGCTCTGCTCCTCCAGGAAGGTGCAGCTCACAGTCAGCATTCCTATCTGCCTAAGAGGGTGCCCATCTGTACTTCACTCTCTCTAAATAGATCAGAAGCTGTGGGAGCAGGAAAAGGGGAAGGAGAGGGGAAACAATCTTATGGAACACAGGGAGCTGCAGGAAAGGGTTTAAGACTAATTGGCCAGAGAGCACAGAGAAAAGCACTGGCCTGTCCATCACAGCACACACTTTTAAGATTTTTGTATCCCTTTACCACACAAGTTTCCTTTCTTCAGCCAGAATTTTTCAGGCTAAATTTGATTATATTGAGCATCTGTTTCATATTTATGAGTATCCAGGACCTCCATCACTCACATTCAACTTCCAGATGAATGAAAAACCCAATAATGTGCCCATTTATGGTGCATGAGCAGTGTGTCCACATAGGCATCACACACAGTCACTGCCAGGAGTGCTGGGAGAGGGAATCCAGTCTTTGATCACTTGGGTGTTTCTTCTCACAGGAGATCAGTAGCCCTTTTTTTTTCTTCTGGACTAATTGGCAGAGTAAGAAAGGTTACCTGCCAAGAAAATCCAATTAATCAGCCCTTGCTGCTCCTGAATAAAGCTCCATGGCTGACAAAGGGTAGCAGTCAGAGAGAATCAAAATAAGCCACCAGGACATCAGATATTCTGTTTTTTTCAATCTCTGCACCAGCCTAGAGCAGAGTATGTTTGGCTCACTTCAGTGGCAGTGCTGGAACACAGAGTGCCAGGATACCCCTCCGTGATGTCTCTGGAAGAGCTGAGCATTGCTAGGATTGGTTAACAGTTATCTTTGTGATTAGCCATCTGTTACAGATCCATTTATTGAATCTGAGAGGGGACAGAACCCTTGCATATCCTGCTTGCTCCTCACTTTGCTTGAGCTCACCATAGGGAGCTTTGTGCAAAATGCATAAAGAACAGCAACAACAAAAAAAATGCTTTTTTTAAAGGGAAAAAATTGTTGTGGCTCTATGAATAGTAAAAGTCATTATCATTTGTCTTTATCAAGATCACAGGATTAGAGCACTGGATAATTTCTTTCTGGAGGTTGGAATAAGAAATTGAGAGGTCTCACAAGTCCAAGCAAGATTCTGGAGCTGCTCACTTGATCCCAGTAACCTCCTGCCCCACAAATCCATAGCTATGGAAGGGAAGACTTGGTGTCAAATCCTTACATACCCTGAGTCTATTTTCAGCTAAAGTATCCAAGTTTAGAAATTTAAGAGAGCCAAAGGCTTTGTTTCTAAGTAGATCTAAGTAGATTTCTGAATCCAGATGAAGTGATTTGGGTGACACACCCAAAGAGTCCAGCACAGGCAAATGACCCAATAGAAAGTTCCACAGATGTCAAGGCAGAAGGTGAATTTGTGATAATTAATTCTTTCTCCTGGGTTATGTGCTGCTAATTGACTTGGCAGCAGCACCATCACTGTGATTCATTGGCTCTTGGATTTTAGGCCAGAAGCAGCAACGATGATGGTCTGGTCCTACTGCCTGCAAAGCAAAGCCCACAGAACTTCACCTGATGCTTTCTCCACCAACCCCCCAAATTCTGCTTAAATTACCATTTTTATTGAAAAACCAAGCTTATTAAGCAGCAACGCAATAGAAAACACGTCGGGTGCTTGGTAAGTAGATTTAAAGGTAATTGTTTTTTTAAATTTTGCAGCTTATTTTTCGTATCATATTTATATTGATATTTCCATACAATTCTTTTTCTTTTTTGTTTCTTTTTGTCTAAATGAACCCCAGGAAAATTAGGAAAACAAACAAAAAATTTTGGTTTTACTTTTTAATTTTTAAATTAATCAGAGGTATCCTCAGTGCATGAAATGGAACAGTTTAGCTCTCAAGTAGTTATGATACAGGTATCCAGGTGAGCCAGCAGTCACAAAGATGTTATTTCCTTGTTATGTCACGAACATATCACATACCTGTCTCATCTGTAAATAGAATATTAACCACCAAGAACCTTCAGAATCTGGGAGAAAACATGGTGAGTTCCCAAAGGTGCAAGTGGACTTGTTTGTGTTTATAAATAAGCCACCAAGCTGATGTGATTAAACAGTTACTCCATCAGTGTCTTGGCCCTTCTTTTCTCCATCTGGTAGGCAGGCAGGCAGATTAAATATATGCCATGTGTTTGTTTTCCCTCTACAAAATGAGCTCTGTTAGTATTTCTTGTCACCATGAAGTGGTACCTACCAACGATACCAAACATTTAGATTTATGTTAAAAAATGAGGAGTTACCAGGAGTTCAATGACATGCCACCCAAAGCACAGTATTTTATTAAAGGAGATGGCAACAAACCATAATTTTTATTTAAAAAAAGCTCAATTACAACTTTAGAGAAAATTAAATTTATCTTTGAGCCTCAGTGTTTTGAAGCTACCAGTTGATTCCTGGAAGTGACTTTGAAATGAGTTTTGGGAAATCATTTTAGTATTGACTTGGGCCATAACGGTTGGCTGTTGTTTTTTTGTATAAGATTGATTAAATTACTCTGAACAAGCTCCAAGTACGTGTCCCTCTCTGAGGCCAGTTGTGAATATGACCATAATACACTCTCTAAAACATATTTCAGAAAGTAAATAATCTCTAAAACTGGAAGAACATCAATGCACTCTTCCAAGAATAAGCAAATGAACTTGGTTCCTTGTCTCAACATACATCACTTCTTTTTTTAATGCTTCCTGCTCCCTCTAGTTCCAAAAAACTGGGATTATTTGATAGATTTCCTCTTTACACTACAATAGGAGATAATTTTTGACTAGGTCTTAAAGAAAGAACTAGCTAAGAAATAAGTGTATAATGTGAGATTCAATTTTATCATTGTCTAATGAGAACTGCCAGTTGTTCTACTGATTTCAGCCTTTATCTCCCCTCTGAAATGTAGTTATTCCTTCATACATCAGCAAACTCAAGTGAAATCAGGGCCACATAATAGCAGGTTCTCTACAAGCACATGGGAATAAATGATCTTAATCTAAAAAAAGTTTGAAAATTAATGCCAAATATGTGAAGATACGACTTATCCACAGCTGCTGAGTGGGCCTGGTCTGGAGGCAGGAGAGGAACCCAGGTCTTTGAGGACCCAAACTCTGTCCAGTGAGCTCTGCTCCCAAAACACTGGCTAGTCTGAGTTTTTATCAAATCTAAGGTATGTATTTCAAAAGCCAAAATTAAATGACAAATTTAAATGACAAAATTAAATTAAATACATGGCCAAGAAAACCCCCAGAGGTCACTGGGTCATGGTTTCCGCAAAGCCAGGAACAAGAGAGACAGCAAAGAACAGCAAAAGAATAGGAGCATGAGGAAGAAAACAGGAAGAATTTAACATGATCAGCTGCACAGAAAGATTCTTGAATGGTGATATGGGATTTGCAGGCAAGATTCAAGAAAAACAACAGTTTGTGGGATAACAACCTTCCAAAGAACAGCCTGCTGCACTTCCCAAATGTTCTGAGTTCCCATCTGAGATGGAGTAGGCTATTTGGGGAACAAAGGATTCCTCTTCTAAGGAAATCTAGTTCAATAAGGGTAAAGATTTCTAGGATGCTGATATGAAGGATTTCTATTTCTCTGGCACGAGGCCAAAAGGTCTGGGCAAGCCTTGGTTGAGAGGCAGATGAGGTTGGCTTGCAAAGGTTGAGATTTTCTGTTCTTCCCTAGTGTCTTTAACTCCTGCTGACAAGAGTAATCTGAGTCCTCAGAGGCCTTGAGCAAGCAGGAAACCTGCAGGGAGCAGGTGAAGCTGGAGTTGGAAGAGTGAGTAACTGCAATATTCTATAATTACTTCCACAAATGCTCTCCTTCCAGTAGTCTCTTGTTCAAGGCAAAAATATTTGGGTACAACTCATGGGGGGAATTGTAATCTATTTCAACAGTGGAATCTGTTCTCTATTTCAGTACCTGATGTGAAAGGAGTTGTTTACCATTCTTCTTGACCTCACTTTCTTTCTTGCTGAATTAGACCCTTTAACAAGACCAAGTGATGTAGTTTCTATACAGAAAACTTTGAAATGAAGCAGAATTGTTGTACCTTGTTCAAAGCCTCCTTTCAGGAGAAACTTGACTAACACAGGGAGGCTTCCAAGAAATTTGTTCCCCAAACTGTTTTTGTGAGAAAAGAGTTTATTGTTTCTTTGATTGCTTGTTTTAATGTTTATTGTGTTTTCATTTCAAAATATCGGCTTTTCTTTTTAAAATGTGCTTTGCCCACAAATATTCCTATGAAGGAGCCCAGTATTATGGTCAGCTCTACTCTACAGGGAGGAACAACAGATGCTTCAATGACATTCTTTAGGTGTATTTTTTTGGTTACTAGGAGTCATTTCAATAGAGGCACTGCAATATTCAGCGTGCTTTGCTCAGAGCCTGTGCCTGCCATGGGAGATCATCCAGCTCTGTGACAGTGAGAGACAACAGAAAAGCAAAAGGAATAGAAATAAGAGAAGGAAAGAGAATAAATGTGGGCAAGGAAAGCTCAGAAGAGGCATTTCTAGTTCTTTAAGGGATTTCCAGTGCTTGATCTGTAGAAAATTTTCATCCACATCCAAACTGGCAGAAAAGCCATCACTGACCCCCAGCAGCTGAGATAGCAGCATGGGCCAGGCTGCACCAGGGACTGGGATCAGACATTAAGGAACACACAGACCCTTACTTATGAGAGTCCATAGGAATTATGCACTTTAATTTACTTAGATCTAAAAATTAATACCATTTACATTTCCACCACTGAGGACACAAGTTTTCCAGTCTTTAGTCAATGCCACTGTCAAATAAACAAATCAGAAATGTTTGAAAAATGAAAAAAAGCCCCCGCCTTGGAATGCTAGCTCAAGCATTTTTTTCAAATCTAATACTTACTGCTTGCCCTTATTAACTATTAACTGAAAATTCCTTAAAACATGTCAGCAGAGATACTTATTGCTGTTAGCATCATTATGTGGGATTCAGCATCTAAAAGCTCTTAGCCTGCATTGTGTGCCAGAAGTGTGGGAAAGAACAGCTGGAGAGAATTTTGTGGAGCTGCCTGTTTGAGGGTGGATGCAATTTTAATTCTGGTGTCTTGTCCTCTGTAATGAGAGAGGTTTTGTAGGTTGAGTCACAAAAAGGAAATAATAGTCTTTGTTTTACTATTGTGGCAAGTGCCAAACCTGGTGAATAATGTAGATAATGTTTTGGAAATTTGAAGTGGAGACTAATGTATGTTTAATGTCAGTTCCACTGTTTTCCTTCCTGTTGCTCTGCACAAGTGCCATAGTGTTTCTCAGAAGTAAAAAAAGGTACAGAACAATGTCTTGAGCAAGGACTGAGTTACAGTTTTTATCTTGCACTTGTGGCTGTTTGGTTTTGAACTTATTTTATATATTTCCTAAGCAAAATAAACTGATCACAGTCTTCAGACTTTTGGGGTTTGTTTGTCCTCAGTTGTATCTTTAGATATTTAATAGAGTATAGATTAAAAATGTACTCTCACAATCAAAATTGTAATTATTCCCATCTCTCTTCTTCTTCTCTCTCTGTCTCTTTTTTAGAAACAAACAAACAAACAAACAAAAGATGCAACTTATTCTGTCTTTATGCAGAGATGTTTGTTAAAACTCCTGTTGTTCTTGATGCTTCTCAACTCCTGCCAATTTATCCACGGTTTTTTTGTTTAGGTTTTCAGTTTGTTTTTTTCTCAAGATACTTTAGTCCTGAGTGATGTCCTCTGGATGAGACTTTTATCAGGGCCAAGCACCAAAGAATAATAACCTCCCATGTTTTATATGTGCCAGTGGTGTTACCAAGGAGCAAGATGAGATTTGCACAGCCCTGCACTGTTCACAAGCACTTCAGCTCTGTTCTTCTCTTGTCATCCTGAGCAGGACATTGCCACTTGCCCAATGTCATCTCCTTGTATCTTGACCATCTTTCCAATTTATCAAGATCATTTTGAATCTTAATTCTGGCTTCAAGAATGTTGTCACCCTTGATGGTTTAATGTACACTGTAAATTTTACATGAGTACATCTTCTATCATTTAAGCTAATGAAAACACTGACAGGCCTCTGTCTGAATTACCTGCCTACTTTTAAATAAAGTATTAAATCTTCTAGGAAAGTGCATTTTCAGACACTTTGGTACTATTGTGGATTAGTGTTAGTAGGTATTTTTTCACCTTGATTTTATGTATGCTGGATTCTCAGGGTAAATAGAGATGCTCCCTTCTGCATCTATCCTCTAAACAGTTATTTGGCCAAACAACATATTGAGTCTTTTGTGGATTTTTTTTTTTTTTTTTTTTTTTTTTTTTTTTTTTTTTTTTACTTCAGGTGCTCAGGAATAAAATATTTTAATGAAATCCCTGAGTATTTTTCTTCCAAAGTCTCCTGTCTGATTTCTGTGCTGTGGTTGCAGCAAATAAGATGGAGGGCTTGAGGGTTTTACTGTTATGCCACTTTAGGTGATTGAAGATATGAACAAAAAATTTTCAAAGTGTCTGTATAACCACCCACGGAATAGGCTTAATGCATTCATTCAGGCTGCTTTTCTGAGAATTAATTTACATTTCATATATTTTAGAGTCTCACATGGAAAGATATTTTTATGATGACTTTTAATACAGTAATTTGATGAGATCATAAGGATTTACTTTGGAAGGATTTATAATTAATTTCTGCATATAAAGAAGGTATCATTCCACAAGTGTGAAATTTTTATTTATTTGTTCCCTATAATACTTCATGAAGGAGACAGGAGGATAAGTACAATTAAAGAGCCATAGGATCTTCTGGTCTCTTCTTTCCCTGTCTTGTGACTGCTAATAAAAAATTTTCAGTGGAAAATCTGTGAAGAAGGAGAAAGAATCCATGTCTCTTTAAGAAGCAAGAATTAAATTATGAAAAAATCCTGGATTCCATACACTGTGTTAAACTTTCTCTTGTCCTTTCCATGTTAATTTATATTCTACCCTGTCCTAGATACAAGATCTTTTCCCCAAACTGCCTTCAATAATACAGAACATTGTTCAAGGGAAGATTTTGCTTCTTTCTTTCTCTCTGTTGAATGTGTGATGAAAAAGTTGAATAGCAGTCAAGCAAATGCATTTTTAGGAAAACCTTGTGGGGGGTCAGAGAACAGGCACTGAAAAACAGCTGAGTCACTTCCTCCTGCAATGTCAAGTGTCCTCAGGAACCCAGAAAAGTCCTGTTGAAAGCAAAACCTGCTTCGCTGGTGTACTACATCTGTCTGGGGCATCATCAGAGGAATTCCTGACAGATCTTTGGGGGAAGGACAAGATAATTAAGGAACTGACTTTGGGATGTGAGCTCTTAACTTGTGCACTGAGCTCAGTGGAGCAGGAGACTTGTAAATGTCACCGTCAAACCAGATATTTATTAGTTGGAGCTGACACACTCCAACTTCCCAGTAAATGGTGAGAAAATATTCCCTATCACTTGAGACTTTTGAAACTGCAGCAGATTGAACATGGCCTGAAAAAAAGATCCTCTTGAGCCGAGTCCTCTTGTAAAAGGGACGGGGGGCAGTGATGAGATGAGCAGTTTTGGTTTTTCCCTCCTTATTCTGCCCTACTTTCCTGCCACCACCTCCAAGAGACTATTGGTTGTTTCTACAGTCAAAATTGTTTCCAAGGTGCTGTGGAGTAAGTGGGAAACTTGACTTACACAGTAATGAGTATTGGCCAAAGAGCAAAATAATGGGAACACTTTAAAAAAAATAATATTGACTTTCTTCCTCTCCTTGCTTACCAGCTGCAGACTGTGCCATGAGGGAAACCAATCACAGACTCATTCCCAAACTGTCCAGATGAAAAAGACCTGCAGGCTACTTTGCTTATTGCCATAACTCTCTGGAATTGCTTCCTGCCATATATCTGAGTACTATATTCAGGCTAATTTGCCATAACTTTCCACTAGAAACCTATTCCATGCCCTGATAAATCTCATCTCTGGCTCTTCCCGCAACTCCCATCCTGAAGAACTCAGTTCATGTTTTCATTTGTCCATTTTCATTCTGAATCAGAGATGCTGCCTGAAATATTTAAAGGCTAAGGACCTCAGCAGGCACTGGAGAATGCTGTCGATGCTTTCCCTGTCATTTTCTTTGCTCTGTGGAGGATCTAGCACTGCAATAAAAATTCCAGACAGGCAAGTAAAATGATCCATATTACTGGACAATCTGCTACCCTTATCTCCTGCAGATCATGACCTTTTTACCTATAGCTTGGGAAAGTATTATTTAAAAAGTATGAAAGGAGAAGTGCCTTATTACATAGTTGGTTCTACCATGCTGAATTAAAGAAATACCTTTATAGAATACAAAGGACAAATTGAATTTTAAAATAATCTTTCAGCTATGTAGATATTCTCCTGGGTCAAGAGGATGTGGAAATGGTTCAGGCTTTATTCTGCAGTGCAGAAGCCAGCACACACTGGGGTACCCCACTTTCTGTGGTGCTATTTCATCACTGTCTTGCTGAGGGGCAGTTTGTGTAAGGCAGGTGTGGCTGCATTTACTGAATTATGACCTCAGAAGAGACAGTCCCAGCTGGAAGGTAGGACACATCCTCATGAAAATCATTCTCCAGGTGCTCAGCATTCCCATTGGGTACTATATATTACCATATCATCCCTCTGTGATTCAGGAATGCTCATATCTGATTCTGTAAATGCTCATTTATCTGTTTCACCTTGTCCATGACACCTCACTTAGCCCACACTGAAACAAATGGAAAGTTTTTCTGTCCTTTAGAGGGGAATTGAATCAGACTTAGCTAGAAGATAAAATGAGGTTAGAATTCAAAGATATTGAGGAGAGGAGCATAAAAGTCCTTGGTTAGAAGATAGTTTGAATTTTTTTCTTACATTGCAGCATTAATTTTGCATTGAAATATTTTTCCATTCTCATCCAGATCTTTGAGCTCTTTATCAGCTTATTTTCCAATACTGCAGCTTTAACACAGGTACTGAATCCTGCTTTTACATCTTTTAGCAGGAACTTTTGTAAGTGTCACCAAAACATAAAGAATCGGAGCTAGTGGTGATGAGGGTGTGCTTTTTTGGAAAAAATAGCACATTTTTGTGTGTGTATTATCACTTTTGAGCCCTCTCTTGGTTATCTCTCTTTGTTTCACACAAGGATGGTATTAGTAGCCTGGAGCAATCTCTTTGTGCCCTTTCAATCAGAAACACTTCTTGATTTGTATACTTATATAGCACAGGCCACGCTGAAGTGAGAATTTATTTTCTGAAGAAAACAGATTTAATGTGAAAGGTGATCCTCAAAAGCTTCACAGCTCCAGTTGCTTTGGATAAGCCCCAAGAAAAGCAGCTGCTCTCTGAGTGAGTCTCCCACGTCTCAGAGCTGCAGACAAGGTGGGAATGTTCTGTGCACAGCCCCCTCTCCTCAAGGACAATGCACATATTAGAAGTACTAAGGGAGGATTAATATGAAAAACAATAAACCCAGGCTTTCACGTCCTCATTGTTGTTCTGAGAATCTGCCCAGCAGAGCCTTCAGCTCCTGCCCCTCACTAATAATGTTCTCTACCCACCTTTAACTTTGCAATCTTGACTCTGATAACCCCAGACCTTTCTTAACTTCATTGTGTTTGTAGGGAAAAAACCCAACAACAACAAAAAAGAAACATCATTAGAAAAATGTTCACCATCTTTTAGACCACCTAAAGGAATATGTCAATAAGAATGTTTATTGGCAATTTAAGACTCTTTTTACATTTGTTCTTAAGTTAATGAGTGCAAAAATAGAGGGAGGACAGAGTAAGTAGCTTATTGTTTGGAGTGCTGAGAGCTGCCTAAAAGGACATTGTGCTGAGAATACTCTGCAACAGGAAAAAGAGACCCACAGGCAAACAGCTATTATCTCAAGTAATCTTCAGTGAAGAGGATGTGTCTGTGAAATAACTTCTGAAGACCTTGGGTAATTCAGTTCCTCAACCTCTGCTCACCAAGCTACTAGATCAGAAGGGAAATGTTCATAAACCCTTTTGAAGTGCACCAAAACATATGGAATATGGTGACTGAAGGATGAGTTAGTGTGTGGCCTAATGATGAGATGAACAAAAGAGGGGAAAAACATTGCACCACCTTTTTGCAAGTTCCATTTATCCATGAAATAAAAATTGCATTTGTATTTGCATTTCCATTACACAGAATTGCTATCTTCTGATTTACCAGTACAATGGTATTGTTTTATTTATTTAAGCTGGATGGTTTGCTTTCCACAGTATGACCAGCTGTGAGAAAAATAGGATTCAATAATGTGAACATTTCACAGTAAATAAAATGCATTAATACAACAATATAAAAGCTGTTCTCAGCAGTTTCTCTAGGACAAGGTCTGTTCTAGAACTATGCATCCAGCTTTCTAAACACTTGGAGAACTATAAAGGTTACATCTTGTTGTGTGAAGTAATAGAAAAAAGTATATAGAATTTCTGCTTAGGATTCTGCTAACTCACATCTCCCAGTTTGAACAGTTACATGTTTAATTGTCTGTTTCAAGCAGAATATTTCTGCATCTCTGTTTCTTGCTCATATTCACTACTGCAGGCTTCTCTGTAAAATCTTGCATTCTTGAAGGAAAGCAAACAGTGAAGTCATGTCTTAGTTTGAAGGGTAGCAAACCAAAATGAAAATTAAAACACTCACCCGCTTTTAATGCCCCCAGTCATCCTTTTTCTCCTTGACTACTTTCTAACAACTGCAATCTTTCTATTTCTGAGTCAGTATGAAGGAAAAAGAAAAGCCTCTTGAAAATGAAGTGCTTGATTTTGGATAAGTACATATTTTTCTTCAGAAATGACTTAACTGTTCGTATGTTCATAAAAGCACCTCAAACACTTAAGTTAAAAAAACCCCACATTGTGTTTGTAACTCTTTATATTATTCATTGCAATGGGGTAGTTCAGGATGGTGAAATCAAACATTTAATCTCATTATGAACTTATGTACATAAAGTGTTGCTTACAGTGATATATAGGTATAACAGGGTTTTATTATGAAGCATTTGTGAACTTTTTTTAACAGATAATACTTAAAATGATTGAAATTTTAAAAGAATTAATATTTAAGTCAAGCCACGTCTGACTTTTTTGGAGAATATATTTCTGCACTCTTCCACAAGCATCTGGAGCATGGAGCCATAACCAAAATCTGTGGCAGAAAGGGATGGCAATCACTCTCATATTTTGTTTCTCAATAAAAATAAAAAGCACTCATACATTCTACACCTCTCATTTCTACAGTGCACACACACTGGAATACTCTCTTTATCTTTCTAGAGAAATACATTTTATGTGGTGTATACATCCAGGGTAAGATAAATGAATAAATTGAACAAAAATACTGTAGCTATATATATATTTAGCAAGATGACTACAGCCTGCATCCTCTGCTGATGACAATTAGTATGAAAGAGTAGAAATTATAGCAAACAAAAAACTTCTTGCACATTATGCATGAGCATCGAGCTGATTTTATTCTAATGTTCCCCGACATCCTCACAGCAGTCAGAAAACTTGAAATGATTAAGCATAACAAAGATCTAAATACTATTTTTTCTTTTCATGCCACTGGTAAATTATAACCTTAAAAACATTGGGATTTCATTGGTGTCACTATTTGATGTTCATAAAAAAACCTGAGGAATTTACATCTCCAGTTCTAATTATATATGATCTTTAATTCTATTTTCATGCATAAAAATAGAAGCTTTGCATCACCTCTTCTGCAAGAGTGAAATGCAGATTTTCCTCATGTTATTGTCTTTAAACACCACTTAAGTCAAAGCAGAATGGGTGCTTGAGCAGAGCCTTGATCTGGGTAAGAGATGGCTCTGCTTCCTTTAGTGCTCCTGCACTTGTGATAGGTATCCTCAGGTGTGGGTCTAGACTCCAGTTTTTGTTTTTTTGGGTTTTTTGGTTTTGGTTTTTTTGTTTGGTTTTTGTTGTTTTTTGTTTGTTTGTTTGTTTGTTTTCCCAAGAAGCACCACAGCAAAGGTTGTAAAGCACTCACTTTGAAAATCTGAGACTTCCTGCAACAAATACTTTTTCCCCCCTGTTGCAGTATCCTCCTGCCCCATGATTCTTCTGCTGACAGTAAAATAAATATTGAACAGCCCTTCAAGGGGTTTGGCTCTTTACTTCTGAGCTTTTAAAGAAAAATATAAAATATCTAATTATTTGAATAATCAAAGCAATGGGTATTTGATCACTAACCTCAAAGATAAAGCCATAATTCAAGACCTGAGGTATATGCTTAATATTGCATTACTCATAACACAAAGAAAGTTATAATTCCCTTGAAAATGTGTTTTTTAAAGGTCATTTGGACAGTGGAATGGAGAAATACTGGGAATTAAATTATATATATTTATTTAATTATCCAAGACTTGCCATTGTGTCATTTGCCAAGCTGTTGGATGAAAGAAATCATGGTCAATTAAAGACATTAACCTCAAACTTGGATACAATACAATAATGATTGGAAGTCCAACCAGACATTGTGAATAATATTAGTTTTTACACACATATATTTTTATTATTATATTTCTTATAACTATTGTTTGTAATAATCCAGGCATGGAGGCTGGATTATCTGTTTAGCGTCAGTGAATTTTGTTTCTGTTTCTGATGGAGATACACTGGAAAGTGACTATGGAACATTATCATTGCCACTCCCTGGTCGTTCCTGCTTGCCTTTCTCTTCCCAGTATCCTCAAGAGAAGCCAATTTAGTCCTGATCTCCCTTTTCCCACATCATCCCTCAAGGCTCAGCACCCCAGCTAGCACTTATCATTAAAAATACACTTTGACTTTGATGTGACCTAATGCTCAAGCTGGAGCCAGCCAGGACACAAAGCAACCATTTCTATTTTAATATTTCAAACACACCTTAAGCAATTTGGAGATCTTCCATCAAAAGCAGTTGCTGCCTAGAGAGCCACTGCCAACTTTATGAAGCCTTGTGCCATGACAAGTTGTTCCTATCAAGATGCCCATCAGATTTCATTATCTGGTTGCAGATAATTAAAACTATTAACTACTATCTATTGAGACACAGGGAACTGCAAATGCAGAAAGGCCCCTTAATTGCACCTGGGCTAATTGAGGAATGTGGGTTTGGACCCTTTCCTCCTTCTGCAGCCCCTGGAACAAACCCTGATTACAAAGGCCAAAGTGGCTCCCTCAGGTACAGGGTTTCAGTCCTGAGTTTGCCACCACCCCCTTTGCTGAGGCAGAGCAGTGAGTGCCACACTGCACACAGGGACCCCAGCAACATGCTCAGAGCTCAAACCCACTTCCCAAGCCCTCTTTTCACACATTTCACCAGTTACTCCTTCACTTTGTTGTGTGCGTTTCCACTGATTAAGTCTCAAGTGATGCATCTCCCACTCACATTTAATCTTCTTTGTTAGTTAGATGCTGAGTATACCAAGCAGGACTCTGAGCTTCATTTATTCAGAAATGTTATGTATTTTCAGCAATATATCTGAACATTTTCTGCTGTGAATGTCCTCCCTGTGCAGTGCTCAGGTGTCTGAGTGATTGCCAATGCTCTTTAGTGGACTGCAGACATCCTGTTATTAATCTGAGTAACTGCTCACCACTCATATTCTCAAGAACCCCATCACTTCTGCTGCACAGCAACAATATTTGGGCTTTTGACTTTCTGAAATGCATGTAGCAATATTTCACACCACGTGCTAACCCAGGTTCTCAGGCAGAAAACAGCTGCAGTTATGCAGCTTAAAAAAAAAGAACAAAACCAAAACTTCTGTGTTTAAAAGTGACTTGTGGTCATTTTTTGGAATAAATTTTAAATGGAAATGAAAATTCATAGCCCCCCATAGAATATAAATCTTCCCAAACCTTCTAAAAAGTTACAGCTGGACAAAGAAAGCCAGGTCACTGCCTCATTGCCCTTAGTGACATCAGGACAGTGGGCTGTGGCAGTGTCATTTGGCCACCACAACTGTCACAAAATGAATGTGAAAGAAGGAAAAAAGCCAGCTGTGTCATGTTGCCCACATTGTCAGTTTAAAGAATAAAATATTGTATGGGTTTCATCTCAATTATTAGTCTATAGTGAATAAATGATCCGAGTGAAAGGCTAAGGAGATTAAAGGAGGTTTATTTACCCAAAGAGCTCTCCAATTCTATGATAGTAGAATTCTTCATTGTAAAAAAACCCCACACTTTCATCTGAGGAACAATAGCACAAATTGCAGATATTCACTAGCAGAGACAAAACTTACTTTAAACAAGGCAACACAACTACTATTATAATTTCTGCTGTTAAGAAATATTTTAAATTGTTCTTGTTCCCAAACCTCCACTTGGAGATCAAAGACCAACTTTAACAAGAAATTATCTCTTATAAAAAGGGGCCCATTCTAAGGAATGTCTAAAATAAAAATGGACATCCAGACAAAATATGTGTACAGTCAACTATCCTAGGGCAGCAAGAGCAACCCTGGAGTTTCTCACAGAGCTGCTGCTGCTCTCTTTTATCTTAGCACACCTTAAAAGCAGCTTTTCTTGCTGTCTGTGCCAGCTCTTCCACAAGAGAAGCTGGGCAGGAATCCTCAGGGTGTGATCCAGAGCTGCCCTTGGACGTCTCAGTGCCACAAGTCCATTGCTGATGGGAGAGAGGGCCCTGGTGGGGAGAGGAGTGGCAAAGCACAGCATTAACAGACCCCACAAAAAACCTAGCCAAAGAATTGTAAGCATTTACATGAGATAAAAAAGAAATTTAAGGTAATTTCGATACAGCTTGGCTACAACATAAAACAGGGAAAGCAGCCAGCAGATATTTTAAGGCCGGGTTTGCAGAGGAAATACTTAGAACAGGAATACAAAGAACTGTGAAACATTGTGTAAATAGGAGAGGTCAAATGAAGGGAAAATTAACAAAATGTACAAAATGCAAGGTTGTGTGGCTGCTTCATGATGATTTTGTGAGGGAAGCACTCCGACCTGTTTCACTGGATACAGTAAAACACAAAATGAGCTGGGCAGAAGCAGAGGAAAATGTTAAGCAGCAATCAGAGGTGCTGCATGAGAGTATTTCCATCCCTGAAGTACCCATTTCTGGCTGGTGTTTCACTGTGATTCTTTTTGTTTCCCCCTCTGGAGCCACTAACCTCCCACCACAAAGTGATCCCAAGCCTTGGGACAAACATCCCAAGAGCTGCTTGGGACACTGATGCCTCTGTAACTTACCTGTCTGTGCCATTTGTACCAAAGTCCTGCCTCTGGAAACAGCCAGCACCTGGGGTTAGGTCCTGCAAGAAATAGCCAGAAAATAACTGCTCTGTGATAAAATATAAAAATGTAATCCAGTCCTGAGAATGTGTATAATTTCCCTAGCCTTTTTTCATAATTGCATGGAAAATATTCTTGAACATTTCACGTAGATTATTAGAGAACACTTAATTTATGCTGCTAAGTACTGCCTTAAAATACATTTACCAGAGTCTTCAAAATGACAAACACCTGTCTTATCATTCACACCAAGAATAGGTTTCCACAAGACCATAATAACAAAATGATAATTTGTGAGGTTCTGAAAGAAAATGGGAGTAGTAAAAATCATCACAGAATTAATGTTTTAATATCCCAATAACACTATAGTTTAATAAGACTAAGGTTTTGAGATTGAATTTAAACCATAAATCCCTAGAAGAGACTTTCAGAAGCCTAACATGCAATTATTTCATTAAAAAAATTAGCTTTAAGGTGTTAAATGTCTCTGTCAATAGAAAAGCAGGGAGAGGATGTGAGCACACACAATTATAAACAAGAGCAGCTCAGCACTGGAGATGTTTAGGGAATAGAATTCTTTGACAATGTTCAAGGTCCAAAATTGTTCCATCCAGCAGAGCAGTTTTATAAAAAGACATCAAATTAGACAATTGTTGGTGCAAAGTTTCCCCCTTTGTGGAAGGCAGACTAGATGCTTAGTGAATCCTGGCTCAGAGCTGTTTCCAGATGCAGGGATGATTTCCATGAGACTTCAATTTCTGGGAAATAGGGTTTATCTCAACAGAAGATTGTCTTGTCTGATGAGGCCTGACCGGCCCTTTTCTGCTTCATTCCTATAGGAGGTTGCTTAACACTGGTGATTGTTTTATTTGTAGAAGTTAACATAAAAAGAACATCAAGCTTCTACTTAAAAAAAAAATAAATTACATAACTGAAAGCAAATGGTCAGTTGTACAGAAAATGGGAAGAATTTTCTGATGGTGAGTCAGAAGTGTGTGTACCATGGCATGGAAAGAGATGCAGCCACCGTGGCTCAAGTGTAGCAGGACACGGAGCTCCTGCAGCATCACCAGTTTGTGTTTCACAGCCAAAGCCAGGCAGGAGACACTGAGCTGTTTGATGGCTCACTGCTGTGCTCAGCCCAGGCTGCCAGACCCATTCAGAGCAACCTGGGTGTCACTGGGAGGTCCAGAGGTGCAAATTGCAGCAAAAAGCTACTCAGTTTGTAGAGGTGAAAAGCTATTTCTACCCCAAATCTCTCTTCCTGTGGTGGGCCACGAACACCTGCTCAGCAAGTGAACTCCTGCAGAGTTCACTGATGTCTCCAGGCTTTGGATCACATTTATGCACTTGATAAGCAGAAATTTGATCTCTAGACACACCTCGGATCAAACTACACAGATACTGCAAGGTGAGATGCCATAGTTTCAATTACTTTTCTTCAGCTGGGTGTGTGTAAGAGAAAGAGCAAATAAAATAGACAAAACTGCTGTTATTCAGAAGCCACCCTGAGAAACAGGGAGACAGGGAAAGATTAAATTTGACAGAGACTCCCTGGAGGGCTTTGTGAGAGTTAGGGAGGACTTTTTTTTAACCCTGGCACATCTGAAACTGAGAATCTGAGGCAACAAAGGAATAACAGTAGCTCAATAGCAGGTAACTTTATTCTTAATTCATCTGAGAAATGCTCTGGAAAGCTATTTAAAGCACAGTGGAACATTATACAAATAATACTTCCTTGGACAACAAAAGAAAAAGTAAGGCATGCCTAATTTGTGAGAGGAAATTGCTGGAGAAGCTCAGATAATGCTGTAGCCTTTTGTTGATTTTTCTTAATAGTGACTATAATTGCAGAATGTGTCTATGTGCTATGAATAGATGCTGTGAATGAATTTCAGGTACCCTGCTAGTCAATTTTTCTTACCAACAAATGCACACCCCAGAAAACATTTACCTGTGTGGCAAGTAGCATTTAATCAATGTACTTTGCACAGCTGATGGAATTTCAGTGGGGATTCATTAGAGGCTCCCTTAAATGTGTATTTGGCACTGCTGCCTGTCCCTGGGCAGCTCCCAGCCCAGCTGTGGGTCAGTCAGAGGCAGGATGAAGCCAGAGCCCAGCTGGAACACAGGTGTGCTGGAACAGAGGTATCAGGTATTCTATTCACAACCAGAATTCCACAGCTGGACAGACACCCATGCACAGAGTTCTCTCTCAGCTTGGAAAAGTGGATGTGGTGCAGAATCTCACAGGTTTTGGTCTCTCCAAAATGAAAGGGGAAGCAGATCCTATTTAATATGAGAAACAATATTTAGTGAGTCTCAGTGACATGCTTACTGAATCTATCTATACCACATAAAACTGCCTTCAGCTGACATATCAGTGATAGTCTAAGTAATGCTTCTGCTTAGCTGCCATTGTGCTTGAAGCCTGTCATTCTTCCCAAAAACAGCTGGGCAGTTGGGTGTTGCATGGTCCCAAGTGGAAGGGGAAACACACTGAGCTTTCTTAACATGACTTGACTGTGAATTTGTTTAATTGTGTTGGATTCAACTATTTTCATGTCCTCTCTGAATGAGTTACTGCTTAATCTGAGTTGAAATCTAAGAAACCAGAAGTATGAGACGAGGCTAAAAATCATTTTTGAGGAATCTGACTGAAAATCTGTCTGGTGAATTGTCCTTACCAGCTTTGCCAGGAGCTGAGATGGAGCAGCTGTTGAATGATGCTTCTTGGAAAACCACACAATTATTTCAAATAAAATTTCTGGTAGTTGTAATTTTAAGGTAATGAAAAGACTTTTGAATAACTTTTCTTGAAACTTTTCTGGTTATATTCTTTGTTTTCCTGAGGTCCTTCCTTTTTTCTGATAGTTACAAATACATAGAGGCTCAGAATAAATCTGCATGGGTCACCTGACTTCAGTGGGTTCCTGACAACTGGAAGGAGTTAAATTCCCAGCCTTGTGATTTAGAGCATGAGAAGATCCACGTCAGGTCTGGTTTGGGCCATCAGCCACTCTCCAGCAGTGCATACCAAGGGAGAAATTACAAGGGTAAGACTTTGCAGCTGAGGCAGAAATTACATCTACTAAGTCCTCAATGGAGTTTTTTCCTTCCATCAATTCTGCTGCTGGAGTTTTAACTTCAAATATATTTCTGGCTCATAGCCATGAATTTGACTAGTTGTTTAACTAACTAGTCTAACTAAACTGATCATTAAACTGGGTGTTGGGAAATGACTTTGTGATTGTTTGGATCCTGTAACCCAAACAGCCCATTTGCTGTCCTTTTTTTCTTCTATTTTGAGAAACAGTGAGAAATTCCTTTCTCTTAATTTCTTCATTTATAATTGCACAGACCTGTGCCATATCACCCCCAGTCATTTGTTTTCCAGCCCTAGGCTTGCTTGGCTGTTTTCTTTGACAAAGGAGCTATTCAATATGTTTGCTCATCCTTCTCCCTGACTAGAGTTCTTTTATTTTCTCTTTCCAGATGAGAAAAGATCTAAATAAATACTACCCAGAGACCTCTTACTTTCTTTGAAGACTGCAGTGATCTTTTTAACAGTGCTGTGTAAAAATGACATATGTGAAATACAATGAAATTTGTCGAGAGTTCCAACGCTAAAGATTAAGTAAATATGATTTTACTCTCCGTACTAAATCTGCTGATGAAGAAGCTAAATTCTGATCAGCAGCAGTTACAGTAACTAGCTTGCCTGCTTCTCTCATGCTGGGGATAATTCTGCCTTGGAGATGCCATTTGTTGATATCTCTTTGCCACGACAGATGTTTAAGCTGATACTTCCTCAGATGACAAGACTGAAAATAGACTTAACTCCATTTGATGGAAACCCCCCAGCATCAATGGAACCAGTGCAGACCTTGAGCCCTTTATCTTGCCTCTCAGACAGTACTTTGGCAGCCCCATATATGATAATGTAAGAATAATTGCTTATTACATCTCTGCTGTAGCATACAAGCATTGTGTAATTCAGCATTAATGTCTGACAACCCAGCTGTCATCTTTCCAAAAATACTTGCTCTCTAACTACTGTAGCTGCTGCTGCTGCTTCTACTTCAAACCAAGGCAAGGGATTTTGCTCTGGGGCATTTTGACAGGGTGTTATCTTTTGAAGAGACAGATGTTTGTGCTGCAACTGTCTGGTGGTTTTAAGGTTCATGCACATGTTTCAATAAATAAGTGCTAAATTACTTGCCAGGTTTTGAGTTAAAGTGGACTTCTAGAGAAATGTGTAGGTGAAACCCAAAAGTAAGATGAGCATGCTAACAAAAAACAGTTTCAAATCACCTTTGAAAAAACATGAAAAGCCAAGAAGCTCTGGCTTAAAGGCTTATGAATGTGAAAAGACACTTAGAATTTATAAAATAGATGGTGGTGTCATTTTCTGCCCTTCTCCATTTCATTTCCCAAGAGAAATACTTCAAAGGGAGGGCAAATAATTCCTCCCCTTCTAAGGGATTTTATTATTTGAAGTAGTACATAGGTCCTTATTGACCCAACTTTGATTTGTAAGCTGATGATGAAATTAATTTGGCCTTTGGTGTAACCACAATTAACTTCTCCAGAAGGGAGGTGATTCCATGTCCTGCAGTAAAAAAGTCTCTTTGGAAGGAGCAACCTGGAGCCTTTGTGTTGTTTGAGGCTTCAATAGGCTCGTGCCAGCTGAAGTGGATTCCCTGCCTCTGGCTGCTCCTCTGCCCTGTGTGCAAACTCACCTTGGCAGATAAATTATGGAAATTCTCTCTCATCAGAATGACTGATTATTATCTGATAGGGGAGTTTAATTCCTCATTCAGATTCCCCACAATGGACCAAAGAAAGATCCTGAGAGTGGCACTGACTGAACAGACTCTAATATTCTTTAGAAAGCCTGGTTAACCTGTCACTACTAAATGAATATGTGTTGTGTCTCTGTGTACTTTAGACTCTGCCTTGTATTAATAAATGGAAGTAGGATAAACTACTTGAGGATTAAAACAACTTACAAGGAAATATATGAGACACTTCCCTCCCTGTGGTTATCTGCAATTGCTTCTGAATAAAGGGTGGGGAGGAAGAAAGAGAAAAGAAAAATAAGGATCCCATTTTTTAAAGTATTCTGAAAGAGTCTTCTGCTATTAACTTACCAGAATGTCAGTCTGAGGACTCTGATCCTGGGAAATTTGCTCAGGAGGATCACTTGAAGTCATTCTGGAATCACAGATAAGCAAACATAGGACAAATAATTCAGAAAACTTGTATGAGACATGGGGAGCAGTACAAAGTAAAAAGTACAATGAAAGTGCAATATCTTTTATATAAATAAATAAATATAGAAGTATGTATATTTATGTATGCACATACATACAAAAACCTTATGAAACCTCAAATTTGCAAAGATTTATCAAACATTAACTAGATCCTGGGACAAAAAAAAGACTACTTTGCAAGGCAGAACCTAACATTATTTCTCCCTATGCCAACTTGCCCACCCTGTTCAGCTAACCCCATGCTTCATTTTACTTTGGACATTATGAAAATAGTTTTAATGAAAAAAACCTTACTTCTCGGATGCTATAGCTCTGATCCTCTCTGATCTTTTCTTCCCTGTTAGGAGCTGGAGAGGGCCATGGGTGCTCATTTTCTTCCAGCCTTCTTCCAGAGGCTGGAAGAAAATTTTGCTGGAACAATTTTGATTTTCTATGCCAAAATAAGATTTTTCCATATGAAGATTATATTTCTTCTCCCCCTTGGCTTCCTTGGATCCCACTCCTCCCACTGTACCTCATACCCCAGCTGGAAAACCTGAAGCCAAGATTCTCCAGGTGCTGCCTTGGAGGCTCCAGCAAACACCACCTCCTGTCAATGTGCAGGGGGGCTGTAAAAATGACAAGCTCAGAGGAGAATCAAGGTTGGGTGGGGCTCTGAGCAACCTGATTTAGTGGGTGAGACCCCTGCCCCTGGCAGGGGCTGGGAACGAGGTGATCTTTGAGGTCCCCTCCAGTCCAAACCCTTCTGAGCTCTGTGAAGAATGAAGCAGGAGCACACACAGCTCAGACACACACAGCTCAGGTACACACAGCTCAGGCACACACAGCTCAGGCACACACAGCAGGAGCACACACAGCTCAGACACACACAGCTCAGACACACACAGCTCAGGCACACACAGCTCAGACACACACAGCTCAGGCACACACAGCTCAGACACACACAGCAGGAGCACACACAGCTCAGGCACACACAGCTCAGGCACACACAGCTCAGGCACACACAGCTCAGACACACACAGCTCAGACACACACAGCTCAGGCACACACAGCTCAGACACACACAGCAGGAGCACACACAGCTCAGACACACACAGCTCAGGCACACACAGCTCAGGCACACACAGCTCAGGCACACACAGCTCAGGCACACACAGCAGGAGCACACACAGCTCAGACACACACAGCAGGAGCACACACAGCTCAGGCACACACAGCTCAGGCACACACAGCTCAGGCACACACAGCTCAGGCACACACAGCTCAGACACACACAGCTCAGACACACACAGCTCAGACACACACAGCTCAGACACACACAGCTCAGGCACACACAGCTCAGGTACACACAGCTCAGGTACACACAGCTCAGACACACACAGCTCAGGTACACACAGCTCAGGCACACACAGCTCAGACACACACAGCTCAGACACACACAGCTCAGACACACACAGCTCAGACACACACAGCTCAGGCACACACAGCTCAGACACACACAGCTCAGACACACACAGCAGGAGCACACACAGCTCTCCACTCAGTGCAGAGGGGACACAGACTTCCCCTGCTGGAGAGGGAATTCCAGCTGCTCTCAGAGAGGCAGATCTGTGACTCCTCCTCAGGGGTTTGCTGTGCCAGCCGTGCATCTGCACTGCTCTCCATCCCCTATCCATCTCTTCTCCATCCCATCTCCATCCCCTCTCCATCTCTTCTCTATCCCATCTCCATCCCCTCTCCATCCCTTCTCCAACCCACCTCTATCCCCTCTCCATCCCCTCTCCATCCCTTCTCCATCCCATCTCCATCCCATCTCCATCCCTTCTCCAACCCATCTCCATCCCATCTCCATCCCCTCTCCAACCCATCTCTATCCCCTCTCCATCCCTTCCTTCTCCATCCCTCCATCCCATCTCCATCCCCTCCTCCAGGGATGACGACTGACAGTGCCCCAACACCAATTCTTAATAATTTTCCAACTTTGACAATTAATAACTAATAATTCCTATATAATCAAATGGGTATATTTCAGGCCCATGGTTTAAACTCAATTTACTGTACTTTCATAACTGTAATTTTTTTTTCTTTTCCTTCCCCTGAAGGCACCCTCTTCGTTGAATTCTGGAAGGTGAAGATTAAGCTGACAGATGGTATCAGCAGAAGAATGATTATGAGTTTTAAAAACCTTGATATTTTGGCTTAGTACACCATTTTTCATGCAAATACTGACATGGATATTAGCATCCAATTAAGAAAGTATAAAACTGTGCCATTCTGTTACAGTTTACATTACAATAATTTAATGTTTCATTAAAAATACTAAGAAGGGCTGCTCTGAAAGGGATAAAAATCAATGATCTATATATCACTTCTGCTGCTTTGCTCTTCTGGCACAATGTGGCAATGAAAGTGGGCTATAAATGTCTTTAAATTATTCTGTTAATCTGAGTTGCTTTTTGAATTTTTTGTGTTCTGTCTTTATCAAAGGATTGATTCATATCAGGACACACTCCCTGGTGTTAAGGGAGTGTTAGTAACATAAAATGTCAACCCTTCTTTCTTTATAGGGTATTTCCAATTTATTCCAATAGGTTAGGTGATGTCTAAACATTCACCCTTTGTTATTTGGACAAGGACTGTCAGTGCAGTTTAAACACCAAGACCAGCTGATTGTCCACAGACAAATGTTTTTAAGTGTCCTTTGTTTACTGTTTAGTTTTGTTTTTTGTAAGAAAACCTATTTTCTTGGCACCTCCACTGAATAATAACACACTCTGTTATTAGAACTAATTCTCTGACTTGTTTTAACTTCATCACATTCACATAACTTTTTAAAAATAAGGAATAAATGGAAGGAAATTTCCCAGCCTCACACTGCTGTGAGGTAATATATGAAATAACCTATCTTTATTATTAAAACCTAAAAAAAATTATCTCATATGAATACTTTTCTCTGCAAACACTATTACCTAGTTAGCTTAAAATTAAAATAAAATTTGGAGTGTCTTAATTTGGAAATGGATTAATTTGGAAATGGAAATTTGGAGTGGCATTGGGTCAAGAAAATTCAATATACTATGCCTATTTTCATAAATTTCAGGGATTTAATATGCTAGATTTTGCTATTTTAACCAAGAAAGATGTATTTCAAAAGGTTTTGTCCAAGTATACGTACATTAGTTTGCTTCTTTCTCACAGACAGTGAAAAGGTAAAAATCTCCTTCTCATCATATCTTTTATCAATGAACAAAATAGGACAATGAAAATCATTAAAATCTCATTAAATTCTGGTTTTGTGAGAAACTTTAAAAACTTTGGACATGCAGCCACATTATGTAGTAAATTATATAAGTGTTACATCATGAGTAAACCAGGGGCAAAATTGTACATGCTGTAAGCAGAGACAATAAATTAACACAACTGAACCCTCTCCTCAGGGTCTGACCCTCAGCTTGGGGACAATCACCTGGACAGGTGTCACCTGCCCAAACAGCCTGATCAGTTTAAAAAGTATTTGAGACTGAAAACCTGAGACAAATCTTCCTTCCTGCTTTGTTTTATCCTTCTTATTAAAAGTGGACATCCATCCCAACTTTGTGGCTCCCGCAGCTGCTGGGTCCAGGCAGGATGGCAAACCTGGATGGCTCAGCCTGGAAAAAAGGCAGTGAAGGTCCTGAGTGCTGGAAATCAAACAGCTCTGCCAGCCAAACAGAATTGCACCATAAATAGCAACAGCTGGTTGCGAGTATTGCTTGCAGATTGTCTTCTTTATTAGGAGATATCAAAACCTCCAGTGACAATTCAACACTTTTCTAATCCTATTAGCAATAATTGAGAAATGCCAAGTCATTTCCCTCAAATTTCCCTCTGCTCTCTTTACATCCTTAAAGCACCCAAGACTGGAGTACAACCTGAGTCCAAGAACAGTGGCTGGCTCTAAGTTGACTGAAAAAACCCAACCCTGTGCTAGAGAGGCTTTGCCAAATTGTTTTAGAGGACAACAAAACCACAGAGTTGACTTTTTAAATTGGAGATGCTGAAGCTTATTTGGATTTTTTTGTTTTCACATGGGTGGTGACAAGACTGCCCTACAAGGCCACACTTCACCATAACTCCTCATAGCCATTGTCTCTGATATAAAAATCATTGTCAATGCTTTAATACAATAACCAGTAGCCCGGCTGATCTTGCAGACTCCTCTTGTAAAATTTTCGGACTAATGTTCATTTTTATGGTTGGTATAAAGGGTAGAATATTGTTTAATTTCATGCAATGGCTAGAAGCTAATGCTAAAAAACTCAAATTCAAAGGAGTTTATCACAGATAGGCAGCCAGCAGGACAGTTTACACAGGAAAGCAATGGATACTTACACACATAAAATCCCTATTTGTCATTTAATTCAAAGAGCAAATATTTCAGACCTTTTTTTCCAAAAGGTCAAAATACCATCATCTGAAAAAGTACAAAGAGTCAGAACATTTTTTTCTTAAGTGAAATATTTTGATATCTTTTCACAACATTGTTCCAGGTTTTGTTCCATTGTCCCACACCTGTTCCCACAGTGTATCACTGGAGGTATTGTAGAACATTCCAGGAGCCATGTGGGAACAGAGTGTGGATGAGGCAAAAAAAAACCCCCAGCTGTCTACTCTGTAAAAAAAAAAAGGAATTTCAGGATTCATGCTACAACATGTAGAACCTCCTGTGGTTTTTATTCTTCAGACACAGGGCAGCAGTTTTACAATGTCACTTAATGCTAAGTGACCTGCTCTCCTCTGCTGGGATTCAGCCATACAGGACAAAGACAGCTTGGAGAAAAGGATTTAATGAATACTCACTCTGTGGATCAGCCCAGCGCCAGGAGAGAGAGGGGAGCAATGAGTGAAAACTTCCAGTGCCTCTTGCCAGATGTGCCTGCCATTTATCTCACACTGTACTCTGGTAAACAAAATTCAAGGGAGAGCACATTAGAGAAGAACCAGACTAATGGTCTGCAGAGATCCTTGTGTTAATGTTATCTCTTTATACTAAAAAGATGCTTTTAGATAAATGCATTTGCAGTTCCTTTCCTGGGCACCTAAATGAATAAAAGGGTGATAATGGCACTTTCATTATTTTAGGGACATATTTACACCTTAACAAAAAAGCTCTTGTGGGGGCACAAAACAGAGATGCAAAAGCTTAAATTAATAGGAAAATGTTTTGTGGGTCATGTTTGAAATGAAAATATAAACTACTATCATCTTCAGCTTAAAGAAAAGCCTAAAAATGGTAATGAGATTTATAAAACAGCAGTCAAACTTCATCCCCTCATTGCATCAAAAAATCTGTTTCTGTAAGTTTTCAGGAATAAACCCACAGGAATGTTTCTTGGACAATTAGGAATGGAGGAATTTCTTTCCATACATGAAATCATATTTTTCTTTTGTGACAAATATCATCTCTTAAAACAAAACTTCAAGTACATACAGACACCAGCAACCTTGAGCCACCAGTCTGTTTAAAAATTTGGCATTCTGATCTTAGCAATTTAAAAGGCATGCATTTTTAAGGAAAATTTCAATAAAGTTTAACCTTTGTAAGACATTAAATGTACTTATGAATTATGGAGTGGTCAGGTTCTGGTCTCATATTTGGGACTGTTTTCAGTGCAGTGTCCAGCAAGATGCAACTTCTCAAGGCTAACAGAGGAACACAGGAAAATTTCTTCCTTCAGATGGTCCTTCTTAATTTGTCATTTGGTGACTGGAACAAAAAAAAAAGCCTTAATATAACCTTAAAATAAAGAAAATTATGAAATCTGAAGTCAAAATTTAAAGCAATATAAAACACTGAAATATGCCAGCATTTGATCTAAGGATCCTACAGAATTAGCATAGTGAGCATATGTTCATGTTCAAAGATAACAGACATTTATGATAACCCTCCCTAAACTTAGCTCATCTATCATTTACATATTTAAATGTTCCATTTTTTTTTTTAATGAACTAAATCAGGGTCACCTTCATCATTTGTACAGAAATATACACACAGCTTTCATTTATATAAATGTTTAACTACAAATATTGCACCTCAATTTTTAAACAGTAAATCTGTATCAAATTGCTCATTTTCTTAGCCAGTAATTTTTTTTTAATTTATAATTGTATTTTCTTTCTCTGCCTATGTGCCAAAAGTCTGTCTTCAGAAATGCTACTTGAATCTCATTCCTCCAGACCTGAGTTGATTATTTGTTGGATCTGTTTTTCCTCCTCTCAATAACTTTCTCTTATAAACTCCTTAGTAAAGTCCTCCTGGACAGCAGTAATCAAGCTACTTTAAAGTTTTTATCAGAACTTCTATATTTCCAGAAAAAAAATTGGGAACTCATAATTATAGCACAAGCCATTTCTAATAAACACTTCTGACTAGCTTAGCATTAGCCATTTGATATGGACAGACCAAGAGGGTGATCTACCAGCATAAATCTCATAATTGCATTAAAAGCATAGGTAAATGCCTGAAAACCTCCAATCACAAAATTATCTGAAGACATTTTGAAAGCATATTAAAAATGCAGATGTTTCTCTTTTTTTCCTGTTTATATATGGCACTTGTGGGAAGCATGGCACTCATGAGGATGACACAGGAACATTCACAGTTTTACCAGAAAAGAACAGATTTGAAGTCATGCCTTCCTAAGCAGTTGTGTGGTTTGCTGTAACCAGGGCCTGATGCAACACTTCAGCTGTGACCATTTCTGTCTGATTTTTGGCTGAAACACAGAGCTGTATTTCCAAGCTGGCCTTTGCTGTAGACACATTTCCATCCAGAACAAGCTGATCCTTCTGCTTTGCTCACCTCCAGCAGCAGTCTGGAATTGGAGGCTGGCAGGGCTTTGTAGGGATCTAAATCCTTCTTGAAATTGATGGGAAAAGTATCTTCATTTTTTTTTCCTTTTTTCCTTTTTGCCTAGTGAGCTGTGATTAGGTTACAAAGGCAAAATTCTCCATCAAGATACAACAAATACTCTTATTAGCATGGATAGATTTCACAGCATTTGTATGAGAAAAAGCTGGACATCTACTGAGGTCAATTTTGGAGCTGTTTGTGTTCCACATTTAATTACCCTCCACAGGCCAGGGAAGCTTGCCAAGGGCACTGCTGTAGCTTTTTACAGCAGGTTATGTACTTACATTTTATATATGAATATCTAAAGGTACTTGAGGGCACTACTGGAAAAGCAAACTGCACTAGCTGCTGTGCCAGTGGATATGCAGCTTCCATGGCTTCAAACAATGTTTTCTCTTTATTGGGAAGCTTTTAAAGCCCTGCATCCATTTTTACACTTTGGCTACACCACTAAAAACCCCAAAATACAGTGCAGAGTGTTGGAGAGTGTGCATTAGCTCTGCTATCATTCTTGGTCTTGGTTAAGGGACCCCCCAGGCCATTTGTCAGTGTTATGAAGCTCCCCCAGTGAGTGCAGCCAGCCATGGCATCCAACGTGCCCAGTGCTGGGGGTACCTGCCTTCCTAGAAAGGCTTGGGGCAGTGGAAGAGCTCCTTTCAGGGTTAGAGAAGCATTTTAAGGCTTTTTGCTGTTTCCATCCTCAGTGCCTTGCACTGGCTGCTGGAGGCACTTCCACACTGCCAGCACTAGTTTGATTCCTTGCCACTACAGAGATTAGAAAATATACCAAAGCACATCCCAGGGTTGTGATACCTTCTGTACATGCAGTAACTGGCTTTCAGAATAAAACAACCCCTCTAAGCCTTCTGCACTCCCTCCAGCTCCTGGCCCCCCTCTAGCACAGCCCTTGCTGTTGCAGTTCTTCTCCTCAGCCCTTACTTGCCTCTAATTCCACATTCTCTGTGACCTCCCTGGTTTCCCCAAAACCTGGGACTCACAGGGGTGGCTGCCCCTGCTCTGAGGTGAGAAAAGCAGCCATGCAGAGGGCAGCAGCAGCACTGGGGATCACACTGCCTCGGCAGCTCACCCAGGGAAAGCCACTTCAGCTGAGAAGAGAGGGACAAGTAGAGACACAGGCACCCAGGGGCTGGAAAAGCAAAAGTTTTGTACTCAGTTTCCTGGGAAGGGCCATGTGCAGGTTCCAGATAAGGATCATTGAATTATTAAGCTTAGAAAAGACCTCTGAGGTCATCAAGACCAGTTATCAACCTTACAGGACCAGGTCCAACACTGAAGCATTTGCTAAGCACCTCATCCACGTGGTTTTTGGAACACTTATGATGTGGCACAGCTACCAGAGAGGGAAATATTTCACATCAGGGTGTACTGAACAATGTTTGGTATTCAGCACTCTACAGCCCATGGTTCAGGGAGACAACACCATTAAAACCAGAGGTTTAGACTCAAATGAATGCCATAGATTATAGGAGAGCCCCCAGTGAGACAGGCCCAAAGGACTGCACTGAGAATGGGTTAAAATTTAGCCTGGATAATGATCTTCTGCTGCTATTAATCTAGTATATGGCACAGGAATACAGCACATAAAGTTACAGATTTTTCTTTTCTATAATCACAGAAGCAATAAAATGAGATATTCCCAAGCTTCCTGTGTTCATATAAATGAAAAACAAAATTTTAAAAACAAAGACCTATATTTGAGTTGCAATTTTTTTCAGGCAGGCTTCAAATCTCAGAAGTGTAAAACAACAAAAAATTATCTCCCAACAAAAAGAACTGCCTTTCATTGTTCCCCTTTCCACTTAGGGCCAAAAGTCTGCTGACGTTTCATTCATCTGCATCAAATTAAGTTTGGGTGGGAGGCTGGGTTTGTTTGCTTTCTTTTCTCCTAGGAAAGCTGACCTGGTTATTGAACAAATCTCTGTTGTATAAAACTAAAATATAACTTCCTTGGTCCTGCTATTTTCCCACAGATTGTACAGTTCTGCATTCCCAGGTTATTAAAATCTGCTTAAATGAAAACCTTAAATGGGAATGTAAAATTAAAGAAAAACCTTTGTCTCATTCCCCTGTTATGAAGACTAATTTAATTATTGTTTAATCTGATAAACAAGAATATATTCATTGAATATCTAGTCAATAAATTGCTAAATAATTATGTATTTGGCTTAATTAATTTAGTTGTCTTCAATCTACCAGTCTTCATTTCTCTGCAAGAGTATATCATAGTTTTCATCCCCTATCTACTAAATATTAGACATTTTGATGTTTGCCTGGTGCCACCCTATGTTCAGTGTAGAGTTTTATTACAGAAGAACAAAATGGGGCTTGCAAATGTAAAATCTCCCAGGTTGCCCTCGGGTAAGTACAGTACTTATATGCAAGAGTTATTATTATGAATCTGATAATTATACCATACACAAAAGGCAAGGTGGAGGATGGTGCAGGAGTGCACTGCACCAGAGCTGTACTTCAGCTGCAAGAGGAATGAAAGTTTAACTCTTGTTTTGCTGAATTCAAGGGCAGATTTGCCACAGAGAGCTGATGAACAGGCAGCTGCTCTCCCGACACACTCACTCCTCTGTAAACACCAACAGTTGGACTAACTTCAGAGTTGGCTCTTTTAAGCCTTAAATATATGTTTATGCAAGCAGCCACCATTTTCTGCACTAGGTGGGAAATGCTGCAAATGTTGGTTGAAAAAATAGCAAAAGCTCTTGCAGTTGTGCCAGCAACAGACACTTTTCAGCAGGCATTTGATGGAGCTTTCGAGTCTCATTGGTGCCGTATTTCCATGTTTTGAGGTTCCAGCAAAGTGATCAAAATATGTATATTACCTTACTTAAAAAAAAACAAAACAAAGAAAAAAAAATTAAAAACAAAAGACTAAATACATTGAATAGTTTGCATTTGCAGCAAATTAAAATTCATTATATTCCTGCCTTCTTTTTGTTCGTTTTCTGGCTTCTGAAAAGTAGGCACGCTGCTGCCTCAGTAATATTTACAGCACACGGTAAAACTGATTTCTCTGTGATCAAAATCCCTCATATTTTACTTCCCTGCTTATTCTTAAACACAATATTGCTCTCAGTTAGACTGCATAATAAAAGCATGTCTAATAACAGCGACTTCTTGTTTGTGCTCCTCACATCACTGACATTTAGTGAATAATTGTACAATGGCATAATGGGGTTCATAGAACATTTTCAATAACAGTAGATGGTCACAATTTCACTCCTACCTAGTATTTCTACTGCATTATATATTAATTATACCTTAATTAGAAAATTATATCAACTAGAGTAACAGACTGTGTGCTGCTTTTGCCTGGGATAGAGATAATTTTCCTCCTAGAGCTAATGTGGGGCTGTGTTTTGGAAAGTGTTGATAGCACAGGGATGTTTTAGCTATGGCTGAGCAGAACTGACTCTGTCAGGGCCTTTTCTGCTCCTCATCCCCTCCAGCAGCAAGGGGGCTGGGGGCACAGGGATTTGGGAGAGGGCACAGCTGGGACAGCAGACCCCAGGTGACCCAAGGGTGTCCCATCCCTGATGGGGGCATGATGCTCAGCTGGGGAGAAGCAGCAAGGGGCACATGCATGCAGAGAGGGATGGTCTGTCTCCCCAAGCCATCCTCAGGGGTGATGGAACCCGTTTTTTTTGGGGATGGCTGCACACTTGCCTGGACATGGGAAGTGGGGAATGAATTCCATGCTTTGCTTTGCACTGTGTGCTATAATTTTCCCTACTGAAGTGTCTTTATCTCAACCCATGCGTTTTCCGCCTGTCACTTTTCTGGTTCTCTCCTCAGCCCCGCTGGGGAGCAGCAGATCTGTGAAACTGAATTGCTGGCTGGGGTTGAACCATGACACCATGAAAAAGTGATCCTTTCTTGAAACACAGCATGAGCGTTTTCATCTGCAAAAGGGGCAAGATCAATATTTAATTACCTCAGGAGGAGCTGGGAGAGCTGCCCAAGAACGCCGTGCAAAGGGCCACTGACCAGTTAAAGAGAGAGCAAATTCTGCTCTTATTTAAGATGTGTCAGCACCTCAATAAGAAGGTGTGGCTTGTGCAGCCCAGCCTGTGAGACAGCTCCCCTGGGCCATGGGAGCAGTGGTTAAGCAGTGGCACTTTGGTATGGCCTTGCACAGCTTGGGGAGAGGGGTGAACACGAGGCACAGGCGTGGGTTAAAGCACACTCCTCCTGCACTGCTGGTACAGGTGCCACGAGTTACCCAAGGCTTCTGTTGTAACTTCATTCTGCTGGCAGGACTTACCTTGGTATGAATTTCTGGAATAATTCCAGATATGTCATGCACATAAGAATTGGAAACAAAGCATTTATTGAGCTACATGGTTTATACACTGCTTTGTGTCCATAAACTAGGTGAATTATTTCTTATGTGCTAAAAATGTTCAGTGTGTCTCAGATGCCATATACACAGCAGAGTAAGACAAACTTTGAAACAAAATAAAAAATATTTATACATATCATATTTATATACATTTTGAATTTCTTGTCTTCCTACTTTAAAACTGTGTTTTACATTTCCAGTTGAAACATTATGCTAAACTCTCCTTGGCACACAAACTCATATCCTTTTACAAGTCAGTTGGCTGCCTTATAGTGCATTACTCTATTGGAAAATCACAGCTGGTGAGAACTGGCACATCATGGAAAAATACAGAGCATTTTAGAGATATTCTGAATTCTGAAGTGGGCAGTTGGGGAAAGACAGTGGAGAACCCTTGTCAAACAAAAACTGCATATGCAGAAACTCCTCTGTGCCAAGAAACTCTGGATAACTCAAGAATGCTGCCTACAGACAGTGCACTTTAAACCCCACTGATAAATCAGTGTGAAATCCAGTCAGATCTGAAGGAAAGCCTCACCTTGGCATGCAGTGATCACCCTCCTGCCCCATATTCATGTCCTGTGAAAACTTCAAGGCACTTCCACGTGTGGCACACCCAAGGAGCACTGGTGGGCAGGGACTTCTTGTCTCAGTGCATCTCAGATGGAATTTGCAGCATTTAACATCTAACAAGGGATATGGTGGAGTTAGCTGTGCATCAAAAACCTGAAATGAGGGACAAAGCAAAATATCAGCCAAAGTAAGGTCTGAGGCATAAAAGCTGAAACAAAGAAGGAAAGCATTAGGCCTGCATTGTAAGAAATCAATATTCTCTAGTGCTATTCCTTAGTGGCAATTACCAGTTGAGTTATGCTTGGAAGAGATGTCAGAAAATCAAAAGCCTGGTAGGAAAAGGCAGCAGTGTTGGCTGTCCATACTTCTAGTCCCGTCCTTCCTACAGCCAGCAGTGACACTTCCAACACCAGAAGGTGAAAGTCTTGACCCTGGCAATGCAGTCTAGAAAGGCTGGGCTGGTTGCATCTACATAAAAAGTATTATAAGGCCAAAGGCTCAATAAATTGATCATTTCTGGAGAAATCTTCATTCATACAACAGCTGATGGTCACTTTGCAGATCCACACAAGGACACATTGTCACTCTAATGCCTGGAATTCAGCCTCCTTCCCCAGCAAAATTAAGCTTTGAAACCAAGATTTATGATGATGCCTCAATGAATTTTTGGCAGAGTTTATTTTAAAAAGAGGTCCCTGACATTACTAAGCAGTAAAGCACAGCTTTACCTCTTTACTTTAATGAAGCAAAGCTTCTTTACTATTAAAGGTAAACTACTGTGTGCCCAGATGGCCAAGAACACCCTAGGCCAAAAGTCAACCACCTTTGGGCCAAGTAATGACCTCCAAAGAAACAAAATCATTAACGGCCTCTGACAGAGCTCACAGCAGGTTTTCACAGGCACCAGGATCAGGACACATGTGCCTGTAAAGCTGTTTGGGTACAGCCATATTTTGTCCTGTTGGACAGAGCATGTCAATATAGAAAGCTTTTCCCTCAATGGAAAAGGCCCTGAAAATAAAAACATGCAATTGGACCATTCATTTTTAGAACAGTTAATCATAATTGATCCTTACATAATGAATAGTAAATAAGAGTTATTATTAATAATGAATAATAAGACTGAATTATAATGGTGTGTTTATTAGGCTATCAATAATTAACAGGGATTTGCCATTTATTGTAAATACTCTTGCTCTTTCTGTTGCAGCTTTGGATGGCACAATTTATATGGTAATTTTATATGAAACAGCACCAATTACAGCATGGCTATTACAATAGAGTTGAAACAAATGATGACTTTTTCATTTTATTCACTTTCAGCACAGCCTGCAATGTAAACATGATCTAGAGAAGGGAATAAAGAAGTTTTGTGCAAGTGTAATAACTATGGTTGGTAATTTAACTTCCCCCAGGCAATCACATAGCAGAAGTAAATACAATAGGACACAAAGGAAGGCAGGCATGGGCTGGAAAAAGGGTATCAGGGTTTGTTAACTAAAAATGCCACTAGTTAAAATAAAAGTTTGCATTTTTAATCATTGTATTACTTGAAGACAATTGCCACTAAGCTCTCCACAGCATTTAATAGAGTCTTGAAAATTTCAGGAAACACAGCCCATCTTTAAAAATATTTTAAACCGATTTTACAATCCTGCCAGATTCTGCAGCTTTGATATTAATAATCAGTGTTTTCAGAACTGCCTTGGATGAACCTGGGTGGCACACAGATGGCAAGTCATTTACATGATAAAAAGGAGAACTGGCCCATCTCTGGATCCCGAGGGGGTGCCATGACCCATTAGCAGAGAAAAGATGACCTTTACTGAATAATAATTGAGAACTATTACTAAGATAATTACAAAACCAATTGACTGCCAGAAGGCCTAGACCTTGGCTCTCCAATTTATATAGCAACTGCTGGTTATCTGTACAGAAAAAAAAGACAGGCTTAGGGTTCACAAACACCATAACCTCAACATCTGCCTGCCATCTAAAGATAATGATCTGGTATTAATTAATTTGAACAGTGCAGTCATTGCAGAGGTAAACTGCATCACAAATCAGACACTTAACATAACCTGAAGTTATCATCTTTCCATCCAGCCTGTATTGACAGGAAGAATGCTCTCAGGTAAATTAAACTGTTGCAGGTCACAACATGAAAATGAATTAAGTCAATTCTCTTTAACAGGGAACATGATTGCAACCCTGTGCTGGGTGCTGTACCAGTTAACATGATAAAAGCTTTTTAAAAAACGTTTTGCAAAGTGCTCCTATCATATAATTTCCTAGTGCACTCACCTGCAACTGTTTTTCCAGTTTCCCTCCTCTACAGGAAGGAAGAGATGGAAGTTATTGGCCTTTGTTAATTTTCAAAAGAGGGATTTCAGGGAACAAAACTATTAAAGGGTGACGGCACCAATTTTCTGTGAGGGAAATCCTGGGCAGCACTAACAATCCATGTAAGATTCTCCTGGGCTTCTCCCATGTCTTCTGCAGGCATATGAGATATAAAAAATACAGTCAGCATACCATATGTGTTGCTGATTGGATTTCCAAAATTATCCTTCCTTACATTTGAAGGATATTTTGAAGCAGCTTTCGAAAGCAGAAGGATTTAACAACTTAGTGCCAAGTTTCACACCTGGGAACTGATATTTAGTAATGTAGAACATCAGAAATACCTGGAACTCTAAAAAAAATCATAGCTAGCCCTCCTCCTTATGATGGAACAGCTGAAATTACTGTGACAAATGCTTTGGATAAAATGTTCTTTCACCTAAACCCCACTTCTTGATTTTTAACTCCGCTACCAAGTCCCATAGTTGGGATTCTTTGAGGACTCTCCACTAAAAGGAGTGTTACAGGTAGTCATTCTTCAAGGGAGATAATTTAAGTCACAGCATGAAATTTATATAAAATTCAATTCACATTTGAGACCTGTAGTAAAAAGGAGCTGCCAACACTGACAGAATGCTTGTTCTGCATGACAGAAATGCTAATAGAGACAATTTCTTACCCAAGAAGTACCTATATAATAGCATGTGGTGGGAAAAGGAGATAATGCATTCAATTGACAACAAGATGTGTGAGTTAGAATTCAAATTAATGAAGAGTTTAAAAAAATTAGCATTAGCTGCACTCTCAGGTGAACTATCTATTCCCTACTTAAAACATGTAAAATAGCTGGGACACTTGCTCTGAACTTCAGGAGTCCCACCAGCTGCCAGGTCACACCCACAAAAGGGATGGGTTTGGGATTGAAGGTTTAGATTAGTCAGGATTGATTGATAGATTTTTTTAAATTTTTTTTTACAGCTCTGCTTTTCAAGGGGAAGTGTGTTGGGGGAAGTAAAGCACCACCGGCATTTCTGTGGGAGCTCCCTCTTCACTCTGTCCTGAGTGGGACAAAATCTGGATCAGGAGTGCGTGGAGTTAGGGCTGATAGCAGCACTGACCATGGAAACCTCCTTACAGACAGGGTTTGGGAAAAGCCAATTGCCAATGATCTGTCCATGTACAAGTTTGGAGAAGCAAAAGCATGGCAGCCTCAAGACCTGTCATCAGAGCTTAGACAGTTTTATTCTGGTGTAATGCCTTTGTTTACAAAGACCCTGGCTTAGAAGACAGCATAATTTTATTAAAAGTCTTGGACAATTTATTCCTGTGAGCACTCCAGAGTCACAGCAATTTATTGTATTTTTCTACTGACCTGATATAAATAAAATCTGAAAAAATAGTGAATATATGAATAGATGAATACATCTTCTAGGAGAAAGGACATCAGTGGCAATCAGAAATAGGAAGAAGATAAATATGAGACAAAGTAAATCAAGCCAAAAAGTGTTTGAAAGAGTGGAACCACATTCTGGTAGGAAGAGCTGCTGGAGGAAAATGCAGCAAGGCATAAGAAGGAAGAATGGGGATTAGGGCAGAGTAGGTGCACACGTTTTTGTGTTAAATCAGCACTGCAACAGTAGCTGACACTCCTCAGAAAATAATCCTCTGAGTTCCTTGATAGGGCATTTTGGACACAGTTTATAGCTTAACCCCACCCCACCAATTTGCCTGAACACTCTCACTGTCACACATCCAACTCAGTGCAATTTCTGACTTGCTCAGGGAGAATAGGGAACATTTAAATCACTGTGTCCTTGGAAACAGGGAAGCATCTTGCTCTGGGATTGGAACTATTGGAGGTGTCTGGTGGCACTTTCTACCCAGTGACTTGTGGGGAATTTGTCCACAGAAATTGACACTGAAGTCAGTCCATTCTCTGTGGGTTATGTATTTGTGCTGTAATTCATCTTAGAAAGGTTTGGGTTTTTAAAAATTTCCTGTCAATCACCCTATTCCCATCAATAACCCCTGTGATATAACAGGTTTTCAAGCAGTTTTTTCTGAAAAGCCTTAAGCTGTAAGATGGCCCTTCTGCAGCTTTTGACTGTTGTAATTGCAGTAGAGATCAACAGAACTGGATGCTGTTCTGTCATCCTTGACTGGGCTCCTGGTGCTAATCAGGAGTTGGAAATTGCACATTCAGATGGATTTAGAGACATACAGTATGTGACAATTCAGCAGGCAGTAAAGAGCATTGTTTTGAATTCTTAAAGGTTAGTGATGCAAGCTGCAGTCACTAAAGATTTTTGAGCATTGAAAGAAAACCAATTAGGTGTAGGAAACAAACCCATTGCAGTAATGTAATCTATATTTTCATACATTTAAGGCCAGGAGAAGAGATTAGTTCATCTACACTGAGTTTTTGTTTCAGATACTTATATTCCATCCAATTACCTCTGATATTGAGCCCCCCATTACTTGTGTTCAGGCAAAAATAAGTTTCAGAAAGTATATAGACTGTGTTTGGAAGTCCCCAGAGATGATGCCTACCATTTTCTACTGCAACTTAGCCTGCCCCAAAGTTTAATTACCATCTCTTTGAAACAGAGAGAAAACAGCAGTGCTTTATTTCTAATTTGAAATTGTTTTGCTTTAGCTCCCAGCTACTGGTTCTTGCTATATGTTTCTTTGGTAGATTAAAGAATCCTGTAGTATTTCATGTTTTCTTCACAGAAAGGTGTTTATACAGGCTTAACTTTCTTTTTTTATAAGCTCAACAGAAATCTCCCACTGGAAAGCATTTTCTCTGCCCTCCAAAACCTTCTTGTACCTCTACTTTGTACATATCCTTTTCTTTTATTTTTTTTTTTTCCTGCAGCACAGATAGCAGGAACATTCCCAACATTGTGCTATTCATCTGTAACGGTTAGAGACTTGAATATCACCATACTACTTTAAATTCTGGTTTTATCCATAACCTTAAAGGAATTTTTACCATAATGAAAACTGAGCAAATTTTGCCATTGAAATCACGAGGGAAAAGAGATGAGGCATTAAATGCAAGCCAATGTACTGAAGGAAGCAAAAATAATAGGTCAGATTTAGAGCCCAATAGACCAACCTGCAGAGCAAGCTGTATAAGCAACCCACACGTTACAATTTTTTTCTATAGTACTGGAAAAAGCATTGCCTCCTTACCTGAAAAGTGTGCATACATTTTCAACAGATCATATCTTGGAGTGATCTAGAAAGGGAGGAGGAGAAAGATAACTCAGTTGAGCAAATCATGGCTACGATAGAGCCTTGGTTTTTGGATTTGATATTATGCTAATAATGGCATTTTCCTAATATCCCAAGAGTTAAAAGGATGACCAAATAAATACCCTGCCCCCCAACAGCCTAATACAGACTTTGAAGGAGGTCACACAATTAATTACCATTTCCTAAGACTCTTTAGCACATGAACACTTCAGCTTTTCCTGCCATAAAAAGTTAAAATACAAAATTACTGAGAGGGAAGGTGGGGAATTCATAGAAGCAGGACAAATTCTGAAGCTTATGAAATTCAAAGCTTAATTTTAATGGAATACAGTCAATTAAATAAACATTATAGAAATATAAAAAACAATGCAGGTTACAAATCTTGTTAGCCATGAACGTGTCACACATTTGTTAAGATGACCTTGGTTTGTGTGACACAAACTGGGCACCAGATGGATAGCTGCCTGGGGGAGTTATTGTTTCTGCCAAAGTACCAATATTCAAGTCGATTTTCATACTTACTTTCTTTTGTTCTTGTTCTTATGGATTTGGACCAGCATAAGTTCTTTGTTATTTTTCATAATCACTTTTCTCCTTGGGCATCCTTATGCTTATTGGTTTGTTATATTGGTCTCTATCTGTGCAATGATCTGTGTTTCTATGATTTCCATGGATTTATTATTCTTACAAGAATCAGCTTTAGTTCTGCAACTGTCATGCTTCATTTCTGTTAGAAATCTTAAATCTCTATATATATTTCTTATAGATTATGAGTCACAGTCCACAAGTATAATTCCGAGCTTATAAAAAATGAAGTGATGTGTGACATAAAACAAGACATATAAAACATTTTTAAAAGATCTTAGTCTACTTTTAAAACCTATAACTGCATTTCTAGCTAAGCCCAGCTGCCAGTCAAAGACTTAAATGCTTGGTTTTATCTCTCACATGGCCAACAACACAATTAAGTGAAATCAAATGAGTATCTCCCCAAATCTGACTCAGACTAAACAAAAAAAAAAAAAATTAGAGATCACTTCAGGATTATTCAGAACACAATCAAAGTTCAAACAACATGACAACACAGCCAGTCTGCTGTGAGGGGCTTTATTTGGGGAAAATAATTTTCTGCACATCCAAGTGCACAGGGTCTGCCCAAGTGCAGCCCAATTATCTTTTATAAGCTGTGTGAAGCTGAAGGTAAGGAAATTAAAGTTTTAGGAAGAGTCCAGATATGGTATGAAATATGCTTTTCATTTAGGATAATAAAATCATGTTCACAAAAAAAGCACTGAAAAAGATGGCAGAGAAGGCAACAGAAGGTGTAGCCATGCTGAGCAATGTGCACATTTAGTTTGTTCATTTGTTGAGGTGTACAGCAAGAGGAAAGCTCATCACTATGCCAACCCTGGGGCACCTGCCTCATTCTTCTCAAGGTATTTTGGAACCCTGTTTCTATGAAGAAACTGTGACTCATTGTTTCATTGGAATTTTTATGCCTTTGCTGTATAAAAATACTGATTTCAGTGATTGTTCATACAACAGTCTGAGCTTTTTGAAATCAATCTTTTCTTATAATATCCAGTAACAGCTTTTCCCAGCAGGCATATTTAATTTTACCAAATCCCACATCAGCTGAAGCTCATTTCTTTCCACATACAAAGCTCAACAAAGACAAATTTCTTACTTTATGTTCTGATTTATTGAGACCATAACTCATTTTTGACCAAAGAAGCAAAGCCAGAAGTCAGTCCCTTTTTTTTTTCATTGAATTGACCCCAAAACTTCCTCAGTACTGTAACAGCCAGTCAATAAAACCCAAACTAAACAGTCAATTTGTATTAAGAGCTGAGAAAAAAGTTTGTATGCCACCAATATAAAGCATTTGCAAGCTCCTATGTTTTTGCTGCTTGCATATTTGCAGAGCATTTGGGTGCTGAGATGAACTTCTGCACCTGCTCAGGGACAAGTCTCCAAATGCACTCCTTTTTCTGGGGAGAAAAATACAAACTCACATAGTGCTGGGCCTAATGAGGCCAAGCAACCTGCACACAGCAGTGGAGAGTGAACTATAAAACTGGATAAATCACTGAAAATTAATGTTTATCTTGAGGCAATAGCTGAGGCAGATATAACCTCGTGTCATTGTGCATCCCAGGTACTGTAGAGACAAAAGGAATTACCTGTCACCATCTCACAGTGCAATGGTTTCCCATCTCTTTCTGCTTTCCCTGCCTTCTGCACCAGTGCACAGCCCCAGGGTAAGGCTGCTCAAGCAGGAGCTGGCTTTTCCCCAGGAGAATCCCAGTTTAAAACCCATGCAGATAGTCTTTGCTCAGTTCATGGCAAAAACAGTCTACAGGGCACAATACATTTGAAAACCATAAGAAACAAAAATAAGATTATTTTTGCCTCTCTAATAGTCTGTGTTGGGTCAGACTGCAGCTTTGGTTACCATTTGGTTTCAGTAGGAAAGAGGCTGGAAGGTTGTTAATATTGACTGATTTTTTTGCAGTAACTTCTCATTTCACACTTTCTGAGCACAAAATCAAGCCATTCCACAAAATAAAAGATCTGATGATGAAACCCATTTAAAGCAACCTTCTGTCTGTTGAAGCAATTGTTGAAGTTAATTAAAATAAAGCACCCAACTTCTGACAGAACAAGATGGTGGCCTCTTAGATTTTGGTTCCAGCACGCGCAAGGAGCAGATTCCAGAGACTGGCTCTGCTGCTTGGATGCAGCAGTCACTCTCTCACACCAACCTGAGGCATAAAGCACCAGGCTTGATGCTCTTATAATGGGATTTAACATGAAAGGAAAGCTCTCAGGTACCTCTGGTTGCTATGAAACCATTGACATTTTCTGTTGGAAAGTAATTTATCCTCAGTATAGTACTAAATTAGAAAGCAAGTAAATGGTATTGAGGACTCTAATTGCTTTTGAATGCAAGGTAACACCACCTGAGCAGACCAAAAAGCTTAATGCTGCATCTCCCATAGTCCAGGAGCAGCAGTGACTCTGAGATGGCCACTCTGGGCCAATAGACCCTTTGCAGTGCAGCTGCCTGCCTGACATCCATTCCCTTTTCCACCAGAAGAGAATCTGGCCTAGAAATTATTAATCACCTTCCTGTGAATTATGCAGTAGTCAAACAAAGATTTTGATAAATTCCCCAGCACCCAGCTAGGTGAGACTGAGAGGTTTCTCAGAAATATAATTAAGGAAGGTCAGAAAAAGATAGGTGAAGGTTGGGAAAGGCCTTCAGGATCATTGAGCCCAATCATTAGCCCAGCACTGCTGGGTTCCCCCTAGGCCAGGTCCAGCAGGAAATGAGCAGGCTGACAGGAAAATATGAGCAGGAAGCTGAGCAGAGCCTTTGCATCAGGCAGACCTGCTTCTAGGAGAACCTAAGGAAACCTCATTTCAAGATCACCCCAAAGTTAATACCATCAGCACAAAAGTGGCTCTCAAAAAGTATCTGGAGAATCCAGCATGAGTGCAATCCTAACAAAAAATTTCATTTTCCCATTCCTCTGGAATAGGCTAATAGCTTCCATTACAATCAGCAGCTCAGGTCACAGACCTGAGTGTAAGAATGATCCTTTCCCCAAATTAGTTATTGGCTGCCTGGCTCTCAGAGCAAAATCAAGTTGTAAAGGTAATCAGGATAAACAAATAGATACCAAGATTTCCTCTGAGCAACAGGGCAGCAAGACGTGTTTGGACATTAAGAACTACACAGCTGAAGAATATTATTGGGTCATAAATATGATAGGACAGCATGTTTTGGAAGTTTTCTTGGGTTTATATGAATAATAATATAGAATGTTCTTTTGTATTTCTTTCCTTTGTGCATTGAATTTGGTGTGTATTACCTCCACATGAATAATGCAATCTAGCAAAATTGATGGCACAGTTCTTTTGTTAAAGCAGTTATGAAATGAGAAAACAAAACCTACAAGGAAAAGTTATGAAAAAAACAACATTTCTCCAAGAATAAAAAGATGAAGTTGCCTGACCGTTTACATTTGTCTCCTGTGTCATGAATATTAGATCAGATTCTTTTTATTAATCCATTGATAGTTCTGTAAGGCAGCTCATTTTTGATAAACTTTGCCAGGGCTCCTGTAAATACAAAAAAGATTTATGAATTAATTTTCATACGTAAATGACAAAATCTTTTGATACGTTTGAAATATGTGCCTTGCAGTGAAAATAGATATATGTGCATGCATAGATATGTATTAATTTAACATTCAGATCAGCTTGTTCTTTTAGAACACAGCTTAATGTCAACTCTGTTTTTCTGGGGGAAAAACAGTAAACTAAAAAGGTAATTGACATTGAGGGCATACTAAAAATGAAAGAGATGGACAATCTGTGATCTGGGAATTGTGCTGGACTAAAGGTGTAGTGGGTTTTATTTCAAAAGCATTTCTGTTTTCAAGTACCAGTGGATTGTGCAGCCAGTATGCTGTTAAAACACAGCTATCTACAGCTCATTACTATTATTACTTGAATTGTCTTTATAGATACAAGGCTCAGTCATGAACCTATTAGAATAAAAATAGCACAAAAAGCCTAAGCTCTAAATCAGTCTGCAACTGAAGTGTCCATGTAATGTGCCACAGCCCTGAGGATCTGCATAAAGCCAGAAGTGCATCTGAGCTCCACATTTCTGTCAGCAGTAAATCCCAGAGCTGGTTCAGCCCCTCCATTTCCATCCCTTGCCAGTGAGACAGGGAGTGTGATGGCCCTGCCAGGACTGTCACTGCCTGCACATGCTGAAAGGGCAACGAGCTGAAATCAAATTTTTCATTTCCCGTGTACCACAGCAGTGAGTTTTGTACCAGGGCATCCAGGCTGACACTGCAGAAGTGTGGCACCCTCCTCCTTATCTGCATCTTTCAGGCGTTTTACAAAAGAAACTCAGAGTCATTCTTTAGATTCTACAGATGGGAAGGCCAAGGTACAAAAGCATGGGGTGACTTGCTCCAGAAAGATGGATGTCTTGTCTTTTCCATGGACCATTAGTTAATATAATATAACACAAGCTTGCATAGGCCCTTGAAATGAACATTTTTAAGTTCTACAAGTGAAAGATAGAATTAACCAGCTCATTGCTAGAAAGAAAATGAGGTAGGGATAATACCCATGAGGTTCAGGGATGATACCCATGAGGTTCTGTTCTGGATCACCTCTTTTGTAATCACTGTACCTGCCTGGCACTTTGTTGTGTGCTCTGTTTATGAAGCACACACTGTTGTTGTGTCCTCTGTTCTATTTGTGTAAACTCCCTGGAGCAGAGGCTTTTAATTGTGGTACCATCCACAGGCACTACTGATTAATTCATAATAATCACAGAGTAAAAATATATGCAATATCCTGTGAGAAGAAATAAAAGAGATTGAACCTCATAATCTGCTGTGTGCTTCATCCTCACTGTCTGGGACCAGAGTAACTTTCAAAAGCACAGAGATCAATTTAGCCACCCTTCCTGGTCTGTAGTGTGCCCTCACACTCTCTGCACCAGGACACACTTTGTGCTGTGAATTATTCTGCTCTGACATTGTTTTGACCTTGTTTTAACATTCCTATAACCTGTGGCTCGGTGTAGGGGGGTCAGGCCAGAGGCCAGCAGGGTAATGGGATTTGTAATTCTGAAGGATCTTGTTCCATCATATGAAATTGCTTCACAGTGCTCCTGCTTGGCAGCCTGCAGTCGTGTACTAGAAAGCCAAGTAATACCTGAGAGTGATGTAAACCAGCTTGGGCTGCACTAAACCTGGGCTTACACTTGATGTAGTAACTCTGCATTGTTTTAAAGAACAGCATAACACACCCTACAGAAGCAGAAATGCTCCTGTACATGAAGAGAAAGTGATACACCTAATGAAAACACTTAAATAAGAAAGTCAATAAAAAACTGGTAGATGAGGCAAACAAATTTGCGGTCAAATAAAAAGTTTAGATATACTAATTAAAAGGTTATTTTCAACATGTACTGTATATTTTATATCAGCTGTGTCCTGAAGCCAGACTACAAGTCTATCAATAAAGGCATTTGTCATGTGCTTACAAAATATACCCCCCCAAGCTTATTTGGATTACATGAATCCTTTTAAGGTTATACAGAAGTGTGGCGTCTGCAGGCAGACATGTTGACAATCCATGTCCGGGAGCATTAAAAATAAATAGGCAGGGGAAAAGATAAATACAGAGAAGGATTTTGTATGTCCCAGTTAATGCAGCATGTCAGGGAGCTGATCTGTCCTCCACCAGCCCACAGAGTGAGCCATATATTATTTCTTAGTAGTAACAGAGACAAGTATTTCATTATGACTCTTCATTATAGTCTCAGAGAGACTTTGCCAACTGTGCATCACATTCCTTTGCTCTGAAATATATTGGCTTAAATTCCTTTGGTTGTAAAGCTTGCTTATTGACACTATATTTCTTCTGTTTATTTACCTCATTACTCACTTATGTTACTCTTCTCATGTTAGTCTGACTTATATTGATAATTTAACTGTAAAACTGTACAAGCCATTCATGTCAAGACCTGTTCTTGTAGTTGGTTGCAAAAACTGAGTAAGAAACTCTTAGCTCAAACCAAAATATTCCATAATGCAAAAGACATAAAAAGCTTGTAAAGCATATGTTAGCTTAATTGCTAGCCAAGATGGTGGGGCTTGCAAACTCCTAACCTTTTTAAACAGACATTAATAAGGAAAAAGAAAAGTAAAATAAGTAATGAAATACACATTGATACATGTTATTTTGTGTTATCAGAAAAAAATTTACAGTTTTATGAAATAATAAAATGGAAATAAATAAGGAAGCTATAAGAAATTAAAAATAATTTGAATAAATCTTCCTTCTTTATTTTCCTGACATTCAAATATTTCTGTTGGCAGCTGACCAAGGAACCAGGCACATATTTTGTTGACATCAATAAAACTACTTGGGCTAAATTCTGGTTTAGTTCATGTCAGAATGCAGCCCACCATCAACTTCAGCAGGGCTCCACCAATCTATTTCCCAGGTGACTAAATTCAACATGTGCAATACCCTTAGGACATTACACTACCTGCAAGCAGAGTCTGAGAGCTGGAAGAGGTAAAAGCAAAGCTCTGATGAGGTTTGGGCAGGGTGGGCTTTCCCTACGCCTCACTTAAGGAAGCAGTTTAATTCTAATTTCACCACAGCATGAAGGAATACAGAAAAAAGCACATTGGTGAATTACAAAATGCATCTCTCCTCCCAGTGTTCCCAATGTTATTTTGCTGCCCAAGGAGCTCAAAAAGGAGCACAGAGATAGAAGGGGCTGGGAGAGCCGGAACACTTCTATTAACCTATTAACTCACTGCCCCCCAGGCCTTGTTCATCATGGTGCCTATCAAAGTGTCAGTCTTTTCTATTACCTTCTCCTTCAGAAGATGTCTGTCTATCATTGTCATGCTCTTCCAGCAGGATTATCCATCATTTTGGGTGAAGCCAAATCATTCATTTTCATGGCTGTCGCTGTTAGCGAGCTGGGATGGGAAAAAAAAAAGTGTTTTATTCAACAAAAGATAAATGATGGGATTTCACTCTTAATCATTTTCTTTTATTACTTAATCCAAAAGGTTGGGAGGAGGCTCTGCAGTTTATTATAGCACCAGTCACAGGCACCATTATATTTCAGGGTGTAGCAATGTGTCCTGCTTTGCAGCAGCTTATAAAACCAGCCATAAACACTAACTCCAGGCAAGAGTTTGTCACACTGCTCTTGATTCAGAGCAGTGGTTGACTCCTGTGGTTAGCACTGGGATATCCCTTCCAGGGCTTTTCTGAGTTAGGCTGAGATCACTGGAGCTCACCATGGGTTGGTGTGATGAGCTGCAGCCGTGTGCTGCTGGACCAAGGGCGCCCTGGTGGGGACTTCACCAACTCCAACTCTGCCTGAGTGTCAGGTCAGAGCTCCTTGATCTGGGTTGTTATGGTTTCAATTATGTCCTGCTTTTTTGTCAACAAAATTTTCAAAACTAAATGCTTAAAGAAAAATGATCATGTTGTTTAGCCCCATGAGCCTCAGCCATTAAACAAGATGGATAGAACAATACAAGGTGAACCTTCTAGAAGTTTGGACATAATTTTTTTTGACTGTTCACTGCCCTAACACACTTTTCATTATCCATATAGCTACTAAAGTTATCAGAAGAATTTTTACTGAAATATGTAGATATTTCAGAAAATGTATTAAGTAAGACAAACACCCCAAGTTGCACCCTATTTCATATTAATGTCCTGCAAAAGTCAGTCTCAAATCTTGATAATGCAAAAATTAAGGGACTTGTGTAAAGCAAAATTAAGAGTCTCTGCTTTTGGCTTACTCCATGTTAAATAAATCCTCATCAGTTCTCTTTTTTTCAATGTGAATTTTATATTGACTCTCCAGTCACAGGAAACTATGATCCTAATGCCCCTGTTCCTTCACAGAGTTTAACCACTAAGTTTACATATTCTGTTTCCTACCTCTGCCTTGGCTGCTACTGCTGCTAATAATAATTATAATAATAATAATAATAATGATGATGATGCAAGTTTTAGAAATTCAGTGACTCCGAGATAATTTCTGCCATTTTAGATTTGGTAAAAACTGGCTGCACATTCAGAATTTATTAGCCATTGGTAGGAAAGCAGCTTAAAACAGATTAAAACTAGTCATGGGCAAAATACTTGAAATGAAGTGGTAATTGTAGTTGCTGTAATTATGGGAAACATAAAATATTATATCAAGGAAGAAAACATCAGAGAAATGTGACACAGTAAGGAAGTAAGGACAAACATCCTAAGCTCAGTCCTGTGAATGCCTGGACACCCTGGTCCTGGTGAATTTCTTCTTCTACCAGGTTCTGATTGAAAGACTAATGAAATAAATGGGGGATCACCTTTTCACTCCACTGGGATTTGGATTAGGCCATGGGGAAGAGAAGGAGATGCTGGCTAAGCCCACTTGGTGTCTGGTGTAAACTCTCCATGCCCCAGCCAGCTGGGCACGAGGGAGCTCCAAAGCTGAGCCCTGTTAGCAGGGCACTGAGCCTGAGCTCCCAAAGCCTGTGGAAAGGCAGAGTGAATTATCCTGAGCTCAAAACAGCTCTGCTGCAGCCACAAGGCTCCTGGCCAGCTTGGCACTTCAACCAAACAAACATCACATCTGCCTGCTGAAGTGCTCCAACATCTGCCTGAAAAATCCCACGTAAATAAACGCATCCCTGTGCAGCTACAGTCATGGAACATCCCTTACAATTCAAATGTGACTGCACTGCAAAAGCCCCTAAATATTTGTACAGAACTAGAGCTCAAGAAATAATTACTTGGCTAAATCTTGATAGTCTGGAGATGATGTCTCATTACTCTACAAAGTCAATTGCTCAAGTACTACTAAAGACAACACTTGAGAAACATTGAGTGTCTTCTCATAATCACACTCCCAAGAGCTGCATTTGTCAGAGCTGTCCATAAGTGGTTCCAGGATAATTGTGCTAACCTAATAAAACCATATGTCAAATCCCACAGAACACTTGAAAATCAACTAGAGCTCTTAAAATGCAAAATTTGTGGTTTTTAAATTAAAACTTGTACTTTTTACCTTCTCAGACTCCCTTCCCTCCCCAAGAATGTGTATATTCAATATGATAGATGTTCATTCTATAGCATCATCAAAAGATCTGTAAAGGTTTTCATTAAGAAAGTGCTGATTACACAGCCTGTGATCTCAGCATCCTGGTCCTATCACCTTCCTCTCACTGGAGGGTGAGGAAGTTTTTTCCTATAGATGTCTACAGGTACCTGAAGGGATTCATCTTATGATTTGAACCCAATGACTGCCATAAATCTCCTGCAGTGCAATGCATTTTTTGTGAGGAAGACAACTACATACTCCCTTTCCTAATTATATTTTAACAGATTTTGAGAGTATTTGGAATGCTTCCTTTGATTCTTTCAAAATTCCTTACATTTTCCTTACTTTTGTTTCGGCAATAGCACTCAGTACATAGATACCTACATAGAAAAAAAGTTCACCAAAATTATTATCCAGTTTTAATACTATCAAGGACAATAAAGCAAAACTCTGCAGGGGTTGGGTTGGATACACCTCCATTGACTCATCAGATTAACCATACTCCTGACAAGCAGAACAAAGTGAAGATTCACCTAAATTCTCCAAAATCATTCCCAATCCTGTCTAAAAAAAAAGCATAATTCCCATCTCCAGCTTCAGGTTGACAGTACCAGACAGAGAATTCTACCACCAGGGACTAGGATCTGGTCTGCTTTTAGTTAATACAGTAACAACACTCATAAGGGTAGTAGTTTGCACCCACTGATGTGCAAGAGGAGTGGAAACAGTGTGGGATAAATGCTGGGTGAAGAGCTGGTATCTGCACCCAACCTGGCCCACGTGCAGTCTGACCCAGTGCCTGTGCATGAGATTTTCCCACATTTTGGTTCCAGACTGCACATCCGGATCCACCCACCCTACACACACATCATGTGCAAAAAAAAAGCCAGTTTGCTCTTAATCTTTAGCCTCACATAAAAAAAAAAAAAAAAAGACACATCAGGTTTTCTAGGAATCTAGTTTTCTTGCCAGTTAAGTAATAGATATTGGGCTGTAACTGGGATAAATGTCAGGAAATTTCCACCAAAACTTTTTGTAAGATCTGTTCAGTTCTCTTTAAAATGTAGGGGGGAAAAAAAAAACTCAAGGAAAGCAGCCTTGAGTCAGGGGTATATATTTGGAGAACACTGAGGACTCACATTTGGAGGACACCAAGGCTACCTTGCAGTGCTATGATCCTACAGCACCTTGGGAAAATCAACTGCTCATCAAAAAGGAATTCCCATCTGCAGCACCAGCAAAACAGGAAAGTGTTACACTTGGATTTACCAGACACGTCCCACACATATGAAGATCACAGATGGTAAAGTTTCAATCAAATATAGGTGTTCTGGGTATTTGCTGCTACAGAGTAAATAAAAATCATATTAAAGTAGACAAAAGAAACTGACAAGGAAAGTATTAAACTTAAGCAAACCCAGCAATGATGATAGAAATGGATGTGGATTCTGGATTAATTCAGTGGTTCCTATAACCTAGGGAAAAGAGGCAATTCATGAATAGCTTCAAAAGACACCATTTCTATAAAGAAAACTCATGGATTTTTAACTGCAGCTCATAAAAACAAGGGACTATAGTCATTCACTCAGCTTTTGAAACTGCTGGTTAGAATGAGAGCAGGGATGGATATGGCCAGAAGGGTCTAATTTAAATAATATTTAAAAGAAATCAAGATCTATTTCCCATAAGTAGAAGAGATGCCTTTTCCTTGTGATGGCTCTTATTCTAAATGCCAATTCAGTCAACTTCACAAAAAACAGGCAGCTGAACTAGCAAACTTTTTTCTTTAGTTATGAATACAAATTCATTTGTTCACTCTCAGACATTTAATTACAATTAGAGACACTGAACATCAGTGGAACATAATTTCTCTTTGCCATTCTAAACAGATATAATAAAGGAAGCAGAATCTTCATTTTTCAAATATGCCTGAAACTGAGCTTGTCAGAGAGACAAGCAGAGAGACAAAAGAGAGAGACTTGATCCCCTCTCTCACCATTTTCCTCTAAAGGGTTAGAGCAAAAAAATGAAAATCAGATGAAACACTACTCTGAGCCATGAGCCTCATGTACTCTGTACAGGTGACACAGGGCCACGCACATGGCCCTTTTTAGGGTCTGACAAAACACAGCAGCCTCTGTAGGAACTGATGTCCCCATGGATGGGCCTCTGAGAGGGAGAAGGGAATTTTCTTTCCTCCTGCCTTTAATTTTTCAGCTGAGAAGCTGCAACTGGGACACAGCACCAGCACAAGCAAACTTCCAGTGTTTATGTAACTGAGAGCAGCAGCTATTGAACGGGCTGTGAGGAGTTTCTAGGAGCACAATGAGAACAATTAAATGCCTGGTGTGGCACGCAGGATGTGGGATGTGAGCACACTCATCAGCACATGCCTGAGCAGCCACGCTCCCTCTTTGACAAATCAGCCATCCCTGAGCAGGGCCAGAGCTCGAGCCACTCCAGCTGATAACGGGGCTGGCCAAATGTGCCCCAGGGAGTCACGTTCTGAGCGGCCTGGGAAAAAGCTCGATGAAAATTAAGGGAACGGGAGGGATCTCTGCACGAATTTTATTCCTTCAGCTTCTCCAAAGCAAATGAGAGATCTTGCTCCCTGCCTTCAAGGGAGTTTTGCTCTTCTGTTTCAAAGTTCCTTTGAGTTAGTCTCAATACTGGAGTACTTTGAAGAAGGCTCTAAAACAGTGCCCTTTATAACTGAAAATATAAAGCTGTATATTAAATTGTTTTCAACAAGAAACTCAGCTTATCATGGTTTTTTTCCTCCTTACCACAGTATTCTACTTTCTTGTCAATAGTATCTGGTTCCATTTCTTTTATTCTGCTCTAAACTATTTTATTTCTATGGTGTTTCTATACAGTAGCCCAAGTCATATTTTACTGTCATACATTTTTACTACATTGCATAATACTCTACAAAACCATTTTATGCAACACTTGGGTGTATCTACTCATAATACTTAGATTAGGTTTTCCCTCCCATTGTGTATTCTGCCTCCAGCACTGTGCAATGTACAGGGATTGTCAATGGGAGGATTTCCATTGCCTTAACTGAGAGATGGAGAATGCCTATAACTGCTGAATTTGGACTTTGTTTTGGTCTTTTGCCCAAGTCTAAAGTATTTCATTTATAAAAAACCTCAAAATCAAAAAACAAACAACAAAATCCCTCTACTCTTCAGGTAAGGTGCATTGTTTTCTTTTTCTTTAAACACTTTTCTTCATTGTTAATGTACTGGTGGCAATGCAGGATTAAAAAAATAATCTCCTTTCCTCCCACCACCCTCCCACTCATTTTGTAAACAGGTAGCAACTACTGTAAATTTCTGTCATTTTTCACATAACAAAGGGAACATCCTAGAGCTGCAAATTCTGAGAACCATTTAGTTTGTTCCAGTTGTGACAGCTCTTGTTTTTAATTTTGGGGACTTCCAGTTTAATAAAGCTTGACAAACAAGACCAGGTCTTTTTGGTCTCTCTCTAATGCATATCTATAGGTAAATCTGTATGGATACACTGATGGGTGAGTACCTGCACTGATGTATTTATATGCACATACATTTATACATTTTATCCTGGTCTCACACAAATTTATACTGTTTCCATTGTGATATGACATTATTTTTAATCTGTTAAAAATCAGTAAAGTAATATTTGCAAAACAGTTTACAGTAAGAGGTAAAAAAGCAATAACTACAGCAATCACCTAAGTTGGGACCAGCTTTTCAACAAGTAAAAAAGTGGACTTTTTCAGACTTCTCTGCTACCATAAGTATGACTTAGAGCTAAGAACATTAGTTTCTAGCTGTCAGATTCCAACCTGTTATTTGCTGCTGAGGAGAATTTTTCTGTCGGCCTCCCTGTCTGCTTTTCAGGGGGTTACTAAAGAAAGGTGGCATGAGAGGTAAGACACATCCTTACCTTTGTACAGTAAGTTATTTTTCATAATTCTAAAAATAAAAATTCACCCTAGGACAGACACTTAACTGCCTCCATCTCGGCTGCAGTTCAAAGTTATGGAGTTGTGTACCAGCAATATCCTAATACTGCAAATTCACCATAAAAACCAAATTCATGGGCTTGAGACTCACAGACCCACAAAAATCCTAAATCCTATGTGTTGTTTTTTGGGTTTTTTTTGTAGCAACAAGCCAGCTGTGACTGCAGTGACAAAAGCAGATGCAGAAGGTGGAGAGTAAGGGCAGATCTGCTTCCTGTGTGCAGAAAGGTCAGGTCATATCAGAGAAACAAGGCAGAAGCAGGAACCAGCTGCAGTCCAAGCTCAGAGCATCACAGAGCACAGAGGGTATTGGGATGAAGGAATTGTGCGTGAGTTAGGGCTGGTGTGGGAACAAATGCACAAACGCCAGGTCTGACATCTCACAAGGGCATGGCAGGAGGGAGAGGGTCAGGAACAGATGGTGGGAGCAGCAGCCTGGTGTGCCAGAGCTGAAATGGAGCTACTGTGCACTGGTAGATGGAGAGAAAACCTGTGTCTAGTGGCCTTTGGCTTTTCTTTCTCTTCCAGTCACCCCTACACTGCACACAGGATGCTCACAGCAGCACAGCCTTCTGATGGGGCTCAACCGGCAAAAATCCTGAGCAACCACCCAACATTAGCAGAGAAATAACCCAGCTGTGACAAGACCCTCACACCACAAACACACAGCAAGCAGAGCCAGGGCACAGGAACAATTTACACTGGGAGGGACAAGAGGCATCTCCACTGACAGAGCAGGGCCCTGGGCATGCTCAGCTTCTTGCTTCTAGAAACAGGGACCTCTAAAGCCACAAAGGACCTCATTTATGCCTTGCAATCACACAGGGCCAGTTGAGGATAACTCACTCATAAACTTCAAGGACTACTGGAGAAGTCAAGGACACCATGCTGAAAGCAAAATGCTGGAGTGGGTCCGGTGAACCCACTGTGATTTACCCTATGAACTAAATAAAAACACTGCTAAGGGGGAAAAACAAAGAATTAAAAATCAAAACCTCAGGCCTTGAGCAAACCTTACAGATAGAAAGCAGACAACTTGATTTTGGATAATAACACATCCTCCATCCTCTCCCTCCTTCATTAACCTTTATCTTTTGTTATTAGCAGTCTTGGCACCGTGGTGCTGAGCTGAGCCCAGCGGGCTGCCCAGGCAATGACATTTCAGAGATTGGCAGAGCAGCACAGCCCATGTCAGTTTAACACTATCTGGAGTTTTTTAACTTCACAGCAGGAGCAAAACTGGCCTGTTCCTTTGGTACCTTTGAGAGGGAGATGAACAAAAATGGTAGTGGGGGGTGGGAGCATGACAGGGAGACAGGAAACTTAATTAGAAAGAGAAAACAGACTGGAAAAATATACCAGTGACATTTTGATAATCTGGAAAGCAGACATCACATCTCAGGCAAAACATTAGATTATACATTCTTTTCTCTCTAAACTCTATCCTTGTGGAGACTACAGCAAAATAACCTGAAGGTTTTTGGCTGCTGCATCTCCCTCTTTCATTGAACACTGGCAGAGTTTTTGATAGGTTACTTTACACAGAGATAGGCATAGGACAAGACAGGACAGAAAGAATTCTTTGAATTCATCCCTTCACCCCAAGACTAAAATGATCATTAAAGGCCAACTTTTATTAGCCTGCCAATATAATGGTTGGTTCATACTGATGAACCAGCCATGAAAAACACTCACCTGCCCTTAAAATGCATCTGTCAAACAAGCAAGCTCTCTGAATTCAGCTGGAGACAAAAGCTTTGTCAAAAGACTGTAGGGAAATAAAAAATTTAAGTTCTTTGGGGTTTTGACTGCTCTGATAGAAACAACAATAGAGTAATAACTATTACAACTGTGTAACATTTATATCATCAAAGGATTTATCTCAGGTGTACAAACTCAACAAGCAAGAAATCTGTGGCAAAGTCAAGAATTTTTTTTGGATATCACCAAATTCCAGGAGAGGTTTTTTCCCTCAGTGCTAATGTGTAAATGAATAATAACAAATCCTGTGTAGGGATGTTTCCTTTAAAGATTAAATCAGAACTATTATGGCTGGAAATAAAACTGTCAGGACAAGCTGTAGGGCCTGATGTCTGCAACATGAAAAACACTAACTGTTTTAAAATAGTAAGTTAATTTGAATTTTCCTTATGTCTTATAAAGTCACAACAGTAAAAGAAAGAAAAGAGAGGGGAGGAAGTAAAAAAGGACAATATTTATTCAGCCAAATGCAGTGATAACTGTAAAAGACCTATTTTTCCTCAAGCCTCTGTTTAAAGTTTACCAAATTCTTCTTATGGAGCATGAAGAGCATGTGATGGCAAAGCAAAGATGAAACACCCTATCAATAGTAAAATCAAAATGCAAAAGGGTGGTGAAAATGTGATGTCAATGTTCTAGAAGCATTTAAGCAAAAAAATATTTCACTACCAACAGACATGAACTTGAAAGATTGAATCTTGAAAGTCATTCACATAAAACAGAGTTCAAAGACTATTAGCCATGTCACTTTCCTTACACATTTGCTCTATGAATGAAAATTTCTTGCTTTTAAAAGAATTAATTGCATTGCATTGCATGTTTTCATTTTAATTGATAGTCCAGTAGTATGTCTGGTTTTCCCTTTTCTTTCAAAACAGAATTGTTTAAGCAGACAGAAGTTAGACTCAGCTCTTTTGATTAGCAAAAGCTGTTGCCTCCAGTGTTCACTAATTGCTTTCTTGTAATGCAGAGAAGGAAGCACATTCTTTTGCATGTGAGTTCTGGCTCAATTCTTTAAGTGACTTTCCAGTATGTTTTCAGAAAATACTACGGAAATAAGGTATTTTCTGTCTACAGAACTTGCACATATTTGATATATTATGAATGGTTTAGGCCTAAGGAGGGTTTCTGTAGCACTGCTGACCTAGAACTGAGGGAGATCTTGAAAAGATTTTCTGTGTGATGCTGCACTCCAAAAAGTGTCTTCAAGAAATGAGGCAAAACAAAACCCCAGACTCTACAAGCAGAGTCCTGGTAAATGGTTACATCCATGTGCCTACATTTCTACACAGTACATGGGCACGATTTTCCAGCTGCTGAAATTTATGTACAGCACACAGCTACTGTTATATTATATATAACATATATATAATATACTGGTATATTCCAGCTGCTGAGAGAGAACTGTGACAGGCCAATTAGTGAGACAGATCTGCCCTTTACTGCTCTGCTGTTACCTGCCTTGGGAAAGGGAACTGCTGCTCTGATAGCACTGTTTGCTATCCTGGGTTGATGCAGGTTGAATTATTCTCATTTCTTGTTTATTTCCCACGAATTTTCAATAGGAATATTCTGCTGTATGAGAAGGAATACCCTCTAAGGTCAGGTGTGAGCTGCTGGCCTGGGAGCAAGCACCTCTGTGCTGAAGAGCCAACGTGCACTCAGTGCAAGATCCCACACTGCATAAACCTCAGCTGAGCCTTGTTTTTGGGGATACATTCTGGATGTGAACCAGAAAGGTGTTGAAAGGAGCAGGTCTCAATTCTGAACAACCTCAGAGCAAGGACTGTAAAGTGTTCTCCAGAGGCAACAAGACAGAGGGTCTGGATTTCTCCTGGCCACTGGGTATGGAATAAGCTGTTGAGTCCTCTGAATCTCAGACCTGGCCATAAGAATTTCCACTGTTTTTTCCCTGCATAGGAAAGAAAAAATAAATACAACAGCTCATTGTTTAAACAGTTCATTTGCCAGTAGAAGAGTGAAATGTTCTTTCGGTGATTTTAATCTGTTTGAAAAGTATGTGTCCATACCAGAACCCATGAGCTCTCTATTTCCTCTTACTCTTCAATGGATAGTTCTTGTTAAGGTTCATTTGCTATTCACCAATGAATTTTCCTTGCATCAGAAAGGATGGCTGCACTTTACCAAACAGGAAATGTTCTTCTCAGAGGGATAACAACTTCCATTCCCATCTCCTCTTTCAAAATCCAGATACAGAAATGCAGAATTGCTTTTCCTGGGGGCTGTCTAACAGTGCAGCAAGGATGTAAATGAAGAGCAACGTTTCTTAATTGTCCTGAACACCCTGAACATGCCAGCTGCAGCTCCATTTTCTGCTCTGATATCCAAATTACAGCCTTGCAGAAGCCATGTTGTTTTAGCACCTCCTCCTCTCCTGTGGGCAAAGCAACTCACACCATATTCCAGCAAACTGCTGGACCAGTGCTCCAGAGATAAACAAAAAGGCTAACAAAAGACACTCCAGCCTATCAGCCTGTGCTGATAATGCCAGCTATCAGGTTTGCCATAATTACTGCATTGCGTTTTTATACAACCCTAATTTGTCCTTTTTATTGTATTTTTCCTGCTTCTAGTAGATCACATCTCCTCTAGGATGAATGCCACCTGCTCCCTCCTGTCTCAGCAGGACAGAAGCTGGCACCCAGTGAGGACTTGGGACTATGAAGTTTAAGAAGCAGAATATTTTTAGAGAAAAGTGCTTTAGAAAAGACAACGGTCTCAGTATAAACAAAGAACTGACAACTTATACAGGGAGAAAGACTGTAAAACACAGAAAACAATTGAGGGGAATTCAGCTGAAGAGCCAGAAGCAGCACACAGACCCTGACCCAACTCTTGTGGTGTTGTATTGATAGCTGCTGTCATCACCAGCCCATGAACAATGAGTGCACAAGGCACAGCTGGATCCAGAGAGGCTCCAAAGCCTCTCTGAAACACTTCTTATGGCACGAAAGAAAAAGAAAAATCAACATCATTAACAACTGATTATGGTTTGTAGGTTTATATACAAAGCCTGCATACATGGGCACATTTCTTATTTCATGTCTTTGACACTTAATATTGGCTTTCATACATCAATAAATCCCTGCTGTATACACATAAAAACCACTAAAATCATTACAAGAATCTTTAAATAGACTGAAACCTCTGCTGAGCTATTAAGGCAGAAATAACAATGCAAGCTCTTACTTCTGCTAGACAAAGCAAACCACCTGATTGTAAAAAAAAGAGACCTTCACTTTATATGAAGAGAGGACAATGAGAGAAAGGAGCAAATGCAACTTGCCTGAGAGCCCAGGACACATGCCCAGGAAGAGGTGAGCCCCATGTGGACACTGCCCAACCCTGCAGGGCTTGGGGCTTCTCTCAGTTCAAATTTACAGGACAAACAGGCTGAATTGTCAGAGTCCACTGGCACAACACACTTGAAGAAGCAAAAAACAAATACTGCTCAAGGATGCAGAGTACTTCACCAGATGGAAACAACCCTGTAGTTTGTGTATATATTTACATGTATCAAGGTGTGACCTCCCAAAGCCCTTGAGTGTGGAGTTTCTGTTCCGCTAAACAGAACAAATCCAGTGTCCCTTAGTGAATCTGTGGCCTCCAACTCCCTCATACAGATGGCCTTGAAAATTCTAGTGTAAAACATGATATAAAACAGATGTAAGAAATTTCAAGAAGGTTCTCAAAAGCCAATACTTTCCACAATACTTTCCACTTTTCCAAAATTTAATAAAACAACAACAGCAGCAAGAACAACAACAATACAGCAACAAGAACAACAAACAACAACAATAATAATAATAATAATAATAATAATAATAATAATAATAATAATAATAATAATAATAATAATAATAATAATAATAATAACAATAATAAATAGTTATGAAAACCCAGCAGCAAACACTCTATTGAAAAAGCAAGGAAATATACTGCTTTGGGTTCTGAAAGAACAATAGTTATTTATGTAAATTTGCACTGCAGTAGTTATTTTTAAATACTAATAGACTTGTTTCATATTTACTGCTACTTACTCCCTTTAGAGATTCCAGCAATTGAGTTTTTATTATTGTAAAGCAGACCTTTAACTTTTTTGGCTAATTCTAAAATAAGTGTCTGAATGACAGAAGAATGTGATTATGTTGGTAGAATACAGTTTTCTGCCTCCCCAAAGTAAAGATTTCTATTGCTAGCAGAGACTGAATAAATGAGATGAAGGATGGAGAGTGATTACACCTGTTGTAACTAATTTCCAAGTAAGCTTCATGTTAGAAGCTGGGTTTCCAGGGAAATGAGCAACCTACTACAACACCAGGTCATTTTTCTTGTTTCAGAAGGAATATTTGCAGCATAGTTATACAAATTAAGTTATAAAATAAACGTAAATACATCTGTGCATGCTATTTTAGGAGCCAGTGAAATTCAATAGCTCAGATTCTCTTCAACACAGAAAATACTTCAGTAAAGGAAGTAAACGTAAAGCTTCCTGTGTACAAAATTGCTCCCATCTAAAAATATCCCATTCTATATAGAGACTATAGAATAAGTTACATCTCCAGAGATACTGCTGAGTGTGTGGCAAATGCCCCTGCAAAAATCCCCATTTTGAAACAGAAGCAGCAATAATTCCATGAATTCTTACTGGTATGCAGAGCCTTGCAGGTGCCTTCCAGACCCATTTCCCTTACTGTCACCAATGTCCATCTGTCTAGAGATGCTCCTATGTAAGAGAGGAAACAGTCTCAGCCCATCTAAGCCATTCCAGAAGAACAAGAGAGCAGCAACTCATAGGAGGAGGAAAATGCAGCTGTTCAGGAAAGGAAATGACCACAGAGATTCTACCTCTGTAGTCTCTTGCAGGAGACTACAAAATGAGAGAGAATACAATGAGCACAATCTGTGAATAGGGTGGGGACACCCTGTTTGCAGTTTCTGAGAAGTATTTGGGTTACCTGAACAAAGTTGGATGCTCAAGATCTCTGCACTGCTTTTGGCAAGAGGGAAGAACCTTTCCAGGAGTGAAAAGCTAAGCTTGGGGAAAAAAACCCAAGTCTTTAGAGCCAAATGTAGCTTATCTTCTCCTGAGAGACATCAGAGATAATGGCAAAAGCTGTGGGGTGGGGTCCTGTGAGGCAGGAGAGCTGAGTGACCTCCCCTGTCAGCCCCTCTGCCCCCACAGCTGCGTGTGCCTCAATTCACCAAGTCAGCAGCAACAGCAACTCTCCTTTAAAAAGTCTCTGTGGAACATTTTAATTAGTTTGGTCTTATGGTTTTTCTGAAACGCTTCTGATAGCACAGTGTACACTAAAGCAGTGTTATGAATGCCTAAAAATATAAAATCTAATTATGGTAGCTCTGCAACCAGAGTAATGAGAAGCAAGTGTGACTGATAAGAAGTGAGACAGGCTAATGAGCTGAACCACTGTAGTTCAAAGGAAAACAGAGGTCTAAAGGAAGCACCTGTGGTATTGCTTGGGGGAAGATATGTGGACTAGGAAATAGGAACATACTGCATTTAAAAAAGATGTGGTGCTAAATGGATACACAACATTGCTAATTATTAGAGCAGATACTTAGCATATGGGCAAAATAAATTGTTAATAAGGATGTGTAGGACTGAAGATGATTGCTAACAGAAATACAGCTGGCATAGTGAGCAAGAAATTACCTGGTGCAGATAAGAGAAAGCTGTGACTCCAAGTCCTTGGATTCATTCTGCTGGACAGGCAGAGCTCACTGAAGGCTGCATGGCCACCAAACCCAGCCTTGTTTCTGAGCTGTTATCCTGCCTGTTATCCTGTTATCCTGAGCAATCTCACATGGAGTGGCCAGAGAGGCAGAGCTGCCAGGAGCAGAGACAGGGAAGAGAAGTCAAAGCAGACATGCTCTGGCATGAATGAGAAATGGGAACAGTGGGACACAACTGATGATTTTGCCTTCCTTTATGTAAAGAACATACTCTATCACATCAGTGAATACATCCACAGCTGCAACACATTTCCTGCTGGACTGGCAGCATCTGACCCGACCCTTTGCACAAATGCTTGCCACCAAACAAGAGAGCTGCCCAGTGAAATATCAGTAAATTTTCTGTATTCATCTAGACTTTCCCAAGCTCAACAATTACTGATCCATTTATACTCTATGAGACACAGTGAAAGCAAAGTATTTAGTAAAAAGTTCATTGTTCTACTGCTAGTAACAACTGTTTTGTTCTGCTGCACACAAAAATTGCTGTAAAAGCAAACAGCACTGTGTTTGTTATATAGAAGATGGCAAAAGCACAGGAATGTTCCTGCCATTCTGCTACAACCAGCACCTCACAGCAAGTTTTGTGTCTGCATGTCTGGGCCTGAGAAAGACACCTCAGAATTTACCCAGGCACAGAAGTACAGAACTACAGAATTCTTAAAGACCTTAAAAGATTATCTTGTTCCATTCCCCTGCCATGGGCAGGGACACCTTCCACTGTCCCAGGCTGCTCCAAGCCCTGTCCAGTCTGGCCATGGACACTCCCAGGGATGGGGCAGCCAAAAATTCTGTGGACAACCTGTTCCTTCTATCCTTGGATTGTTTCTGTGCAGTTAAAATACATAAGCAAGGGGACTCTTTTCTGTGTGCATACAGCACTGGGGGGATGGAGTGAAATATAGATCCTTGATGAAATTTCCTTTGCTCAGTTTATCCAATTTGCATTAACAATAATGCTTTTTCCTGTTCTTACTGGTCTCCTAAAATATTAGTCACAAATTATATAATCAAGTATTAAACAGTGCAAGTATATTTGTTTTAGTTCTCAGGTTGTGATGATGAAGATCTTAACCTTACCAAGTATCAAAGCTTTAGAGGCAGACCTATTTAACAATATTCACTAACTTACTTTCTTACCCTGCTGCCTCCACACTAGTATTTTTAGCTGAGTGCTGATTTTCCAATCTGTCTAGGCTGTCATTCAAGACATGGGGAATACCAGAAATGGTGCATTTGCTTTTGACAGTACTCCAGACTGTTTTTTAAAAATAACCAAGGAAAAGACTTTACAGCTTTGTTTGAAAATATTAAATTTCCATAGGGATCAATAGAGGTGCTTCCCATATGCAATTTATTCACTAACAACTTCCATAGGTTTTATGAGACTATTCACCTTCCTGGTTAATAGAAAATCTGTACTTGCCATGGCAACCCCTGTATCAGATGGTTCTACAGTAATACCCTGGAAATATACCATAGATTTTTTCAGTCTCCATAATCGATCTGGTCATAAATGTCACAGTAACTTGTCATTAAACTCTCCCCTCTAGCAACTCTAGTAGTTGTTTGATTCCTCCTGCCTCTCTGCCACACTGTTCCCTGTGCACAGCTGCATTGTTCTGCATGCAGCCTTTTCCCAAAGTTGTTCCTTGCCAGGGATGTGAATCCTCAGTGATCCAGGACTGGGGAGATGATGGCAACAGGCACATTCACACACGCCTACTGGTCAGAGCAGTGGTCACCTACAGACAACTCTGGCAACCAAGTGCAAGCCAGCAAGGAAAAAATAAAAACAAAAATAAAAAACTAAAAATAAAAATAAAACCTTTCAGTCTAACAGCAGGCTAAATGATTTGTCTGTGTTCCTCAGTGACTCCTTGGGTTTCATGTCAGGTTCACCAGCTGATGCTGGAGGTGCTGCCCTGGGGAATAAGACAGACTTGTCCCACACCAACAGCATTTGGAAGGAACACCCTGTGCAAAGTGAATTGAGGAGATGGGGTGGAATTCAAATTTCATCAGCTGCTGACTGTCATGAGACTCCCAGTGCATTGCAGGCCTAATTCTTGCTGCCTTGCACTTTGCATTGCAATCGGAAATGCGAGTGTAAAATGCTATCACATCAAAATTAGCAATGCATTGACATCGACTGCAGAGAGGGAAAAATGCCAACAGAAGGGCAAATGTTGGAACCTCAGAACGAGACATGTATTTTGAACAAATTTTTTGTAATCTGGAAATACAACCAGATAGAAAATCTGATACTAAATAGAGGTGACATTTTGATCAGGGTGAAAGTTAAAGTCAGTATATAGAAGGGGAAAAATATTTTAAATCATCTGAATGAACTAGGAGCTAAATGAAAAGTTTATGCAATTCATTTAGGAAAAAAATAAGGTAATCTTACTGCAGAAAACTACACAAAAATGGAATATCTTTTTTATAAGAGCACACACTGCAAAACACTGAACAGGAAAATGAGGAGGTTGTGGTAGGTCACACTCTAAAAGCTTGTGAAATGTATGTATTACATTGCAACCCTCCAAAAGCTGTGTAGCAAAAGTAGAGCAGATTTCATCTGCATATCTGGGGGTACTGATTAAAGTCCAGACTGCTAGAAGTATATAAGTATTAGCACACCCTTAATCCAAATGTTAGATTCCTCTCATCTGAGTCTTTCTCACATTATTTAAATACACAGCAGTGCTGTGTTATCAATTGCAGCACAGATGTTCTGGAGCCAAGCCAGAGTCACTCAGGAGGGAATCAGATCCATTGTGTGCCCAGTGCCCTCTCTATGGACAACTCATTATACTTTAACTAAGAGAAAGATTACTAAATACGCAAAATTTTAAATTTCCTTTACTATATTTAGACCAGTAGTAGTGAATCTGCCCAAGATTCACAGTATTTAGAAGAAAGAAACTTTCCAATGACAGAAAATAAAAAAGTTCCCAGCTGGAGAGTCTTGACTTTGTTTGAATCTTATAATTTAAAGAATCATTTTCTAAAATTACCTCTTGTACAGTAAAATGACAATGATTAGGCTTGCTATGTTACAGTCTCCTGCTGTGCAAAACATTTACTCAGTGGGCTCAGGATACAAAAGTAGCTGCTTTACAAATAATAACACGGCCTAACTATCATTTAATAGCTTCAAAAACATCATACTAGTTACAAACCCTTTGGAACAAGCACAACTAATTTCAGCATCTCGTTGTTGTCATGATTAATCAATTTCTAATGCTGGTGGCTGTTTTGGTTTGTTTCTTTGTTTTTAATTGCTGGAAATTTTTAATTCCTGGTTCAAACAACTTAATTTCACAGTTTTTTAGATTAATCAGTGATCACTGGAGGGGGAAAAATTATTGAAGTTCATCAGAATGTAGCAAGGAGAATCAATGTAATTTTGCAGAAAAGCATTTTGATTCTACCTTCCTGAGCAACGTGGTTTTAAACTTTCACACCTGAATGCAATATTGGGAGGATTGTCTGGCTAGTGACTTTCAGGGATTCTTTGCTCAATTTACAGAGCTGATCTTCACTGCCAGAACTGAGGCTGTGTCAGCTCCAGGGCTGGTGTGCTTAAAGGGTGGGAAAATAACTCTCACTAGAGCAAAAGTCATCTCCCAGCTCTGAGTTTTCATTTACACTCCAGGGAAATCTGCTTCCCATCTCCTCTGACTGCCTTGCACACTAATGTCTCCTTTTGGAAATATTAAAGTACACAGAGATCATTTTGGTGAAGAAACTCTGAGAAAACTGTTCGCAGGAATTCAAACCCAACATGAGAGTGCGAGCTGCTTCTCAGAGAAAAAATAAATCCGTGTGGAGATCCTGTTCTCTGTTTTCTGCCCAGAATTTCTGCTTGTTCATACAGAATATCTTGATGGTCGCTCTGAGACCATGGATGTGGCGAGAGGTGCTGCCAGAGGGGTGTGTGGTACCCAGCCTGGCAGGGGCAGGGTGCAGGAGAGCCCCAGAACTGCCCTCACCAGCACACCCTGGCTGCTCAGATTGATGAGAGCTTTAAAAACCTTCATAAATAAAAACTCCAGCCTTCAATAAGTCAGGCAGACAGAGCAATGGGGTTTCTTTCACCCCTATTTGAATGCAAATCAAGTGTTTGACCCAATAAATAATTGTGATTTCCCATTTCCTGCACTCTGAGGGATCCAGTGCTTCCTACCCCATTAAATGAGATTGTGTTTAGGGAACCTCTATCCAGCACCTAGGAAAGGGGATTTATCAGGGTCATTCAGTCATCTCCTCAGCATTTTTTCAACCATGGCATTTTACCACTGCCTTTGTGTTTTACAGTCTTCCTTAGTAAAGGAGAAAATAAGAGATATTTTCTTGTGGTTTTAGAATGGCACCTTTTTTTCAATTTATATATAAATACAATCTTACCTGGGCTTATTTGCAGGACCAGCTCTGAATTCAAGGTCCATCCAGACATTATTTGGACATCTAACAATAAATCCCTGATTCTAAGCTTCTATGTATCTACACTGCCTTTACATTATCTGTAATCCAACCAGCAATAAAAATAATCATAAATCTCTTCTGTGAACACAAAAGTACTGAGAGCATTTGTAAAGGCCAGAAACTCTCAGATTGAATTTCACACTAAAGCCTTCCCTCACAGGTAGGGCCTCCCTACTGCTATAATTAAAAGTGCCCCCATGTCTCCTCACACCAGCAGCCTCCCTCAGCCTATCCACCAGCTGCAATCCTCTCTCAGTGTTTTAACACTGTTAAACAAGATTATCTATATCAAGGCAGTCTTTGTTCACACCTCACCAAATACAGCAGCAGGTTCAGCAAGGCAGTAATCCATATGAGACACTGACTCACTTTATTCTTTGTTAGATAACTTAGCACAGAATCCTCAGTGGACCCTTTTCCAAACAAATTTCTGCACTGAAACCTACCTGGGGATGCTCAAACTCTTAATTGGAGCATTCCATGAAATAGAGAAGGGTGTGAAGGTATTAATGTTTTATTTAGTCTGAAATGAGTTGTTTCAGTTGCAGCCACAGTGACATCAACATCTTTGATTCTTATCTCTCTTTCAAAGGCTACAAACTGGTTCATTTCTACTGCTCTACTCTGATTTGATATTTATCTGATCTAGGTCAGAATCTGGCCTAATGGGATCTTAGGAACAGTAAAGCAGCCCAAAATTTACTCCTGACTGGTCTATCTCTCATGCCACTGAAAATATGCCGTTCTTTAGTCAATATATTTCATATTTCTGTAACTTGATTTCATAATTTTAGAGATTGCCATTGTCATTCCTAGCTGCTTGTCCCCCAAAATCCTTTAGCTATTTTGACACTCTCATACTGTTTATATCTTGAGTTGAGGATCTCTTACAGTATTGGCTTTAAATAACATGAGGCAAATGGTTGTGACTTGATGCTGAGAAAAGCCTTTCAAATGTTTTCAATCAAAACATTTGCAAGGAATTAGCTCTGTCATGGAAAATAAAAGCTGCCACCCATTACTCCAGAATTACCTCTATCTCTAAACTAGAAAAATCCAGTATATCCATCCCGGTGAAGAAAAAATAACCAATAACCAGAGCATCTAAAGAACAAAAGAGAATCCTGCATCTCTAGTTAGTTCCCTGTTCATTTTGAGTTTATATATGCTCAAGGGACTATTTCAGTGTTAAAACATAACTCACAGAAGACACAGGAGATAAAAGAAGCTGAAACATTTTGATGGAATATTTCTCAAAGGGAAAATTTGTTTTTGAAAGTCTCTTTTTAAGCCTTCTTTAAATCTCTAGGTCCTGTGCATTGTGCTTTTCAGTAATTTTTTCCCAATTTTGATTTTCACTGCTCTTTTTATAGGCTCTGAAGTCTCTTGAGCATTTCAGATCTGCCTTCTTCATCTTTTTTAACCTGAGGGCTTTAAAACTCTAGAAAGTAAAAAAATATTAAAAAAATAAGCCTGGAGATAGACAGAAGAACAAAAATGGCCATAGGGTGTCTGGAAGAAAGTGGGAAAAACAGATTATTATAGAAGAAAGGGGGTAATTCCAAGAGAAGACTGCAGTTGCCTACTATTTTCATCATCCAGAAGCAAAGTATTTAAGGGCAAAATTCACATAAAAACCATGACTCTGAAGCTGCTTGGATAGTGAATACATTTTTATAACCCATGAAGAGTTTCTGCTATTCCAACTTTTGTGCCTCTGAACTACAAATAGCCATACAACTCCCAAACAAAAAAAAAAATAGATAATCCTTCACGATCATTCAAATTTTGTTTATGTGAATTTGTTCATTGAATTCTGCAAGAACAGCCACAATCACCTGGCTGGCTGGGAGATTCGAGTTCCACATCCCTGTGGATTTGGTGTCTGGGGCTCTGGGTCTGGGTTCTCTGGCTCATGCTCCTCTGCTTCAGCTTCCATCCAGAAGCCTTGGCTTTATTCAGATGTTGAATTTTGGCTCTCAACCTCATGGTGAAAAGCTGGAGACCCAGAGATTTTGTTACAAAAAGCAGCACTCTGGAACTGCTGCCTCCATGCTGGGAAGCCGAGAAAAGGGCTTGAGGGTCTGCAGCCCCTTGCCAGTCAAAGATGCTGGATTTGAAGGTTACCCTGTCCTGCAAGGCTCAAGAAATCACGTTTCACACTGGAAAAAACAAGGAAAAGGAACAAGGAAATTATGGTGTTTGAGTATTTTCGAAACTGTTTTCTCATGTAGTCTTTTCAAAATACCATAATTTCTGATAGAAAAGAACTTAAGAGTATTCAGGAACTTTAGTTGAAATTGACTAAAATTCAAAAGGCCTAAGGTTCAAAAACTCATTTGTTACTCAGCCATCAACTGCCCCTGCTCCTCAGCAATCAGTTTCCCTGCAGGTTACTGATACACTGCCTTGATTAAGCTAATGATGAAATGAAGATGGTTTCTTTTTTTGCCTCTATACTCGACTGTAGAAGGAACACGTGATAGCTGTAAATTATTTATTATTTGGAGGTGAGGGGATGGCAATCAGTAACTGCACAGTTTGTGCAGATTATTCTCCTCTAAGGTCTAATGTGAGCAATATTTGATTATTTGACAGATCATTTCAAATGTGACCGTGAAAAAACGAGGCAAGACTCGATATGGTTCAAACAGCTTGTAAGCTCTACCAAATTAGCTTTAGGACCACAGCATGAGGAAACTAACACAGGTTTTTCATTATAAGAGTAAGGGGCAGACTTTCAAAATATGAATATCAGTAGTAATAACCAACAGTTTTAGAGATATTCTCCTCTTGCAAACAGACAAATGTGAGAAAGGCATAAACAGAACAGGAATATTATGGTAGAAACTGTAGAAAGCTGATCTGTTTAATAAACTTTATCTCTTTTATAAATCTTGAGCCATCAGCAAATACCAGAAAAGCAGTTTTTCACAGCCCACACCTTGGTGCACCAATGTCACTTCTCATCTTTACAGGACTCCCTGAGCCACCTGCTTTACCACCCTGGCTGTTTGGGCAGCCCCTGACAGAGGGATCACTTTTAATCCAGTAAATACAGAAATGCAGCAAGGAACACGTTCCCCAGCTCAGGAAGGCAAGGAAAGCAGCTGCACTCTGTCTGAAACTCCCATGGAACAGCTTTTAAACATGAAAAAATTACTCTTCTTAATCTTCAGGTGAGTTTGCTTCTTAGAAATCAGACATAACCAAATTTAAGTCCCAAGCTGTCCAGTGAAGAACAGACAATGGAAAATTCTGGATTGATTCCACTTAGAGGTTGTGTAACTCAGTGGCACACTTCCATATATTCATAAATAATGACTGACAGCATCTAACAAACACAAGAGGAAAAAGGACAAATGAGTCAAAGAAAACCCAAGTTCATTTTCAAATTCTGCCAAAAATGCCTATAATGGAGCCTCCTTTTTACTCAATTACTTCTCTATTGTAAATTACACAAATATAATTATAACTATATTTGCATATTAGTATATATAATTAGTATATATATAGAGTATGTATATTATAGAATTAGTATATATAATTTTAATGTTTAATTCTATATCTTTAATAATTCTAATAATGAGTCAATTATATAAATTTACTATTAAATTATTAATAAATATTAATAATTAATATTATTAATTATTAATTAGACAACATAATGTCATTATATATTGTATATCATTATAATATATAATATTAGTGCATATAATTATAATTATATGTGTATATTAGTATAATTATATTTGTTCATTATTTTTGCTCTGCACAGTACTAGTAAAAGAAAACCTGGTTTTCTTATTTGGAAAAATAGCTTAAAAATTTAGTTGCCTACAGTAGTTAGATCTAGAGGTCTTTCAGGCAACATATTACTTGGATTCTCTGAAAATTGTGAGATTTTTCACAAATAATGGAAATCTATATATTGATATTTTGATCTCTAACATATAAATGAATGAATTTATATGTTAGAAATCAAAATATTCCCATTCATTGTCTCAAATATAAGCACACTAGGGTTATAATTCCAGAAAAATGCTCATGAGAATGTATAAAGAAACAAATAAACCTGGTAAAAAAAAAATGACTAATTCATTTCCAGTGGGAAAAAAATGTTCTAGCACACATTCACAATTTAGTCACCAAGAACACTGACTTTTAAAGAATATCAGGAGAACGAAGAAAGACACATATTTCCATTTTTATAATTTTTAAATGGAATATCCTTGGGTTCAATGCTGATTTACTTTTTTAAATGTTAATAAATTAATCCTTGAAAAAACAATAATATTACCTAGAACAACAGTTTGCAAAAAGTTAAAATTTTCATGAGAATTTCAGACTGAAATGGCTCACTATCACAGAAGCACACAGAACTGTAATTTTTTGCAACAAATCACGTCAAGACAAATTTTAAAAAGATTTCAGTCTCAAAACATAGAGGAGATTAAATGAGCGGGTGAAGGGCAACAAGTACCATTGAGCTGCCTCCTCCTGAAACACAGGGCAGGGGGATGAGACTAAAAAACCAGATTTTCAGGAGTTTCTCCTCCCAAATCTGCTGCAAGTGATGCCCTGCAGAGGAACAGAAAGACTCACATGTCCTGCGTCTTCCTGACCCAGTTTATTTTTTGAGATGGTGCCAATTTTTCCGTGCAAAATAATGGGGGATGAGGGAAAGGGAAAGAAAACAAGCCCTTCTACATCAATGCAAGGCTTTCAGGGAGATGTAGCATGAATATTTCATGCTCACAGTCTCATCTACATGCTCATCTTCCCAGCTGACACTATGGTTTCCATGATGTCCTTATAAAAATGGAAATGAAGAGCACAAATATAAAACCTCGTTGACTTACTTGGTGCAAGTGCTGCAAAAGGAAACCTACTCATGAATTATGTTTACAAAAAGACATGAAGATGAAGAATTTCAGCAACATTTAAGATAAAAAAGGGCAATCTAACAGTGTATTTAGTTTGGGATGAAAACTGAGAGTTTTAGAGATTTGGCTTAAAACAAAACCCAAACAAACCAGCAAAGCTTCATGAAAAATTGCAGAAAAACAACCAACAAGACCTTCAGTTTAAGATTTCTGGAAAAGAGACTGTCTTTATTGCCACTACATATTTTTCCTGCTCTGTGTAAAGCAGAGTTTGGTCTTGGATAACCTGGTCAGAAATGAACTTTGACCTGTTTGAATCAAGCCTTTCTAGTATGTACAAAAACCAATATGTGCCATTTAATTAATAGGAAAATACAACTAGGATAAAAATACAAGAAATATTAACCAGCAAACACATCTATGTATGTACTGCAGAGCCCTGACCAAAAATATTAACTCAGATTTAATTAACACATACTAATGCTTGTATCTGTCTCTGATTTTTCACAGGAAGCATTGCAGAATATAATTAATGTTCCAAAAATAGATGCAAGTTCAGAACACCATTATCTTGAAGAATTTAATTGGTCTTACTATTCTATGAAGTACAACAAAATGCCATTTTTTTCAGTAAGTTTAAGAATGAAGGACTCTCTTTCCAAATCTAATTATAGATATTTTAAAGGTGAGCCAAAGCTAAGCAGAGATAACACCTGCATTGGAATAAAATATCCCTATTGGTGTATTCAACTCACAGTAATTATCAAATGAGATGATTTCTCAATAAATGGTTAACAGAATGAAAAAAAAAAAAAAGCTGAATATTCTTATTGTAGACACTGCATTGTAGCAATTTCACACATCCATCTCAACCTGACCCTGAGATTAGTGGGACAGATCCTCAAAAAAGGGCAAATGGAACCAGAGGATGTCCCCTAACTCTGCCTGCTTTTTGCCTTTGCCTCTGTTGTGTCAGGACAGATTTGTGGGTGCTCTGCTCCTTGCCACCTTCTCCTGAGAAAATTACTGCACCACAGAGTGCCAAGCCCTGGTCTTGCCAAGGCGTGATGATTTATCCACAGCCCTGTTCTACATCTAGCCAGTGAAATAACATACTACTCTTTTCAAATCCCTCTAGAATGGTATGTGGCTTCAGTAGTGAAGGAACTATAACTGCATCAGAATTTTCCACCAGAAATTTTATAACCATTCTTTTCTTCAAAATACTTCAAGCTGCTGGAGTGCCTGTAAAATGGATTGTCCTTGAGAGATGAAAATGGAAATATAAGCTTGGGGTAGTAATAGAAACACAAAGAAAGATTCTATACTTCAAGATACAGATACTATTCCTGTAGCACCATACCTGGGCTGTACAAATTTTTCTGACAAGTTGGAATATTAAGAAAATTTCTTCTGCAGTTTCATATATAAAATAAAAGTGAGGAGTGGGTGGCTTCCTGATTCTAAAGAGTTCTTCAGGCAAAGGCAGAACAACACTCAGATTTTAAAAACATCCATCTTCTATGTGTAGATGTAAAGAACACTTTCTTTTGGTGGATAATTGACTATTAAATTGAGCATACAATTGGGCTTCATCGTTTGATGCCTTGAAAAATCCTCTTTTCTAGCTCAATTAAAAATTATGTTGGTTGATAAAAGGAAAATTTATCAAATTCTAGTGGCTCACACTGAGCAGGTTGTCACACCAGATTATTTTAGAAGGGTATCTGTCATTTGAGGGTATCAAAACCTCTGTGTCCACAACACACAGACTGAACACTTCAGAGAAATATTCTCATAATGCCATATGGATTCTAGAAATCAGCCTTTGCCGTGTTGTGTCTGATGTTTGACACCAAAAATTCACATTCAGGTGACCTTGGGGTTTCATTTTGTCTAAAGTAGAGTTTGGCTCACTGACATGAGAAGAGACAAGTCCCTATCCTGAAAGGAAAAGCAGAAAAAGCTGTACAGGTGTCCTCTTCATGCTGAATGTAATTACCTTGAAACTTTCCAGATAATTTCAGTAGAGAGTAAAAAGAACAAGCTGTCTTAAAAAAAAAAAAAAGAAAAAAAGAAAAAAAATTGTGAATCCCTGGGGATTTTTTGGCTTACAAGTGCTTTGATTTATTAAAAGTTATACACATTTACTTGCCAAAGTTCACATTATGGCTCCAGGTAAGCTGAGGTCAGGTTGCTCAGGAAGAAATTTGCACTTAAATGAAGCCACCCTTCAGCCTGACCGAGATGAAGGCACTCAGCATTGGCATTTCCCCAGTGGGTCTGGGATCAGCAGAGAGGGGAGAGGCAGTGCCACTCCCAGGTGCCAGGGTTGCTCACTAAAGTGAGGGCAACTTTCCCAGAAAATACTTGCAGTGGAGTAAGGAGGAAAACACAACCAAACAACAAAATCCTGGGCAAACAAAATATCACCCCATAGGCTGTAGCAGGACCTAAGTACTCAAATCTCAGCCAAATGAGGGCACAGAAGAGCAGAGGGGAAAACCCCAAATTCTTCATGTAGGGACTGAATAACTAGCACCATGAATTCACAAAGGACAGCTTATGCTATCATAACAGCTTTGAAAATAACTTTGCTTTTAGGAGAAGCATGCAGGAGACTGAGTGGGAAGGGAGAGTGGGCACAGAAGGACCAAAGTATGTACTGTACAAAACCAGAAATCATAAAACTAACCTCTGACCAATATATTGTCTTTAGAAAATGCCAAGTATCACTTTAAATGCCTATTTATTGCCTCTCTTGGTTGCTTAGTTCAACAGACATGAGTGCCAGATAAAACTGTCTCCCACATATCCCTCCTGTCAGGTAAGAGGATAAAAGGGAACACATGAAAAAGGAACAGCAGTGTAAAGTATGGTTTGAAAAACAATGAAAGCAGGCTTTAAAACACCACTGAAACTGAGATTAAGGAAAAATTCAATATTGTCTGAAAGATCAGATCTTTGGTGACCATTTGACAACCTGTGAAACCATGAGAGGTCCCAAAACACTCTCCTGGGATGTGGGTGCTCTTTACTGAGCAGGGGTGACCCTGCATCACAGTGAGCTGAAGCATTTTGTGTGTGCCCACAGTGCAGGTCCGTGGCAGGGTGAGGGACAGACCCTGGACTCCCACTCCAGAGCACTTTCCAGGGACATTCTGCACACTTTTCACTAAAACTGATGACAACCAGGAATTCCCACTGAACCACAATCACTTCATGCAATCATAGCACATCTATGAATGGTATCTCAGATAAAAAATGTTGTTTCCCCATAAACCTGAAGTCTCATTCCATCATTTGCACCCCAGAAAAAGGCACACAGTACCCAGCAGCTTTTCACATTAGCTCAGTATCTGCATTGGAATCACCCAGATTGCACAAGTGTTTTTGTCCAATATTTTATCAGCTCCACATTCAGACCTAAACTGCCTAGTAATATTGTAATGTGATAAGCCAGGACTGTGTCCCCTATCTCAGCTAAGAAAAAAGCATTTTAAAAGCTTAAAAATACTGTATTACTGTGACTACAGTCTCTCATGATACTGTTAGAGGACATTGAAGGAAAACATATGTGAAAGGACAGCACTTTTTGTTGTAAATTATCTGATCACAGCTGCCCTATAAATCTGGGTGCTGTAGATATTTCTTACACCTGAGAACAGTGAGAAGAAAGCTGTGCAGTGCCTCACATCATCTCTTACCACCAGTTACTAAAAACAGGTATCATTCTGACAATGGGCTGGCTGAAGCTGAGATACTGAACCTCATTATCACACAGAAGGCTCCTGAATTACCTTCAGGATGTGCACGAGGAGTCACAGAGCACACTGGGAATTACTTGTGCCCCAGCAGTGTGGTATGTTTTACAAGGGACAGTCAAGGACTCGAGCAGAGTACCTGAAAGGACCTGTTTTGAGTTGTTGCCAGTTTAGTTGAATTTAAGAACACATACAGGGAAAGAAAAAAAGGTTCAATTATCCTGTGGGGATTTTATTCTAAGCTGTGAGAAGATGTGTAATTAGATTCTTGCCACGCCTGACTACACTTCTGGATTTTCCAATTTAGGTTTGATTACCTGATGATTAATAAAATTTCAAATTTCAGTTCTGATCTTCCTCCATAGTTTGCAAATAGGAACAAATTCCATGACTGCAGAAGAAGCTCAGCTCCTCCTGAGGAGGGGCAATCACTCCATAGGAGTAGGAAAGCAACGCTGCTCACACCCTGTACAGAGAGCAGCTGTACAGGGACTATCAGGATCACAATCCTCACTTCATAACCTCTCCTGAGTCTGTAAAAGGGACTGCTCACAGCTCTAAAATATGGTTCTAGTTTCATTCCTGTTCCTCCCTGCCCCCTGGAGATGCTCAGGAGACAGAAACCTTTCCCTGACAAAGGCTCCCACTACAAATGTCCCACCCTGCCACCCAAATGCAGCCCTGGAGGGAAGCAGTGCAGCCCTCACCAGGTGAGCCACAGCCTTCAGAGAAGGAAATCCCTGCTCTGAGGAGCAGCCTTTGGGGCACCCTCATTCACCACCACATCAGGAAAATGATAAACCAGTCCAAGAGCAGACACTTGAAAAATCAGGCTAAGATAACTTATGACACCAACCACCACACAACCCTCCACTAAATTCACACAGCCAAGGCTGGCTTGGGAGCACCAAAGGATTTAATGTGCAGCAAAGGACATATTCCAACCATAAATACATGAGACAGATGAAAAGAGGACAATCCAGTTAAGGTAGGATGTACAGAGAGCTGGAGAAAAAGTGGGAAGAAAAAACTAAATTAGCTTTCAGCAAAATTTGAAAGGGAAAGAGGTAGACAGGGATTAGACAAGAGAAATATTGTGAAATAATAATTAGTATCAAGGCTTCAAATCAGTAAGAATGGTTCAAGAAATGATAAAATTCAAACAGATGAATTTATCTGATTTTTTGTCCTCAGTCTCTGTGAATCATGGGATACAACATAAATTTGACACGGAGGGAAGCAGTTGAACACCAGTACTTTAGATGGACAGAAGGGACACTGGAGACAAATCACTGCCCTTTCTATCATGCATCCAGTAGTGTCCCCCTGTTAACAATGTAAAAAAAGGAGCATTTACTGGACTAGATGACAAAAAGAATCCAAATTTTGAGCAGGAGAACAAAGCACTGGAAAGGCTGGATGAAATACAGGGAGACAGTATGGTTCAGCTTTGTCAAAGAATGTACTAGACAGAACTGAGAAGATCCTTACAATCATATGTTGCTTTCATAATTACAGCTAATTTAGGCACCAGGATGTGCAGCCTGGAATGCCTGCTCATCACCATCTATCAAAGCCTCTCCCCTTGTCCCCCAGAGCCTGGCTGCAAGGCTCAGGGCAAAGCTTCCTCCAAGCCAAAGTCAAGGGAAAAGCAAGCCCCAGATGTACTGTAAAGAAGAGCAGGAGATCATTTCTCCTTTAAAATAAGCACTGCTTCAGGCTGGCTGCTGTGGCTTTCTTTTAAAATTTACCCAATCACCATAGAAAACAAGAATTAGGAAAACCTTTCAACTCAGAAAATGGAGCACATGCAACAAGTTTTTGGACATTACCACAGGTAAGGTCAAGAGACATCACTATTTTAGTTGTGTTATTTTTTCCTCATAATATTTACAAAGCTCTTGCAGTGGGTGCCAGACTTCTACCTGTGCTATCTAGGTACCAAGAGAGATTTGAAATGTGAAGGATGGGAATGGAGCATGACTGAGATTTTACCTCATGCCAGGGGTAACTGCTGTGGAAGAGGCATGTTGCAAAGAATGATATCCTCAATTAATCAACTTTCAAAGTGTTTGCTAAGGAACACGGAGATGAACATCAAGCAACATCCCTGAAACTTGTGATGTTTGGAATTGCAATGCAACATTAGCAAAAGACAGTAAAGCAAAAGCATAAAAGGCAAATCCTCCCTAGCATGTTGCCTCTTTCAGAAGACTGGCTCTCATTATGTTGAGCCTCCTGTTCTCAAGTTCAGAACCTGAAAAAGCTATTTTGTGTATGAAGAAAGAAAAAGGGACTGTGTTTTTCAGCTTAAAGATGATGAATGCATCATTTGCTGTTAGAGGTAATGAGGATTTCAGTTGCTTTTGGCCCCTGTAGGATTTTCTGAGCTTTGCCAAAATGAACAAACAACAATCTATATTAATGAACAACTCCAAAGGCTTGGGTAAGATGCATAACTCACATTCACATGGAACAGCACCACCATCATTTGTTTGTGTTGTGTGCAAGAGATGTAGGCAGCAAACAGACGTGCCCTAATGCAATTTTAGCTCTGGCTGCACCATAATTCTGCGGGAAAAAACCAGAAGCCTTTGGCTGAAGGACAGACTGCTGCACCTTCACCTCCTGAAGGCACTGTAGCACACACCCTGCTGATGGCTGCAGCTTCCCTGAGCAGGGGGAGATGCAGGGAGAGCACAGACTGCCTTGGGCTTTGGAAACCTCAGCACAGGCACTGCCTGCACGGGGTCTGGAAAGGCACCCAGGCACACCATGGAAGGTTTCTCCCAGTGGAAAGCAGATCATCCCTTCTGCTGCAGTGTCTCTGTCCCAGCTGGGGGGGTTGCAGGCCCTGTAGCCAGAGCTCTGTGGCAGAAGGCACGTGTGAAACACCTTGCAGAGAGCACAGCCTGCTCTGCACAACTTGCTAGACAGCCCCATGGCTAGAAGTGCTTTAAATTACCCTTCATGGGAGCTGGTGAATGTAAAAGGCATTGATATCACCTGTGCACACACAAAATAAACAGCCTCATGAAACAGGGTGTGACACAGCAGTGCCCAAACAAACCAGGAGCACACAGGGGCTGTGGCTGCTTTTCAACAGAGCTTGGAGAGGATGGAGCCAAGGACCTGAGGAGAGGAGACAGCCAAGGACATTGGAAAATGCAGCAGCTGGAATGTGGCCCAAAGCAAACTTCCATGAGATGATTTCCAGCATAAAATCACCACCTGCAAATGAATGATGAGCAGAACTCCACCTCCTCCCACATTCAGAGGAACAGCACTTGGCAAGAGTGCAACCCCCAGGGGTCAGAAGGTGGGGTAACACCCCAGCACCAAGTTTCAGCACTGATCTTTACAACGAAAATAATCCTCTAGCTTCTGCATTTATGCTGATAGAGGGGTTTAAGAGCTGGTGTGAAATACAAATGTACAAAAATGTCCATGCAAGACACTGCAACTTCCCGGTTTCCCATCCTCCCACAGGCTAGAGTGCAGTTTCTCCAGCCTGCAAACAGCACATGCACCTTTCATCTCACCCTCCCCTGGTCATGACACATTCAGAACTGGATCCTACCAACACTGGGGTGAGGTCAGTCACCTGAGGAGCAGCAGCTGTGAGCCTAGCAGAGTAAAAGTATGTGACTTCAAAAAGGTGAAATAAAACTATTATCCAAAGGACCAAATCCTCCCCAATGAGAGGGAGGCAGAATTCTGATGTAATGATAGCTCTGCATGCACACTGCTCTGGAACTGAGTCCTTGTATAACAGCAACCAAATAACTTGGAAGCAAGTCAAGCCCAGAATATCCCTCTTTTTTTTTTTTAAGAGACACTTATTTTGCATAGTACCACGAGAAAAATGTATGCCTCACTGCTCTCCCCTTATTTTCCTGTGATCAACTGGAGTTTGTTATTCTGGGGAGGGGAACAGAAGGAGAAGGAGGTGGCTGACGGGTTAGTAATTTACAGATCCATATTTCTTTTATACTGCAAGTATGTTCCATTTGTTCTGAAAATATGTAATGATCTAAAATGGGGACAATTTTAATGAATTGGGTTCATAATATTTCATATCTTGCTGCCAGACTCTTAGTCAATCAAACTAATGTTATAAAGGAACAGCCAACAGCCAATTTTGACATCCTTTAAGCAGGTCAGTTATAAGCCAATTAGCTCTATCTACTTGGTCTCCAAGGTCTGAATAAAATATAGCTCATTTTGATTAGAAGCACTACTTCCACCAGTGTGCACATGCCTTAAAATAGACTGCAAAACTACTGAAAGCCCCATGGAATTGTTAGAGGAAGTCTCGATCCTACTGAAGTCAATTACTGTAATACAATTTCTCCTGACTTCCCACAGATTATGAGAGCTCCCAGATTCAAACAGTGTCATTGCAGCTTTATTGGATGGCAGAAAAACTAAGTGCTGCATTCATCAGAGCCCTTCCATCTGCTGAATGCAACTTTTCTGCAACATAAGACAAACTGAAAGCATCAGTCTTGAATTACAGCAAAATTCTTAGTGAACAAACTTCAGCAAAAGGAAGTCAATCAGAATTGCATATGCACTTCACATTAATTCCTCCTGTTTATTTTAACACAACTTTCATATTATTAACTGTCAGATCCTCCTTGACTGGCTTGACAAGAAAAGCAGTTACTAAAACTGGGTTAAATAAGACTTATCAAATTATTTCGAGAAGGAACTTTGCATTAACTTGAACTTATAAATTTTATTTTATTAACAAATCTTTTTTTTACTTGTTAATAATGTAATGTTTAAGAGCTGTGGATGTTTTTCCCCAAGAATATCCTGCTTTATGTCCTTAACAAATGGGTGGATTTTGTCATTATTTGTCCCACTATCCAATAAAATATAACCATTTTCTTCGAAACCATACTGATGAGAAGGGAGTGCTAAAAGATTCTTGTTTTATGTGTAGTCACACAAATGCCTTGCAAAAATATTCCTGTCATTCACTGCATGATGTACTTTATGTAGCCTGAATTGAAAAAAGCATTTTAAAAAAACACCATTTTAAAAAAACACCACCCCCAAAACAATAAAAAACAAACAACAAAAAACACGACACAACAAGCAAACCAAACAGAAAAAAAAACAAAACCAAAACCACCAACATCTGAAATCTCCAGCAGCACAGAGAGAATTTGGCCTAATTTGTTTGAAAACCTCCTATCTGGGAAGGATCCTTAGAAACTAAACTGCATCTGAAATCTTACTTGTATCTTCCTATTATTTAAATTTACCAAAAAAATACTCTACGTGTAACATACAGGCACTAAGTCAGGTTTTTGTTTGTTTTCTTTGTTTCTGCATAAGCCAAATTCACAAATAACAGAACTTTTTGAAGCCACACCAGCAGCAAATCCATCCTACTGTGTTTCTTCATGTTTTTACTGTAATCATCCAGTCAGTGAAAAAGTTAGGACAAAAGGGGTAAAAAAGAGGGAAAAAGAAGGAAATAGAGGGGAAAATGCATAGGTAATAATCCAAGGGCACAAGAAGCAGTAAGCCCAGGATTCAGAACCATCTAGAAGTGCCAGAAAAGCACATTATGAAAAGCTAGAGGGGCCTGACACCCAGCTATTGGGAATGGCACAAGCCAAATGAAGCCAGGTGGATTCCAGCCAGGCTGGTCTGGCCAAATGCACAAAGACATAACATAAGTTTGAATCCAGCCTAAGAGGATTTCTATGACAGGAGCTGGAATTAAGATCACACAAAACAGCAAAAATATAATATTGAGGTTTGCAAAATTCACTCATGCTCAGGAATGTAAATAAGCTCTACTACAGTAATTTAAAATATACAACTCTTTCTTACAGTAAATAAATATTGAAACCAAGGAATGAAAATACAACTTTCTTCACTTAATGGTTAATTATACTGCACCTAATTATTAAAATTCATGATAACTGATGAAGCAGAAAGAATTGCATCTGCCTTCTGAAAATAAAAATCTGTCCTAAACATTTTCTTCAAAGCACCACTTTTTAAATTTCCAGATGATTGCCTGTCCTGTGTCCATTACCCTTCTGCATTTCCACTGAGCTTTAATTAGAGTTGAAGTAGGTCTTGATTTGCTTATTAAACATCATAAGCAATTTAAAAGAAAGGCTCATACTTTTAAATATGCAGGAAACCAGGAACTGCATTTAACCTATTTCACAAAACACAGTATTAAATCCAGTCATGTATTTTTAAGAAAAAAAATTCTAATAATTTTAAGGTATAAATTAATTTTTGACTGAAGCTGGGAAAAGTCTGAGCTATTCTTGAAAATGAACCAAGGGAGCAAAGGGGATGTCAAGTACAGGAGGGCATATATGTAATTTGCAGTCCAGGGTGCTTGTACTCTAATGGGTACATCATAGGTGGAGTGGCTGGAAGTTGTTCACACAGGAATGATCATTATTTCCATCCCAGAAGGACTTGCTTCTGAAACTTATCCTGCCTGTCTGCACCAGCACCTTTGGTCTCCAGCACTTATTTACCCTCAGGATAAAACTAAAGTCACTTGCAAGCCACCTATATATAAATGCATACATATTCTAATTCTCCTTCCCTGCTGTGGAAATGTCAGAAATGCATGCACGGGGTTTTTTCTTAGCAGGGGAATTTTTGACATCTCACTTATTGCTTTTTGTTAGTGCCCAAGCAAGGGATCTGTGGAGAAGGGTACTTACTACAGGTGTCCTTTTTTCCCCAAAAGGTTGTTAATTAAAGAGAATTAAGTGTAACATAAATGTTTGTGCATTTTTCATTGAAGAACCTTTCATAAGCCTTTGTTTCCTTTTTCTTACAAACAGCTGTCATAGCATCATTTCATTAAGTAATCAGCTTTTCTCTACTCACACACACTCAACTGACATTGTAATTGCTGGTTATTGGGATAATATGGAAAAGATAATTGTGGAATCAGAGACATGGCTTAAAAGGAAATCTTTCACATGAAGGCAAAGTGACATAACATTCAAAATCTGATGTTTTAAATTAGATACCAAATCCCCCTTCCTATGACCTGTTATGCAAATGTTTAAGTGAACAGCACTAATCAGTATAAAATTAAATATCCTTAACTTTTGCAGAACAGGGATTGCGTTCTGTTGTTACATAACTCCATAAATTACTTTCTTTTTGACAGTCCTTAAGTCACTTATTTTAGTGTCTGAATGTAGCTACAGGCACATAAAATTGAAAGTGTGATAATACATTACCTAAGGCCAGACAGTGAATCAATGTCTAAGTCAGAAGAAGCACCCAGGAATCACAAGTACCTGTTGAAAGACAAGGTGACACTGCTTAGTGCAGGGAAAAAAATATTTCATTTGCAGCCCATGCAAATACAAAGCAATTATGCTCCCCAAACTGGAATTCTCTCCTTGAGATAATCTTAAACACGTTGTGTGTTCCTTTTCCATCATTCTTAGAGAGGGAGGTGTGGAAGGATTAAAAGCAAAAAAAGCCAAACCCGAAACTCAAAGCATTCTTCACTAGGATTAAATCACTAATTGCCTGCACTCTTCTTGCAGTGGTCCTAATTACATTGTAAATAAGACTATGTACAGGACCAGCTGAATTACTTACACAGTTTAATTACCCTGAAAAATGCTTATAAGTAAAAAGTCTAGAGGAAGTCAACAAACTGGCTTTGTAATTAGTGCAGAAAGTTAAAGTTGAGCCAGAATAACCCCCCCATATGGAAAATTTCATATTTAGAATAAATGTGTTGCAAAATTTTGGGGGTGTCAAGGTGAAGGCAGGTTATGAACAACTTTTTACTTTTATGAACTGCAGAAAAGATTTTTTGAAGAGTTCAATCCCTCTTTCCCCACCAGTGCAACAATTATTCCCCCAGCAAGCATCAATGGCACTAGGAAACCACAGAGCTGGGGAGTACCTGGTAGGAAATGAAATAGCTTCAAGGACCCTAAAACCTAGCTAACATGAGAAATTTGTCAAAGGTTCAGTGGGTTTTTTCCACATGCTTCAGTTTGAATGAACCTTCTCTTTGAATAGAGCAAAGGCCTTCAGAAAATTTCCAGCCAGATTAACAAGAGCTGTTTCTTGCTTTTCAGATAGAAGTCACTATAAGAACATTAAAACTGCTGTGGCTCATGGTCATCAGCTGGAGCAGTGTGAACTGTGAAGTGATAAATCCTGGCCACTGCCTGAGCCTGAGATACTAATTTCCATGAGAATTTGGTCACTATTTCTTTGGTGAGATGAGAAAAGGGAAAAAAAAAAAAAAAAGTATTTTCTGCTTCTGTATGACCCAAAAGTTTCTCGCCTCCTTTGGGTCTGAAATTGCTCATTCTCAAGTCACACCTGTGACCCTAGAATTTGGTACCTGTGATTCCTGACAGCACCCACTACCAGGAAACATAAGATTTAAGATGCCAAAAGACCTTTTCTGGCATTCAAAGAACATCTCAAAAAAGTGGAACAGCAGTGATTTTTACATAATGCTGAACTATCATTTCTTTTCTGTGTGCTACATTATGTATTTCTTTTGGTATCTGATAATAGCTAGAGACTGGTAAGCAAACTAAATCCCAAGTCTTTACAGAATTCAGTAGGCTCTCGATACATCCCAGGAGAGATGTGGAAAATAATGCTTCACCTTCCAGAAAACTGAGTGCAGTCTGCAAAGTAGGACACGGGAGGGGCAGGCTCTGCATTTCAAAGCAGCACATTTGCACATGAGGCATCGCCACTGATACAGCACAGCAGCCTCAAGGTTAAACAACCTCGGTGCTGAGAGCTGAGGAAACTGCTCTGAATCACAGCTGGGCTTCCCTGGGAGTGAACTGGTGACCCCCACAAACACAGAGCACTAAAACAAACTATTATGGAGTAATAATAACGTTTCTGACATTTCTGTGCGTCTCCAAATTTGTAACGGATAAATTTTCATCTCGTGGAATCAGGGAGAATAAAGGACTCACCTTGTTTTCTTGAAAGAGGAAAGGAGTGATGTTTTCTGGGAAATTATGTCTCTCTTAGCACCTTTGGAAAGCCCAGTCAGACTGGAAAAAAAACAGTGCACAGTGTTAATCAGTGCCTGATGAGGAGCAAAGGCAACATCATCCTCCTCAGGTGGGAATAAAATTCTAAAAAGGTTCTATGATGGCAAAATGTAAATGAACACACAAACATCAGCTGCTCTGAAGGCTGGGACACCTCTGCAATGGAGACAGAGCTGGATTTGTTCACCTGGAGAGGAGAAGGCTCTGGAAGAAGCTTTCAGCACCTTTCAATACCCAAAGGAGACATGAGAGCCAGAGAGGAGCTTTTGACAAGTACATGTGATGATAGGACAAAGGGAAATGCCTTCAAAGTGACAGAGGGCAGGTTTAGATTAGATGATTTGTAGAAATTCTTCCCTGTGAGGGTGGTGAGGCCTGAGAGATCTACATTCATGCTGAATTTAGCCTTTTTAAGTGTGCTAATTTTCACTTTAGAACAGCAAACAAATTCGATGGCTCATATTTGAACACTTCCCCTTAAGATGTTTGTTTGGACTGAGTCCTCAGAATACACTGGGACTCCCACCAATGTAAGCTGCATGTGCAAACTGAAGGCAGCTCATGTTCCTGTGAGATAAACTGCTTGCCCTTTTATATCCTGCAGCACATAATCTGGAAAAAGAAAAAAAAGTGCTTTGCTTCTTGCAGTTGAAAACTGCAGTGTCCATAACATTTGAATCACATCTTGTTGCTAATCCTACTTATAATTCCATACTAATAGAAGTCCTATTTTAATGATTCTACTTTGACAGCATCCAAACTTATTGACCTCAGGCATCAGATAATGAATTATTTCAAGTGTATCTGGGTGCTCCAAGGCACCAGGTACTTCAGAAAGCCCAGGGGAAAGTGATATTTGTGTGATGAAGTGGCTGGCATGGGAGTCCACAATTCCCCAGAACAGAAAGGTGCAGGCAGAGCTGGACCTTAAAGTAAACCAGAAAATTTGCAGTCCCTGTAAGTTCTTTTCCTAAAAAACAAAACAAAAAAAAACAAACAAAAAAAACCACCCCCCCAAAAAAAAAAACCAAAAACAAAAAAAAAATCCCAACAAACCAAAAGACAACAAACAACACAAACCAATAATAGATCCTCATTGCCAATAAAATGATGTAGTTGACAACAGGGGCTTGTGCTAGAGGCAGCCACCAACCAACTGCACGGGAACTGTTTGAAAGCAATCACCTGTCCCCCTCAGCAGGAGCACACTCACAAGCCTGACAGTAGAAAATATAGAAAACAGCAAATAAAAAGAGGTATGAACAAATCTTTCATCCTGGTAATTCCAGTAGATATCCAGTAGATATGTGGAAATCCAAGAATAAATTTGGTAATAATCTAAAAACTGCCTTCTATATCCTAGACAAAAATCTAAAGTCTAACACATACACTTGTATTTTTTGAAAGCAGCTTTGTGTTGTCTCAGGAGATTACAGCATTTAAACATGGAGCGTTTAGCTTTACAACTAAAAACCAGAACAGGGCACGTCCATAGAGCCCAGTTTTCAGAAAAACAGATATTCAGCACTTGCAGTAAATGAAGTACAGTTCAAAATATCAGGGCCCAGCCATTGGTAGCCATGGCAGGAAATCCTGGCCTAAATATTCATCAAGGTAACTATGGGTCTGCTCCATTATGATTCAGTATCTGGTGCCCTTTCCACCCATCAGAAGGAATGTTCAAAATGTCACCTAAGTCAAATAAGTTTCAAACAATTTAGAAACTGGGGTGAACAGCTTGAGTGACTTGGAGGAGGGAGGATTCTGTTTTTAAATGTGATGGCTCCAGTTGCCATTTGTCCTCTAGATCTTCCATTCAAACCCAAAGTCATACAATGGGCTTTATGGGGTGGGCTGTGACCTACACATATCTCAAGTTCCAGACATCTTAAACAGCCACACGATTTCATGAACAGCAAGGATCCAGATACATTTACATTAACTTCAGATAGAATCCTCTTATAAAGCAAACACCAGCTCTTGTGGGATGTGTTCATCACCATTGCCAGAATGTCCTGTAACATGCACCCTGACTCTGGCTGTGCAAGCTAAATTTGCTGTGATTAGTAGGGCTGAAAGAAAAACGACTGCACTAATATTCAAGCTGTTTGAAGAGAGGTTTACTGCCCCCAGAAGAATCATTTAATTATAACACACCATTTTCTTTAGATCTACATATAAAAGAGTTAATTTGCCTAAGCATGCACCAATGGGGCTAATGGATAAAGGTTTTTATTAGGGATGTGCCAAATGGTTCAATAGTTATTTGAATACTGTAGAGACCTCTCAAACATATAGCTTTGGCAAGCAGTAATTCTGTTCAATTAATGGGTTTATTTTCTTCACAGATATTCTTTCAGAAGTGTTCCATCATCCATGCAGTGCTGTTCAGAGACAAGTTGTAAACATTTTCTCTTTACTGGTAAGTTCTAAGGACATGATGCTGTTCTTTCAAACTGCTGTACTTGATATGGGAAGAAACCTGCAGAGGAATACATAAAAAATGCTGTACAAATTCTCTTTGGACCTGAGTTAATTGGTGATAGTAATATTGTTGAAACCAATGAAGTCACATCAGCTTTCAAACAGTCTCTAGCACTCTCCTCTCCACTGCAGCTCTGCGTGGCAGAAGGTGGCACACTCAGCATCCCTTCCAGCAGTAGTTCCCAGAGACAGCCACTAATATGACTCTAAATCTCCTAAAGCAAATGCAGCTCTGGTGTCTGTGCATTGCTGCTGAAAATGCACAGCTCCACATTAATCTAACAGCTGTCAGTGGTAAATTTTAAAAAACAACAAAAAGGGCTTTCTTTGCCACACCCACACAATTAAAGGAAAGCACAGCACAATCCAACGCACACATTAGCAGAACATCACTGAAGTGAAACTCTCCCCTGAGTGGTCTCCTCTGGGATGCTTTTTGTTTCTGCTGATAGTTTCTGAACCTTCTTCCTTTAGCTCCTCTTTTCCTTCAGTCTGAGCTCTGAACAATTCCCCTGACAGGGCTGGGGAAAAAATGGCAGTCCTGATATGGCCATCACCATCCAGCTGTTACCTGTCCTTGAATTGTGTCTCTTGGCCCTTAACCTTTATCCAGATGGTTTATTTGAATGTTAGAGAGCAGCATTTGTATGAATAGAGCTTCTTAGATAGTCTTAAGGTCCACAAATCCAAAAGCATTTCAGCACCTATCTATCATTGGGAAAAAAAAGGGTCTGGCAAATATTTATGCAAAGCTTTCTCTAGGAATTGTTTATTACATTTCTTTGCCTGTGTTACTTTGCAAAGACATATTAAATCTTTATGTAAAAACATTTTTCCTATAGAAAAGGAGCTTTGTTAAACTTATAGTATTTGTGAATTATCTGGCCTGAGTTTAACATTTTTAAGTTACCTTTGCCATGATTTTTCTTGGCCTTTAACAAATGGAATTGCAAGTAAACAACATGAAATGCTGCATGAGTAGCCCCACATGTATTGACAGAGAATATGAACATCAGAATAGGAGAAAAGTTTGATATTCCCTCCAGGATAATTCTTCTATCTCATAAATCATAGGCATCATAGCTCCAATATTACCTTAATTAAAAAAATAAAAATATATCATTAACTCTGGAATAAATATTTCTAAAATTAAAGTCTATGGATTCCCATATCTATACTCCTGTGCCTTCCTCTCCCTCTCTGGTTTTTGGCTGTATGATCAGCAAACATCTCATTTTTTTACTGTCCCACAGTTCCTGCCATCGATACAGATGCTGAGCGCCACAGGGCTCCTGCACACAGGGAAGGGACTCTGCATTTGCCCAAGGCTCCATGCTGGCATTTCCACTCTCTAAACTGCCCTGGCAGCATTTTGATGTGATATTGTGAAGCGAACTTTTAATATTCTTCAACAATTAGCAACATCAAGGGGGTGCTGCAGACACCTTTAGCTGTCTAAAGTCAATGCCACCACTGTGGTGTTTTGGTTTCTCTGTTTTTCCTCTCCTTTTATTCTTTAGTTCTCCAGTTCTGAGCTCTGGGGTCTTTTTCTCCTGCTATAAGCACAATAGCAAAAGGAGGGCAGAAGTCAGGACTCCAAAAAACAGTAAACATTACAACATTTACATGGTGATATTTTTACAGTGGCCAAATGACTGCCTAATGACATCTCCAGAGCTTCCCGAGGTTCCACCAGTCAGGGGCACGAGACTGCTTTTGCTTTTTTCACTAGAGAAGGTCCACAAAAGAGGCACCTTGCTCTTTATTTAGTAATGAACTTTGCTACTTGAGGTGGAGGAAAAAGTACACAGGTTCTGAGACTGAAAGTAATCATCAAAATAATACTTCTGAAATTGTTTCCCTAAATTATGTGATAAGACACAGATAGAGCTTTGTCCTGTTTACCCTTCCTAGTAAGGATCTTTTATTTCCTAAACAAGGGCATCATATTTAAACACAGCAACTCTTTCAGCAGTTGGAATTGAATACCATTGAATACATTGACCTTTACAAAGATTTAAAAATAACCTTGAATGTTGTCTTGCATTAGCTTTCATTATTATTCAATTGCATCTGATGAGCTGGCAGTAATTTCCACTTCTGGTTGCTATTGTTTCTTGTGGAACAAACACCTTCTTATACCTACAGGGCAAACTATATATGGAAAAGTGCACAAAAAGCTCCCTGATAAAATTCAGAGAAAACATGTCAGTGTAGCAGACACTGGTCAGAGCAGCACCTCACTCACTCACCCTCAATTCAATTTAAACAAATTTCTGCTAATTTCTCCTATTTTTGTCCTCATACCACACAATATTTTTAAGAGCATTTACCTAATCAGAGACATATTTTCTACATACTCAGAATTCAGCTATGTGCTTCTGGAAAAAAAAAAAAAAAGACAGCTGAAAATAGCAATAACTCAAATCCTTTCAAGATTTTGTCTTTTTAGAGAGCCATAAAAGACAGGTTTGCTCCTTGTCCACATTTGTATGGGTAACACCTGTTTTGTCACCTTCAGTCTGCTTTTACTTGCCCCTCACCATATCAAAGTAAGTTTACAAATGAGTGAAATATATTGCTCTGAACTACTTGTTAGTCACTTAAATACCTTCAAGGATCACGGACTGAACTGACTATTTAAAAAAAAAATCAAAAACTCACAGGGTAAGAATGTCCATTATTCTCATTCCACCAACATTCTCGGTGATTTAGAGAATTTGATGTGTTTCTCAGGCAAATGGTAACTCCTATCCAGTGCTAATTCCCACACAGATATCCCAACCTTTCTTGGGTGGATGTTCAAATATCTGCCAGGAAGGTGACAAGTCCTGCTCAGTCAAAATTAGCAATAAGTGATTAGCAATAAGGAATCTCAAACAGTCTTTCTTGAGAACCTCCCTGGTCCCTCACACCTTACAAGCCTTGCAGTATGAGATAAGAAAAGTCTTAGGATTTTAATTCTATTTTGAATATTATGCTGCTACAACTGTTAAGAGGCACAGTTATTTTTTTGAGCCAACTGGAATCTCTGTGGAGAAATACATGGCAGCAAAATGCAGCTTCATTGACATGAATCTGCTCACAGATGCTTTTTAAATCCTTGATGAAAGGTGTGATAAATAAATATTTTTTTAAATGCAAAACAAACAAACAAAAAAACCAAAACCAACCAACCAACCAAAAACAAAAACAAAAAAAAAAACCAACCTGGATCTTTCCATTCCTTGGTGTTATGTTTTTGTTTTGTTTTGTTTTTGTAACTTTTAAGTAAAAGAGAAAGGCAGAAAGCACTAGTCTTTCTTTACCTGACAATATATATTGCAAGGAAGCAAGTGATGGCTACAAAGTTAAATTTACCTCCCTGGCGTAAACAAAGTAAAGTAACTGCAATAAAATAGATTTTCCTCTACCAACACAGTCTGAGTTCCGACTCCAGTAAGACTCTTGCAAACAATCCTAGTGGTCTGCACTAATATCTTAGCAGATCCCTCAGGTTTAGTCTTGAATCTACACAGGTATTTTATTTACCCACATTCTCAAAGAGGAGAACTTCAAATATAAGTAAACATTCATTTTTGTAATCTGCTTGTATTAATAATTCATTACACTGCCATCAGTAACTTAATAATTCTTTTTAAACTCTTATTGTGATGATGTGAAGCTAGTAATAAAAGCTTCCTTCCTGCCAACAGTGCTCAGAAAAATAATTACTCCTCTCTTATATCTCTTTTCTGGGTAGCACCCAGGCTTCAATGTTCCATGTGGGGAGGAATTTTTGCTTATACCTGGCCTGCAAGAGAACACTCAACAGCCAGGTAAGAGAAGGCCTTTCTGCAAAAGCCCCTTTCCTATTTTCAATTTCCATTGAATAATGATCCCACTGGAGTCCAAAATGTTCTGTTCTTTCCAGCTACAAAAGAAATTGGGGAACAAATGCTTCATTAAAGGAGGAGCTCTTTCTATGGATGCCAGTCGCAGTGAAGAGCCATCTTTGCCCCACTGGTGTTAGCATTATGTCCAAAATTCACAGAGGGGAACACATTTCTCCTTTATTCCTAAAAATGCACAATCAAGGCTGGCAGCAACTTGCAACAAAGAAAAGGGGCCATATGCCATTATTTACAAGCTTTGCCAGGTACAGTTCAGGTTTAAGCTCTCTAAAGGACAATTGTTGTTTTGCCCAAAACCCCCATTTCTAGGTTCTGTCAGTAATGCAAGACCTAATTCCGAACCATGCTATTTATTTTTATTCTGCAAACACAAAATTACTGTTTTCATAAATAATTCTTCAGGTTTCAATCATGTTTAACTGGAAGGAGTTTATCCAATATTTTCCAGGTCATACCCAGGCCCTAGGTTACTGGTATACAGAATAATGTCCTAGCTGAACTTGTAGAAGTCGTGGGGAAGTAGAAGTGTAGAAGTGACTGGGGACACTTGAAATTCTACCAAAGTTTTCAAAATTTTGCACTTCACAGTTTCTATGCTAGGAATGGTTAAATGCTGTTCCAGGGGACAACAGGAGGAACTTAGCCTTACAGATTTGTCTTAGTGGGAAAGCATTTTGGATGATGCAGGTCTGCATACGCGTGTGTCAGGTCTGTTTTGACAGGGCAGAGGAGGCACGGGAGCACAGGTGAATGCTGTCCCTTGTGGCTGCTGCTGCTTTCCTTGCTGCCTATGCAACATCTCCAAAAATGTGTGTGTGTGTGTGTAAGGCTGTACTCACAAAGCTGTATTTCGACAGAGATAATGTGCAAAGAAGCAAAGTGCTAGAAAACTCATCTAGGTTGTGCTTCATCTGAGACTCCAGCTCATCTATATGCTAATTCGGACGGGACACAAGCTGGATTCTTCCAAAGCCGTGCCCCTAATATCCTTTTTAACACATAATTTAATATTATGTTTTGGGGACAGGCAGTAAAAGTCAGTGTGCTGTGTTGTTCTGTAAATCCACTGATTGCTTCTTTCAGGGATATTGCACCAAGCCTTGGCTTCTCAGCTGAAAGGACAACGAGGTCTGTCAGCCTGAGCTGGCTCATTGTGCTCCTGAGCCACGCACACCGCTGAAGAGCATTAAACAGCACTTCACAGATGCTAATATAGAACAATAAACAGCACAAAGGTATGAGGAAGTGTCTATTTTTACACTGGCAATTGAACCACTTACCACTGAAAAGGCCATTATTTGCATGTGAAACTTACTCTCTAACACTTGTTATAACTATGGAATTCTAGACACCCATAGCATAGAAAAAAAAAAAAAAACCAAAATGAAAAGAAAATAAAATAGCACAAATTTGTGAACTGAACTCTAAAGAGTCCAAGAACAGGAAGTATTCAGCTCTACATTTGAGAAGAAGATGACAGAGTTCACAAAAGCAGATGCCCTGCATCTTCACAGGAACCTGGCAGAGTGGGCCACGTGAAGCTGGTAGACACATTAAAATGAAGAATAGGTCTGAGCTTCAAAGGGAAGAGAATCACTCTCAGATTTACAGTAATACTGTCATAGAACATCATATTTAAAGAAGACAACATAAAAGGAATCAAAATACATTTCTTGAAGTATAATAGGCTTTATTCTTTTACCTTGGATGTGGAAAAAAATGGAAATAGGAGAGGCAAATGACACGAAACTTTCACTGGCTTGGGGAAGGTGGTCTGCCAGTTTTAAAAACTTTTCTCTGGCTGAGAAAATTTAAGATATGCATTTATCAAAGTAACTCTGAACACAGCTTAGAGCCCATGGAGTTTGCTTCAAACACAAGAGACGCTTTTAAGCGGCCAGTGGACCATGTTGCTTATCTACACGAAGAGTTACTACAAAGCCCAAGAGAGAGCTGCTGTTACCTCCTACCTGAGTGCAGCTGATTAAGCATATCCTTGACAGAAATTGTCTCTCTAAGTGACTTTTAGCTTTCAGGAACTCAACCAAACTAAGTCATCCAACAGGCAACAGGGTAGGACAAAGAAATGACAGTTCTTTCCATTTTCTTCAAACCTAACTCTTCAAGAGACGTTTGGCAACCCCAGGGAACAAAAACATGAAGTCAAATGATTGTACATTGCAGAACTCCTCATCTACACTGCCCCTCTCATCCTCTTTCTTCTGGAGTCACAGGTTCAGCTACAACCACACCAGAAAGATGGGAAGCATCCACTGGTGTGCCTGGTTTATCTTTTTCTTTCCTCCTCTCTACCAAGTGCACTGCCAGGTAGACTGTCACACACTTCAGGAGAAACAGAGGATCAAGGACTATTATATTAAGATGTGGAGTGACTGCAGTCACAAAAAATCCTCTGTGAACAATGTCATGAGTGCTGCCCACATCTAAACAGCTCAGATAAGAGCTATTGTCAGAGGTTTTCATTATTACTGTGTTTTTTCCCTGGTCACACTAGGAAGATGTCTATTTTAGGCAACTGATACTTTATTCAACCTGGTTCAAAGTAGTTATTTTGAATTATTTTTTTCACCCTGTTACTTTTTATTGATAAGCCATGCACAAATCTAAGGGCTGGGCAGAAACATAGTTCTGCCAATTACCTTGGTGTGAATAGTTACTTTGAACACCCCAAAAGAGTGGACCAGACAAAAGATGTATTTTGACCACAGCCCTGCATGTGACCTGCATAGGCAGAAAAGTCTTTCAATTTGTGCAGCCTAATAGCCAGCACACAGGAGAAAAACAGCAAAACTGGACAAATTAGCAAGATACATGGGAAACACTAAAGAAAGCTTTTTAATTAAAAAGCTAACCTGCTGATTGACTTCATCTGGTCTTGATTTTAAGTTCGACAGTTCACTCAATAGGGACATTTTTAGATGTTCTTACATCTCTATTTAGGTTAGAAACCCGTTTTCTTAATTCATTGAGGCATCTGATATGTCAGATTTAATATAGGCCAAAGTTTGTTGCAAACCCTTGTCAGAATGCAGAAGCCTATCTGGAATACTGAAATTTTGCCAGCTGTTTTTTAATCCTCTGTGCGCAAACTGCAGTCACCAAATTTCAGCCATTTCAGTGGTGACTGCATTTTCTACACTGGTGTCATTGTCACAGTTCCATGTAAGTTCTGCAGATTTTTTATTACACCTAATGTGTGTCCTTTTCTATCCCAAGTGTTTTTTAATTTAATTGAACAATTTTAAAAATAATTTGTAAGCTTGAGTGTCAGTTTTAAAAGTTAACTTCTCTTTTGTTTGTTGGTTTGTTTTTTTTTTTCTTTTTAATCAAACAAATAATGGAGGACAAGGACAAACTTGATGCAGATTCTTTACAGATAATGTAGGTTTCACATTAAAATCCAACTAAAAAGAGTTTCAATTACTATTATGGGATTTAAATTTTTTTTCTCTTTTCTCTTAGTCTGCCCATGTTAATTTCTTTAAACTTAACCTTGAGGAATCATTTGTTAGGGAGTGAATAAACTCTTACTAGATATGAGGGGACTAATGTTGTCACTGATATTTTCCAATTAAGATATTGCAGAACAACCTACACCAAAGAGTAAAATCACTTAAGTGCACCCACAGAAATGGGCAGGACACCAGGTGAAGTCGCATTTGAATTCAGTTAGAAAGTCTTGAAAAATGAAGCCTTTGTCCCTGTTTAGCCCTGGTGTAACAGAAATCAGGCTGAATTGTATTCTGAACCTAAAAACCCAAGTGATTCACAGACTATTTTAATCATAAAGTATGCTATGCTAAGGAATTGTAATCTGATAAGGTTATGAGCTCTTTCTGCATTGGAAAAAAGGAAAAAACAATAAAAGAAGCAACTTTTTGGTTTTGAGGTAATTTGTCAAATACATTAAATTAGAACAATGGTGGTTTTTATTACCTCGTGGTTTTGGTGCACCAGAGTTTTATTATATTCAAATCTTTTGAGTCATAAAGGTTGGAGATAAATACACATAACTGAATAGTGTTAACATATTATCTCAAGAAAAAATAAACATTTCTTTTCATTTTCCTGTGCATTCCACCATTTTTCTTCTTTAATCCAGTAAAGAAACTGAAGAAATATGTCTGCTTCTGTAAATATCTCATTTCTCTATCCCCAATAGATTTTGTGTAATCCTGAAACAACAGCTACTTCTGGTAAGAAACAGAATGACTAACAAATTATAAACATAATAAAACTATGTAGTACTAGAAAAAATATATAATTTATTTGTTCACTGGGTCCCCAGGGCTTTTCTGTTAAAAAAAAAGGAAAATAAAGGCAAAAGACAAAATAAACAATAAAAAAGCCCTGTTTGTTTTGCAACCACATAAAGGAAAAAATACTGAGCTACGTGTTCATTTTCAAAAATTAACAAAGTGCATTTACCAGCTGACCTATACAATCCTTAAAAAAACCCTAAAGCCAAATCCTTATGGTATATGGTATATGGTAGCCAATCCATATATCCATAATAATAGCAAGGTGCATCCTCTGGTTAATTCTGAAAAATACCAAAGATTTTTTGCTATTACTGGAGGATGTTAATGGCCACTGTCAAGGAACTCTGTGATCAATAAATATTATTAGAGACCAATTCAACTCAATTGGGGTGCTCAGAACTCCTTTCAGTTCCAGGGGAGCAATGAATTCTCCTTACAGCTCAGAGAGACTAAAACAGCAGTGCAGGTTAATATTTTTTCTCTATTTGGAACTCTGTATCCAGGTTATAACAACATCTATGGTGTGCCTTCAGATTCCATCTTTTCCTCCTCACAATCCCAGTTCCCCCATGCAAAAATCCTCCTGCTCAGATCAGGATCTGGTTCTGTTTCATGGGAATGTTTTAGCTGCTTTAATCTTCCCATGCCACCATTTAGCAGAGGGGCTGCAGGGGAGCAGGGCCTGAGTGACAGGAGGCACACAGGAACCCTTTTTCACCCTTTTTCATCTCTTTCTGAGGATTATATCAACCACTGCTCTCACCTGAAAGCTGCCCTGCAAATTGTTAGGGAAACTCACACACATTCTTAAGCCAGTGGAAAACCACCCCTGACACAAGGGCAATCGGGGTGGATTTACACTGAACAAAAGAGAATTCATAAGGAAAGATGTTCAAGCATAGGTGAAGCTTACAGACCACACAGAGTGCAAAAATCACCTGCCTAGACATATTTTAGGGTCAGAAAATGAACAGACAGTGGGGGGAAGCTATCAAAGATAGCTCAAAGGAAGAGAAATAGAGAAATTAACAGAGAAGCAGACCCAAGCCTGGACACCTTCCCCTGGGCATGAAGGGAACAAGAAACCAACTCTGCAGAACTTTGTACTTTCAACCTCCAGTCACCAAAGCATCTGCACATAACTCACAAATTCAGAGCCATTGCTCCCACTCTTTTGAAACAGCACAATATCTGTTTTGCTCCCATTTTAGAGATAAGGGAAATAAAGCATGGACAGACTGAAGTCAGCTCCAAGGGCCTGCAAACATGCTTTCTGTCACTCACACATTTAACCTCTTTGATGATAAAAAGTCTTAGGCAAGAAGAGTCTAGTTCTGTTTTTCAATCCCATCTGTGCTTGATATAAACAAAGCTATAAAGCCCTGCTCCATTGATTCCTATCACAAAGGTAATTCTTAGCCAAGGGAATACTTTCTCTTGATGCAAATGGCACTCCTTGCACAAAACTGAAAAACAGAGCTCCTCCTGGCAAGGCAGCCTAAACTCTTTTAGTAAAGTGGCAAACCAATTTCCTGAAGAAAGCTGTTTTCTGATATAGAAGACCAATCTTCAAATTATATCTAAGTTTTCAGATGGAAAACATATACAAGCATACTTTTAATCTTGGGGTGGTTTTTTGGTCAAGGCCAGAATTTTCAAAAATCTCAAGGACTTACACAGTCATATATTGATTTACTTAGGTGAAAGACCTTGTACAGTTATTTATATGTGAATTTCTGCATTTGTCTAAGTAGCATGGAGCTGTTGTGCTGCTGTGCTCCAGGAAGCAGTTATGTTTCCATGGAAAATTTAGTGTTTCTTCAATGCAGTTGACTGCTGGAACTAAATTTACAGAAGTGAGATTCTCGTCATCATAGTGGATAACAAACAATTCCATTTCCTACCTACCTTGCCAGTGCTTGATATTCAATACCTAATTTAAGCCTTGCTCTTCTAGTCTGTAGTCAGATTGTCTGTTAGAGCAATTGTGCAGAAAATCATAGAGAAAAATGGTTTCCTTTTCCATATACAGAGTCTTTGCCACCAGAGGTCAACAATTAGTATACAGATCTATTATTAATTTTAATTAATTTCTAGAAATAATATTTGTGAATATGATTATTCACAATTTATGAGCTGATATTTAAAATCTGTGAAGTAGCCCATTTGACATACCTCATAAATTACACAGTACATTATTAGCTCATGAGAGGAGAGCATATGACTTAGAATAGATAGTGTGAAATGCCATATATATGAATTTGAAATTCATCCTCTATTAATAGTCTTGAATTAGTTAAAACTTGCTGCTTATGACTTTCCCTGCCAGCAAAATCACGAAACATATGCAAAAAAGCAAAAACAAAGAGGATTATAGCAGTTTCAAAGCAAAACCTTTTGAAATTCAAATCTTTATTTGTGGAGAGAGTAAAAAAAAAAAACAAACAAAAAATCACAGTACTCAATTATAGTTGGAGAGGTGGAAAAAGCAGGGAGGATGGTGACTTGCACTGTCTGAGGGACATTCAATGGCTTCACAGTTAACACATATTGAGTCACAATTAGAAGTAAGTTTTCATTCCCAGTCTCTCTCCAACCACAAAATTGCTGTTTCTTCTTACTACATGCACAAAGAACACGGATATCCAATTATTGCTAATTTGTTTTGGTTTTTCATGCATAGTTAATGCAACCTTATTTATACAGGGCAACCAACTCCCTTCAGGTATACCTAATTTCCTGTAGCATTCATAGAATACATTGTTAATTTTAAATCTATAAAATACATTGCATCCTCAGATCATATAAGAGTCATCCTACCAGACAAAATTAACCCTTCCCCCAAATATTATGTCTCAGTGAACGTTTAAATAGGCATTTTCTCTTTTCCACCAAGATAACTCCATTACAGATGCTTAGGATTGCCTGGACAGATGCATCAGACAAAACCCATCAGAGAAACACACCAGGCAGCAATGAATGAGCAGAGATCACAGAAAAATCACTGAGGTTGGAAAAGACCTCTGAGATCTTTGAGTCCAACTGTGACCAAACACCACCTTGTCAACCAGACCATGGTATCAAATGCTACATCCAATCTTTCCTTAAACATCTCCAGATACTGTGGTATGGCCTAGGACGTGCCACAGAAATAAACTAGGACACAGAGAAATCTGTCTTGTACTCCCTTGGACGTTTTACATGAACACACATCCAAGTCTTTGTGCCATAAGGGCTTTTTTGGTAATTACAGGTGTTTGAATGCACTTTAGTGAGCTCTTCATTGTACAAAACCTACTGAACCCTTCTGCTCTGTGTACAGGAGGCAGAACCTCTCTGCACTGTTCTCCTGCAGCATTTTCAGAACAAACTGAGAAACAGGAGGGCTGAACAACACATCTGGACTCAATGCCTGCATTTAAAACCTAAAACATTTCCTCTGGTCACTATTTATTCTTCTAATATATACTCATTGATACGACCTCCAGAAATATCTCATTTTCTTAGTCTAGAAATCTAAATCAACTGATGGCTGCACTCATCTGACAGCCCAGATGAATTCTAGAAATTCAGTGTCTGGGGAGTTTCAGAGAGCAGCATTTACCCATGTGGCCATAGGCTCGCTGTTCTGGACAAGATCAGGCTGTGCCAGTTGCATTCTGCCACTATCAAACTCCTGAGGAAAGTGTGTGGGAAAGCACTGGGGTGGATGTGACAATCAGCCTCTCACCACAGATGATCAAACTGTGACTTGAGGCACAGAGGTGGAGGTTGAGCCACTGAGCACTGCCCAGAACACCTGACAGACCCTTCCCTCAGGTGGCTTTGGGGCAGGCTGTGTGACCCCCCAAGGGAGCAGCTGAAGCTACGCCTTTATCTCCCAAGAGGACAGCTCTCAGTACAGGAGATTCAGACCACTGACAAGTAAAATTAAACAAACCTCCTTCTGTCTTTTCCATGCAGCACTGACTCCTTCTCTTGCACCCAGGCTCACTGAAGTCTCACTTTCCCAGGAAGCTCCAGTCCCTGGTGGGTGCTGCTGCCCACCTTGGCCCAGCCCAAGCTGCCCCACCTTGGACTCCTCAAGTTGCTCTCAGGAAAAGTTCCTTCCCACAGCCCTGCAAAAAGAGCAGCCGAGACAAGAGATGCAGGGCAGCTTTCTTTGTTCCACCTGGCCTTATTTACTCTTTCAAACGTGCCACCACATAGTCACATTAAGCTTCAGAAAAACCATTTGGGCTCTCGGTCACATGGCATAAATCAGAAGTCGTGCCATATAAAGAAATGCTAGGAAATCAGCAGAGAGGGCAAAGGCAGAGGCAAATTCAAGGCTACCAGCTGCCCTGGCCACCTGAAAACATGATTTTGTTTCTGCTCAGCTATAGACTTGGCTTCCTCTGAGAAATGTTGTATACAAATGTCAGTGCTCTCTTCTCCCCAGTTCCTTTTCGTGTATGCTCTGCCATCTGAGCAGATACCTGTTCATTTAAATCATTAAATGTAAATTAGTCCTTGCAAGTACAGTGGCTTATTCAGAAAAAAAAAAAATTGAAAATATAGTCCTATGCAGCTTGCAGATGTAAGGCACAGTATATTTTTATTTTAATGTCCTTAGAGATAAGCACGATGGTTCACAGAATTATTCTTTTTTCCAATTTCTAAACCACTGATACCATGCTCAGAAAGTACTTCCATTAAAAAAGGTCCCATACTTTCTCTCTGGGGAAATACAATAGTTTGTCTGAAGAACAACAGTTTGTTAATTATTTCACCATTTATCATCAGTATAGCACACTCCCCTCCCTTGTGGTCAATAGCACCATCAGGGAGACCCAGCTTAATTGAGTAGATATTGACAATCCCTTTATTTAAATTGAGGCATGTAGAAGTAATTTTCAAGCACTGTTGATGGCATTTGGGTGATTAACATCTCCAGATGTCTTTCAAAATCTCATCATTATTTTCCCTAACAGACTTCACTGAGATGAAACCAGGACATACTGATCCTGCCTTCAGTTCTACTGTCACCATGTCCATCTCCTCATGCACACTCATCCTTTTACTCTGCAGCATGAGGACATTTGAAAATGAAATAAAAAGGTCAAAAAAAGTTGGCCTGTGGGAACCTTTATTACTAGAATTGATTGTTCACGTTGATTGCACAACATCACTCCAAGGTGTGCTGTTTTGGGGGATTTGATGTCCAAACAAACTCTGTTCCTTTGTTTCTCTGCACTGAACACAGGACCCCTCCAGACCACAGCATAGCCCAGTTCTGGCATGAGTTCTGCAAAGGTTTGCTGGTCAGTCTCTCTGGGCAGTGTTAGGCTGTACAAACTGGGTACAAGCATTATTCAACTTGCTCGACCCTTTAGGTGTTGAATGTGGAGCCTGCACCAAAGCACTTCTGTCTTATTTTCTTATAAGGTCTCCAACTTATTTTACTTCTTATTTTTCTTCTTAGCAAAGAAACAGCAAGTGATACATCTTTAAAAAACACAACCACAGGTTTAGCTAAAGAAGTCTAAGACAGAGATCTTCCCTTTGCATTACTCACCCTTGGGGCTTCTGCCACCCACCTGCCTGAGACTTTTTTCTTATCCTCTCTGGTTTCCTTACCCTGTTATTGTGCAGCTCTCACCTGTCAGTCCAATTGCCTTTTTCTTTTTGGACCCATGAGTTCCCAACAAAAAAAACCAAACCATAAATGGCCCCCATGAGAGTCACTTTTGCATGCCAGGAATCACCTGTCGCTCTAGTGGAAAACATTTTGAAGAGAGTGACATCCCACTTCCCTGTCATCCCTCCACCAGGGAATTGGGAGGGACCTGTCAGGCTGCCTGCCTGTGGGCCATGAGCTCAGAAAGGCTGCCTGTTGCATGTGCAGAATTGGACATGAATAAGAGACAGAGAACCAATGGCAACAGCTTGAAAGGTACAACAGGGATACAGCCCCTGACTGCCCTCTGATAACACTGATACATCCAGCTTTGCTTGTGTCCTTGCAGATGTCTGACATGGGCAGAAAAGTACTGCCACGAGCTGTTGCAGGCCTTATTAAATCAACACATCCCTAAAACTTTCTCCCCATGCAAAGAAATTCTGGAATGATAGAATGGTTCAAGCTGGAAGGGACCTTTTAAAGGCTTCTTTATCCAAACTCCCTGCAAGGAGTAGGGACTTCTCAGAGCCCTGTCCAACCTGACCTTGAACATTCCCAGGAATGGGGCATCTACCACCTCTTTGGGCAACCTGTGGTATTGCTTCACCACCCTCACTGTAAAAAGCTTTCTTATCTTTAACCTAAATGGACCCACCTTCAGTTTAAACCATTACTCCTTGTCCTATCAAAGAAAGAAAATTCTGTGTCAGCTTGATGCTGCCTTATTGAAAATCAGCCACAATGGAGTTGTTCCAGGGCTGAGCTGTCCTGACAAAGTAATATGAGCAAATAATTAACCAGCTCTTATTAAGCCATGTGTTTCAGCATCATTTTCTACTCTTGTGTGGCCCTAATCAAGAGCCAGGGCAGGGAATGTCAGTGAACTCCAGACCCAAGGGACCAGTTAGCATTTGAATGTGTGAACCAGCCTCTGAATTTCCCAGTTTTATGCTCAGTCAGTGGCTCAGGTCCAACTGATGCACAATTCCACCAACTGCAATAGTTCCTGTGGGTTTATCCAGGGGAGGTATTTTGCACAAAAGGATTAACTCAGACTGGAACTTTCCCCTGAAATTAGTGGAATAAAAGAAATAGTGACATGGAAATCCTATTAGTGGTTCCTGCCATTATTTACAAGATAAAGGGAACCACTTTCTAATAATCTGTTTACTAAAACCTAGTGGTTGTTTCTCCCCTGGTTCACACGGGCACTGATCCACGTGGGGATCATGGAGCATATCACCCATGTCTGGGAGCAAGGGCTGCTCCCTTGGTTTCTATTCTTCAGCTTCCAGGTAGTTCCAGGAGGAAGGGTCTAATTCGTGGCACTGAGCAGAAGTGAGCTACATGGAATCTGCTCCAGGAACTCAGAGCAATCCCCCACCCACAGCCTGCCCAGCTGATGCTGTGATGCCAAGAAGTGAAACAGTTCCATTTACATTAACAGATAGAGTTTTTTTCTCTGAAGTGGTATTTAGAATTCAAAACATCATCAGTAAAAAATTGCATAGATAACTAAAACCTTTTTTGAAACACAATGTTCTGCCTTTTCAAAATGTCACAGAGCAACCCTTTAAAATATTAAAAAAATAAAGCAAGTAATGACAATAAACTTTCTTCATTATGCTGAAAATTGATCTACAAATACTTAAAACATCTGCTTTGGTCTGTTATATTTATTTTCTGAACAGTCTCAGATGCCAGGAAGAGTTCTTAAAGGTTTTCTGGGATAGAAACCAGCAAAAAAGAAAAGCATGGCCATGTGCATTCAATTGCAAGTTATGCATGTTATGCACTTTAGAATATGCACTTTCAAACAGATCTTGGAACACTTTATATTGTTGATACTATACAAAAACGAATATAAATGAAAGTTGCACTATAAATAAAGGATTTTTGCCAGCCATGATTAATATTTAAAAACCATGTGTGGAATTTTATTAACTTGAATAAGGACTCTTTTTTATAACTTTATTTCCATAAATTAAACATTCCCTTGCTATTACAGATATATTTCCTTTTTCTGCTTTAGTTGTCTGATTATCCAAAAAAAAGAATGAAAGAAAGAAGAAAAGAAAAGGAAAAAAGGGGGTGAGGGGCTGCAGGGCAGATAGATTTCCTGCAGACAAATTCTAATAGGCCTTCCAGATATATAGCATCTTGTTAAAAATTCATGCAGGCCAGAATACTAGAAGGTCAGAAAATGTCTTTGAAATTCTGCCAGAGCTCTTTTTGATAATTCATTCAGGTTTTAAAAGGAAAAATTCCTCATTAAAGAGAACCTAATGCTTATTAATTTATACTCCTAAGGCAGAGGCTGAATATTAAGCGGTGGACTCTGTTAATCCATTTATTAAATATCAAAGACCATATGTGTTCACCCTGTGTCCTTGCTTATTGATTAATTTCCTTAGACCTATATGGGTAAAAGCAGAATAAAGTCTCTAGACACTTTCCTAAACTGGTGGAGACTGTAGCACTCTTTTGTGCAGTATATACCTTACAGAACTCAATCTCCTCTGCCTTCAGGTACACGTCTGTAATCTCCTGGATCTGGCTGAATGAAAGTCCCCTTTGCTGAAAGTTATCATTTTGTGCCAAAGGGTAAGTAAAATACTTCCTACAGCTCTGATTTCAGGTTTCCTGGTGAACATATTAATGGACATGAAGTAACAGAAAGGCATCTCCATGCTCCTGAAACAAACAAAAGCTTCCCTGCTCTAGGCTGGCACAGAGCAAGGATCTGAGCACTTTCCTCACCCTTACAGCTATTTCCAAGAGCCAAATTCAATTGCAGTTCTAAGCACAGTTCAGATGTGTGCTGGTCTGGGCTGGAATAAAGTAACTTCTCTTCTTAGCAGCAAGTACAGGCTATGTTTTGAATTTAGGGTGATAATGCACTGACGTTGGAGTTATTGCTGAGCCACGCTTACCCCAAGTCATGGACTTTCCAGTTTCCCATGTTCTGACAGTGAGCAGGGGGACAAGAGGGCTTTAGGGAGCATGGCCAGGCCAGCTGACTGGAACTGGCCAAAGGGATAGTCCAAACCACACAACATCAACAAGTGTATAAACAAGGGGCTGATGGCCAGAAGCCATCGACCACTGCTTGGGACTGGCTGGGTATTGGTCAGGAGAGGTGAGCAACTGTCAGGTATTATTTCTCTCTTTTCTTTTCATTAAAATTATATCATTACTATTAGCATTAGCACAATTATTATTTTTTCATCTCACAGCTACCAGGCAACCCCCATCCTGCCCAGAATCCAAATATTACAAAGCAGAAGGCAACAAAAACCAATAGAAACGCTGACGTTTCCAGCAGATCTGTGTTTTATGAAACCATTTTGTCATAAGTTCAGGTGCATTAACATCTTCCACTTCATTGTATCACTCTCAAATGAAAGAAGAAGAAAGGCAGGATTATGTTCACTTTGTAGTGGTATAAGAGATGATTGAAGGTGCCACAGGCTCAAGAAGAGTCAGGACCTAACTGTGAACCTTTTTCTGAAATCAAGCAAACATAAATGTAAAAAAATTTTCATTTCTTATGACTAACTTCTCTCTTTTCCCAAAACTGACGAAAAGAATTATAAAAAGATGATTTCAGGTACATTAATAAGTTTTTGCCATGACTGACTACTGACATGGAGAAGTATGACATTAGAGAGCAGAATCACCTTCCAAGTGATTCAATCTCCCTTCATGGAAAAAAAAAAAAGAAGCTCATGAGCAAAGAAGCAAACCACAGACCAAAATCATAATTAACACCTTCAAGATCATCAAGTAATTCACACCACCTTGTAGAAAGCAGAAAAGCATTAAAGCACCAAGCACTGGCATAGGCTGGCTTGGCAAACCCCTTTTGAGTGCAGAGGGGAAAATCCCCTCGTGGAGTGGATATCCCTAATCACTCTGCACGTGTGACCACCAGAAGTTTTCAAGCAAGAATCTTGTGGTTGACAAGAAAATGATTACTCTTTTTGCCTTTTGAAGATCAGGCAAGGTTTATCTTCCTGCTAATTTCCAGTTGCCTGCAAACGTGGCTTAGAAGTCTACAGAGATTTTTGCTTCTCTCCTAAGAGCTTCAGTAGTCAGCAGACAACTAACAAGGTGGCAGATAGGTACTGGCAGAGTTGAAACAGCTCCTTGTACTGGGGGAAAAAACCTGTGTAGCAACAAAGAGAGGAAAATCCACAACAAAAAAAAGCTCCTGTAACAGACGCTGAATGAAGGCACTTCAAATGGACACAGTAGAAAGGACTTTAAGGTGTTTTTCTTCCTGTACAAGAGCTGCTGTGTGCAGCCACTGCTCCTTCTGCTAATTCTTGCTGCTCCCTCTGTTGTGCTAGTACAACTATTTGTGTGACTGTGAAGTGAATCAGATCAGGGAATTGATCCAAGTTTAAAATAACCTGGGGGTGGGGGAAGAGAAAAAATGAAGAAAAGGCAAACAAAACCCAAAAAACCTCCCCCCCTAAAAAATATCCCAAAAAAACCCCTCCAAACAGCTGCCACCGGAGCCAAAAAGAAATGTCAGGCACATCACAGCTTTGCCAGGGTCTCTCCAGAGCCACAGTTTCAGAAGAGGTAGATTGGCATTGCATTTGAGACCCACAGCCTGCACAGACACCAGCACACGAGGTTGGCCTGTCCCAGGGCCATGATGGATGTAGGCAAGAGCAGGATTTGAAAACCTTCCCAAAACACCAACATTGGGAGTTGGGGATATAAACACATGAAGACAAGGTGTAAGCCTTAACTTGAGATGGACAGAGCATGGACAGTGCAAGTCTCACTGCTGCCCACACCTCAGTAACTCAGAGAGTTAAGGTGCAGATCAGCTCTTTCAAGTTGGACTTGCAGCCACCACCAAGCAGCCACCTCAGGGTGCTCTTTTTAGAATCAGGATTTTCAAAAATCAGCACCACAACAACTGATCCCCCATATGCACCATGACATACTCAGTTAGGTTAGGATTGGAAGAATGCTCTGCATGCAATTATTTAGAAGCTGCAGTGGAGAAGGACACATCAAAGGCAGAATATTTGTCACCAAACCCTCCCCCAGTAAAAATGAAGCACAGGTTCAGTTTCAGTGATTCCTGCAGGCAGAATGGCTCTAACCAAGCTGAGGTCTACTTTACATGTTAATATCATAATTCTCCAGGAATACAGCAAAGCCTCTTCCTGCTTGTAACATGATCTTCAGCATGGCATTTAGCGGCCTGCTCAGCACAGCACAGATAAGTTGTGGAATTTACTGCACATTTTCTGAGCTCAGCAGACAAAGCCTTCCTGCTGGACAGTCTGCTGAAATACCCAAACCACATCTCTAACATAAGCTGAATGGTTTCCTTGTGAATGAAAAGAATTTATTAAGATTGTATCATACAGAATCTATTTGGTGACTGTCTCTATGGTGTAAGTAACAGTTCCTGATGATAATAAGCTCAGCCTTAAATGCACACATGCCATGGTCGTGCTGTGTAAGTTTAAAAATGCTACTTGTCTGCCTGGCAGCTTTACCCACCAGGAACACAAATGATTTAAAACCCAGATGCTGAGCAATTTTAGATGCAGAAGCACCCTACAGTGAAGCAATTATTGCCTTGGAGGGTCTTATTATCCTCATCATGACATGAATTCCACACAAAGTAAACATGCTTTCATTGTTATGTATTTCCCAAACTGCAGTATTTTAAAGAAAAGTTTTGAAAGGAGTTTCTCATCCTTACATGTAAATCTCAGGAACTTGTCTCCTCGCTAAGGCAGATAAGTGCTGCCTGCTATTTTCCTGACATATTAGGTTCTATTCCTCCTCTCCAACTCCTCTGGTTTAAGGAGAATAGAGCCTCCAGAGCTTTTATAGCCATTTTAAACTAAGTTCATATCAACTGCCCTATGGAATAGATCTCAGAATAAAGCAGAACATTCTGTTCATCATAGAAAAATGCACTTGTATTACATTATCATCTACCAGTGCACTATACTGTATACTGGTTTCCCAGAGCTAATTAAAATGTATTGAGTCAAGCATGCTCTTGAATTACCTAGCCCCCAATGATTGCAGACCTGGCACCTTTGGCACTGTCTGATCATACCCAGGTCTCCTGAACATATCCCAGAAATGCAGTTTTTAGGTATTTACAGCAAAGCAAGGACATGGATTAGCAAACTGCTGCATGTATATTTAGAAATGTATAGAATTCCTTTAAGAAAACTGCAGGGCCCCATATTCTTTCTTGAATGATACTGAAAACCTTTGCCAAGTCATTCCAAACTTAAAGATTAATTGACAGTGTTGTTTAATCCATACATTGATTAATCTGAGTCCTTCTGTGCAATGCCATATAGTTTTGGACTTTGCTTATTTTAGAATACAGCAAGTACCTAAAAGAGTAAAATGCTAAAATAACAGCTCTATATGGAAGCACATGCGTGCAAATTACACTGAATCAAAGTCTAATTCCCTTCAACTTTCAGCAATCAGCTGCTTTCTACATTCTTGAGACCAAAAAAACCAGAATAAACGGAAGAGAAACCTGAAAACTGGGCATTACAATAGGTAATAATTGCAGCAGTTAATGCTTATATCTGTATTTTACCTGATAATATCTGAGGCTTTTAGGGCTACTTTTTTTTTTTTTTTTTTTTTTTGCTAAACTGCACAATAAATTCCAGAACAGTGGTTGAGAGCATTGCTTTTCCTGAGAGGACATAAACTCACAAGGCCTCTTCTGTAGGTGCATGCCCCTGACCATTATGCTGTTACATATCTCAGTTGCTGCAGACACACTGGGGTCAGGCTCAATTCTTCCTATAGAGAAATTCCACTAAGCATGACAGTCACAAAGAGGAGGCAAGACTGAATAGCTATAAAGACTCCTTGCTACCAAGGTAGAAAATGAGATTCCTAGTTTCTGATTCACCAGCACACTCCATTACAATAAGTTGGACAGGTTCTTCTGAAAGAGAAAAAGCTGTACCTAGAAGATGATATTGCAGCTTCATTTAGCAATTTGGGAATTCTGGGAAATGGGAGTGTAAATTTCATCCCACAAAACAAGCAGCATAATTAGATAGATTTTAATTAAACAGGATTCAACATGAATTATCAAACAGCTTCAGATCAGACAAAAACCATATTAACTATTCTAGAAAAATATTTGCTTATAGGCACCTGAACTATGAATCTGTGATTTTTCCATTTGTTAATTCTGCCCTGATACATCAGCTGGAATCTGGAGGTTTCAGAGCAGTGAAAAGAAAAAAAAAATCAATCCAACTATTTAAATTCAGGGACTGCTCTTTATTGCAAAGAGCAGCAATAAATTTAAGAACACACGATATTTTAACCATTATAGATGAATGTATGAAATGATGTAGTTGGCAGTCAATTCTGAGTTTCAAATATTTCCACTTTCTTATCAGCTGAATCCCAAGATCAGCCAAGTCCTCCACTTGATCAGAATCAACAATCTGACTACTGAGAAAGTGCACAGAGCATTTTATTACTTGAGTGAAGCACATGATTTAATCTCTTCATGGTGCACATCCATCACCACCAGGGAAGGAGGATGGATGGTAAGAGCCCTCTCCAGAATGCTTCAGTTCTGCTGTCAAGTTGCAGCATATTCTGCTTTATCAAGATACTTAGCTCTTAATAAATGCCTAATAAGAGCAAAATCAGTCCTGTTATTACAGTTAATGGGTTTGGTTGATGCCAGTGGAGAGCAGGAATATGATTGTAATTTCATGTTGAAAAATTTCAAACTGAAAGGAATTCTGGCTGCTCTGCAGCAATCACAAAGGCACAGCATCCTCCCCTCCAAGGTGTCCTGGTGCATGCACACTTGGGCACAGACAGTGCAGGCTTAAAAAGCAGCAGTGATTAGAGCAAAAATGGCACAAGTTGTTCATTATCTGGGTAATAATAACCAGTTTTAATATGTCAGAAAATGGAACAACAGAATAGGTTTTGTAAATGAACTTGTAACTCTTTCCTAAATATCCTCTTTCATGTTCAGCCATGAGCTGCCCCGTGTCTGCCTCTAATTTGTCAGGAAGAGCCAACAAAATATTTAGGGTTTTTCAGGAACTTAAGAGAATGCAGAAGTACAGTTCCTGAATATGGTTTTCAACACAAAGGGAAAATAATTTATCATTGCAAAGAAGAGAATTGAAGCACAGAGTTACCCAGTAAATCCTCCCCACTCACATCACAAATGAGATCACCTGACAGCAAGGTTACTGGGATCAACCTTTCTCCTCTGCATCACCTTTCATGCCCACGTGTCCATCTGCTAAACGTGGGGCTGCAGTGTGCATCATCTGTGCTCAGCACAAGAGGGAACTGAGACTCCCAGGTTTTACAGAAGATTATAAAATTAACACAGGCACAGACCCTATTATGCCCAAAGAAAGAGCCACCATGGGTTTTGTTTCTTTATGCTCCCCCAGTCAATCATCATATCTCCTACCAGAGGCAGGACATAAATCTTAACTTCCTTTTGTATAGTATTTCCAATTCTTTTCTACAGTTACTCCACCCATGTTCAGTTGTGGAATTGTTTGGTGTTTGTAGGCCTTTGTTAAACTAATTTATTCACACCTAACTTCCCTCTGTTTTCACCTGTGGTTATTTTGGTCCAGTGCATCTTGCTGCTGTTGCTGTTGGTTTATTGTCAACTCAGGCTTATAGGTATAGCAATTGATTTCTCTTACCTCTTTTTGTTTTTCATGCCCTAATTTTCAATTAATGCCTATTCATCAGTGTTTTTTCTCCATTAAAAGTCCACAGATTTTTTTGTTGGTGACTTTTATTGACCTGCCATAAAGAAGGCTCTGTTTTTTACATGTCAGCCAGGCCTGATTTTGTATTACTTCTGGCAGCAATAACTAAGCATGTGACACTGCCTCTGTGAGACTGATGGATGTCGTGTGACACAGGTATGAGGCAGGAGTGAGAGGGGAAGGAAAGAGAGAGAAATATTGGTCCTCTCTGCTTAATACCCACACATAACAGTCACAGAATGTAGCAGAAGGAGTGGACCCCTGCACCTATCCACCATTATCTCTGGCAGAAGCTTAAGTACAGATCTGCCATTCATTTACCCAGCTCCCACTCCTGTTTAATTTCAGTCCTGGATTATGTGCAGCACACTTGCCTGAATAATGCGTGGAGAACAAAAGCTAATGAAAGCTAGATGAGAAGAAAACAGTGGAAAAAATTGCATGGTGGGAATAAAACCATCTGTTCAGGAAAATGAAAAGAAATAAATGCCAAAATGGCTCAGTTCCATAGTCAAATGGATATATGTTAACTTGTTCATAGTTCTCATTGCAACAAATGCTAGGTAACATGATGTAGGCTTTATTTTGTGACATTGACCTCTGGGACAGTTAAATGACACAACACTTTCTGCAGGCTAAGAATACCTCTTCTGGACAGTCACTGTGGCCAAACTGGTGCAGAGTAACTTTTTCAGTGATAGCAATCTTACTTTGAATCTGACCTGTTAAACTTATTCAGCACGAAATGTTAAAAACACATTTTGTGCAGAAAAAAAAATCATTGCTGGGTGGTGAAAGGAAAGAGGTCTAAAAGCTCTTCTGACAGGTCACCAGATGGAGTGGGGACACTCTGAGCCAGGGCTGTGCTGTGCTCTCACACAGGAACTGAGAGGGACAGCTAAAGGAGAGATGCCTTGGCTGAGCATCAAGATGAGCTGTTGTTCCCTCAGAAGATCAACAAAAGACCATCATGCATTCCCTGACAGTGGGAGCTGCATGATCAAAATGCAGTTTAAGATGTTAATCAGAAAATGGAACAAGAAACCAAAGGGAAGCAGCTCCTTTCACTCTTGCTGCCTCTGCAGCCTACAAGAGTTTTGCCACTGATTTCAAAGAGAGCAAAGCCAGGTAATTATAATGCTTGCGGTTTGGAAAGCCCTCTACCTTGATGAACAAAGCTCCTCAAAGTGAAGCACTTCATGGGCTTTTCTATAGTCTCCTTCTACAAAAGGATTTATTTTATAGCATTGGAACAATTTTTATTAAAAAAACCCAACCAAACCAAACCAAACAAACAAAAATAACCCACCAAAAAAGCCAACAACAACAACAAAAACCCATTAAAAAGATGAAAATGAAAGAGTCAAAATCAAACTTTCAAGGACCTGAAATAATTTTACTACTCTGTAAAGCTTCTTCACAGCAACAACAGGGAAACTACCTCTTTTAAATGATAGCATTATCTTATAAATAGCCCTGCAGTAAGAAAGTGAGTCAAGGATGAAAGAAGACTTCTTAAAAATTTGTGGTTTAATTATTATTTTACAAAGGACCTTACTCAAAGAAGCCTGTAAGTAGAAAAGATTCTTCAGTTTAAGAATAAGTCTCATCTTTGACTTGAACAGAAACTAAAGAGATTCCTAAAGTTAACTCTGATCTTAAGCACTGCCTTAAATTAGTGGCTAATGAAGCACTGTCCCTATTTAGTGACTTTTTTCTGGTTTTTCTCCAAATCTAACAGGATGTACACAGGCTCCTATGCTTCAGCATTAGGCATAACAGACTTGGGACATTCTAAATGGTCACAAAAATCTCAGGGCAACTTGGTAACACAGGTAAACCTGTAACATAGGTAAACCTGGCTTTACTAATGTGAAAATATTTAAGAAAAAATTTACTGAAAACAGGGGCAAAACTGTGCTGTTGGAAGCACAGTGAAATCCTGTGCTTACATTTTGCCAATCTCAGACAAAGGAAAAAGCCAGTTTTGAAGTACAAGAAAATCAGCAAATGTTTTTATTTAAATTCTACATCTATGTAGTCAATTTGAACATTTTCTCTCCCCAGGGGCTACACAGGCTATTGTAAAATGATATTCCCTGAATTCTCCTCTCTTGCCTAGTAGGAAGAGATGGGAGAGCAAAGCCTGAATGGAGCTACAGTAAAATTCAGAATAGATGACCTACAGACCTCTCCCTGGGTGGATTCAGCACATGAGAGTGCCAACACAGGGTTTTTATGATGTGGCAATTTTCAACACAGGGACAGGTTCGTTTCCAGAAGGGGGATGTGTTACCCCAAGTAGGAAACAAAATCTAGCATTCTTGTGGTGTACTTCTCATATTTTCTACTCCTTTGTGTTCAATATCAAATAACTTTGAATATCCAGGTCTTTGAAAAAAATAAACTAAATCTCTGAGAACATGTCTGGATAATACACACACTTAGAACTGAAAATCTGCCAGCCAGAGGGACCTCACTGGAAGGCTGAATTTAGGATTGAATTTATAAAGGGACTCAAGTGAAGACAGCAGAGCAATTTCCAGGTTCAATGCCATATTGTATGTGGATACATCCAAAATCCTTCATTAGCTATAAAATACATGTCAGAATAATCTGTGCAAAATTACAGCCCTAGTAGAAAGGAATGAAGTGTGGCTGAGTGTTCATAAATCAAATGTAGAAATGAAAATTAAAATTGTAATTTTTGACCTGGCACATCCTGGATTTACAAAAGCTATCAAAATACAGCCATCTCTTTTCACTGGGCTGGTTTAACTCTGTACCTTTAATAGCAGGATGAAATGCTGCAAGTACATTTCTCTTTAGGATTTACTCAAATTAATATAGCAACCTCTATATCTACCTACTTATATGTGTAATTTACTACAAAATTCCTTAATTTCTCATTACTACAAGCATGAATATTAAAATAAATATGAATATCCCAAAAAAGGTTTCAGACCGGATGTAATGACTCCTTTGGAGCCATTAAGTTTCATCATTTCCATAAATTCAGTCTCCATGCAATGAGCACTTTATGAAAGGGCATTTAATTGCCTGATAAGATATAGTGGCTCCTCTGCATCAATAATAAAGTCAATAATCTGCATTTTTTAAATCTCTCTAAATATCCACTGATGCAATAGGTTGTTGCAGTACTGGAGTCCTCCAGGCCCACTGGCTCACTAATATAAAATGTTTAAAGCCATTAAATATACATTTAACATGATAGAATTTTATGAGTCTATTGGAGGTCAATGCTGTAAAATTATACCTCTAAAAATCCTCCTCAGAAAGTAATTTATGGTATAAAATATGTTTATTAAAAGTCCCTGACTACAGATTTATGTGATTTTATGTGAAGACTGCAATTGAATATGCTTGGGGACCAGTCCTGAGAACACTTTCCATGAAGTTCAGAGCTTATTGCCCTACACAATCCCTCCTCGAGTTAATTGAAATACTCCCAAGAGTAAAGTTACTCATAGTCAAGAGTATTTGTAGCTCCATGCCCTTAAACTTGTTTCCACAGTTCTCCCTCTGATTCACTGTGTGATCTAGCAGGTCATTAGATTAGCAGGGCTTATCTGAGAGAGGAACCATTTAATGGGTAAAAGGCAAGATAAAATGTATGTTTGCCATGTACTGAGGTGCACAGCACTATTGGTGCTAATTGTTTCCATTTTTGCAGCTCCAGTTTTATTAATCAACTATGACATTGGTAGTGACCAATTGAAAAGAAAGAAAAATGTTCTCAGATCAAATAGGATATTGAAATCTCTTTGGATCACACATATCAAATAAAAATTAAAATTCTTGCCATCCTATGCCCTAAACACCTTCCTAAGCTTAAAAAAAAATAATTTAGTCATGCAAGGCTATTTCTAGAATATTTTCAGTGCAATATTTATGAAAAAGTATTGCATTTCTGTTGAAAATTGTTACAAAAATTCTCAACCCCTCTATATATCCCTGTAGAAAATGTCCCAAAGTCCCTCCTCCTGTGCCACTGGAGCAGTTGGTTATCACAGCACACAGCAAAGAGCAAAAGCCATTAATGAACTGCTTAATACTGTTTTCTTTTATGTGCTTGTATACAGGTGGGAAGGAAATGGATAGTTTTTATGTTCATTTAAGATGCAGGTTGGAGCATGCATTAAAGGAACGGAAACATTCCCACCACTGTGGCATGGGAGGAAGTTCACCTTGCAGTAAATTAATGAAGAGTTTATCATCAGCTCATTTTGCAATCAGTCTGGCACCCAGGCAGGGAATGGTTCCACTTGGTCATGTGTGAACATCAGTGTAAAGATTTTCAGAAGGAAAAGCAATGTTCCTCATGGACGACTGCTGATCTCCTCATCTCCCTCCCACTTGTGGCTCAAGAAATCTCCTTAAAGGGGAAGTTTTGGGAAAGAAATAAATCTGGCTGGATCTCCCCACTGTAACAGCAAAGAATTTACATATCTGTGTAGGCTTTTGCTCATTCTAAAATCCAATTCTTCTGTGATACAAAAATTAAATTTCTGAGGCCCATCTGCATGGTTTGCCAGCACATTCGCAGGATGATAGAAGGGATATCAGGATCATAAAGAGATTTTTGAGCTCATTTAAAGCACATACCAACATACACATTTTTCTTTTATTTCTCTATGTCTGTCTTGAACCCCATTACCATGCTGTGAATACTTAGGTGTTAACTATCAAAGACCTACCTAAGAAAAACAAGACAAAAATACAACAAACTACCAGTGCATCATACATTAGTAGCAAGATTTTTACTACTGGAGAAATGCAGCTGTGAATCTTGCTCATTCTGGACTCCTGACTATGTATTTATTCATTACATTTTTGGGGGGTTGCCAGGAAACAACAACAAAAACATCCCACTCAGCAAGGTGAAGTTGAGCCAAGTCTTGGTTAGAGCATGAAAACATGGTTTGGATAACGTGGTGTTCTTACAAACATTTTGAACTTCTACCGGGAAGTTTCCTCTCTAAGTGAATGTGACTTTTCCCCATATGTAGCTTGTAAATAAGAGATTTTGGAAGAAGAATGCTGCAGAGCTGTAGAGCAGATTTGATTTTAATCTAGACAAAACCCTTCTGCTGTGTTTGGCTCAGCTGATTCCCAGCACAGTCTCTGCACTGTCCTGACAGTCGAGGTGGGATGTGCATCATCCCTGAAGGAAGGGCTCCCCTCTCCAACCTGCACACAGTGACAGCAGCTCTTGGCCCTCCCCTGAGCCTCTTTGAGACTGAATTTTATGGAAGGGCCATCTAATAATGCTCCCAAAAATCTCCAATATTTTCTCTATTCATACCTTGTCCTTCCCCTCAAAGCCATTGGCAAAGTCCTGAGCGGATTCATCATAAAACATAACACATTGCCACAAGCTAGAAAAGGATTTTCAAAGGATTTGTGCTGTCACCTACTAAGGGATTTGGGACTCTAAGCCTCACTTTATTTATGTAACACACTGGGCAGGAGGAGCTGGGTTAGCACATAGTTCAACGTGGGCATGCACCACACTGAAATCTTCACCTTTAGGCAAAGACAAGAACTAAAGGGGGACATTCAGGGATTAAATTGCTCCAGTCACAAGCCAGCCTCTATTAGGACTAGGAGTACAGAATTTACTACAACAACCAAAATGTTTAAAAAAACCCCATCATATTTTACTTTTAAGCCAAAGCTAAAATGGAAAAAGAGTTTGTCAGCAATGCAGGAATGACTGCTTAGGAGTAAAGGCGTTGCTGAGGATGACAGCAGGGCTTACTGAACTTACTTCATTCCCAACATTTTCTTATGGTTCTGCTTTGAGGGGTGAAGCTGTAGAGGAGAGGGAATTTTAGTTATTGCAGATTTATCCTGTGTTTGTCCAGCACTTAGGATAAACTTGGATCCAGCTGCTGTTAGTGACTATACCCAGCCCAGGCCTTGGACACCGACAGATTTCTGACAGCACACCCAGAACAGAGAATGGCACTCCAGAGCACTTGTTAAGGAGGCACTTACTTTAAAGCTGCCATAAATTTTTCCATAAACTCAGTTGTACTCTGTACACAGATCTCAGTAGATCCATGTGCAGGAAAGATTGTGCTCTGGTCTTTGGCACGTGTTCAGTGCCAGATGTGATTGAGCTTTCTGGGAACTAGATTTACCGTTGTGACTAGGAGGAGAAAAAAAACAGTATCAGTGGCTGAAATGCCATCTTTTTTTTCCTCTCCTCTAATCCCTGTATTATTTTCTAGAAGTGAGAAATCTTACAATAAGAAGGTATCAAATTTCTATATTGCATACCTGGCCTTACATTATACTGCTTATTTGTAAAAATTATTAATTCTTATATTAAAGCTACAAAGCTACATTTACACATAGAAATCTAAGGCACAAAGCCTGTGGAATATGGTGAGAGGTTTTTTATTTAACTTGTCTTTATTACTGCCAAATACCCTGTTTCTGGGTACCTGAGGAGCAAGTGCTCTTTCCCCTTGAATGGGTTATACCCTTGAGAAACTGAAAATGGGAGCAGGTAGCACTTCTTTTAGCATAATCACGATGAAATTCAAAGAAATTCCTCTCAGAGAATGAAATGCCCCTTCAGGGAAAAAAAAGTGGTTTATGCCTGCATCAGCTGGGAGAAACTAAGAGCACCAAAAACAGCAGAAGAAGAAAACAACTCACAGCATGACAGGGACTCTTGAAATTTCTGAACTTTCATGCATTTTATGGTTGGAGAAATTGCTTGTCTGTGAAAATAGGGCACAGTACAACACCAGTTGCCTGGCACTGTGCACTTGCTCCCTGGGTAGGGCTCTTTCATACCTTTCTGGAGCTCTGTACTAATTTTCTATACACACTGAGATACAAAGAAACTAAGAAATCTGTATTTTGCTGCTGTCTTGTATGCTGGAAATGTTGGAACATGGATTTTTTGTATTTTTAATGGTATTTACTGCATCTAAAATTTTGCTGGAAGCAAAGCTAGGAATAAAACAAATACAGGGCTTGATCCTTTTTTTTTACTTGCATTGATAAAACAAAATATTTAATTTCCTTAACTTCAGAAAAGCTGTTATTCTTTACATTGACATAAAAGGGAAGAGAGCTGCCATCACAATAATGGGCAAAATCTGTATTGACAACTGACAAATAAAAGAACTCAATCGTGCAGGACAATCATATCTTACAAAAATGAAGATAAGAATGACAGTAATTGGGGAGGTGTTAAGACTTTGCTTTCTTTCACAGCCAGAATTCTGGAGCTCAGCAAAGCTGTTGATCAGCACTGATGGCACGGCAGTGACAAAGCCACCCTCATTACTTGGGGTCTGAGTAAACTCTGCTCTGGCCACAACTCCTCTGTTCCCTGGGAACAAAGGTATTGCTGTGTCACAGCCTGCTCTGATGTAAACTACAATTTACATCCATTTACTGTGCAGCAGTTGGTGGCTAATTTAGTTTTTTTTTTAAGAAGCAGAACCAGAATGGACAACATTTTCACCACAGCAGAGTTTTGTCAGGAAATGCCTCTCACTAAGCACAAAATGTTTTGCCCAACATTTCTCTCTTTCTTTCTGAGATTCACACGTAGCATCAGCTGAATTCCTGACAGGCTGTTGGAGAGCCCAGAACTTGCACACTGTGCAATGCCAGGGGATGAGCTAAACACATTCTCACACATTTTCTGAGATGGAGCTGACAGATTGAGGTCACCCAAACCACAGGGCCAACCTTCCTGCCAGGGACACGGGGACAGAGGGCCACTGACCTTTAGCCTTACAGTAGAGTAAGTTCAAAGACACAGATATAAACACATACAGAAGTAACTCAAAGTATATTTTATAACTTCTGAGAGCTTATAAATAAACACACATCACAATGTTTGTGTTATAGTGCACATTTACCGAGTTATTTACACAGGAAAATCCTAAGTAAACCACAGCATAACTAACAAACAGCAAAATAATCATATGTGTATAATGATGGTGTAGTTTAAGCTTAGTAAAAAGGTGCTGAAATGTTATCCCCCTCTCCATCTCCCACAGCACTTTTAGGTTTGGGTTTTTTTTTAACAACTAAGCAATTCTGAAAAATTTCAAATAACCCTTGAACAAAATAATTTTTCTGATATGGAAAAAACCTTCCTGGGACCTACAGCTGCAAAGGATGTCAGTTCTGTACAGCATCTTTTGGGAATTCCAGGATACTCAGCAGGTGTTTTCCCAGGATCCTGGGAGAGTAAAGATGAGTTGTTGAAAAAGAATGTTAACTCTGCTTTCTATTCTTGCCCTTTACAACCGTGAAAAAGATTGAAACATCTAATTTTGTACCCTAAGGGGTGGGTTTAGAGGTTCTTTTCATTCTCTTTGACCAATTACTGCAGGAATATGTAGTGTCAAATTGAGCAAGCCCTCCTCAGGAGCAGCAGCAGTTCTCAGCAGGTGTCACTGCCTTGGCCCTGCTCTGCAATCCCTGATTTTCCCTGTGAGCTGACGCAGCAGGCAGCCCCACACTGGCCTCTCCTTTGGCTCTGCCCTTGCCTGAAGCCATCCCCAGCTCTCACCCTTTGTGCTTACTCCTTGTCAACAAACAAACAAAAAAACAAACAAACAACCAGCTCTGAAGAAAACAAGTTTTCAGTCTGATTTCTGTGAGTGCTTTCCAAGTCATGCATCCCCAGTGCCTGAATTCTGTGTGCACACATCCCTGAACGAGCAGGGCTGTGACAAAAAGCACCCAGCTGCAAGCACAGGCTGCAGCTGACAAGTGCTGTGTGTTCTGCAGGTTTCCTGCCTCCGTGCCTCTTGGCCTTGGGGTTCCCACAGCCAGGATGGGGCACGTTGTGAGGGCAGTGACATCTAACCAGCACAGGCAGCCAAAATGAGCATCGAATTCTCTGAGCCCAGCTGATAGAATTAGTAACAATTATACATCTCCTGCATTTTAAAATGGTTTATCTCTTCATGGGTATTCTGCAAAATAAAGGATTTGGAAGGATCTTTCTTGGGCGTGTAGTGAAAGGATAAGGGGAATTTGACTTAAACTGAAAGAGGGTAAATTTAGATTAACTTTTAGGGAGAAATTCTTCTCTGTGAGGGTGGTGAGACCCTGGCACAGGCTGCCCCAGAGAAGCTGTGGCTGCCCCATCCCTGGAATTGCTCAAGGCCGGGTTGGACAGGGCTTGGAGCAACCTGGGCTAGTGGAAGGTGTCCCTGCCCATGGCAGGGGGGTGGACTTAGGTGGTCTTGATTGATCCTATGATTGTATGATCAAGATTTAATGTTTAAAGCTCAGATACAGAGGTAAGGAACACCGAGTTGGTGCCATCATTGCATCTCAGACCGCTGAGGACACTGTGGTGGTGGAGTACAACACAGGGCAGCTGGAATTGCCCCATGAATTGATCTAAGGAAAGCCTAGAGCAAAGCATTTCCCTTGATCTCTATCAATCTGTGAAAATACAATCACACTGATACCTCTCTGTAGGTAGGAGTAATTTCAGCAGATTTGAATCTATTTTTTTCCTAATAAACCCCCATGAATCATTTGAGAAACTGAGTTCTGCATCCCATAATTAATTCTGATTTATTCAAGAAATTTTCTGAAATCAACAGGAACAGTTTGTAAGTGATTAGAATGAAGATCTGTTAGACGAATGAGACACTGAATATTTAACAATGACCCAGGTTTCATTTCAACATGGTAGGAACACTAGCAACCATAAGGAAATGAACCATAAAACTAGAATAATAAGAAAATTTTGGGAACATAAGCACTGGAAATTCCTAACACATGATAAATTCTCCCTTGTACTTCACCAGACTACTTAAATTGAGAAGCTCAGATTATGAATGTATTGCTGCCTGCAGTGAATGTTATGCTCAACTAAGAATATTTTTGCTCTGTAGTTGTATGAGACATTAGTGACTGCAATTGATTTGGCATTAGTCTTGCCCAGTTGACTTGGTTTAACAGATTGCACTGAGCATCATAAGTACTTGCAAGTAGACATACAGATTCTTTAAAATGCTGACTTGAGCTGGCTCTGCATGAGGTAATTGTTACATCCCTTTACTATACTGCTTTCTTGAAATAATTTTCCTGTCTATATAATTCCCAAGTTTTAATGAAGAGAAGTTTAACATTAATTTTTCCAGTATCCCTAATTTTACTGAAATGTATTTACATCTTCATTTATTGCTGAGAGTGACACCGAGGTAGGGTCCAACAAGTCTTTCTCTAACAAAAAGAGATTGGAAATAATGTGAAGCAGTAATGGTCAGTGAAATGTGTAAAACCAAATCTCTTGAAACTGGTAAAAGAAGTTAAGGATGAGATTTGTCTCTGTGGACGGGTCAATAGGTGGGTAAGCCTGGATATAACAAGTAGAAATCCCTCACAAAAGCATCTTTCACCTTTCTTGCAATAGGAGTGTTTGCCATGGAGGTGAGAAGAGCCTGGAGTGGGAGCAGGATTTGAGGGAATTGATGCAAAGCCCTCGTGGTCAGGCTCAAGAGGCAGAGGCTCCAACTTTGAGGATACACCAATGAATTGGGCTGCCTTTTGTAGCCACCTGTTCACTCACTGGACTAACAGCTTCCTAAAAATAAAGCTAAGACTTCTCCAGGTTTTGAGAGTATTTTTTCATGTTATTGCAAGTTCTCCTTTTTTTTTCTTTGTTTCCTTTTTTTTTTTTTAGGACAAAGGAAAAAGTTACAAGACCAGACATGTTTCTGCTGTACTTCTTGCCCAATTTAGAGTTAAATCAGGAAATTAAAACAATGATTAAAAAATTCATGTCATGCCTAAAAATCACAGAGTTTTATCAAGGGACTACAAAGGCTGATACAATTGAGGGATGAGCTAAAAAAAAATATCCTGAGAAGTCAAAACTGGCTATGAATGAAGTTTTCAGAGCAAGGAAATAAGAACAATAAAGTCTCCTTCAGGTGTATGAAGTGGAGTGAGGCTGACAAGAGAAGACATTAGACCACGGCAGGATATTTGAAGAAAGTTAATAAAGGAGGAGGGTAATACAGCTGCAGAATTTAATGAGGTCCCTGAAGTGTTTGCAAGAGGATCTGGAGTTGGAAAGCAAGCAATAATCAGCACACCTAAGTTTTTCAGAAAGTATTGTGCCTAAAGGCCATCAGGTTAATGTTCAGATTTAATGAAAAAACATACATGCACACACCAGAGGGACAAAGCACACATCAGATCTCTTCCCACTGACTTCACTCTCTGCTGAGAGGGAGGGCAGTGAAACTCTCAAATATAAAACTCATTCAAACACTGCATGAGAAGATGAGATGAAAGAAAGTACAAACTATGTCTCCTCTTAATTGAATGTACACTTTGATTATTATTCTTTTAAGCAAGTTTCCTTGAATGATTAAAAAAATACCCAACCTTTTTAGGAAGTTCTAATACTTTGAAGAAAATTATTTGGAGCGTAAAGAAGAATAGCCATTTATGTTGATGATGTTTTATGCTGTGTCTGGGCCTAACCTTCCATGTTCATCATGAGAAATCAGCCTCAGGAAGAGGAGCCCGAGGTGCCTGCAGGCTGTAAGGCCACAGATGGAGCTGCAGCTCTCCAACAGCCCTGGGACTGCCTCTGCAGGGCTACAAGAACTCTCAGGAGCTGGGAGGAGCTGGACAGGTGAGCTGGGAAAAGGATTGCTTTCTCAGGCAGAGGTTACTTAAAGAGGCTGCTGAAAAATATTTACGTTCACAAGAATTCCAAGGTTTTATCTGACAAATTAAATGCCACCAGAATATTTCTGTCTAGCTTTAATAGGCAGTCCATTTCTCATATCTTAATACTACTAAAATTACTAAGCCAACACCACATATTATGAATAAATACCTGATTCAGAGTCCCTGAAGTCAATGAATGTTCATTGACAACTGTGGGCTTTAGATTATAAACCCTTAAGAAGACATTACCTATTTCAAATGACCTCTTATTATGCAGTTAAAAGCAAACAGAGATAAGACATTTTTGGAGCTGATAAAAAGCCTCCAGAGCAATGGTTCTCAAAATTAGAGTTGCAGCCTCAAGTCAGGGTATGAAGAGTTTTTGCTGCAGAGTCATGACACACTCTAGAAACTTAACATCTCATTGTAAAGAAAATTACTTCTAGCTCTTCTGGCAACAAAGATAAACTTCTGAATGTAAATATATGAAGCAGTTTGGTTTACTTAATATAGAATTACAGGGAATACCCAGTTCATGATGCTTTCTACAAGGATAGGGGTTTTCTTTCTATTCTGGTGATATAAATAGTAATAATTAAAAAATTTCAAGTGCTAAATATAGCTACTAACCAACCAATCAGAAAGTATTTCAGATGTGTTTCTGTTGTTGACACAGCACCAAAGTTCCTGACAAAACTCAGAGCAGAGATAGGCTGTGAGAGATGACATGATGGAAATGGCTTAAATTTAGGGTGGTCTACAGACAATTAACTTTAAGTTTCAAGTGCAGTGTTTGATTAAGGGGAAAAATGTTTGAATGGGAAGACATGATCCTGACACTGGTTTGAAGCTGTGATGCAAAGGAGCACTAAGGGAGTCACAGAGGTGTTTTCTAGGACTTTGGGGCTCACTGAGGATGGAAGGTTAAAAACCACAGACAACTTAATCCCTCACCAAGAGCAAGCTGGGTTCATCTGTGAATATCCCTGCCCAGGATAAGGTTTCACTGCACACAGGAAGATAACCTTTCAGGTGACTGCTTACCTACTTCCAGGACTCAACTGCATAAGCACTGAACAGTCTATAACAAAAAAAACCAAGAATTCCAACTCAAAAGCATTGGCCTTGTACAAAAGGTATCAGATGATCCAGTTGTTTCCATCAAAAGCACGATCTGATGCTTAGTGAAGTTGAAAGATTTTACTCATCCACTGTTTTCACATTAGAGAATTATTTTTTTGAAGAAAAAACCAGAAGACCTGAATTCTCAGTGCTGCAATGGAAATTCATACACAGAACCCAATGTTTCAGAGGTTTAGGCTTTCCTCTGCTGTAGTTCAAAACAATTGCTGCTTAGAAGGTCATTGTTCCCTGGCTTGCAGGGGTCTCATTTACATAGAAATGGAACTGGCATTAAAAGGAAATAAGAGGTGAATTTTTGAGGAAAAGTCATTCTACGGGAAAAATAAAAGAAAAATATATGGAGAAACAAGCAGACTAAATCAGTGTCCAAAGAACTGAGTTACACACTCAGATTTCAGTACTTCACATCAGTCAAGCATTTGGTCTAATATCACTGAGCTAAGCTGTTGTCATAAAACATAGAAAGGAATTTAAGAGAAATTAGGTAGAACTGCAAAGAAACAAGGGTAGTAAAGAGACAAACACTTCTGAGAAAAGGGAATGAACCTGAGAAGCAAGTGGCCCTACCCTGTTCTATAGATTTTCCAAAACTAAACCTATTTAAGGAATGAAATTATTGCAAAACTGTCCCTACAGTTACTATAGTGATAATGAAAACCATTAAAATGAATATTTGATAAATGAATAAATGAATAAAAATGAAGGGAATAAATGAATGGTAAATTAATATAAATACTAAATGGCAAAAATTAAATGAATAATTCTCTTAAATGAATAAATCCGCTGTGCCTCAGTTTTTTAGTGCTCTGCTCTTAAATGTCATCTTGAAAGGAGTTTACATTGCACCACAAGGATCTATATACTGGGGGTTGCCAGGATAATGGAAAGTAAACATCTGCATGTGTGACATTGCTTGGTTTCTTTAGCACACACCAAAACTGACAATTTAGTTCTTAGTTCCATTTTACAGTCATTGCAGCCAGTGGCTGTTGCAGAGGCAGCCGTATCTTGATTTTTTTTTTTCCCGGGCTATTTATTTCTCTTATAGCAACTGTGCCTTTCCCATACTGATATTTATTGAACATTGATATTCTTAGCATTGTACAAGACCCAAATGTGAGCATGTTCAGCAGCACAGTCTGGAAGTCTAAGAGGAGGATGAGAGCTGAAGACAGGGATGTAGGAGGATGGTTCAACACAGCAGTAGGTCTTCAAAGAAGGAGGAAAAATGAAGAATTGACAGAGCAAATACTTCATCTACAAGGAAAGAAATATTCCAGAGCTAGATGGATTACAGACAGAGTAGTAAGGAGTAAATACACAGGGTTAGGGGAAAAAGGGACAGAGGGAATGACATGGTCAGAAAAAAAGGAAATATTTGTCAGTGATCAACATAATTAAACCAGAAAAGAGTTCCCTAATTCACAGTGCTATTACTGTGAAGTTTCCTCTCTAGAAGGGCCAACCTCATTCAGCTTCTCTGGCTGGAATTAACAACAAGCTGCTACCTGATCTTTGCTCTTGCATTGGCATCAATATTTGTGTGCAACTGCTTCCTTCAATCCTTATTTAAATATTTCTAATGTGACTTGCTGTTAAAACAGAAAGCGGAAGTTTGACTAGATTGCAGAATCTACCAAGAGTAGCTTAATTTTTTGTTGTTCTTTAAAAGAAAAAATGCAGCTCAACTCTACTGGGAGTTTTTATCATTTTTAGCTGTGGAAAATTAAACTGTCCTTATGCTGTACAAGATGTTCCCCTTCTTCCACTCCCCCGCTGGTGAATTCTGAGTGTTCTGCAGAAGCACAGGCCCCAGCAATTGAGGAACATGACAGTCAATACAAATAAAACCCCACAAGATACATCAGTATATACCCCTGTACAAATGAAATAAAGAATTGCCTCAATTCCTTAGGTTCAAGCACCAGGTTTAATCTACTTTCAAACCAAAATTTCACCTCTCTGTAAACCAGGCAATGTAAATTCTGCTCCAGAGTCAGATAAATATCAAAATAAAACTGCACACCTGGAACCCTGCAAAAAAGGGTGAAACATCAGCCCTGTTTTGAACTGCTGCTGGAAGCTTTAGTTCATTTCTCCTCTCATCCACTGGAGGAAATGCAGTAAGGGAAGATACTCAGAAAACAGACAAAATCATCATGTGTTTCTGATTTAAGCACACCCTGCTTTGGGATTAGCTCTGCACAGCTGCTGTCAGTTGGCCAGTAAAGTAATTTTTTCTGAATTAGGTCTCACTGGGGAGTTAAGCTTGTCTTTTTGGTAGCTAAAACCTGTAAACTTGAGTCAGTAACTTGTCTCATGAGGAGATCCTTGTATTTTGGACTTGTGTTTCTCATTCCAGAATGTGTTTCTTTGCCTTGGTGCTTCTTTAACCGAATTTTATAACCCAACCAAAGTAATTTATCATTTGATAATTCCTTCCTATTGATATCTTGTGTAGTTTCTGTTCCTCAGTTCTGAAATCAATACATGTTCTATACATTACAACACACAAGTCCAAAACTCAGTATGAAAGCAACAGAACATTTTTATGATTGGTTCATATCTCCTTTTTATGCAGTGAAAGAGTCAAGGCCTACATTCCAGCATTTCTTAGACTTCATGTTTAAAATAAAATTACCAGTTAAAAACAAGAAGATGTAAATTAAACCAGAACAACCAATGGGATGCCCAAAATCCATTGAACATAACATGCTTTCCCCTGTTACCCTTGTTTCCTTCTTCTGCCTCCTAAAGTAGAACATAGCCAGGAAAAACTTGGTTTCTGTTTCTGCCTCTCACAATTTATCTATACCTTGATCTTTGTAAATTTACAGAACCAAATTTACACTGCCTTTCATACCTTTCAGAATGTCTATTAATCTTACAGCAGCAGTTTTATTTGATTGGTTACCTTGGCATTGAAGCAATAACTGGGAAAGGCATTTTAATAGTCTTAATTCTCTGCACTGCATTAGAACACACTTTTCCCATTATCTTAGCTATCATTCTATTGTTTACCAATCCCCAAACCTGTTGATGTGCCTCAGACAGTTCAACTCCTTCAGTTAAAACAAGACTGATTAGCAAAAAATTCTGGAATACAAAGCTCAGTGGGATTGTATTTACTCATTAAATGCCAAAGAGCCATTTCGTTCTCCTTATTCCCTTTTATAGCTATTGACTGAAATGTTGCATCAGTTTCAATTATAGGGATTTGAAATGGTGAGAATAGTGGAGAAGCAGAGAATGAGATTTCATGATCACATCAACGCTATAAATACTGTCATTCTTACTGTCTAATGTCCCTTAAGCTTTATTTAATGGTTAATTGATTGCTAAAAATTCTTTCATGTTCATTTAATTTCCAAGAATGTGGCCTTGTTAGTATGTTGTATGTTGGCGGAGCCTTTTTGTTTTTTGTTTTTTTTACAGCAAAATTATATATTATGTGGCACGAATTATGAAGCAGTTGTCATGGAGATGTGGCTAAAGCAGGAGCCTGTGTGCTTTGGAAACTGCAAAGCCTGTGCAAGCACCTTTCCTGCAGCTGCTGCTTGGGGTAGCACGTGGATGGTTCCTTGCACCATTCCTGGGTGTGATGCTCTCACAGTGCTACAGGCAGGTACCTCTTGCTTCACAACTTCCCAGGCATGAAACTGGAAATTTTACAGTGGAATGCAAAGCCCGCAACAAGGCACAGAACTGAAATATATTGAATTGCTCTGAAGCTGATGTCTTATCAAGGAAATGTAACTTGAGACAGAAATGAAACAGGTCATCTTACGAGCTTGAGATCTAGGTCTACTTTGGCTGCTTTGATATATCAATATTAATTAATTTAGCTACAAAGAAGCAGGCACAAAAAAAGCAATGTTAACGAACCAGTGCTTGCAATCTGGTGGCTCAAGATTTGCTTACCTCTGTAAGATTTTGGTAAGTAGGTTACAGAACTGTTTCCCTCTGTTTGCACAGCTGTGAAATGGGGACATTTATGCCTAATTATCTTTATAAACTGCTTTAGAGTTTTCAAGATTGAAAACACCATTTGGATGTTAGGAAAAAACCCAACACTTCTATCTCATAACTTTTCCAAAAGTTTATATTCATCTGTCTCTCTTAAGAGTTGTACTTTATTTTATGTGTGCACAAAATGATATAAATCTTAAGCAAGTTTCATTCTTTAAGCATCACATTCCATCCCCGAGAATCAGTTTGACAATGTTTTTGCTTGCATGTTACCAAAGAGCACAAACTGGCACGATGTTCTGCAAGACAAGGTTTGCAGTCTTACAGAAACTCATAACAGATCTTGCTATCATTTGTGGCAGTGCCTGCAGAAGATTCTGGGTTTTCTGACAGGGAAAGCAAGATACAGCCTTACTTAAAATTGCTAAGTAGATTGCACATTAAGCATTAAGTTCACTCTCTCATATTTTCATAAATATGTAGAAAATCATGATGCCTTGCAAAATGAAACTTAAGAGACCAGTTCATGAAAAAATTATATGCTCCATTTACTCTGGCCTCCTATGTACTTTATTCTTTATTAACTCACTTATTCTTTTTATACAGGAGACCATGTCTCTAATCTGCACCCCAGAGGGCTGGGCAGCAGGTTGGGGAGGAGTGAGCCAAAACAGGTTTTTGTATTTCCAGCACAGAAAGCACATTCAGAAATTCACCCCACATTAGGAAAGAAATGAACCACCCAGAGTTTTGTTGTTTTTTTGTTGTTCTGAATATTTCGTTTTAGTCTAGGTGAATGAATACACAAAATAAAAACAAAAAAAACCTAAGAGCAAAAACGAGACAATCATTCTAAATGGCTATTGTGGACAGCAACAGGGAATTTACACACCCCAAAACATTTTACTGATAGGTTTGCTACTTTTAGAGAGAAGATAAAAATACAATTAAACATTAAACAAGATGAGGTTAATCAACTTTTTTCTCCAGCTAAAAGAGATTGAATCAGAAACAGAGCTGTTGAGGAAAGAAACACAATAAAAACTAATGAAATGCTGTCAATTTACCACTAAGGATGGAGAAGGAAAAGTCAACAAATACTGTTGGAACACAGCTTTTTGATTTTTCTTTTTGTTTTTTTTTTTAGTCTAATTTCTCACACTACAAAATGATACTTGGAAATAATTGATCTTTCTGTGCTTTATCATTCACAGTACCCAAAAATAATCCTCATGGCAAACTATGATGTCATGTTATCCACATTTAGCTGCAATTTGGAGGGCATGGTTTCATTTCTATATTGAAATGACCTGGAGTTCTAGATTAGAGAGGAGCACTGTGTGTTAAAATGCCTGACCTTTAATGCTAATCATGGGACAAAAGTTATTTCAATGATCTTAAATGAAGTTTAATGTCCCCAGTTTGGCCTTACTGTTTGCTGATTTCAGAAGATGTTGACAACTCCATTTGCCAAAATAAACAAGAACAGTTCCTCTCCCTGCTCCTAATGAAAACCAACAGACTGGCTCAGAACTGTCAGGAAGCTCAGGAGCAGCTTCATGTGCTCTGCAATATTTAGTCTCAAACTGAAGGGTAGTCATAGAAAACCAAAGTATATCTTTATTAGAAGATATCAAACTTTAGTTTCATGCCCCAGTGCAATTTTTGTGTTCAGCCTGTTAAAACATTGGTTGCAATTTCGTTGCACATCTATAATGGAAATTTTGTTCCTTGGTGTGAGAGCAAGAGCTGAATGAAATCAGAGAGACAGGAAACTGTGTTGCCTGATGAGCCCTGATAATTACCACAGTTTTAACTGTTGGACTGCCACAGACCCTCTTAATAGCAGAGCAAGAGTGACACCAACCTCCATAAATTTCATTTCATTAGTAGTGCCTCATGCAGATTAGAATGCAATGTTCTGGAATTACTGTAAAATTAAGTAAATTTTTAAGCACAGCTAACCACTGATGGTGGGCCCTAGTCTTCATCCTGTAAGGCCTTGTTTGTTCCCCCTGTGTCACTTCAAAAGGATGTGTACAGAACTGGAAAAACAACAAAGTTATTCCTAACATGTGCCCGTGAGAGTGAATCATGGTCCTTGTTCCTATTGTGCAGCAGAAAATGGGAGTGTGGGAATTTGTAGAGACATTCAAGCAATCATTAATCCTTTTCTACTTGTCAATCAAAAATGTTGTACTCTTGGGGTGAGAATATGTTTGGCTGAGAACAAGCTTTCAGTAAAATAGAGTTGGCAGATGCATATTTGCAGATGCTCATGAAAGATGAATCACGACATTTCCTGACAACAAACACACCAAAATGTCTGTTTTGCTACTCTCTTTCCCTTTGGGTATTGCATCAGCAATATATACTGTATGTGTTTGTATATAAATCAATTATGCACTAACACAGAAAATTCTTTGCTTTCTACATCAGAACAGAACAGTTCTGTAACAATGTCCTGCCACGAGAAAAATGGTGAAGACATCTGAAAGAATTGAATAGGTTCTTTTAGTTTGATTTGACTTAGGTTAGATTTTTTGGTTTTGGTTTGGTTTTTTCCTATTTTTCTTTAAATTAATGAGCCTTGTAAGGAGGAAGACTCTGGCTATGCCACAAAAATCTGCTATTGTAAGGTCTACCCATTAAAATTCTAGTAACCCTTTGAAGCTGAATGCTGCACTCTGCAAGCTGTGGCCTCCCAGGTGATATCTACAAGAGATCCATCTAGTCTGACCTGTTGCAGACTCAGAGCATCAAATCAATATCAGTAAGACTCACAGAAGCCCTCAAAACATAGAGGCTACTAATGGAACAAAGGTAGAAATAAATTTCTCATCAAAGGCTTCAGCCTTTTACTTTAAATTTTATAATACCTTTGTTCACAACTAAGGATTTTTCCCTAAAAACAAATTTAGTGGTACCAATTAGTTCTTTAAAATGGGTTTAAAAGCAAATAACAGCAGTGCATCATGGTAGGTCTTTACTCACAATCATTCTGCCTGAGCACAATAATTACATTTGTCCAAACATTATCTTCCAGGCCACATCCAGCCTTGGCATGAAGAAATCCACAGCGGCTGTTCCTCTTGACTATATTGTTCCAGCCATCATTTATGAGGCCATTCTTGCCCCACTTTTACTTTGAGAAGTTCAGCTGTGTGTTCCAGAGGAATCTGCCCCTGTATTCACTATCTCCCCACACAGATTGGGGACAACTGCTGCAATCACTGGGGCCAGCACACGCCACCCTGGAAAAACAACAAACCCTTGGTTTGAGCATTGAAAGTATTTCATCAGCAGGGCTTTGAACAGATTGTGTTTGCTTGCCATCACTCACTGTTTTTGTATTCAAATAGTCAGGGCAATCACTGCTCTTTGCAGATGTAATCAAGCTGCAGTGCAGGATTCTGTTTCTGGCTAAGGATGTTTATCTGTTATTAAGTATAATATATTGAAAGTCACAGCAGAACTGAGGGGTCAGCGCAGATGCCTTCCATCATGAGTTACCAAGATGCATTTCTTCAAAAAAAACCTCATAGATGAAATGTTTTCAGCTAGCTGAGGTTAATAAAGATAGGTCCTTCATCATCTCAAGGAATGGAGCCAATAACGAGTAACAGAAATAATATCATAAATCATTCTTTATAAAGTAGGATTGACTATTATTTGCTACGATGCCTTTCATGGTGGATTTGCATGCTCTTACTTGTTGAATGACAATAAGAAAGCAAGGAAGAAAGGTCACAGGGGATGGAAGGAGGTACTGCTGTATTTGATAGCAGGTATTGATGTACAGGATAAGCTACCAGCTGACCCTGGCTACAGGATAAGGGGATGTGACCAGCACGGGACTCTGTTCACATAAGGAGACAATCCCTGATCCTGGCGTTTTGAGCAGCTGCTCAGAAAGGCCTGGACCCTCCCAAAAGGCAGCAGCACAGAAATGTGTGTTTTATTGCTGCAGAGCTCCCTTCCGGCCGTGCTCACAAGATGGCACTGTTGGTTGTCGCACACTCCTCGGGAGCCTTCCCCAGCCTCCCAGGAGCGCCCACACAGCCTGGACCTCCCTCGGGAGCTGCATCCCACCCCTGCATCACAGGGCTTGTTCCATACCAGAACCCCCCAGGATGCAAAACACACAGCTCTCCTCTAAATCTACAACCTTCCTCATATCCAAAATGTCAGTCTTTATTTTCCAGTTCTGATTAATCTAACGTCAATAGAAAGTGGGGTTTTTTTCCATCTTTACAGATGGCTTTTCCCTGATAGAAAGCAGGGATAGTCTCTAAATTGGTAGGACTGGAAGTTTCCAGCCTCTGCTGCATTTTCTTTAGCAGCCCAATATTCCACATTATTAGCACGAGTGGTTATCAATGGCTGTTTGCAATGCAGATAAACTTGGGTAGGTTTGGAGACTGCATTGAGCAATATTCAAACCTTAAAGGACCTTTTTTTCTGGGTCCCTGAGATTGCATTCTGCCAGACACACAACAGGTAAGAGCTGAGGCATTTTCTGTTCAAATGTAGCAGTGATTCTTTAAATACCAGCAGCACCCATAAAAATCAGACAAGTTCACAGGGCTTTCATCCAGCTCCTCCTCAGAGAGTGAGAAGCAAAAGGTTTATCATTGCCACTGAACATTATGGCATGTTCTGAGAATTGCTTGAACTGCAGGAAAGAAAAAAAACCCAGAACTCACAAATGTTTATCCAAGGCCAGAATAAGAGACAAGGATTTTTAATGAACATTGACAACTACAGGAGATTTGTGTCAGTCAATGAGAAAATAAAGCATTTGGGAAAGGGAAAATCACACTTTTTTTTTAACAGCAAGCCTAAGTGAACTTCAAAGACACAGCAAAATGAACAACCAGGCCAGAAACAGAGAAACATGCAAATCACAGTTGCCAAGACAAGTTAACAGAGCTTTTGGCTGCAGGTGTTCTGACCAACTACAGTGATCAGGGCACAGAGAAACACCCAGTATGAACTGAGGCAAAATTCCCATCCTGTAAAAAATGAAGAACAGGAAGCTGTGCTTACACATTGCAGATCTGACTGCAGAACACTCAGGTTTGGTGTCACTTGTGATCCAACACAACATACAGTCCAGAGATACAGTCTTAAACTTGCAATTTCCTGCCTTGAGTGGGTAGTTAAATATTTGCTGCTAGCTTTAGTAAAGAGTTTGCATTAAATTAATTTTTTCCCCTACACAATACATATTTTGGAGACATGGAAGATTTTTGAAGGTCAGGCGAATTATTTCAATGTTAAATCTTGTCAGTTTGGTGGTGAAGCTATCACAGAACTCTTGAGGTTGATCAAGTGCAAGAGCACTTTTGCTCCCCTCCATTGTCCACCATGTAGCTCTTTCTCCAACAGCTTTTCTCATTAAATTATTTTTAACAGAGCAGAGTGCTCTGAATCCATCTGAGCCAGTGGCCCTGGCTTGGTTTTTGTTAGTCTCTCTTTTCTTCCCCCTGTTCAGTCACCAAGGCTGCCAAAACACCAGCCATGCCCTTGCCCTGTGGGAATGGCATTTTGACCTCCATTTCCTTTCCTTTCTCATTCCTACAGCTATCTCTAGCCAAAATCACAAATATGACTGGTGCCTTGGAAACACACTTCTCTACTGCAGACCATTCTCACCTGGCCAAATGAAAATATGAGGTGATAAACATTTTGGGACAAGGAGGATGGGGTGTGTGAGTGTGTGTGCCACGCATGGCGTGAGCTCTGTCACCTTGCACCAATAATAACATTGTGTGATGTTAATAAATCCCACCATAGCAGAACATGAGTTTGATGTTCTGGCATGCTGGAACAGGCTAGCCTCTCTTTAATGGCTTGCTACCACCCCAATTTTATTAGTGTTTCTATTCCACTCCCCAGATGATTTTCCTTTTCCCAGCACAGGCTGAGCTTTTGGTGCCATCGATGAGGAGTCTGAATCCAGACCCTGCAAGGGAGATTTGAAGAGTTCACTGGTGGGGAGAAACCTGCCCTTGGCTGCTGCATGCAAGACTCACCACCACTGATATTTCAGATGCCCCAGATTATGACCTCCTTCACTGTGCATTACTCAGAGAGAATGAGTAAGACATTTCTGAGGATGATAGAAACCCAGTATTTTCTGTGGTAGCAGGGAAGAAATTCTTTCTTAAACATCAATTTTGGAATTCTTGTATCAATGATTAAAATTCCCTGGGGTCACCAGGCAAAGTCTGCTGAAGAACAGAATTGATTTTCATAGGCTACAAATCAGATCTGGGAGCTTTAACTGAAATGCAAGGTGTGTGTTCCCATACATATGGGATTGCCTAACTGCTGAAAGGCTGAATAGCCTCCATAAATAGATTTACTGTTTGGCAAAATTACAGCAGTTGTGGGTAATTCATCCAGCACTGGCACCAAGTACAGTTTCCAGCCTATTCTGCAAACCTGGTGTGGAACAGGCCTCAGAGAGAGAGAATCATTTAAGAATGTCCCTAAGTGCTTAGCTGATATAACATCATAGATCCACTGGAGTCACTGGGAGCCTTTTTCTGACTTTTATGGGCTTTTCATAACATCTTCTATGAATCAGTTTTCCAGGTGTAAGAAGGGAATATGAATAACAGCTCTTTCCTCCTATTATTTGTCAGGTCTACTTAGAGTGGAAACTTTTTGGGGCAGATCTGTCCTTCCCCTGCAGGCTCCATGCACAGAACAAAGGTTCCCTGCTCTGGAGGGGAACTGAGAGCTACCACAACATTGTGCTCCAGGTCAAACCAGTCCTAATCCATGGAAGCTCAAATGTGAGGATTTACACACCCACGTAGATTAAATTTGCCACTTGATAAGCAAGTCCTGAAAGAGCTGTGGCTCAGATTTCGGAAACAAGTTTTGAAAAGTGAAATAAATACTTCAGTGTGTAGTTACACTGGAATCTTGCAGTAACTGCATGGCAACTGTGTGGACTCAACACTCCTCATTTAGATCTGCATTAATCCATTATTATTTTTAATTATTTATACCACTGCATTAATCTTAGAAGATACCTGAACCCAAAGAAATTTTTTATTATTCCCTTTAACACCAGCCTCTTTTTAGCCATATACTGTACTAGAGTACCAACATCAGTTTGGTGACTTCATAAAATATCAGCATCTTGATCTGTAGCGCTCTGGATCAAAAAAATACCATAACTAAAAGAAAATAAAGGCTTATACAAAAAAAACCCCATGTTCAGTCACTTGTTTAATCTGCAAATGAAAGGCTGAGATGGCACCAAAGCAGGAAAACTCAGAACATGTACTTAAAATGAAAAAAAAAAAAAAATTCTGATTTATATGCTTAGGTTTTGAGGATCCCATAGTATTTTTACTCTGAAAATAATTAGAAAGTGAGAATCCTTGGTAAACTCAGTCTGAAGAGCTGATTCTCACTAATATAAGTATAAATAAAAGGAGCGTACAAAATCACTTAAACCCCAATAATGTGACTGCAGTTGCCCACCTCTGCCTCAGTGTCACTCTAAAAAGTATCCTTTTATAATGTGCTCTTCAAAAATCAAAGAGAAACCATTAAAGAGACACACATCCAGCAATGATACATGGGTTATTATTTTTTTGCATTTGAAAATTTTCTGTGCTCAATCTAACTTGTAAAAAATCCAAACTCTAAACTTCAACAGGGTGGGTTTTGGCAGTCTGCTTGCATTTAGCATATGCAATAGATCTCTTACATTAATTGTTACTAATTTCTTTGTACCGTACATAAATACTTTAATACTTACAAATGAGGCAACAAAGAAAAGCAATTTGACATTTAATGTTCCACACAGAAATCACAGACACACTGTCAAGGAATTAATTAAAATTACAGTTACATGATAATGACACCAACAATAAATACTCATATACAGGTAATAAATTAACTCATTAATTCAGCCACAACAGAGTTGTAAATAACTATATAAAAATAACAAACATTTTATATCAGAGCTGTAAATGTTCCCTGTTCGCAATTCTGAGTTTTCTTCTTTGGTTGTTACAAATAATTAGGTTTTAATGGGATGTTAAAATGTAAATTTATTGAAGAATCTGTCATAAGTTTGTTGGAAACTTCCTAACAACACTTGAAAAGGTTTCACAGGCTTTTTCAAGGTCTGTCTTACTCATGAAAACAAAAATCCCAAAATAAAGCAATAAAGCATTGGATGTTCATGTTTTTATATATATATAGATATATAGAGAGAGAGAGAGAGTGAGAGGCACACCCCCAAATTATAGACATGTATATCTGCAGGTTCAAATGTCTTTCTGCCAAATACATTTCACTGAGGGACACAAGAACAACAAATCCTTCAACCATTTTTAGGGAAAAAATAGGCTACATCTGTGAACTGTTTTAATTCTAATTAGCAGTAATTCTCCAGGTTTTGTCAGAAACTCTGGGACTGCACTGCAGCCCTCTACAGGCAAAACCCCCAGCACAGGGAAGCAGCAGATCCCTGATACCAGCTCACCACAGGGAGAAAACCCCAAGAGTATTTGGTGCCACTTTGGGCTGCTGTGTCTTTCTGTCAGAAAGAAACGCCATCAATCAATCCATCCTTACAAGGCAGGAAGTCCAAGGACACCCAGCCTTCACCCAGTGATGGGTGTCACTTATTTTGTCTTGTTTCTCATATAAACAAACACCTTATTTTGTCTTGCTTTTCATATAAACAAACACCTTATTTTGTCTTGTTTCTCTTGGAGCTGTTTCCACAGCACAGTTTTGGAAAACAGACCTGAGTGATGCATGCCCAAAGTGCTGCAGGTGTCCTGCTGCTAAAGCTGGGGACACCACCTGATGCTGTCACCCACAAGCCCACAAAGCACCTGGATGTTTTATAATCTGATGATTTTAATCCTGCAGTGTTTTCAGTAAAATAGATTTCGCAGGATGCGATTTTGTTTTACTGACACACTCTTCGATAGGGAGCTCAATCAGAGATTTCACTACAGAACACTTCAGGATCACATCTCTAGTGGCAAAACCCATGGCATGCTTCCAAGCTACCAGTCAGGAATGGTTTCACTCCCCACACACTTACTTATTACAAATGACTCACTGGGTATTTAAAATGGTATCTAAAATGAAACAGGATATCACTAAGCCGTATAAGGGAGATTTAGATTGTCCAGTATCTTTCGATGTAGACAATAAATTTCTTGAAACAACCTGCCCTAGTTTATGCTTAACACTAAAATAGGCCTCTTAAAATGTTAAAATAAAGCAATGTTTCAAAATTTAATATTTGGTGCACATACATAGTTTCTTCACAAATATCTTATTTCCCACCTCATAGTAAAAGTGTGCTACTTCTTAGCAGGACTGACACATTCTTCATTTAAACCACAACCAACTTTTTTCAGTTGCTATTAATCCATAAATTGTCCAGGCTATGCTTTCCTCATAATAAAATGTATTCTGAGCAAGTTAACTCTCTCAAACTGCAAAATATGAGCTAGTTTATTGCCATTTCTATGATAAGTATAGAAATCAGTTTGGTAGAACAGGTTCATTACAAGAACAGTAAAGTGTACAGAAAGTAATGGTTGTGCCAATCTTCCCCTGGGACTTATTCTGAAAAACCCTCTGCCTAATGGACATAAAGTATTCCAAGGGCTTTTAAAGACAAACAAAAATAAGATTCCAGTTGAAATTACAGTTACTTTGGCCACCTTGAATGCATATTTATGTAATAAAAATATACCTCAAAACCAGTATAATATTGTTTTAATACTAAGCTTACCGTTTCATCGGCAAGAATGACAAGACCATAACAGGAGTAAATTTATATGTGTATCCTGTGCCCAAAAACAGCTACATTCTTTACAAAAATTGCCAAGTTCTCAAAGTTAGCAATTATAGATGAATTTGTATCTAGTTTTTTTACAGCTTTTCCCCCCTCTGAGTATCTCAAAAAGTAACTGTATCAGCTAAAACATAAAGTACATTTCACTTATTTTCCCATCTAAATATGCCATTGTAGCATGCCAGCATCCAATACTATATGTGTGTGCAATAGAATCAGAAACTGAGTACAGGCATGATTTTTTGCCATTTGCTCAAAAAAGTATTCTAAAACTAATGCATTCCCTGGGGGGGGGAAAACCCAAAAATTATATCAGAGAGGATAAAGAACCATTTTCAAGCTATGCAGCTAAATTCCTGTTGATCAATAAGGCTAAAATGATTTTTCTAAATTGAGGAATTTGCCAGTGAATTCTCTTTAAGTGCTCTCCTGTTGGAGGCTGTGCAAGGGAAAATCCAAAAAAACAGCATAGACATTTTTCCATAGCAGGGGAAGGGAACCAGTGAGCCAAGACAGGCTGATAGGCTCCCTCATAATTTGCTATTTCAGGTGAAGGGAACCAATGAGCTGCATAGGCCTTAACATAATATTGTCCCAGAGCAGCAGAGAGGGGATCATTAAAGACAAGATGGGCCTTGGTGTAATTTTTGCCAACCCTATGAAAATACATTTGGCATTACTTGTGGTAAGACAGGAACTAACCAAATTGCTGATTTTGCATAATTTTAAGGCCCGGGAATATCTACAAACCACAGCAGAACTGCTGAACTAACAAATGGCTGATTTAACACAATAAATAGCACATAGGAAAAATAATGCAGTAACAGCATCATTAGGACAGCTGCAGAATGAGGGGGAAAAGAACTGTTTGAAAAGAATATTGCCTTTGGAATATGAAATTCAAATGCCAATATGGAACACTGAAATGGGAAAATATGGGAGGTGGTTTCAGGAAAGTAGTTTCCCCAAAGAAATAAAAAAACCTCTGTGCTGGGAAAGTGCCTCAGCACAAACAGTGAGCTGTCAGCCTGGGAAACTGAGGAACAGGGAAGAGAAAGCCAGAGGTTATGGACTCATGAGGGGATGAAAGAAACCTCAAAAAATACCAAGGTGGGAACCAGCAGAAGCAGACCAGCATTAAAACCCCTCACTGTTAGGAAAAAGCTGTTGTCATTATATTGCAAAGGTTTCATATTGTTGTCTCCTCAGTGCAAGAGCTTCATACCTCCTTGGTGTTTCGAGTGGGCAGCTCCTCCAACCACTGACTCCTCCTTGTCCTCAGAGTATCCAGCTGACTGCAGTTCCCTCAACCACCCAATCCACTCTTTTATATAGCACTCTTCTTCTTATTAGCTACACTTTGTGGCCTGTTAAAGTCAGGCCTGCTCATAATCTTTAATAATTAACCCAGCTGCAACTCTTTAGGGGGTAAGATTACTTTCTATACTACCTTTATTTACTTATATTCTATCCCCCTACAAAAAGCTGCTATGGAAGCAAAGACCTTCTTCAGGAGCAGTGAGATGAGAGTTTGGAGCCCTGAGCTGTGGGACACTGAGGACCAACAGCAGTTCCTGGTGGGCCACAGTGGGCCGGGACAGCTCCAGGATTTGGGAATGCTTGTCACAACCATGACTGGGCCCTTTTTTTGTGACTGGATACTGAGCACTTTGCTACAGCTGCCCATTACCATTATCATTAGAGCTCTCTCGTGAGGCTATTAGAGCCATTTGCCATCCACTGCCATTCTCTTAATTACCTCAGAATCCTAATTGTCTGTTGTTATTGATTACTTATGCTTTATCCATCTCACAGTTAAATATTGATAAATCATAGTTGCATTTTGTACTACCTTGCTTAAATTTATAAAAGCTATTAATCAATGTAAGTTTTTAAAATCTCTCCTATGTATTTCATGTAGTCACAGTCTCTTTATTCACTGATATGTTGGTCAATCCTTTCTTTCTCCATTTATAGGTCAAACTAGGCAAAACTATTTACCCCTGTTATGGAAATCAACCCACATAGATGCTCTTTAGAAGAAAGAGCCATTCCCAGCTAAAGACATTGTGATAAAAATTAGAGCTCATTTAGAAACACAGAAATACAACAACTGCAAGAGTCACTGTGTTTCTCAAAGCTCTGCTGCCACTGAGCATTCATTGAGTCAGAGTTCAGCCCCCATTCCCCATCCACTGTGTCCACAGGCAGGACAGGAGGTGAGAGATGAGTCTACAAAATATGGAGTGAAAGTGGGTTTTGCTTTTTTGTCATTGTCTCTGTCCAATTCTATTTTAATTGATAGTATGTTAATTTTTCTCAAGTTGAGTCTGTTTTGTGTGTGACAATCATAGTTAGGTGATCTCCCTGTCTTTATCTTGGCCCACAAATTTTTCATCTCACTTTCCCTGTGATGAGGGGAGACCTCATTAGGGTCTGCAGCTTCCTCATGAGGGGAAGAGGAGGGACAGGCACTGATTTCTGCTCTCTGGTGACCACTGGAGTGGTCTGGAGTTGTGTCAGGGAAGGTTTAGGCTGGACATTAGGAAAAGGTTTTCCTCCCAGAGGGTGTTTGGGCACTGGAACAGCTCCCCAGGGAGGTGGTCACAGCCCCAAGCCTGACTGAGTCCAAGGAGTGTTTGGACAATGCTCTCAGGCCCAGGGTGTCAGTGATTCTTGGGGTTGTTCTCTGCAGAGCCAGAGGCAGATTTGATCCTTGTGGGCCCTTCCAGCTCAGGATATTCCACAGTTCTGTGATCCCACCCCATCCTGGGGAGCAGGGGGAGGGCTGGAGGTTTGACCACAGCTCAAAGCTAACCCACTCCCAAAAATCCCCACGTGCAGGGATGTAGTGAGAGTGTCCTGATGCTGTGACTGTGAAGGAAAGGCTCAGATGAGATTTAGCTATGCTTTGAGGCAGATGGCCAAGCTCACTGTAACAGCTAACCTTTACCCATTGGCTGACAATGAATCTATCCAATATTTTAACAAAAGGAAGGAAGAATTTTATTTCCACTCACAGGAAATTCTACTTCAAAAGTGTGACTACTTTTCTGGAAAAAATCCTTTGAACTGTTAGACTACTTTTTCCACATTTCTATGCAAACCAATTTCCTTCAGGACAGGAAATCTTGGAACTACAACAAAGAGAAATCAGAGGGTTTTTTAATAGTCTACCACTTAGAACAGCTGTATAATATTAAGTACAATTGACACAAAGCATGTCTTGAGAGCAGCTGAAAACACTTAGTGCAGGAAAATACCATTTTCTGCTATGCCTTGGTCTCTTTTTATAAATTTGCTTTCAGTCTTCCAGGATGAACAAATGAGGAGAAAGATTAGGGAAAAAAAAAAAACAAACCCAACCTGACCTGGTTTGTGGTTTGGTTTGGCTTTTTTTAATTTAAAAAAAAATGTCCTACGCTTGTGTTATTTCACCAGCCAGCCCTGACTTGCCTGGAAGCTGCTCACCAAGGACCAAATTCCCTCAATAAGTAACTCAGTACTCACATAATGGGCAAGGCATTCTTGCAGCCATGGTGACAGAGGGCAGCAGCAGAAGATTCCAGGGAATTAACACTCTTTTTAGCCCTTGTTTAACTCAATTAATTTCTTCTCTGAATGCTACTGGTGAGAACTACAAGTGAGGCATGAGGTGGGGTTCTCTGATCAAAGGAGGAACTTCTGTCATTAAAGGCCACAGGAATCACTGACTCCTTCCCTGCAGAGTTCCAAGTGGGAAGTGGAACTTCATTAAAACTGTAGCTTTGACTACCTTGGCTGGAAATTACAATGCAGGGTTTATTACCTCGTGTAGTCCTCTGATGTATATTTCACTTATCATAGATTATGAATTAATAGAGGCATGATTTTAGATAAAAGGATGGAAGGTAAATGTCAGCAGATGATAATATTCTCTGTATCAACATAACTTCTCATGTTGACTCTGTAGAACCTTCTCTTGAGGCTCAATCTGCCAGTTTGTGATTTATGAAACAGTTTAAGGTGTATATTTGACAATCAACTAACCCAATTACTTCAGTCATTATCAATCTTCTTGATAATTTTGGTTTCATTCCAATACCTACTTGTGCCTGTGAGAAGGCTCTGTTGCTGTCAAGGGAAAGTGGGTCACGTTTCAGTCTGGATGGGCTGCAATAACTGTCATTGGATCATCTTCAAGAAGCAGGAAGTTCCAGTGCTAGAAAACTAAGAACACTGTCTTTAGTCTGTGTTTGGGGCTTTTTGTTTGCTTGTTTTCTTTTCCCCCCTCCAGACAGCCCCAAGTGATGAAGGTATTGAAACCTGGCACATCTAATCATCTTTCTGGCCATCTGACTATTTATCATGGCACTCAGTCTCCAGGATGGGAGTAGGATGGGCTTGAATTCAAGTTTCCTAAACCTGACAATTTTATTCTAGTTTCTGCAAATTATAATAACAGCAACAAATTTTATATATTTTTTCATTTAATTTATTATTGCTGTTAGACTTTGTGTCTACACTGCTTCCAAAACAAAAAAGTATCTTTTCATGTCTTTCTTATTTCTATATTAACAATTTCTTCTTTCACCAGATGCAAACCATTTGATGTTGCTAAGCTTACACACAGCCATTGTTATTGTTATCAGTATTAGTAATGGAATCATTATCATTCTCATCACTAAAAACGAGCTCATTATCAGATAAGTCAAAATTTCCTCCCAAAGATCTTGAGGTATTTTATTTTCCTCATTTGTATTCGCAGAAGTCATTTCTTCCTCACTTGCTGGAGATGAAAATGCACCCTCCATAAATAAGCTGCTATTCTGCTCATTATGCAGCTTTGATTATTAATTTTTCTCATCTCCTTTGCAGCCCAAGAGTGATTGCATCTCTAACTGGTTTGTGGCTCCCAAAGGATTTCCTTTAAAAAGCAGCTATTTGGGTTAAGCTGTGGTTCTGTGGGTTTGTGAGAATGCTGACCCAGCTCCTGAAATCCAAGGGCGCTGGCAAGACTGACAGCTGAGCCAAGATCTTGGGGAAGAATTGATAATTATGACACCAGTGACGAGCTGGCCTTTCCCTAGGGCAGAAGAAAGGTTCCCCATCTTCCCACAGGGGCAGTTGTGGGGTTCTTGGGGCCGTCCACAGGCCAGGACTTTGATGAGCCTTGTTCATCCCTTCCAACCCAGAGTATTTTAGGGCTTTGTGTTTCTCCCATGGGCCAGGCGAGCTCAGAACTCAATGTTCACTTTCGCTGTGCCATGGTTGGCTCTTCTGTAAACCCCAGTTCTGCACAAATATCTGCTCAGCTCTTTCCTGTGTGGAACAGCAACTCCAAGGCTGCTCCTAAACCTCACCAGCCAATGTTCTAGTGTACAATACTGACTGTCTTCACATCTATCTGCAGGATGAGGTTATGGTTTGACTTTCATCAGGTTTTGTTTCATCCCTCTCTAATTTCTTCTTGACACTACACAGACAGTGAGATTTTTTTCCCCAGATTTATTTGACATGGGAATCCTTTTCTCCTACACTCCCATGAAATGCCACTTTGTGTAACTGGGATCAGGAACAGACTTGTCCAACAAGAAGTGCCAGCACATCAAGAGCAGGACATTTGGGAGTAGAGTATAATCAGTCTAGGGAAGAGGGGGAGTTGTTTGGGTTTTGTGGCTCTGTTTTTGTTCTGCTTTTCGCTCACAAAGAAATATTTCTGATGATGTGGTACAGAAAACTACCTGATGTGTGAGCTGTAAGTGGCCTTTTAAAATTCAATTAACTTTATTTAATGGGTTTCATGCATTTGTAATATCAAGGAGTCACATTACTGAAAATTAGTTTCAGTAATGTTCTTCTGATATTACTGCACAGCTATTTGTTGCCAAATGGAAAGAAAGCTAATTACTGGACTTAGTTGCTCACACAGATATTGCTTTACCCATCTTCCCTCACACAACATAAGATTATGTATTCATGCATGCAACTTAATAATATTTTTAATCTGAGATTATCTTGACCCCTTTAGAAAACTGTGTTCTTCTGTTTGTTTAGCCAGGAAAGTTCACAGCCAGGCAAAGAATTTAGATTCTTGATTTCCATTTAATTTGCAGAGTTTAAATTATTTAAATTTATTTTGTGCACAAAATTTTAGAGACATTTTTTACACAAATTATGCCTAGAGAGAGGCATAACAAGGTGCTTTTACCTGCACCATCCTGGCATCAGCCACCTAACCAAGCTGCAGGACTAAGCAGATCTTTCTAACAGCTTTTTATAAAGAACTCACCATTCCTTCCCAATGTACTGGGCAAAGGCTACTTAATATTTAATTAAGTAAATTAAAGTTAATTAAGTAATATTTAATTTAATTCAGCCAGACTTTTGGAGGAGAAATCCAGATTGAAGCCATCTTTTGAAACCTTTCAACTTTGCTTCTTCCTAGAAATAACACAAATATTTAAAGGTTCTGGAATATTTGTGCAGATCCTATAGGTCATTATTCAGTTTGGAAAAAAAAATGTGGCTTTAAAATGTCACACAAGTATTTTTCCAACAACAGAAATATCAGTACTATATAATAAACTTGCTAAAAATAAATTTAATGCATGGGAACAAAATGATTCCATTTCAAGGACACTGTTCCAGCAGAAAGATGGAAACCAAGGAGTGATAGTTTTTAAGGATACATGGCAAATATGTTTCATCATCACTACACTGACTGCACCAAACCTGTAAAGACCACTGAGTTTTGTTTAATGGGAATTCATATTTTCTCTGCATTTTGCTATTAATTGCAGGCTGGTCAAAACTAAAAAAGCAATATTAAGCACAGAAAAAAATGATGGCAATTTAACTTTGAATTTATACCTGCTTTAAGTAGAGTGCATTCAGTATGTTATGAATCTTGGTTCATTTCAGACAGAGCTGTAGCATATTATAGATTTTCCATAAAACAAATCATATTTTATATATAGATATATAACTTTTGCAGTACTTATCTATTTTTCTGTAATGATCAACCCAGAGAGCAAAGTAGGCTGGCTAAATTAGATAGATTGCATGACAACAATCAGAAAAAACAACAAAAAACCCAAACCAAACAAAGCTATTTTCTTTTATTCTTTCTCTTACCTTAATGTTCTGGCTTCTCTGGTACCTAGTAGAGAAACTGTTTTCTAACTTTTAATATTAAATTAAATTTAATACTACATTAATATTATAGTAAAAGCCCCAACCAATAAACAAGCAAAAACTTGCATTTATACATTTTGATGACTTTCATGGGAAAAAACATATGGAAAACTTAATTATATGAACTATATATACATATTTGTAATGGGAAACAACTACAATTCAGCATCATCAACCAGTTCTTCCCCAGAATTTGGATGACTTAACTGATCCCAAGTCAGTTGGTGTTTCATTTACCACTGACATTCATTCACACCTCAATTCTTGTCAGGTCAGAAAATATTTAATGTGACAAAGAAATTTCAGTATGAAATTAAGAACAGAGAGGATTATAATTTTTGATTACCTACCCAAAATGGTGGAGAAATTAATTAAAACTATTAATTTCCCCTTTCATTTTATCTGAGATAGACCAAAACAAATTACGAGTCTTTCTCCTTATATTGTGATTATGGGTTGAAAAAGTTCTCACCTGAATAAACTCACAGCATGGATTAAGAAATACAAAAATGCCTTTTTTGTTATCAGCTGGATTCCCTGCAGGTGATTGAAGAGTTCTTGAAAATTCCGAATTCAGAGACCTTTAAGATTGATGTAGTTACAATAAAAACATTGATATCCTTCCTAAATAATTTCAATAAACCATGTCAGAAAATTACAAACATTCTTCCCCTAACAGTGGCAATATAGCTTTAGCAAAATACAAGTATTTTAGTTATGGGACATTCTTTTTGCTGGTGCAATGTGAAAGATTTTTTAGTTATTTATTTGAGTTAGAGATTGTACAGAACAGTTCTTAAAAACAGATGGAGGTTTTGTTAGCGTTATTGAACTTACCACAAGGAACAATATTATAAACACTCACACTCAAGGTAGGCACGGGAGACTTTGCCCTATTTTATTTGGCACAGCCATATCATGGATATGAGTCTATTACCTTTTGGGAGAAAAGTGGAAAAATGTGATAGCTTCATAATACAGGGAGGTGGTGGAGTCACCACTCCTGGAAGTGTTCAAGAAATGACTGGATGTGAAATGACTGAATTCTGTGATTCATTAAGATAGTCCACAAATTGTATAGAAAAGGATTTCTTTACCACTTGTAGCAAGAGCTCACACAGATTTTTTCAAAACATGAAGTCAACTAGGATAAAAAATGTGGAAACCAAACATTTATGCCCAGCAAAACAGTAAACAAATTGTAAGAGTTAATATTTTCACCGGCAGGACAGAGAAATGAATACAACCATGGCAAGCATGGCAGACGACCCTCAACTCAGCAAAAATGAAGCATTTTCCCTGTGGAAGAGCCACCCCAACAAAAACTGTGAGCATTCCCAGAGTGGAACAGGATTTTGCTTTGGGCTCCCCTTTGCTCTGCTCCCTTCCCCAGGCTCTGGGGAGGCTCAGTAACTCCATGGTTACCTGGGGGTGCCCTGGACCCACTGGGGGCTCTGCCCTGGAGGGCAGAGCTCAGCAGGCACCTTTCTGCTGCTTTCAAGAGCTCCTTCACACTCCACCCTGGCTCCTGCAGAAAAGCTCTTTGCTCCTGAACACAACGGTGCACTGTAGATCTGGGAGGGTTTGTTCCCTAACAGCTCTGGGTGTTACATTAATGCTTGTTTTCCCCACACATACATTGGAGAAATAACACTGACTGCACAGGATAAAGCACTGACCAACCTGAAATTCTGAACAGATCTTTGTAGCCTTCCAGCTGCTCCAGAAATTATCCCTCTGTGCTCTTCCTGTTCTGCTTTGACATATGATGCTGCCCGAGTTTCAGACTTTCAAGTATCATTGATAGATTTAACCAGTTTTAGTTTTTAAATGGCTTTTCTGTCCTTCATTTAGGGGGAAAAAAATATTGAAACATTCAACATGTGCTAGAATTGCCAGGAGATAAATTGTCTTTGATTTTAAATGTGTATTAATGGGTCAATATTCTCCTTTCTTGCTATATACAGATCTCTCATTAATTATATTGTCACTATAGCTGCAGAATGAATTTGACCTTATTCGTTGAGCACCATGTTTTAGTATTAATAGTTTTTGTTCTTAACAGCAATTGGGAAATACAGCCAGACATGGTGATTGATATATTCCCATCTTTATAGCATGGGACTACTCATTCAAAAGATGCAATATGAAAGAGGGAATCAATAATGATTTATTTCTTTTTTTTTTTTTTACCTCAAACCAATTAATACATGTGCTTGGTGCTGGCTTTGTATAAATTTAATACTGACCTGTAAAACTGATTTGCTCTATGTGTCAAATACAACAGAAAAGACCTGAATTTGAACCATCATGCATCTCTGGGCTGGGGCTATCAGCACAGGCATTTGCTCAAATTTGAATGCTTTTTTTTAATATAAAGTAAATATAGAGCTAAGTGTGTCCAACTTAGAAAATGTATCAACTTAAAGGGTGATTTTTTTAGGGAGCATAATGTCTTCAATTCTAAGCAAACAGGGCTTTGGTCTAAAATCCTACCATGGAAAAATAGCACTAAATTAACTAATTTTAGTTAGTCAGTGAAATATTTTTATCAGGGGGAAAGGGAGCACAATAGGAATAATCTGCAATGGATAAAATATGAATGAACTGGAATGTAGACACACATTTGCTAAGGTAATACAGCCTTGCTTCACCAAGACATTCCCAGGCATTGACAAAAAGAATATCAAAAGAAAGGCTTTAGGCTGGAGAAAGTAATAATGAGATAATAGTAAAGTTTAACTAGACAATATTACAGAAATGTTTTATTCAGGCAAACCCAATGGAGTTTTATCAGGAATTTCATTCAAGCTGGATGATAATGTCATTGTACCACTTCATTTGAATGGGGAAAAAGAGAAAAAACAAGGGAAGGTGTCACTAGAACAGTGTCTATCCACATTGTCCTTGGAGCCTATTAGGAATCTTCTGCAGGAATTTCAATGACACCAGAAGAGAAATCCATGCATAACAAGTTGCCACACAGAGAAACAAACAGCCTAACTTTGAGCAAATTATTTCTCTCTCCTGCTTGAAACAAAGCAGAATTCAGGAGGAGTTTAGGATCTCTACAACGGGACAGTCATGCAAGAAGACATACAGCATTCAAATCTAAGGCTCAAGGGTTCAGAGAAACTGCTTTCTCTTCAAGAGGGAGTCCTGCTGGCTATTTCCTGCTGTGGCCAAATCAGTGTGTTGCTCTCTTATCCCACATTCTTAAGGAATTGCTAAATGATTGTGTCAGTACTGGGAGCCACTGCCCTACTCTTCCTTTTAGTGTCACTATGTGTAGAGGTAATCATGATTGGCATTGGCAGAATTTAAATGGAACAGAAACACAGTGTTTTGTGTGTGTGTGTGGCACTTTTATTAGTCAGTCGGTCGAATTTCTCTTTAAAAGTATTAAATTGATTAAAATGTTTATTCCTATAAGAAAATACAGCTCATGTTCCTTTTGAGAACTGTGATATAAGAAAACAACACTACATGCCTTGAGCTAGTGTATTTCTGATTTATGCTATTGTCTAAAGCACAATCAGAGAGCAAAGAAATGGGACATTTTAAAGTCTGCTGAGCACTGGAGATGTGCAAACAGCTCTAGGTTATTTAGCACAGTTTTCTAGATGGATATGTAGGGGAAACACACTGCTCAAGTAGTCTGCAGCTCCCACTCATAATCATAACATTTTGTGGGCTACTCTGTAATAAAACAGTCTGAAATCTAAAAAGCCAAAACCAAAGTGAAGCCTCACCAAACCCCTCTGAGAACAAACCCCTGCCAGCTACCTTAAAGTTGATTTCTTTCCTAAAGTATAATTGGTTTTTGCTTGCATTGGTTTTGCTGCATATATATCAATGCAGGCACATTGATATATAAAATACTGATTTCTGCTACTTTCATAATTGAGCATTTCCATCTCTGTTTAAAAGAGATGGTTTAAAACCTGTTTTAAAAGAAAAAGAATTCCAAAGGTTTCATTGCATTAGCACCCTGAATGTATTTCAGTTCCACATGTTGATAAAGGCCCTCAATCACTCTGACAACTGCAAAGAATCTGAAAATTCTACCAAATGGAATCAAGATCAATTTTGACAAATTGCTTTAGTTTGCTTAATTTAAGAATAAAGGCATAGACGCTTACTTGAATAATGCTGTGTCCTGAGGACACTTAAGCATATGGAAAAATTTAAATTAGTTTGAAGGATCTGCTTTACCTTACCTGGAGTGGGGTAGTATTTCCTCTTATAATTGTTATTCCACGACAAATATTGCCAGGGCTGCAATAGAACACGAGGAAGATTTTGTTCTCTTTTCTGAGGAAAGCCTTGGCAGGTATCAGATGCTGCTGGGACCATGGGTACCCTGCTGGGAAATGAAATTCTCTTGCATCTTGTGCTATTTAACCAAACAGTGACCTGTCCTAAAAGTGCTGCTCTCAAGGACACTTCAGGTATATTGAAAGGAAATTTCAATGGTAAGAGAGGCAAAACCATTAACTGTAAATCAAGGAGTCTGTGTAGTCCAGCCTGCCAGGGGGCTCTGACTGGTCTGAAATTTCATGCCATCTTACCAGATTTACAGTGATGTGACTGGCACAGAGTCTGACTTGCCATCTTTGATCCATTAAAATATTCAGGCACGTGATTTTCAACTTCAGAAGTCCAAGTGCCCTCTTTCAGTGTCAAATTCATCCCTGATGGTACAAACTCCAGAGTGATTCTGCTGCCTTGTACAGCCTTTTCCCATTTGCTCTATTGCAAGTGGAGTGACTGTGACTTTAAACTAGTGTAATTGGGAGTAAAACTTGGCTTTTTAAGTCTATTTCTATTTTTAAAATGTTCACTGTCAAGTTTCATGAGGTCAGATGTGAAGATAAATTTGTTGTTTAAGCTTCTTCCTCCTGCAGGCAAAAAGCTTAATCATTTTTTTCTACTGACCTTGTCTTGTCGAAAGATGAGTCAATGAATCAAGTTATGAATGATATATCATGAATAAATGATTTATGCAGGGTCAGATCAAATATGATGTATTACTTAGGTCCTTGAGTATTATTGCATATAAAGATTTATCCAAAGTGTCATACAATTGGTCAGGGAGAGAATTCTTAAATCTTTTTACATCCTCTTGGAAAAAAAAAACAAACCCACAAACCCCCTCCAGTATATAACTGTTCTCTGACTAGAGAAATCTATCTTGGCAAAAGATCTCTGTCTTTGACAAAGGCATAAGAAAGAGAGTCCAGCAGTCACAGTTCTCTGCTGGAATGCAGGAGCCACCAACCATCCCTGCATTTCTCTTTCTTAGCAATCTCCCTTTGCCTTAGTCCCACTCTCTACAGCAGAGGAAAACAGAAAACCTCTTTAGTCACAGGGCTGTTGTGACACTGACCAGCTGAGGGCCCCAGGGCAATCAGACAACCAATTTATTTTCATGTAAAATTTACAAGAGTGAGTTTTCCCCTCATAAATTTACTTATGGGTTCAGAACACCTTTCTGCCTTAGCCTTCATTATATTGATTACTCATTATTGATTCCGAACAGTATTGGAATGACAAACACCTTCTCTGTTTCTCCAAAAAGGATTGCCTTGCAGCAGTAGCCAGTGCCCCTCTTAAGAGACTTTATTAAAGTAATTACAAACTTGGAAATAGTTCCTTACATGGGCTGGACTGGAGATCCCTGGAGAGTTGGCTGAGGCCTGGCCATAACTCTCTGCAAAGAAAACTGGTGCAGAAAAGCAATTTAAAAAACTTACTAAAATATTATTATGGAAACAAAAAAACCCAATGTTCCATTAGCCCTCTCCACTTCCTGCTGTTCCCATTCTTGCCCTGTAAATCTGATGGTTTGTGGCTTCTCTTTCCCAATGTACTTAACTCTCCTTCCCTGTTACCATTACTAATTCCAACACTCCCAGTACTGGGAAGGACCTTCCAGCCACCACCAGGGTCACCTGTTCTATGTCTGCTTAGTGAGTTGCCCATCATGGTCAGTTATTTATTTTCATTTATTATAAAATTATAATAAAGTGACAGGCATCAGCACATGCAATCGGAAGCAAATTAATGTATTCTGAAAAGGCCTTTTTCTCAGAAATTTTAATAGGTGACAGAAAAGTTGGGTAAATATAATCATTCTGACAAGAAAGAGTTTGTCTTATCCTGACCAGTTTGTAATTGCACATGGATGGTGAAGGCTTCGTGGAAATAAGAGCACAAAACATGAGAAATGAATCATCTGTCAAGTATTTTGCCCTGTGTTGTGACCAGAACTAAGTACCTGCAGTCAGTTTACAAAGCTGCATCAAATTGCACAGCCTAGAACCAATTCCTTGGATGACCAGCAAAGTAAGTGAGGCAGAATTCTGCCAATCTAAAATTGCACAGTTAGGAGGTACAAAACTGGTTTAAAAAAACCTACAATATTGCAACCAGTCACTGCAAATTGTTACCACTAAATCTAAGAATGAAGTATCAGTGAAGTGTGCCATGGAACATCAAGTTAAATTCTTCATAAATTAATAAAAATGTTACATGACACGAATTTATGTATTGGATTTTCTTACAGTAAAAAGAATTATTTTAAAAGATGCCTTTTTATTTCAACTGCTACTCTCCCTGCTATTTTATAATAGTGAATGATAATGAAGTTGTCATTTTTTCCTACAGGATAATAAATTTCCTTGCTATGAGTACAAGGCTATTGCTCACTCACAGGGCCCTGATTATGTTGTGCTAGGAGAGCATGACAAGTGCTTTATGAATGGCACAGTCCTGAAAGTGAACTCAGTCAGTGCTCATTAGAGGGTCATCCTCCTAGAATCTGAAAAAGTGAACTTCATGCGTGGGGGTATTCTCCAATTTTTCACACTCGCTGTATAAGTAACACCTGCACATCAAGGTCCCCCAGCATAGTTCTGCTTCTTCATTTCAGTTAAAGCAGTGATCTTTCACTTCAGGAAAAGCAGTGACACATGACATATGTGGAAACTTACTCACATAATTTGACCATCTTTCATAGACAGTCCCATGCTGAGAAACACCTGCCTGTCACCCCAGCTGGAGACAAATCCACCCTTACAAATTCCTGCACTGAGGTCTTTTATTATTCAGAGGAAAAACACAGAATTAGGGTTAGAAATGCCAGCATGTTTGTGGTAGATGCAGATGGCAATCTTCTGGGTTTTTTTGTCCTTGTTTCTCTGGATGCCCTATTCCAGTCTGGACTGTAACAGCTCATTTCTGATTACACATTTCAGTATTACACATTTCAGTGCCTGAATAGTCACAGGGCAGTGGCCTTCTCTCACATTACAACCTGCACATATCCATGCAGACTGGACTGAGACCAGTTGTTAAACCTAAGTTTCTCCCTGTGTGTTATGTAATGATCTCCACAGGTTTACACTATCAAATCAAAAGCTTTTTTCACTCGTTTTGACTTTTTGATATTGGCACCAGAGTTGTCTGGGAGAGAACCAGAGCCAGTGCTCCATCCTGTACCCTCTAGTGCATCAGAACTGCCCTACCAACACTGCCTCTCCCAGTGCCCTCCCACTTCTGGTACCTCCAACCCACTGCTGATCCCACCAGAGCCTGGCCAGAACCTGCTTCTGCTCCCTTAGTGCTCATCAGCCAGGTACAGAAACATTTCACTGTGACAGCATCAAATTATTCATTACTCCACTCTCGTGGTTACCAAACCTGCAGTTCATGTAAAAAGCAAATGCTTTCATAATTACATGATCCTACCTGAATCCCACATGGATCTCTGTGCTGTGACTGGATGAGAAATACATTTCCTAGTGCCATGGCAATCGCAAGGTTAAAGAAATCAGTGAAAAAGATTGGATACATATAGCTCCATTCTCTTGAGAAATTCTCCGTTCTATACCAAGCTTGACTACTTGGAATGTTTATGTGTTAAATATAGTTTGTTTTTTTTTTTAATTCCTGCTCAGATAGGTCCTTGGTGAGAGAGGATAATGGTCTGATCTCCTAATCAGAGCCACAGAGAAAGATATCGGTACCCAGGCAAAAACCATTTTGTTTCAATGCCATTTTTCATTAGTATTGACTTCCACAGATCTATCAGCAGGAACTGAAAATCAGGGAGATACCTAAAATTGGTGGCTTTTATTTTCATGGCACAGGTTTACATGGCTTAAAGAAAACATATCCTGAAGGAATATTTTTCACAAATTAGTCTTTAGCATTACATGAGATATTCCAGTCAGAGCTGCACTTTGTGGGGAGTTAATTTATCAAATGAGGATAACTATCTAGCCATATTAACAAGGTGTTCCTTTTATTTTTCCTTTCCATATGGTGAACAGGAAAGCAGTTTCAAAACCAAAAGCCTAATGCTTTACAAATTGGAAATAAAATTTGGAAATACACATTCTTTTACAATGGCACTATTTCATTACATCTCTCAAGTGCATTTTAGGCACACAAAAGCCTCTATACTATAAGCAAAAAATGGAATTCATATTTTCATGAGCTAAAACCCACTTTATAATTTCTAGACCTCTGAACTCCAGGAAAAAAGCCTGATCATCTCAATTTCATATAATCTGAATATTACGTACAATCAAGATTTTCAGAACAGACAGCATGCTTTCTTTCTTCAGATAACACTGAGGCTGTTCAGCAGCTTTCCTTTCTATATTTTAGGAGTCTTACCCTGAATACTGTGAGTTTGATCCAAAGTCTCTGACTGGTTTCCAAAATCTATGTTCTCAAAAAAAATACAGGAACAATTTCTTCCCACCTGGAAGACCCATTACCTGAATACCTGGCCTTTCTATAGACCAGCACCTAAAAGTGTGGATAATTCAAAGTTTACCTGTCAGTAAATTATCCCATCCCAGATTCTGAGGTTCTGTCTAGCTATTTTTTTATTTTTTTCCTTCCTTGCCTTTTTCTTTCTTCCCATTATGCTTTAATGCCCTGGGATCTCCATTACTGCATCAGCAGCTTGAGAGGCATATGCTACAGCTTACTGGCAGAACCAATTATAAATAAGAAAGAAAAGCAAACAAAAAAGCAAATGAATATAATTCTAAGCCATTCGGTGCAATGTACATTATACACATCTTCATATTCCAGTTTAATTTCTGGTAACAGTAGAACAATGCAAAAAGACATTGTCTAACTCACTCTGCTTTCACAAAATGCCTCTTACTGAATTCCAGCCCACAGTGCCTTCTGTACAAACACTCTCACAAACTCCAAAAATCATATTCAGAGCACAAGCAAATAAAATGTTCTTCTTAATCAAAGTATGTAGAATCTATTTACATCAATGGCCAACACTCTCTTTTTATTGCACTATGTCATAAAAATACAAATTGATACAAAGTAAACTAATTTTGCAAATAAGCTGTTTTATTCAGACTCAACATTCTATAAAGTGTTATAAAAATCAACCTTTCATTGCACATTTCCACAGAACATGCTATTTATTGGTTTCCAGAAATCACTGCATCAAGTTTCTATTATTTCATGGTCAAAAAAAAAAGTACTTACTTAATATTCTGCATTGACTAGCTATCATTTTTGGCAACGTGATTTTACTATGTAAAAATGTAGAAGTAGATGAAATGACAGAGTCGTCACTCAGGCATCTCAAATTCAGTGTCAAGGCTTGATAAAGGTAACACAACTTGACAGCTGCTCTTTTGCATACAGAAGGCAGGAATACTTGAATATTCCATCTGAGTAGGTAAACTCTGCAAGGTGCTACTGACTAAAAAAAGCCCAGTTTGTGTTGAGACCAGCACGGACACTGATAACAGCACCTGAGCATTAATCTCACAGGTACAGCAATGAGGACTCACAATACATCACCACACACCTGGCTATGAATGCAATGCTAAAATCTGCCCTTATACAGAAGAATATTATTTCCCACACCTTGCTAAAACCCCCAAAAGTATCTGTTTCAAGTGTCTTAACTTGTGCTTGCTCACACAGCAGTGAAGATGTTGAATATGAAACATTTGCTGAATTCAATATCGTTCCTCTGGATAGGGAATCACATTCATTTTCTATTTGTCTCAGAATACCAAATCACAGCATGTATGATAAGAGTATGTTGCATATTAACTCATGTAAACTGCAAACGGAAAACACAGGGAATTTGTGTTCATCTTATTTGCTCTAAGTATAAAATATTAAGGATCTTCTTATTTCCCCTCTAGTGGATTCAAACACTATATGATGTTTCAGCTGCTGAGAACATGAAATGAGACTGCACCAAAAAAAACAAGCAGTATCCAAAACTATTTCAGAATCCTCAGTGTACAGGCTGAAAACACCAAATGTTTGGGAAGTATTTTATTTACCTTTTTAAGGATAGGGGCATCAGCAGTTTCTGTAGCAAGTTCACCAATAAGTCAGACCTGTCCACCTCTTCTTGGGGTTACTCACACTGGTATCAGGAGCTACACAAAAGCAAAGTGAGGCTACAAGGGACACTAATTAAAAACTGGAAATACACTGAGAGCTCAGACAAACCCTCAACATGCCACGTTCCTGTGCTAAGAGCACTGGGTATTGCAGTGCTCTGTCACCAGCACGGTCAGGGGAGCACAGCCTCAAATGGCAGAAAATTAAAAAATTCTCTTCAATTAGTGCCTCAGAGCATCACAGTGCACACCTACAGCTCTGCATGGTAAAGGCAGCCACTCTAGTATATAATAGCATATATAGTAACAGTCAGGAAAGGACCTTCTTCCAAAGACCGTGCTTTGAAATTCCACTCAATGTTATCAAATAATCCAGGGTTGATCAGATGAGGTGGTGTTACACTGTCTGAACACTTGAGAAGTGTTCCATAAACGTTAAAGGCAGCACACATTTAAAAGAAAGACCAAGATTTCATTTTCAAAGGCTTGCTGGAAAATAAATCAAAGAGAAGCAGCTTAGATAAAACCCTATTTTTTTTAAACCAAATGGATTAGGCAGATGAGGAAGCATACAATACATTTACACAGCAAAACTGTTGTTCCACACCTTTATTCTGATTAAATTTCTTAAATTAAGCCCTTGTATTAATCCCAACCTGTGAAATTTATAAAAGTATGTCTGCATTAATCCAACATAAATAATAGGTATAAAGTTAATTTTAGATGATATCACTTGTACAAACATATTCATATTCTGCCCTGTGGGCTTACTTAACATTTACCAAGAGACTCCTCCCAATTAAAAAAAAAAAAAAGATATACATTCTTGCTTGTAATAATCTATATTGAGAGATTAAATGAAATAGATTAAACTGAAATACTTGATCTTTTGATACCAAACCTTGTGGGAAATTCCATGAATAGTGGCCAAATTCTGCTGACCTTGGTTCTGTGGAATAGTACCCTGGTAAGTGATTATGGTAAAGTCAACCCTGTTGGAAAAAACAGTCCAGTAAGGTCAGTAAGGCTGAGGTGCAACATAATCTCTTTTGCAAATCTATGCAGGTGTACATTTTCTCCAGTTATGACAAGTCTGTATGAGCAAGAGTAGAAATAACCAGCAGCAGTGGGATTATAATTAGGAAAAAACAAAGGCTTAACAGCACCATAGTTTAAGTAAACATGCAGTCTAATTTAGATACTTTAAAAGCCTTTGTTTCCCAAATGAGTATTCATTATTCTTAGGCACTTCCTAGGCTCAAATCTGCATGTTCAAGTACAGGTTTGTGCATGTGCCTTTAGTCCTTGCCATCCTTAACAATGTAAAACACTGTAGGACAGCAGAATTACACACACAAGTTTGGTATTTAGCCAACATGGAGAAAATGCTGGATGGCTCCTGCAAGATCAGAGAAATTCTGTGCTTAGACACTGCCGGTTTTATTTCGTAGACAGGTAGTACCAATTCTGATTCTTTGTCTAGAATTTCTTATTCATCCAACTTCAGAATTGGATTCAAATAAACTTCAAAGGTTTATTTCAAAACTTTCAAGATTATCACCTTTCTACACCACTACTTTTGAGGGAATTTCCTGGTCCAGACATTAGAGAAAAAAGAAGATAGGAAAAAAAGTCTGTTTCTATTCAGTCAGTCTATAACTGAAAACTTGCTGCTTACATGTACTCAGAAGTGAACACTTTGAATTTAACAGATGATGTCTCCTTACACTTTATCCATAGGATCTGAGCAGGACTTTTCCACCACTTTCAGCTCTTTATTATGGTCAGCTGCTCCAGGAATAATAATTGAAACTTGAGGGAGGTGAGTTGAGAACTGAATGGGGAACAAAAGGCATGACTGAGATCAGAGAGGGAAAAGAGGGGGATTAACTTGGGGGGGTGGTTGGCAAATTAAAGGGGAGCTTAAGAAGTGATAAGGAAGCAGAATGGAGACAGAAAACTAGTGGGAATGGCTGAGAAAAAGGTGGTGAGTGATGGGAAAAATCATCACATTGCAAAAAAGATGTGAGAAGGTGAATGTAGGGGATTGGAGAGGATGGTGTTAGAGGGAGAAAAAAGAGCCAGAGGGTTAAAGCCACCCAAAACTATCACTGTATTGTTATCCAAGTAATTTTTAACATTATAATAACATGCAATAGACCACAAGTATGTTTGTATTCTATATTTGAGACATTTACTTTTGCTGCTGGAAACCCTATCTCAAATTGTGTAGATTCAGAGCTCCAAAACACGACCCCTTACTTTGTTTTGAACACTAATAGTATAAGGCTAACTGTTTTCCAAACTCAGGTCCCAGGCATGTTGAAATGTGATTTTTTTTCCTATCACTCACTCTTCTGGGACTGGTGTGACACTGCTGAAATGTTACTGAGTGGCAAAGGGAAAGAACATCTCCCACACTGAGCTGGTTTGGCCACACAGAGGTGCAACTTCTGAGTGCCACAGATCACTGCCACTGACCACAAATCTGAACTGCTCCTTGGAGAACACAGACCAGACACTTCTATAGCATTTATCAGCTTTGAAAGCCAGAATGAGCCATACAATTATCTTGCTTTCCTTTCCACTCAACACAAGCCATAGTGAGACCCCAAAGTCTGGGTAAATGCATTTATAGCCACATATGTGCTGATGAGGTGACAACCTCCTAAAGTATAGAGAAATCCTGTGACTGTGGACCAGGGACTGTACAAAACACCTCAAAAGACAAAGACATTCATTTCTATGGCTTATAAAAATACTTTATGGCTTGAAAGACAAATCTTGTACAAACTTCCCAACATATTATACCTGTGAAATCCTAGAGATGGTGTCTGAGAGGTTTTGCTAGATGAAATGATGGTTACCTTTTGAATGTTTACAATGAAAATAATTACAATAATTTAACAACTCAGAAGTACAGGGATAAAATTGGAGGAACTGTTTCTGTGGAATAATGAAACACTTTCTCTGTGAGGGTGGCACAGATTGTCCAGAGAGGCTGAGGAATCTCCATCCCTGGAAGGCATTTAACAGTAACCTGAGCACAGCCCCTCCTGGGGGGCTGTTTTTAGGTGACCCTGCTTGTGCAGGAAGGATGGAATAAATGACCTCCAGTGGTCCCTTCTGCAATACCTGAGATTTAACCTTTCCCCTCCTACTGTTGCAAGAACTGAGGTCAGCTGCAGTGCCTCCTTTCACATCTCTAGACTGAAACACTTTCCTAAAAGGGAAGGGAGGCAGTGCAAAGAGTTTGCTAATTTTCTTACGTAATTATTTACATCTATGTTTCTCTAGATGTATCATATCACTGCAAGTAAATTAATATTTGCACAACCTTTTGAAGATATAAGGCATTTGTGTCTTTGCATATTCACACAGCTACTATTTTTCTTGGATGATAAAAACAATTCACTGCCTTTTTTAAGGTTAGTACTCAAAACCCAGCTCCCATGTACTTTTTATTCATCTGCCTTGATTGTGCTTTAGCTTTTTTATGGACTCTTTAAAATACATACTAATAAAAGCTTATTGGCTTTTTATTATCATCTGTCTCAACATACAAATATTGCAGGCTGCAGGGATTTTCTGGTCACTGTGAGCATGACTCTAGATTAAGGAGCAATCAATGCATTTGTTATACTGTCTCTGGCAGTTGATGCTGCTGAAAAACTGACACATTTTTAGTATCATTTGGGCAATTTGCAAATGTATTTCTGCCTTTAAGGGTGCTCTGTTTATTCCAGTACAACACAGGAATGAAGTCATTGTGTGTAAGCTGCTATGATTTACCAACACCTTCCTTTAGATGATGTTCCACAGCTGTTTGGGCAAAAACTCCATGTTAGAAGCTCACCAGATACTTAGGACCTTAACTTGCTGTAAATTTCTTGAAGTCAATATGTAGGATTTAAAAATCAATGGAAGGATATTGCTCAAAAGTGCTTTTTTTTCAAAGCTCTAATGGTACAAATATTATCACTGAGCACTCACTTATATGTAAGATCTGAACATGGAAATAAAAGCCTTCAATGAGAGACATTGAAATCAATGCATTTAGGTCCCTAAATAGCTCATCTGATTCATCTCACCAACAAGAACATCTGATTGTGTCTAGAATAGACAGACATTTACAATAGCAGTGCTTTTCTAGCAGAGTACTTTAAGTCTGTTAGTTTAGAAGCGGTTACAGGAGGACATTATTGAGAAAACAAGATAAATATTTTATTTTGGAATTACAGGGTTGAGAAATCATCCATGAGAGATATTGCTTCCACCAGATTTCACTGATTTTGCTGAGTACACTTTGGTTGCATTAGAGGTGGGTGTGGTGGAACATTCTAAGGAAACAGTTATTAAATTCACCTGGCAAGTTAACAAAAGTGTTAATCTCTCTTTTGGTCTCCTAACCTGACCCTTTATCACTGAATCTCATCGAAGGCTCCACAATGAGGCAGCACTCTAAAGAAATTATGTCACTTAATGAGCTGTTAGAAGAGTGGTCCCTGTAACAAATACAATTCAATTGTAACATGCACGGTACATCCCCAAGTCCCCAAAAAAACCATACAATTAAAATGTGCATATTCCAACCATTTCAATCTTACAATAATAAAAACAATGCAGACAAGGGGTGAACCTACATCATAAACAACATTACTCTCCAGAAGTCAAATTCTCTCTGCACTAAACAGAACTGGTGCCAGCATTAGCAAAAGAATAATCATCAATTTTTGCTGATCAGATGCCAAGGAAAGCTAGGAGATAATGATGAGTCCAGGCAGTCCCACTGACTGGAGCTGAACAAATTCCCACTGCAGAGGCTGCTGTGCAACTGCACAGCTCTGCCTCTGCTCAACCATAACTCATGAAGAAATGTAACAGCACAGCTGTGTGTACCCAGTCCTGGGCCAGTGCTTGGAGAGACCCCTTTGTAAGGACTTTGGAAACAGAAACCCAGATCTGTAAACAGCTCATTTCTTGCTATGTGAACTTTAAAAAAATTTTATCAAATTGCGCACTCAGAAATTTTCCTGAAGGCAATTTTTAAACATTAATACAGACACTTTTTCCATTTTTATTCCAACCTGAAATGTTCCTGTAATGTTTACATGGCAAACTGGATAACAATACATTTTACATTTCCATCAAATAAATTATATTTAAATTCTAAGTATCTATATAAAATTAATTATTTAAGCTCTAAACCTAGAATCATTTGAGACTGTGAAGCCCAAATAGGGCTTAACAATTTCAGCTGTTTATATTATTAAGACCTGGAGTTCTCAAATCGGTATAGCATCCCCTCAGAGGACACTGAACCTCTTGACCCTTTCACACACAGATTACTTTGGTCAACAGGCAATGGTGTGATTAGAGCCTTCTACCAATGGAAAAGCAGATTTGCATTTTAGCTCTGCAATGTGCTTCACCAGCTCGTGCCTCCACACTTGAATTCCTGGGGAATGGATGGATGTTTTCCTTGTGCTTTTCTGACAATGACCCAGGTCCTAGATGTGAGGCCTGATGGAACAATCCAGCCTGGAATAGTGGATGGTGTGGCCAAGAGTGATGGAATCCCAAAACTTTTCCCAGGACTTGGAGGTCTTGCTTTTATTTACAGCTCTCTGGAAGTTTAGAGACCTTGAAGTGGGATTTTTTGGTAATGTTCAGTGAAAATTTTTAAGGCCTCCAGCCTTATAAAGACTAGGCAATTCTTTCATTTAACATGAACATTCAAAGCATTTTTGTGCAAGTGTTATTACCGATTCACACTTTTCAAATAATTTGAAATCATCACAAAAATTTCCTCTCCAAGAAACATCAGAGAAAACAACTCTTTATTTTCATACAGAAATGGAAGAATCGAAGTTTATCTGTATTGCCAGAACTGAGGTATTTATTGTTCCACAGGAGTAAAGGTGTTGCATTGCACCCTTAAAGGTGTTCTGCGCATTTCCACTCTGGTGCTGGATACCCAAGGAAACACCACGTCCTTCCTTACTCTGAATGGAGTAAGGAAGAAGATGAGCTGCTGAAAACATTAAGAAACTCGAGTCATGTTTTTCTGACAGAGGAAATCTCCCCTAGCTGCACATCTGGGGTGTCTCAGAACCAGGGCTTCAGCACACCGCAGGCCGTGCTTGGTACTTCGCATGATTGAGCTCTTAGTCATAAAAACATATTTTACATACAAAAATACAGCAGATGTCCTTCCAAAAATCATCTCTGAAGTGTTACTCCCTCTCTTTAGGTTTTATACATTCAGGAACAGGCATTTGGGATATATTGTGAACAGTGCAAAATACTGTTTTACATTTCTTAACCGACGTGTTGCAGTACCTTTAAGCGCCAGCTGAAGGAAAGGCTGAGAAAGGTTTGATCCTCAGAGCAATTCTGGTCCAAGTTGAACTTTTGTTTAGAAAGTTGTAAACAAATGTCTTAGAATGCAGAGAATCCTCTCATTTCTTTCCAGCTAAGGCAGTCTCAAACACATCAAGTCCTGCTTTGAAGTAAACCTGAGCTGAATTGATGCTGTTCAGCACCTCTGACAAAGCTGCCTGAACGGTCTCATTTGACTGATGTAGTTTGCAGTGCTCCAGTGCCTCCAGCAGCACTGAAAACTGGCTGGTCCTGTCATCCAGTCTGTAAAGAATATTTCTGAAAGAGAACAAAGGAGAGAATGGTAAGATTTTTAGTCAAAAATAATCCATCAGATGCCATCAAGAAACCCTGCAAGTATCAGCCACAGCTTACAGATGATACATTTTATGCACAGTAAAGCTGACCCATGGTAGATTGAGAGACAAATGCATATTTATTATGCCTCTATAAACTGAATTTATTCACTGAACTACATGTACTTACATTGGAGCAGTTACTAAATCCATCAAAGAAGTCTCACATTCCCCTCTGACCATTCAAGCTTTTATTCAAAAGCATAAACCTAGACCTATCACACCCCTCATGAAGGATTTTGTCTCTCAGATGAATTCCATTTATTCCCCTCTAAAAAAGTTTGGTTACTGCTGTGAACCCTCAGCACAGGTTTGGTTTTGTTTTTGTTTTTCCTATCTGCTCACATTATTTATTTCACTCTTCAGAGGTGAACTTCCAGCTGCATGGATGCCAGTGGTAAAACTCTCCTTGCCTTCAGCAGAGACTTTACTTCATCAAGAATTCTTTGTGGTTTCAGAACAAGAGTAACCCATCTTTAATGTCCCATACTAGAGGAAAGAAACAGCACACACAGCTAAACCCTTGTGAAACAAAACCTGTGTTTCCCAGTCATATCTGCAAAAAAATTTAATGGTTTGTAGAAAAACAGATGCAAGAGTATTGTGTGATCCCTTGGAAATGTTATTTGTATGAGGTGGGGAAGGCTCAGAATTCAAAGCTAGTCAGTGATTTTAATGGGACTCTTTGAAGCAGGCTATAAATGTTATCCAAAACCAGGTGTAATCATTACACTAATTAGAAGAGCACATAAACATCATAAACCTCCACCCAGGAGCTCCTTTGATTGCAAACAGAAGTGAATGAAATTTGAAACAGGAGAGCTACAGTGATTTGGTGCAGGACCTTCTCCTTAAATACAGGATAGGTGTTCAGGGCAGGGGAGAAGCTGGGTGGAGAACCCAGCAAGAAACGGGACAGCTCCCACACTTTGTTAGTAACCTAATGGCATGACAGAACAGGCCAAATGGCAACTCCAAATTAGTAATAAAACTGCCAAGTTTATTTACAGAAGACAGATGAACACAGAAGTGCATCTTATTCTATGAATCACCCAAGTGCAACTCTGCCTGGGGGAAAGGTAACAAAGTAGACCAGTAAATGACACCACAGAACGCCCACCATCTTTTGCTATGTTTTCCAGCTTTAAAAAATGTTTTGAATGAGAGGTCATTTTTTTCAAAGATAGGAAATAACTCCTGTCCTCACAAGGCAATTTTTCACTCTATGTTTTTACCCCCCAATATTGGGTGTACATCCAAAGCCAGCAGTGTGCAGAAGGAATGATGAGTTTTTCCTCCCCTGACAGCAATACATCCAGACAGTTCAAGGGGTCTGCAATGCAATGCATTGGAGCTCTAAACAGAGAAGGGAAAGGGTTGGAATTCAACCCTGCAGCAGCAGGACAGTTTAAACAATAGGCCATCACTGCCATAGACCATTTAGACAGAAACAGGTTAGGAGTATGTGCAAGAACAGCTCAGTGGGGACAGAAAGCCCCATCAAGAGGGCAGAAACAGGCAGATGTGGCAACAGCTTCCTCAGCTTGCACTGCAGCAGCTACAGGACAACTCCCTTAGCTCGAGTTGATGCCACTGTTCTGTCTGTGGTGCAGCTCACACACCCAAAGGTGACTGTCCCAAAGCAGCCTCTGTGACACAGTATAGGAAAAATGTGTATGTTGAGAGCCAGATAAATTCTTGGTTGGTCGGTTTTTAAGGATAGGCTGTGCTATGGGAAATACTGCATTTTTCAAAGCAGGGATTGAGTTTGCTCCCTCAGTTCAGGGACTCCTGCTGAGATCAGTGCAAGCAGAGCCAGGCTTTTGAAGAACTCTCCTCTATAGTTCCTGGAGTTCACAGGGAGAAAGAAGGCAGCTCACAGCCCCTCAAACACCTCCAACCGCAGGGACAGTGCTAATCACATTTCTTTCTACCCTCAGGGGAGATCTGTTTGCTGGTGGCTGGGAGAGTTTGACTGAGCTGGAATTCTACTCCAAATGCCTGCAACACTGGTGCCCTAACCCCTGTTAGGATGCCTCTATTCCTTTAGGTCAACTTATAAAAACATCATAAGACAGCAACCATCAGCAGAGCAACACTGACTCAGAGTGCCAGAAATTACTCTAAAGAGAGAATGGTCTGACCATTGGAACATTTGGGACTGCTGAGACAATGTCTGTGGGGAATAGGAACAGACCTCATGTCCCATCATCAAATGGGCTCTAAACAAGGCACACAAGCTAATAAGGATGGTTTAGCCTGAGATGAAAGGGTGTTGACACAGTTTAAATCTATGGCTGTGATTTTGGAATCACTGGTGATTCCACAGTAAATATACAGGCATGTGATCCAAGTAAAAACAAGAACTGCTATCTCACCCCACCTGAATGCAGGGCAAATTACAGTCTGATGAGAGCTTAGTTGTTTGATGAATGAGACAAGCAGTCTACTGCCATAATTTTAAAATACTATCTTAACTTCTGAAACAGTAATATGACTGCAGAATAGCTGATTACATAGTACAACAGAACCTCATTTATATTTTTATGCATGCAAATACTAATAAGTAACATAATACAGCACCTGTTTTTTTCAACTTTTCTGCTAGGAGTTCTCACTGGGATCTTGTATTTTCCAATTACTTATCTGTGCTTGGCAAGCCATGCCACCCCTTTGTTGCACAAAACGATTTCTCTCTTTATGCATGTTCATGAGAGCCAATTTATACAAGTTCACTTCTTACCTCTGTTGAAGCTTCATCAAATGAAAAAAATGGTCAGTTCAGTTTATTACTTCCAAGCCTTTACAAGTCAGAACAGCGTTTTCATTAAAGATTACACACGGACTGAAAAACAAACCCCAGCCATTTCATTGACACAAGGTATCACCATGTGCCCACAACAGGCAGAATGATAGCAAGAGACTTTAATTTACACTGTGAAATTCAATTACTTAAACATTCCTCAACACAAATTGGTTTTGTAGCCTACACCTCTAAAACAACAATTTCAGCCTCTGACCTAATTGCTTAAGTATCTACCTTCATCTTTAACTATTTAATCTTATGAATAAAATTCACAGTCAGCCTGACCCCCACAAAACAAAAAGACACTCCTAAACAGAAAACTGCTATAAATTATTGATGATGCTGATGAAATTACAACACACATCATTCACCCCAATGGGCTTGTTTCTATGACACGTCCCAGTGACCGGAAAACCGGAACACTGAGGTAGGAAACCCAATTAATAACTTCAGGCAGTAGCCCTGAAAGAGATAAAAGGGCTACAAACAAATAAAAATCAGCCTTAGCAAAGTAAAGAAACTATAAAGAGAGCCTCTACTACAACTTTTATAAATCCTTGGCAGACCTAGGAACAGAAGCATTCCTGATCAAAACAATGCCATTAAATGCTGTTCTGTATAACCACAAATAAGGAGGTACTGTCACACCCAGCAGACCAGAAGGAATTTGACAAATTTTTGAATGACAGATCACACTAGAAATATATTGACTTTAACACAACTTCAATATTAGAGCAACTGGACAGTACAAGATGAAACAAGATCAGCACATTACTCTTGTCACGAAAAACGATTTTTTAGCTTACAAGAAAATTTTGTCTGTAGGTAATGTACAACACAAGATGAATTATTCAGGCACTTACAAACAGACTCCCATCTAACAGCCCACGTTTGAGATTTTGAAAAGTAATTATTAAATCATTAGGACATGATGGTAAGACTAGTGTCCCACATGAAATGAGTGCGGGTTTTCTCGGCGGAATCACAGTAAAATTGTTTAGAGATAAATGCTGTGGGCAGCCTCTGTCTGTTCCAGTTATAACACAATGTGTTATGACTTCAGCATCCTCACAAACTCAATTTTGTAATTCCCTGATTTGTTTTTTCTTGTACTCTCCAGGGAAAAAAAAGAAAAGAAAAAAAAGCACACCAGAACAAGGATTCTCTGAATTTCCCTTTCTCCTGATCCTGTTCAATTTTGAATGCACTTTTCTTACATTTAGGAGTCTGTTTTCATTCATGTTTGTAAGACATAAAATATGATTACTTTGGTAAATAAGTAAATGCACTCTCATAACAATATTTACATATTGGGACTTCCATACAGTGGTTATTCACTGTAGGACATAAAAATATCACAAGATCTTCTCTGGAAACAGCACAAGAAGATTTATACTGGTTTATTTATACAAATTTGCACCTCAGAAAATTTTGCAGTGAACATGCAGAATGTTTCCTTCCTTCCTCTGGGATCCTTATCTTTTGATCTCCAATGGCTGTTCTCCTTTCCTCTCTTGTTTTTTAAATCTTTTTGACACCCACGTGCAGTTTTGTTATCTTACCTGTTTTATTTCAGAGCAGCATTGTGGCAGAAGTTTTATAATGATAAAATTATTGCTGCTGGCCATGTAAGATTAGCTTTTATCAGGAGGAGATACATGCCCTGGTGATTGTCATTATGTGTCATTAGAGCTGATCCAGAGGAACCCCTTTTTTTCCTACAATGCTCATTCCCTGCTGGACTGAATGCTGGAAGTCTCTGGGGCCATGGGATGGAACAACACACACATGGCCAGGGAAGATGGGGATGTGGCACCCAACTCTGCTGTAAATATCACCACTCCTTCACTGCCCTAAGTCCCCACAAACCAAACATGTCATTTTCAAGGATCCTCTGTTTGTAATTACTTGTTCCTAACTTTTGTTTCCTACACATCCTCTCCTTTTTCAGAGCCATCAACTGCCTTCCCTTAGTGCTCTCCTTACAGGCTGCAAATGGTTCCACCAATCTATATTGCAGAAAGTGATGTATTTAAAATCATGAACACTCAGAGGTTAGTGTCTGCCTGAAAGGGATGCATCTGCATGTTATCAGCAGTTGATAAGCTGCAGGTAATCGAGATATCAAACCCAAATGAAGTCTGACCAACTGAAAGGCATTTCAAAGGCATCGTTAAGAGACAGTGGTAAACCAGACACACTCTCTCCCTGCTAGACACAAATTTATCTTGCATAAAAGACAGGCATTAGGACACCTCTAATTGAGTCAATTATGGCAAATGGAGGTTGTGGTAAGTGGGCATGAACAGAATCCTGTTGGGACATGGGACCACAAGGAGGTAATTGTTCCAGGTTTGACTACATTTCTGAGAGGTCAGTTTTAAATAGGGTTTTCTTTAAAAATTAATTGTGATTTGGCAGCTCTGTGAAGTGTCTCAATGCTTGGCTTGACTGCCTGCCAAATAAACAAAGGGAAAAAGAGAAGCCAAACTGGAAGAGTAGTGAGTTACAAGACACATTATCTTTCATTTCCCTACAGTTCTCTTTGATTGCAGTACTTTTTAAAGGTAAGGGATGAAACACACTAATCTCTCACTGAAGGATCACTAAAGCCTAACCTAACCCTAACTCTTGCCTAAGTTTCAGCTTGATGCACCTTGACAACTTTAAATCTTTGTGAGGGCCTTGAGTGCACCAATAGCAGATTTCAAAGAACATGTAGGAGCATTCAGAATCCCAAAGAGAGAGCAAAAGGTCTATTGCAGAATTGAATCCAAGAAAGGTTGCTTGAGGACTTTTTTATCACCAAAACTCAACATTCACAGAGAACATTCACTTTCATGTCTGCTCTGAAACGTGTAAGGAAACTATTCTTTTGATAATTAAATGTCTTCTGCCAACAGAGAAGACTGACATAAAGCTAACAATTCTAAGCTTGATTTTCTGATAATAGGACAGTGTTCTGCAATGGCTGAGAAATAAAGGGAATACTAAGTCTTTGACAAGCTGTAGCCAAACTTTTTCACTTTTGTTAAATAAACAATAATTACATCACTTCCTAATCTTTGTGACTTTTGATAGCAAACAGTGTCTAGTGTAATATATAATAACCATGACTAAATGGAAGCTGGCAAGTAGCAGATCATAAGAGGACTGATGTTCTGGAACAGCCTAAAAGTAAAAATAATGGAGCTAAGAAGCCTGACTAGCTTAAAGACTGAGTTTGAGTAAAATCAGCCTGAAATAAAGGGTCTGTTTGTCAGTGCTTAACATCAACATTACCATGCACTCACAGGTTTGCTCTTGGTGAAAATTTGCTGGGTTTAGGAGCTGATTTATTTCTTGCTTTGGAGTAAACAAGACCAGTAGGTAAGGAGAATCCAATCTAGAGCTTCAACAGTACAGAAAGACTTCACAGAAGTGAAATAAAAAGATACAAATAGGATGCATTTGTTCTTCAGAAGTTGCAAGTCACCATTTATCACTACTAAAGAACAGTCCTCTAATTAGGCATAATTTTCTCTAGGGTTTCACAGAAATTAATTAAGCAACTTTATGTAGAAATTCCTGAAGAAGCCACAGAACCCACTTTGCCACAGAGCTTCCAAACCCTGTATGCACCTGATGGAGAATGATGTATACCCCATGGAGATGTAAAAATTCCTTGAAAATCCACCAGCACTTTTTCTGTCATTCCTCAGAACAAGGACTTACATTTATACTTAAAAGACTGATGATGCATTGAACAAAATTGATACAACTGTATTTTAAAATGTTATTTGCTGGCAGCAACTGGTATGAAATATTCTTTGTTAAATTCAAATAATGTAGCTACATTGCTGGTAACAAATGTAAGCATGTTGTTCTTTGAATGATTTATGCTACACTTGCTTTTCAAGTGAAAGAAACATATGCTTCTGTGAATGATTTGGAGGAAACTATCTGTCTTTTAAGGATGTCTCAGTCTGAAACACTCAAATTCAAAGCAGATGTGCTACTATTTTGAAGAACTTGAGGGAAGTGAATTAATAAAATTATTTCCAAATGGCTCACAGCTGATGTTCTGATGACCTCATAGGGCTTTTTATTTAGAAATCATGTAAAACATCCTCTTCCTGAGGAGGAATCCCATTCCCAAACAAAGCAGCAGGCAACGTCCAGTGCTTAATGCAGGAACTGGCTTGACCTTGATCTCCAGCTCTGATCCTGACTGGGTTTATCACCCTAAATAACTCTGAGCCACGTGACATGAGACCATTTCCACAGGTCATTATCATAAGAGTTAATGAGGGATAAAAAAGTATGTCATAATACATAATACATCCTTAAAGAAATGCCTAAAGTTATATCATTATTGCCTGCAGTGGCAGGTACACACACAAAATTAACACTTCTTTTAAGTCCCAGTTAAGGTAATTTTCCTGTTAATGATCTCATCAACACATTTCCAAGCTCTATTGCCTGGGTAATATGTTAGTGGGGGAATATTGCATATTAACTATTTTCCCAATGAATTCCACTTATTTTTGTACTGTAGTCAAGAAGTGTTCTTGGCTAATATTTCAACCATATATGAGTGGTTCTTATCTGTCAAAATCAAAAATGTGGATTCAGATATTTCTCGGATCTAAAAAATGTTACCAGTCCTACTGTTTATAATAAATATAAAATAATGTATAAAATATTAAGTTTCTGTCGGATTTCATAAATTATTCAGAATCTAATACTTTGTATAGCTTCCTGAGATCACAGCATATTTTTTTTTTTTTTCTGGAACTAAATATTCTTGCCCTATTTAGCACCATAAGTGCAGACCAAGCAAGATCTGCCAGCAAGGGACATGGAGGGGAGTTGCATGCTAACCACAAGACTTGCTGGAGGTTGGCATGAGAGCTCTGCACTGAGCTCACAGAACAGCTGTGCCAGGGCTTTTACAGTCAGCACAACAACTGCTGTGAAATGGGCTAAAAGATCCAGTAAGGACACATATTAAAATAAGTGGCATTTTGGCATTTTACAAAAAAAAAAACAAAACCAACCCCCCCCCTTTTTTTTTTGCAAGGCCAAGACTATGCACATTCAAGGGAAGCATGAGGAATATTATTTCTTGGACACAGTCTTGTCTTCAGGACAACTAATGCTGGGTTAAATTACAATATAATATTTACTGGATCACAAACATAATGGGTCTGATGTATTGTACAGAGAGAACTCTGCAAGTATACAAATAAACTTAATTAAAAAGATGGAAGAAAATTAATGGGAAGTACATCGAGGAAAAATAAATTAATAAACGTAAAACCAGGTTTCCTTTCATATCAGGGAAGTGAGAAATCTGTTTTCAAGCCATGACATAATCCCTGATTACAGAGGTTTTCTGCTTTTGCAGGTGTAATGAAAAGATTTTCATGTTCCCTGTTTAAATAAGCTTTAAAGTCTGCCATAATTACAGCTCTGCAGATGGCTAATTCAGTAGTATTTATGCAGCAAATGCTCTTTAAATAGTAAAAATTTACAAGACAACAAATACAGTCATTAATTCGTGGCCATTACATGTATCGGTGATTCCAAAGGAAAAAAAAAAACATCTCAATTGCCACTCAGATGGATCAGGTGTTTTGAGTATGACTATCACTCACTTTATTGCATCTCCTCAGTATTAAGAAAGGGCATAATTCAGCATCGTTATCAGTCATGAGAAAAATAATAACCATAGCAGGAATTTGTAAGAGCATTATCAGCCTAGTAAATGCTACTGGTGTGTGCTAGGATAAATGTGCTGCTCCATGCTTACAACTGCAGAGACCACAATCACACTGCTCAAACACTGTAAAGTTCAAAGGAATAAGGCAGAAGAAAATGGGAAGGCATTTTGGGTGTAAAAAATACATTTGGACAAATGCTTATCAGAGAGAAGGGAGCTGAACAACAACTGCAGAACTGAGGAACACCAGAGAAGGATTAGGGAAACAAGTAATGCCACTGTTCATTTATAAGCCATGAAAAAAATCATAGAAGAAAAGGAGTTGCAAATTTTGAAAGATGCAAAATATGGGGGTCAAAAGTCAGGTAGGAAATCATTGCTGTGTTGGAAGACAGAAATTCATTTATTCTGACTGAATGGTAAAATCTGAGGTACACTATTCTACATCCTTTCCTTCTCCCCCAACATAATTCTAGCATTGTATTTACAAATTGCACATGGCAGATAATAGAGACAGAACATTATCTACTGCTGCCAGCGAAACATGAATTATTTCAGTATTTCCCACACTAAGGATCATTGACACCGTATCAAATCATTCTCTGTTCCACATAATACAAAGCAGGACAATAAAAATACTCCATGCATTTGGTTCAGGTCAGTCAAAAAACATCTCAAATATTACTACAAAGGAGACAGGAATGTTTTCTACTTGGAGTCATAAATGAAGAATTCAAAATGAAAAAAGAAATCTCCAGGGTTTATACAATGAGACAGAACTACTGTCTTGGGTAGAAGCTCTGGGCTGGGGTTTTGTTTTATTTTGCAGGTGACATTGCACTCCATGTTTACCCACGTTACTCTTTAAGATTAGCAGGATATTTGCATCTTTAATGCTCATCCTCTGTAAATCCAGTGAGCAGATTGTTTACACGTGGAGATATAATAAGCTCTTTAATTTTCCTACTAAACATATCTCTGGAAACTAGAGTCTTAGGGCATGTGTATTTTGAAACCTGAGAATCTGCTGCAGTTTACCAGCAAAGCAGAAATAAATCCTGTGGAATATACACATGTCAGGAATGTACATAACAAATCTCAATCTGAAAGGAAAATATTTGTTCTGGTGAACAACACACACTTGAGTGGCAGGAGTTCAGCAGCGATGCAAGTCGCCTTTTTTGAATGGCACTGAAAACACCTTTTGACTGTTCTTTCATTTCATTATGTCAAATTCGGGCTGCACAATCTATCTTTGCTTACTGCCAGTATTTTGTTCAGTGCATTAAAATGCACCCATTTGTTGTAATTCTTTAACCCAATGAAGTGTTAATGCCACACTTGGGTATCTGTGATGAAAAGAAGCAAAAGGAAGAAGTTTAACTGATACAAACGAGCAATAAAAACTGCTGGAGGTCTTTGCTGAAGACAGAGATTGCTTTCAAAATTCTTGTTTTTGACCTACTTATTACTCAATGCACTCAATTACATCTATTAGACAAAGCACAACCATCCCTATAAAAATTCCATAAATAGTGGTGGCAGATGCATAGAGCCTTAATGGGCAGGATAAACTTGGCAGGCTAAGATAAAACATTTAAAAGAAAGATTTTACACATGTTGACTTTGACTTTTTTACAAAACTGTTGAAAGAACTGTCAATCAGGACATAACTGATCCTTAGGCCAGGGTCTATTAAGAATAAAATGCACCTAACTGGAGCAGAAATGACAGCCTGAGCCCTTGTATGCTTCTTTTTGGCTTTAATTTTAAATACTGAGGACACAAGCTGTGATTTTAATGACTCTCTTAGGTTTGAAAATTTTGGGGAAGCATCCCAGGGGATTCTAGGAAATTCTGCATGGTTACTACTGGATTCATCTGGTATCAACAGCATACCTGAAAGTTAGACCTGGAGCTTAAGAAATGTGACACTTTCCCTGAGACTGGAGATCTCCCTGCACTGAGTGTGCCATGCCTGATACTCCATGAAGTTTGCTTTGTTATCTCATTTTTTTCAGTATTATTGTGCACTGAAGAGCTCTGCCCTTCAACACAGGGGGAGGCTCCCTGTGAGTACCTAAGGAGTGCACACACAGACCTGGCAGATACATCAGGCTGACAGGTGGCAGAAGCTCTGGGAATCAGCAAATATAAGAAGTACAACAAAATATACAATAAACAGAGAGAACCCTCTTACTGAGCCTAGGCAAACACAAGATCTGAACTCAGTATTTCTGAACACCAGGAAGATCCACACTGTGTTGCTATCCCTGATACTGGTGCCAGTGTTTTGGTCAGTATTGCTCTAGAGGGAAAAGCATGCAAAAGCATGATATGATCAATATTTATGGAATCTTTTTATGGCTCTGGTGAGGCTGACCATCTCATGGAGAGGACAATATGCTTCAATGTGTTTTTTTTTCACAAAAAGTAACAAAGCCTCTGTTCTTACATTTACCTTGTAGATGCCACTGGTGTGTAATCTATGATTATTAATTTTAGTAGCAAACTATGGTCATCAGAAAACACACAGAAATGTTCCACACAAGTATACATTGAAAGAGTGGAAAGCAAGAAATGGCTAAAGGTGAGAAACAGATTTCTACTGATTATTCCATTAAAATAATGGCAAATTATAAATCCAAATAATTATCAGTATTGTGATTACGCTATGAGAAACAAAGAGAAATAAATGAAAAATACCAACAGCAATCCTATTTTATGCCTAGAAATTTGTTCTGAAAATAGAAAATCTACCCAGGGTTACCACTGGGAATCAAAGAAATACTTCAGGTACAACAAAACTCAGCAATTTTCTCCTAACCCCAAATCAAGTCCCAGGGTAATTTTTGCAAAGCAGGATATTCCTCAACCTATTATTTTTCATTCTGCCTAAATTTCTGGATAAGACTAAAATACCCTGATTAAAGCTGTACTTGTGTATTTCCAGCTCAGCTGGAAATAGAGATCATGGGGAACGTGCTGTTGTCAAATTTGCAGTTCAATGTCAGGAAGTTCAGGTAAGAGGAATGAGCATCAAAACTACAGCATCTACTGTATTGAACAACCTGCCAATGTCAATCATGATTACTTAAATTTAGTCAAATATCCTAATCCAATTATTAAAAAAATTATCAATTTGAATTCTGCTAGTAAGTCTGATTATATTACTTCTCATTATAGATGCAAAATGTATCAATTATGCCCAAATATTGCCCCATGACATTGACTGGAATGAGGCATTTATTTTTTTAAGGACCTATATACAGTAAAAGACTATAGCTAGGGGAATGTGTGTGTAAACTAAAAAAAAAAAAGATATATAAAAGATGTATCAGTTCCCCTGTAGTGGAGAAGCACAGGAAGGTTGCAACACTCCTGCAATAAAGAAAAAAACACCTTTCTTTTTAATTCAAGTTCTAGGACAGAAAACACAGTATAGATCCAGAGAGCTGTGAATTAGGACAAACACAAGGCTAAAAATGATGCCTAAAACTTCAGCAAATTTGTCAAGTGCTTTGATTGAGGTTGAGAATATGAGTCCAAATGGGTATACAGGAAGCAATCATTTTTTCATGAAGAATACGTCCTTTACTGTGCACACAAATTCTTCCTTCAGAAGGCTGTAAATTACAGTATTTATGGAATCTTAATGATCTAAACACAGTTGGAGCCTGAAGGTCAAGGCTGCAAACTGCATCCTAAATTTCTGTTTACAGATGAAGCACAGTATTTATTGCTGTACTGCTTGTGCTGCTATAGTTAAAGGGCTGCCAGCATTTCCATTATAAACCACTATTTCAGGGGTTTATAACTTGCCTATCAATCTCCTGACTGGGATGAAACATGGCATACAAGGTCCTGGCTGTGAGAGTGATTTTTTGGTTTGTTTTCTTTACAGAATGACAAAAAGAATAAGCTTAAAATTTTACAAGCAAAAAAAAAAAAAAAGTGTATTAGGTTTTTTAAGTATTTCTAGTGTTCTTGGGACACAATTACATAACTTCATCAACACATTCACATAACTTCATCAATTAATAGAAGGACTTTCAATCTCTAAAAAATGAAAAATAATCTAAACAAGACTTAGATGTTTTTTATTTTTTAATTAAGCAAATGTTCTTCAGATTTTAAATGGCAGAAAAGGGCATCAGCAACTTAACAGTGTCCTTGGTTCTGTTTATCTGTGTAGATTTGCCATTAAAGGTAACAATTACACACCTTGGCACTGTACAAAGGATGTATTCTTTTAAAATGAACATCTAAATGATGACACACAAGGTGTCCTTTACTGTTGTATATTCCAGATGATGTCAGGTACATTTATTCAGAGTAAAGTCAAAGCCAATGTTTTCTCCTAGTCTTTGAAATCCTTCACTGTTAAATCTTGTATCAAATTTAATTGAATTGGAGGGCAGCAAGGACAACGTTTTCACTTTCACCATGTCTGCTTTGCCAGTGTGAAAGTACTTTTGCTCTGTACTAAAGTACTGTGGAAAGCAGGTGAAAAATTTGTCACATTATGTTTGCATATCTAGAAATTACATTGGTAAATAACAAACTTAATAATGCAAGTGCTGCGAGAACTGAAATATTAGAAAATGTCAAAACCCCTCTCCTTATAATCTTAAATTTTGATATAATTTATTTTTACAAATCAAGAGCTGGGCCAGATTCAACAGTGTTGAATGTTGCTGTTGCAATGCAACACATAAATATTACATTATTATTAAACAGGTTTTTGGCTCCTTTGCAACACCATACCAGTTCAGACAAGACAGCACTGCTAAACCTGGAATATTAGACTTTATCTAATCCCATTTTGGCTTATTTCTTTATGTTACAAATCCAGTCACAGCAGGAAGGAAGTAAATTAGCCTCTCCCCAAATGTAATTATTCTATTTTCTTTATTACAGCTGTAGGGCTTTTATTCCCTGACACTTTTGAGCTCCCCATAACTACCTTGCTTTTTTTTCCACTTTGCTTTTTTTTAAAAAGATGACTGCATTTGTTTTATACCATTGCTAATAAGTGGAAGAATCCCTCCTGTGGCTGGAGCTTTCTGCTTTCCTCCCTCACCTCTACCACTTGTCTCTTTGATGTCCACTTTTACACATCCACTTGCATGAGACACTGGATAATTTTTCCCATCAACTGAAATCAAAGTGCAGTTTTGCTACTTTAGATGGTTCTGGTGAGAGATAGAGACCTGCAGACTTCTTAGAAAGTAAAAGATGGGATGACTACGACATCTTAAAACCAACCTGGGTAGTGCAGCTGAATACATATCAGAGAATAATTCCAAGCAGAGACAAGATGTTATGAACAGCAACTGACTCAGGCCTCCTCATTAACTGGAATGTACTGCCTTTGACTCGCTGAAATGCATCCAAGAATGCTGCTATATAATTAAATATGTTAAATAATGCTACACAGTATCTTGTATAATTCTGAATCTTCAATGACCTGTACAAAGTTTTAAATAAAATATAGGTGAAGCTTGTCAAGCAGTATTAAACTTCAAAATATTTTCTGTTTCTGAAAGCTTCCTGTACCATCTGACACACGTTTCTGCCACGCTGCCTGGGCTGCCATCACACCATACGTCTTGTTAGCAGCAATGTCATGACAGAAGTGCTACAGTGCTGCATTCTAATGACCCCTTGCATCGTAGTGAATTAATGTTTTCTGCAGAAAGGACGTGATAGGAAAAAAATAGCTTTAATTTTGGGTACTCACTGATGTTTTCTTTTTAAAGCCAGCTCTGCGAACCAAGCAGTGGTGAACACCAATTTAGCTCAGCTGCAGAACGTGTGGAACACCGTGTACCGTACCTGTAAAGTCCTGGAGGAGCTTGCTGAAGCAGGAAGCTTTTCTCCAAGCCTTGCAGCACATCATTGAGCATCCTGACTCTGACAGGAGCTCGCTCCTGGGGGTCATTGGCCGGGCGCATCTCGTCCGACTGGAACAGCTCCGCCGTGTCCCTCAGACGTGATGCCACTGCCAGCAGCTGAGGGACGCCTGCTTCATCACCTGGGAGCAGGGACAGCAAGACAGTCACCAGTGATTCACAGACCACTTATTACTCTTGCTTCCAAGTCAAAATTAATAGTCCAATTAAAACCTGAGTCTCTCCTTCCCCTGCGAGCAGCACGAACGGGTCAAGGGAAGCCGTAGATCATTCCGTGTAACCTCTGATCTGTTCTTCAAAGATCAATTTGGGCTCTGATGCTTTAAGATCTAATAAGCTGTGAGGAATGATTTTTGGGGTACAGCTTAAAATCTAGCATTGGAAAAACAGGCATGCAGGAAGCAATGGTTATAAATCAAGAGCTACAACATTTCCTTCTGAGACTGAATTTATTCAATGCCATTTGATGCTGTTGCTCTTGAGTCTGAAAGCTTGTGCTTGGATTCCATAATGATTGCTATATAGAATATTTTAATATGCAGAGTTTAATTGAATTTGATTCAACATTTTAGAATCTTAGAGGTTAACAGCAATTGTAGAGGGTTATATGAAATTGCTCCTCTTAATCACTTAAGTCATATGCCAATGAGCCAACTTTAATTGATATCCTAATGCATATTCTAATCCAGTCAATATTTTCAAAACTTTTCAACTTGGAGTGTTAACTATTGCTTTGTTAGCAACCCCACTCAGACAGCAAAAGAATAAAATCACCTAGGAGCACTCCACAATTTCAGTATTTCCCTGTTCAGAGTCCAGAAAGAGAAATGTGAATTGGAGCACTGTGAATGTGCAGCCTCCTCCCACCTGCAGTGCAGGTGAAGAGTGTGGCCTCCTTTCCCAGAGTGTGCATGGACTGCCTTCATCTTTACAAGCACATGGAGAGAGAAAGCAGAGCCTCAACCCGATAGAAAGTCAAAAGCAGTATCAGTCAGCACAAACATTTCCAGGATGCAGAAATTATCTTTAAGGCCAAGATTCACTTCACCTATTGACAAGAAATCCAACTATGCTTAGATCTTTCAAATAATGCCTTAATCAACATAAACCATGCAGCTCTAGGAGCTGTCTGATCTCTACATGAATGTGCAAACCTCAGGGAGATCTGTACCTTAGTGACTGAGATAATTAAGCCAAGAAAGTGGTTCAGGACTCAAGTTCAATGAATTTTCACTTTCCTTGTCTAAGATACACATGGAAAAATCACAAATAGTAATTGGGGAACACTGACATGGTTTAACCTCAGCTGGCAAGTACCATGCAGCTGCTCACTCACACCCACTGGCTTCCCTGGCAGATTGGGGAGACAATCAAAAAGTTAAAACCAATGGGCTGAAATTAGAACAGTTTGATTATTGATATATAATGATGATGACCATAATAACAACAGTAATAATATAGCATCAAAAAGGGAGAGAACCTAAAGAGAGATATAAAACCCAAGACAGACAAGTGATGAGCAATTGTACTGGGCTGACCATGTTCAGCCTGGGCCCCTCCAGCCTCCTTGGCCACCTCAGCTTAAACTGAGCCTGATTTCTCTGGTATGAAACACCCCTTTGGTCAGTTTAGGTCAGCTGTCCTGGCCATGCTCCCTCCCAGCTTCCTGTAACTGCTCTCTGGGAAAACATGGGAAACTGGAATGTCCTTGGGGTAAGCACTACTGAACAACAACGGGAGCATCAGTGAGTTACCAACCTTCCTCTCATCCTAAATCCACAACACAGTACCAGCTTCTAGGAAGAAAATTAACTCTACTCTAGTTAAAATCAGGACAAACACCAACACATTTCTCAAATTATTCATGGTTGGAGTCTGAAAGGAGAGCACATAATATGGATGGAAAAGCAAACAGGTATAGCTAAGAAATCCAAGGAAACGCCTGAATGTAACATATTCTCCCTCTCATATGGAAAAAGAGACTTGCTATTGGACACATTCCAGCAAAAGAAAAGGAGTTCATAGATCCCATATACTCCTGTCATTCAGCTGACTAGCACATTCCAATCTAGCAAAACATGAAATGATCCGGAATACACGGAGAGACAAGATGCTGGTGTGAGAGAAACTGTCAGATTTCCTGAGATATCAAGATGAATTTCAACAATGAACAGAAGCTCTCTGGGGGAACAGGAGTGAGAGAAGATGGTTTATGTCTGCCCTGGCTTGAGACAAGGTTCCTTTGCTAATGACACTTGACCAATCCACCTTTCCCTAAGCAGAATGGATAACAGGTGTGCTGGCATCTTGATATAAAGGGATGGAAACTCTCTGAGTCTCAAGTAATTGAAATTCTGATCAAGTTAGGTTGATGCCTCATAAAAATATTCTTCAAGCATATAAGCCTGCTACATTTAAGATATTTGCAAAATATCATTATCCTTAATTTCCAAATCTTTGGCAAATATCCTGTGCAGCTGAAGAACTTCCCATTCATATGCATATAATGCAGGCACCATGCACACCTTACCCTGGAACTTGTGTCCATATGGAAATGTTTAAATCCACCCTGTAAGAAAGAATCCTTTGGTTTCAGCAAAGCACTTTGTAGTCCAAGTAACATAAAACTTATTGTTCTGAATCTTATATAAACAATTGCAAATGCCAGCTTTAACTTTTCAGTAGGGAAAGTGAGATAAAGGGAAAATCCATCTTTCTGTATTGGGAAATGAAGCCAACCAGACCACCCTTTTAAACACAAACATCCTGTAAATGCTCTCAGTTGTTCTCCACAGCCCTTAAACCAACCCTTTGTTTTACACTCTAAGCCTGCACTTGTTAGAAAACACACATCCAGGCCGTTTTTCAATGCTTCAGTACAAAAGCTGCAAGGATGGGCAGTGTTACCTCAGCCAACCAAGGACAGAACAGGCATCACCACACACTGAACTGCACCACCAAGGGAAACTGATTTATGCTTTTCTCAGGCTGAGAAGATGGGAATGGAAGGGCAAATGATTCTTCAAGAAAACCCTGCATTAACTAATAATGTCTTAAGCACCTTGTGATGCTTTTACAGAGAACATCAAGCACAAGTGTTACCTTGTTTAAGAGAAAACAATGCCACATTATTTTATTTTGTATTCTTTGTTCTTTTGTCTCCAATGTGAATCATGATGAATCATCCAAGCTAGTTGTTTAGTTGCTACAAAAATAAAATTGCAAACACAGTAAAGTGACTCAAGAGCATGTGCACTCTTGATCAGGGAATTACGCTGTTGAATTTCATTGCATTTGCTAAATGCAACTGGATCCTATTCAGAAACAAGTTCCACCAAACAGATATTTTTACAGACACTGAATACAATAGCATTTCCCTCTGTAACTGATTGCTCCTATGAAAAGCACAGGTAGAGGCTGGACAGTTTTAAATTCTCTTTGTGCCCTCGGTTATGAAAATACTTGCCTATGAGTACTTACAGGAAAGTGAGCACAGACCAATCAGCATTTTAAGGCATGATGCTTATTTACCATGTATGTGAACATGTGTTTGCATGTAAGAGAGAAGGGAAATTGCTTCAGCTTTTGATTAGCTTGCAAATTCTGAATCAGCTATCATGTGCTGCTGTATTCACAGGGAAAATTTTTCATGCTCTGTCAAACAGGATAAGTAGACCTGGCAGTAGAAAATCTGAATGGGAAAGCTTTGTAGGAAGCACCCTAAAGGGGCAGAAGCACAAATCCACAGTGCAAAGGATATGTTGCCATCAGCTTCAATTTTGCTACCATGACTGCTATAGCCCAAGTAAACTCATCTGGTGCTGCTCCAAGCCTTTTTTCAAAGAAGTAATGTTAAAGAGGAATGTTGTGACATTTTACTGTGTGCATGTCAATACAGGAGCCTGGAGAAGAGCAGGCTCCAGGGAGACTTCATTGTGCTCTGTTAATACTGAAAGGGGGCTTTATAAGAAACTTTGTGAGAAACTTTTGAAATAGGACAAGGGCTAAGGGTTTTAAACCAAAAAATTAGATTTAGGCTAGGTGTAAGGAAGAGATTTTTTCCAATGAGGATGGTGGAACACTGGGTTGCCCAGGGAGGGGGTGGGTGCCCCATCCTGGAAACATTCAGTTCCAGCTTGGATGAGGCTCTGAGCATCTTGATCTACTGGAAGATCTCCCTGCCCACTGCATTGGACTAGGTGACCTTTAAAAGGTCCCTTCCCAACCAAACTATTCTATTATTCTATGAAGTTACCAATAACTTCGTACAGAGCTGCTGAAACTTAAGGCTTTGTAACACAGAATAGATGCTCATCCTTGCCCTTCAGAACTAAATGTTTATCCATAGAAAATGCCTTTTTCTATGACTGTCTTTTAAAGGCTGAAAAAAGGCACTAATACATAATAACCTTGAATGGATACTGAAGACGAGATCCCAGTGTCTCATGACAAAAGAGATTTTTCTGTCTTATATACAGATTTGTTGCATTTTTCACCTCTGCTGCAGTCAAGAATAAAGAGTAGGAACAGTAAAGAGTGAAATTTTCTGAATATTACAGACAGGAGGAGAGAGTAATTCTGAAAAGCACCCAAAATGATCAGGGAAATAGAGTCAAGCAGGTAAAATGATGCCAAGCTGAAGAGCAGCAGATAGCTGTAGGCAATGAGCATGCAGCCATCAAGTAAATGAGAGAGATGGGTTTCTCTATTGATTTTTCTAAGGACAGAGAGTTTAGCCTGATGTTTTGAAATGTATGGGTAGAGACAAGGCTGTGGAAAATCACGCAGACTTCCCTGGGAATGACTTATTGTAAACCAGATTATTTTAAACTTCTGCTAGTGCTGCTTGGTATTATCACCCCAAGTACTTCAGCTGCAGTAACATCTGTAAAACATCCATTCTGGGAGAAGAAAGGGCCTAACTGATAAGAAGCCACACACAGCTGACACTGAGCCAGCCAAAGAGCTTTAAATCACAGCTCTTGCACTTCTGGAAAACCAGAAAAACTCATCCACCCTCAATTTGTCTTCATGAGCCTCTCCCTCTCAACCAGTGGCTATCAGAGATGGCTACAATTTGCTCCAGCAGCCTGTGCTGACAGCCACAAGTGGGGATCTCACCTCTCCTGCCTGGTGCTGCACAGGCACAATTGAGGGCTGGGGCACAGACACCAATTTTGAAAGGTTTGCATGAGACCGAGTGAGTGGCAATAATAAATGACATCAATAAATGACATCAGCTTCAACAGCACCCAAGTGAGGGACAACACCAACCTGGCTGCTTTAATTTTGTAAACTGGGTAGCTGAACTTGCTGTTGCTGGGACAGTGAGGTGCAAAGGTACAGGAATGCTTTTAATCCTAATGAGGTGCTGGAGAATCTCCACCATCAGCCCCTACAGAAACTTGCTGTAACATACACCAGATTTTAAAGACAGGCTACAAGGAGCACAGTGCTAAGAGCTTGCAGCAGAAAACACAAATATGTTCTGGATAAAAATGTTCGTATACATACAAAAAACTTCTCTACAAATGATTGTACATTTTTGCTTGCATATACATACAAAGCACTTCTACAGGAATGCTTGAAAGCACTGTTTGTATCACTCACACACCAGATTTGACATCTTGTCTGCAGCCTACCTCAAAAGATTAATTGGATTTTCACAGGATACAAGGCCTAGAAAGATATTAATGTATTTGATTCAAGTTAAAGTGGGTCTTGATTTTAAATGTATGGAAGGCACAAATCCCACGCAGCTGCAAGGTGTAGCTAATGAGAATATTCTAAGCAGTCTCTTATTTATGAATTTGTTTAAAATATCACATCTTGAACAGGCAGGCAACAGCCTGACCAGCCCTGGGGACCTGGATTTCAGTGTTGGAACCCCCATCTCCCATCATTTATGACCACAAGGTCTCCTGTTAAACATCAGACCATCAGCAGAGGCAGAAAAATAAAACTCTCCAGCCCCAACCCTTTCTTTCAGATAAACCCAAAGTTTGTTTCCAAGAGTTCTGGTGTGTGCAAGGGGAGAGAACACATGTCACTTAGCAGCCTCTTCCTCATCTTTCTGAAGAACAGGCCATGAGCCACATGAACATGCTGGGGATGACATAACTTGCCATCCACACTATCTTGGATGTAAGAAATGGTCTGTGAGGTGCTGAGTAATATCCCATGGAATTTAGCAGAGCTAATTGCACAGACACCCACCACACTACAGAGTTAATCCTTTAGAAATGTAAATAAATGCAGTATTAACAAGTATCAAGGTATACACAACCTTTTGTGAGTACATCCAGGAGATTGCAAAAACAGTGACTCAAATATTTACACAGAATTTAACTTCAGTGTGAGAAAGTCCAACGGGTCATAAAATCTGTGTTCAAGGAATTGGCTGAACCAGATCCCAGAGGCACAAAATTAAGCCTAATGAACAAATATTTTACATGTCATGCAGATTTACCTTCATCTTTTCTACATTTACAGTTTGCATTGAGTTGGAGAAGGAAACAGCTTACTAAGACATTCCAACTTTGAACTGGAAAGTTTGTTCAACATAAAATCTTTTGAAGAATGAATAAACCCATGAGCCACATAAAAAAAGTACAACTTCTCATTTAAGTAACTGAAAAAGGACCATTGTCTTAATGTTTTCCAAAATGAACATAAACTGTTCTTTTATACAAGTCACAGACAGACAAGACATGAAAGCCATGAGAAAAATCATTAAACAAAACTCCAAAGGGAACAGCTGGGAGAAAATTTATCCTGCTGGCCCTACAGCCTAGGAAATAATTTTCTCTCCCCTGAAGTGGTAGAGATAAATGATCTAACTGAAGTTGAGGGAAAAAAAGTCAGTTTAAATCAATGTTTCCTGTTACTCAAAATAAAGAAAAAGGAAGAACAATAGAAGATATCTCATGTTCAGTTGAAGGAATACCAGCTGAGCCACTCTTCATTTGATGATCATCCCCTGCTGTGTTTAGGCTGAACTAAACCAATGTTTATGTGGCACAAGAGAGCTAAAATTACTTGTCTTTTTAGATGCTCACTGGTTCCAGACCAATACTTGCCTCCTGACTCCTACATCTTCACAATGATGGATGGCAAAGATTACAGAAAAGGTATCGTACTTCTATGAGTATGTTTTACAGAAAAATGGTGCTTTATAGTGTAGGGAGTGAATGAAATGCAGGGGTAGCACCTGAAGATTGCAAAAAGTCTTTACATTTGAGATATAATCTCACAATCTGCTGAAGGATATGTGAAGTTTGGGTGTGATTTTATAGAAATGACTTCTCTATTTAACAGATCAACTTGAGAGTTTCATAAACCTATAAAGAGAAATTTTTTTCAGAGGTCTTAGGACACTACACTAACCCTTGCTGCTTAATTGACAAAGTAACATCAAAAGAAATCTAAAAACTTTGTGGCTTTCTTTAGCACCAAAACTGGGTTTTATTCAGCATTATATAATGGCCCTATATAACTAGTAAAATCACTGGTTATGATTCAAGTATTGAAAATATGTATCAGGGATTAGATGATGCTTTTTTCCCCCCTGTAATAATGGAGAACAATATTCCTCTAATGAAAATTACCTTTCAGACTGTTCTGAACTTCTAACGCGATGTCGAGGGCATTAAACGGCAAAACTGGATCAGTGGCAATTTGCAAAGTCACTTGTCCTGTTAGCTGAAAAATACAAAAAGACCCAAAACCCAGTCAAAATATTTCCAGCAGATTTAATAGCCAGCACTTCTTCTGGAATAGCACGTTTTTTCTTAACATTGGATTTTCAGGGAAATAAGCACATATTTATGAAAAGGAATACAACCAGGACCATTGCCTTTCTGTACAACATTACAAAATGTTGTACAATTTATGACCACACACAACAATTCTGTGCAGTGTGTCTTCTCTGGGCTTAGAATGTTGCAGGATTCTCTGGAGGACATTTTTGCTTTGTTTTAAAACAAAATATCTCAATACTCTAAACAGGAGAATAAAGTTTACAGTTTTACTTAGTTCTCTGGTCTCAGCTATTGGATTTTGAGAGTTTTCACAACCAAAATAAAGAATCACAGACATTAATGATCAGAAGATCAAGCCTAGGGCTAAATGCAAGCTGGCCTGAAAAGCCACTGCCTTTAGAAGTGTTATGTGACAACTCGATGCACGCAGATGTACAACTCCCAGGCTGGATAGAATCTGCTTTCTCTCAGGAACTCAGGGAAAGAAATTCCCCAGAGAGAGCTCTCAGTCCACTCCAGACTAGATGTCAGCACCTGTCACAAAAACTCAATGGCATGAATGCTTCTTTTTCAACAGCTCCCAGATAAGGCAGGGGCTGAGAGGCCTGAGAGCTTTTTCCTCTTTACAGAAGGTCAGTTGCCCAGCTCGAGGCTTAGACATGCTACAGGGGCTGTGTATAGAAATACATCTTTCTGCTGAACTACACCTAGCTGTGATTAAACAGAGGATTTCAGTCTCCAGGCTGCCAAGTCCATCACTGTTCGTGGGAGCTATAAAAACACACTGACAAAAACATGCAAGAAACTTTCATTCATCTTCTTTATAAATTGATATTGCAAAAAGGGAAAAAATACCTGCGAGGCTGTGCTCTAAAATGGAATGATGGCTGCAGGTGATGGTGACCATGTTGATAAAAATGTGGACTGAATAGAATCATATTGTACAATTCTTCCCAAGGTGCTGGCGGAGCAAGAATAATATCTATCCTTCAAAAGCAATATGATAGTTTCTGTGCCAAAAGTAGCATTTTAATTTTACAATAGAAAGTAGCAAGAAAAGACAACAAGCCTCAGTAATATTAAAAACAATAGTACAGCAATTGAAAAGGAAAACCATCTCCCAGGAAAGTGGATGAAAGCAAGGTAATATCAGAAATACAAGTTTCCTGGAGAAAAATTAATAGAACCTCACAAGATTTCTCAGAAAACACAGAAGAAATGACCTGGCCACAGACTTGTTTGGGCACAGAGACTGAGGGAATATGGTGTGTATCAGACTGCAGCCCACATCTGAGCAGAGATGCACTGGGAAGCTATGGAGATTTCCCTCCAGAGAAAACAATATCACAGAAGGCATGAAGGAAAAAACTCTGCCTTATATAGAGAGAGAAAATTTAGTGAGGAATAATGTTATGTCAGGCTATTATCAGGAAAAACAAAGAACTAAGAGTGAGCTTAATGATAAGAAATACTATGTCTGAACAGCTGTGTTAAAGTATTACACAGTAACATCTTATGAAGAACTTCTCAATTCCTCAGACCATCAAGGCTCAAAGGCCATTACATTATCTATTTGTAATTATACACAAAACTTGTCTGGAAAGCACTAAAAACCACTGGTCTTAGAGACAACAGAGAGGTATTATGGAAAGATAAAAATGAAAATGTTAGGGCAAACTAAAAACTGTACAAGACTGTACTAAACCAGGTCCATATAATCCAGCCAGAAGCAACTGAAAAAAATCTGGTCCTAAATATCCAAATGGCACACAAAATCCTTCCACGTCCTGCATGGAACTCTTGCAAGATACACTGCCCAGAACATGAGCACCCTGTGAGTTGCTACAGATAAGCAACTGTGACACTGAAATAACATCCTAATAAAAAGCAGGTATTCTACATGGACCCCACACCCACTGACCCCCAGGACAGCACTACAGAACATTTAAATTCTTCCTTGACAGCCAATTTCTGCTAAAACTTTCACTAAATGGTAATACAAATACATATCCATAGGTATTTTAGGAAGTGACATCAGCAGTTATAATGTTGTTGCTGATACTTTACAATCTGCTACCACAATTTTTAAGAACACAAAAGCAAGGGAAAAATGCTTCTTTTGTGAAGCAGGAAAGTGGCATTTAAAGAGGACAAAACCCTAGTAAGCAACTTGCCTTTATATCATTATCTCCTGCAGAATCTGCCTTCATTTTAATGAATTCTTGCCTTGTTTCTGTTTCTTCCAAGGAATTTTAGTTTGCTTTCAACTCTAGCAGACCAAATCTGTTTTCTTTTTCCTACTTAAATAAAGTGATACCATCCAAATCTTATGACTGACTGAAGCACTTTTAGAAATTTTACAGTCTCTGTCTAGCACTGCAGACATCTGTGTGTTAGCAAACAGGTAGCAGTGGTGTTTATTAAATCACGTTCTTCGTGGGCTAATCTGGAAGGAATCAATCATGTAAAGGAAAGCTCAGAGCATTGATTTGAACAGAGTAAGTAATAATGCTACAGGAGCATATATCAAACCCACATAAAGCAGCAAGACAGAAAAGGCTACTGATTTCTTATTTATAGTCTTATTTTTGGATATACCATTCCCCCGAGCACAACACTGAATATACATGGAAAATAAAGACAAGCTTTGGCCCCTTTTCCCAGGTGAAAAATGCATCAGACTGACTACTGAATTATTAAATGCAAGAATAATTTAGCTAAGAGTAAAGACAACAATTTTCTCATGAAGTGAAAAGCTAAAGCAGCATGATTGATTCTATTCCCATACTGAAGTGGTTAAAACACTAATGACAACTTCTCAGACAGCATTAATACATAATACACATACAATACACAATAACTGATGTAACACTTATACAATTATCAAGTTGAAGAAAAGATCTTAGAGTTCAAATGCTAATTCATCCCATAATGATTTTCTTTCTATTTTAAAAAGAAAAAATAATGACTAACAATGCACTCAGCTGTGGGAAAGGTGTTTTTCAGTAAATGAAAATTTATTTGATGAACTTCCAATTACTTTAAAAATAAGTATTAATATAAAATGTGACAATAATTGTAGAGTTGTACTTCTTTGTTCCCTTTGAGGGTGGGGAGGCCTTCCCTGGCAGAGGTTGCCCAGAGCAGCTGGGGCTGCCCCTGGATCCCTCAAGTGTCCAAGGCCAGGCTGGACAGGGCTTGGAGCAACCTGGGAGAGTGGAAGGTGTCCCTGCCCATGGCAAAGCTCAAAGATGTTTTAAGATCCCTTCCAACTCAAACCATTCTGTGATTGAATGCATACTGCAAAACAAATCTGAATATTTAAAGTAGGTTTATACCAAAGTAACATTATTTCAAGGTCTTTTACCTAAAGGCATAAACATCTTTGTAGGATGGAAATAACTGTTGTCCCTGCTTTACTTCTCTGACACTGTGTAGGTTCCAAAAGATAAAAGGAAAAATCACAAACTTAAAAAGATGCTGGTGTTAAAGATGATTCAGGGTCATGTGACATTTCCAAATTACATTGTAGGTTCTTTTCTCTTCCAGAGTTTTACAAATGATTCCTTCAGGAACTATGCATTCTTGCAATGCTACCTATCTATGAACCTAATTTGGCTATAAAATCCAATTTTCAGGAACATCAGATGGATCCACAACACTTTCTAAAAGACTGTGACATAAAAAAAATACCTGGATTAAATGCACACAATATGTTCCTCTATATAAATTATAAATATACATTACCAGTTTAGCTGTTTTACAATGCAAATAAGGAAATGAAATAAAGTGGAGTTTGGGGGGATCCATCACAGGTTGGGGTTTTTTGTATGTCACAGCTGTTTTCTCAGGGAGTAAAACTCAGTGTTCAACACAACTTTCTTCCTCAAACATCCAAGCTGCCTGCTAGCAACATAAAGGATGTCTGCTGGCACACAAATTTAATTTTTTAAAAAATATGAATACTTTAAGCCCAGCGTAGATAAATGTGAAAGGCTCCACAGAGTCTCTGTTTCACAATTCAGTTTTGCTTTGGGGGCATGCTGCTCCTGAGCCTGCCTTGCAGGGACATGCCTCAAGTGCTGGCTGGTTTTCCTTGACAAGGCAGGCACAGCCACCCATCCTCCATTCTGCCACAGCAGCAGAAACTTGCAAGATGGATAAAATAGAAGCATATTTAGTGGATATGAAGATATGAAAATATTATGCGTGAGAGAGATCAATCTGCTAGAATAAACACCAGCGTGCAGGAATTTCTTTGACACAGAAGTTTACACACCAATCTTGGGGGGTTTTTTGGGGTTTTTTGTTCAGTGGAATTTGAAACTGTGCCATATCCAGCCTGTGCTATGCAAACCTCAGTGGGTGGAAGTGCTGAGCCTTTAGGACATTTTTAGTTACATTAGGAGTGTTAAAATCTAAACAGACATCTCAGATCTCTTCATATGCCAAGTTACAAACAACATAACTTAAAAAATCAGGTAAACTGCCATGTTTATCCTTCTGTAAAGAATGTCTTCAGCAGTGTTGTGCTCCAGTTTTACCTGCTGGAAAGAATTAGGCGCAGATACTTGAAACCTGAGTTGTGCAGCACCAACTCCTCTGCATTTCAAGCCCTATGCCTCTGCAACATACTTTTTAAATTTTATTCTATGCCTGTTAACAACACTTTACTGACATCTGTGCACTTCCAGAGGAAACCAGCCCACAGGTGGCAGCTTATCTACCCAAACCATGACAAACCATGTGAGAGGAGAGGGAATGTGACATGGTAGTGTGGTAGGGCTGTGCAGATTCTCTGCTACAGAATCAACATCCCCCCGTCCCTAAGCCTGCTACAGACCCAAACAATCCTTGGGAATAAGCAGCTCTGAGCCTCACCTTCCTCTGATATCAGCTCTATTTTTTTCAAGTCACACTTGGCCTCACACCTGGCACCTCTCCCTTCACACATTACCCCCGGGGTCATGGATGGGGAAGGAACAAGGCAAAATTCTGTGCTGTTTAGAGGGATCAATGACACTGTTGAAAATAGGAGTTTTTTCATCTTGCTCCTTCCTTAAGGTGAGTGGAAAGGTTTAACTTTGGTGACTGGCTGTTGCACTATTTAATCTCAGGTGCTCATCTTTTGCATGAAGGCTCTCTCTTCCCACACACACTGATGAGCAGAGTGACCTGCAGAGATCTTCTGACATTAAACCAATCATAAACAACAGCTTCAGCCTCCACACCCATGTAAAGAAGGAATTAATATCTGCATATATTAAGATCCCCTCTCAGAACCACAGTATTAGTAATCTCAAATGTTAAACCAATCAGCCTTCCCCACTTTCTCCCCCCTGCAAAACTGAAGAAATATTTTTATTAATACAGGCAAATTTCATGAACATGCTTCTTCTGGTTCCCCCTATCCACTGAACTTCCTTAATTAAACATGAGAAATTGAGTCTATTTAAATGAAATCTCTGATTCCCTGGCAATAACAATTTCAGCACCTAGTGTTACCAGATGAATGGCAGCAGTCGTGACACTCATGATAAATTAATGAGCATTTTTAATAGTGGGATCTCAATTTACTGTGGAAAATTTTCCTTTAGAATCAGTCTACACAGCAGGGTTTTTTTTTATATTCATCACCTTTCAAAAAAGTTAACTGATTCACACAAGAAAAATCAGAGGCAGGAACATGAGAAAACAACCAGTTCTTTGAGCCTCCATGTCTCTGAAAACCACATTCCCATGGTTAGGCAGAGAAATAGAAGTCTGCCCATAAACACATTCATTTTGCATTAAAGTTGTCAAACTTCAAAAATTCAGATTTCTTAAATATTCAGTAATATCATGTGTTTGTTGTTTGTTTTTGGGTTTTTTTCCCTTTATTGAAATCTACCTTGGCACCAGGGCATGCATTCACACCTCAGATCAAATGCTATTTTGGGGTATCAGACACTGAAATGCACATGCTGTACTTTAGGACAGTAGAGGGCTCTCTGAGAAAGGACTATGGAGAGTCTGTGCTACAGTAGGTGAACCAGAGCACAGCAATTCATCAGAAATATCTATTTCTGAACAAGGAAAATGTGAGTTCTTGCAAATATTAAACACTTCATTTCAACAACCCCCCCCCCCCACCTCCATATAATTTAATATTGTTTTATTTACTCTTAGCACAGAAAATATTGATTAGGAAATAAAAGTGATTGCGAATAAAATATGGACTTTCCCTCTCTTCAGGTATCCTGTGCACAGCAAGCAGCACTTGACTGTTTTGTATTAGGGTGGCACACAGCACTGGGCATCCCCAAGATTACATATTAAGATAATCCAGGACTATGGTAGCTTGGGCTGGCTCTGGAATACAGATCTCTATTTACATGATCATACACTATGTTTTCTGCATGATTCATGATGAGGTTCTGAGGCACTGATAAATTAAGGTCAAAAGTATCCTCTTAAATGAATAATTTGCTTCAAATCTAATTTGGTGGCCAATTTAGTTATATACAGCACTTAGAACAATTAAATTACATTTTGTATGGATTTCATTCACAGCTGGGAGTGATCATCGACCCCACTACTTTCAGTTTCTTGCACAAAAAAGAAACTCCTACTTATCTCTGCTTTGCTTTTTATGTACTGGTAGAAATTACTGCTTTTCAGATTATATGTATAAGTATATGGAGATATATATAATTTTTTATGTGTCTAAATGCCTTTATGTGAATTTTCTAATATCATGGTGTGATTGATGGGCCTGTCCCAGGAGTTGGACTTTGATGATCCTTGTAGATCCCTTCCAACTCAGGATTTTATACAATTCTACTAAAAAATATTTTGAATTGCGTTAATTTATAGTGAAGAATGATTCCCTATGCCCTGGCTTATTACTCCTTGATATTATCCAGAGCTTCTTTCCATTCCTACCTTCTATCCACATCATGCTGCTCCTCACACAGTCAGAGCCTGGCCCATTTTTGGCAGTTCTCAGGCTCTTGTTTCTGCAGGGGCAGAGAACAGGGATGCTGAACTCCCTTCCAAGATAATGGTTTTATTGAGTTAGGCTTGGCACTGTGCACATGAACCTGTGCTCAGCCCAGTTTGTTTGGAACTGAGGCAGAGCCACTTTCTGTCTGCACAGAAGCCATGGAGTCAACTATGGAGCACATAAATGTAAGCAGCAATAATCTTAAAATGATGATTTTCTAATCTATTTAATATCCATGCATGTCAAATCCTCATGGTATCTGCATGCAAGGACAGTGTTGAATTAACTTCTAGAAGAGCCACTAGATTAAAATCTTAGGAAAAAGAGTTAGTCAGACTTTTCCCCAGTGTGCATGGTTATGAGCATGCAAAAGGATGCAGCAGAATGGTCTTCTGCTCTTCTTGAGCTCTGGCTGAGGAAGCCACACTATAACAATACAAATCTTTGAATCTTCACAAACCCTCATGGTGGATTTCTTATACAGAACTTAAAAATTTGCTCCAGTGTTAATTCTTTTTTAGCTCCAATGTTAAAGCCAGGTTGTTCTGGCGGTCTCTGAAGTGGACAAATACTGAAAAGTTTGCTTTAAAGCAGAATGATTTGCACATAGCATTTCCAAAAACTCAGGCACCATCACTGCACTGGAAATGACCTCTTAGATTCTTTCATTCTCTGCCCCTCTTCAGGTGTGGAAGAGGAGAGGGAAGCAGTGCTGGATCCTTTCGAAAGAAGGATTTTTAGCTGCCTGAAGCTGGCTACACACAGTCCTGAGGAAACAGATTTACCTATTGCTCTGGTACAAAGAGAAATATATAATGAAATATGAAGCAAAATTTATCTCCATAGATCAAAGTGAAAGATCTCCAATGACAATGATCATGTACAGAAATTGCATCTTGGACTGATGTTAATTACCTGAAACCAAAATTTTCTTTACTTGCATGTGTAATAAAGCTATTTGCAGGGTAAAACATGCAGTTAGCTATCAGTGCACATGCTTAACCACAAAAAAATGCATTTTTTCCTTGTTATAAAGGGAAGTTTGAAGCAAAGAAAGTAAAAGTCCCCTCAGAACAACAGACAAGAGGCGTCAGTGCAGATTGCTGTGGACTGGTGTGGACTGGTATGAGAACACAAACCAGGCTGTGATTGAGAGCCTGGACACCATCATCTCCCATGCTCCTCGACAGCCTTCCCTGTGTCTGCTCCCAGATAATGAGCATCATTCCCTTTCCCTGCCTTGTGCGTGTGTTTAGGGCACCAATCAGGATGTTAGCACGAGCAGCCCTCCTTACTCACAGGATAATGAAAGCACAAGATGATGGGACTCAAGAAGATAATTGATAATTTTGTTAACAGTTGCCAGACAGTTGGCTGGGCCCTGCTGGTCTCGGAGCCTTCCAAGGCAGACAGTAATGACTTACAGAGAAAAGAAGCAGCAGTGCAAGTCTGCATTTAATCACCCAGGTTCACAAGCACTCTACAGAAACAGATCAGCCCAGAAAACAGTATGGTGCCTTAGAGGCCTGATAATCAGAGCATCTCCTCACACGCTTCAAGACACATGCATGAACCAAGAGTCTTCCCAGGCTGGAAACAACCCCAGGATCACATACCCAAGGACACCCAAGGACTTCCCAAGTTTCTATTTGATCTGCAAAGCCACTTCTTCTGCTCCATCTACAGGACTCAGTCTGAGACTTGTGGCATTGTTAAAAGCTAGATAATAGTTATCAGAGGAGAGTGATAATAAAGAAATCTGCAATAGGAAGCTTCAGCCACAGCCTTCAGTTTAGACCTTGATATCATCTTTTTAATCACTCTCCTTTTACAGAAATGGATTTGATTTAATTGAACTCCAAAAAAAAAAGTCTCTAATCATACTTCATCAGCATGCAATTATTATTCAAGGGAAACCATATGTACTATTAAGCACTCTTAATTAAAATAATGCATATAATCTGCTTCAGCACCGAACAGTCATTCTCCTTGATGTTCATTATTATTTTTCTTCCATTATTGTGACAATACATTTTTTCTACTTTTTTCCATCTGTCTCAATTTCATTTATACACTTTTTCAACATTAATGATCACGATATCAGGACTGAGATGCATTAATATACCACCATCCTGAAATCTTGCATTGCATGACCTTCAAAATGTGTCAGACCTGACTGTGGAGATTGTGAGATGAGGATGAGGAAATGCTATTAGAGGAGTCTCTGGATAGCCCAAATTTTATTTGCAATTATGTCTTCTTAGTGACCATACTGAAAGAAGAATATATGTTAGGCAGCAGCCAGTCCTTAGACAGAATTTAGGGAGAACCAGGGACAGTGAAAGAAAGAAACTGAATTTAGGAGTTGAAACAACTAAGGAAAGTCATCCATGATGGGTTTAGGAAATAGTTCCTTGAGGAACTTGTCAAACTTGGACAGTGAATTCAGCACACTCAACAGAACAAGCATTATGGAAAGATTAATGACATTACATATTGAAATCTTCCTATCCCCTCAAACTCAGAAAAGCTGGGATATTTAATAGTTATACAGAGAAAACACTGCTCTTTTCTCTCTTGCCATCTCTTGATGCAAAGGTACAACAAATTGTTCCCTTTAGGTCGCTCTAATCAGTCAGGATTGGAGCAGTGACAGTTCATTAAACACGACAGACTGGCCCTGAGGGAGAGACACCAGTGACCCACAGAGCTGAGGATGACCCCAAGGAGGCTGAAAACACAGCGTGCTGCAGTGCAGAGCTCACAGAAAAGACCCATCAACATTAAAGGCACATTCCACCTCAGGGGAGAATTCACTGGGGCTACCCACAGACACCAGTATCTGCTGCAACTTTCACAAACAGGCTCAGTTTCCTCCCTAGGCAATTACTTCAATTAGGGTTAGATTCTGCTCTTGGATTTGCTTGCATAGGATTTACCAAGCCAGAAATTAAGCTTCTCACAAGTATCAGAACTCCAAGGTGGAATTTCTGTGAATTTTTTCCCACGGTTTTTTGTATCGGAACATTCAGTCCTCAATGTAACTACAACAAGAAGTAATCAGTTGACTTACAGTAATAATTTGAAATTGAAACCTCAAAAAGAGATCTATAATTAAACAGTATAACTTCACAAATAAAGGTGGGGTAAGGTTGCTTGTTTTACTTTAAAAAGAAAACAGCAATTAAAGATGAATGCGTTTGGGCTGAGCAACCTCCCCTCAGGCTTGGGGGAAATGCCAAGTCTGACAAACCCTTTGGGTCTTAGGAAATCCCAGGTCAGTTTGATGAACTTGCTGAAGTATTTTATTATTAGCTGGCATGTTCCTGAGACAGCCATTTCACCTGAAAAAGAAATTCCCTCATCTTTCTAACTTGTCCCTGAAAAAAACTGATTGAAGACAAAATAAATAATCTTTGCCATTACAGAGTATTTATATAAACAGAGAAAGGAAACTCAGGTCACAGAATGGCCCTTGAAATTCATAAGGAACCCTAGCTGTAAAGCTCCAAGTATCTGAAGGTAAAATTGAGATTTATTGGCACATCTGGGTCTATAATCACACACCTGTTACTAAAATCATTAAATTATGATGGCCCTTTCATTTCACTGTATCTTTAGGTGGGTTCTGTGTTAAAGGGACAAAGGCAGCATGATCTGATGAAAACAGTAAATATTACACAGAGAAGAACATTTTAAGAGAAGATAACCTTCCAATAATGCAGGAAATGTTACTACTTGGTATTCCAAATATAAAGACAACAAGGGTGAAGATCTGATCACTTTAGTGAAAGGTAAGATGAAAAGGAAGTATTTGAGGAGTCTGGAGAGTGAAAGAGATAGAGTCTGGAAAAAGTAAACTATTTAGAAAAAAACCAAGTTGGAATGTGCTGCAGACCATCAACAGGAGCCTGGGCAATGTCTGGAAGAGGAGGAGATTAAAAGAACAGCTGAGGAACATCATTTTGATATAACCCTATAAATGGATTACAGGAGGAGAAAAGGCTTGCAAGGCAAATATGTCAAGATGAGAGACAATTACAATGCAGAGAAATGGTTGGATCATGAGGTCAGGGAAAAAAGGATGGAATTAAAAGAATTCTCTAGGATGAAAACGTTATCAGAATCCTAAAATGTCCTTTAGCATATTGTAACCTGTGCATTCAACATAACTTCCCCCATATTATGTAGAATTCTAAATTTTGCATAATTCCCCCTAAACTGAAAAAGTGCTGTGGAATATGGCACTGACCCAGAGTGAACAAATAAATTAGTGGGAGCATCCAAAGTGATACAGGCATGTATGTGTGTAAGTGCACTTCAATTCACAGATCAGAGAAAAACTCATCTCAAAGCTCTTCCATATGTTAAAATTGAAGACAGATGCAATTACATATAATATTAATTTTCATACTTTAAAATACATGAAGACTTTCTAAAATCTGAGCATTCCCCCTCCCCAAGCCAGTAGAAAGGCCATGTGTATGTACTCTGAATCTGAGCATTTGGAAAGGCATTTGATGTACTCTGAATAGCCTTAAACTCAATAAAAATAATCTTCAAAAGAATTTTGATATCAGAGTGAAATTTCTAGAAGATATTGCACTATGTCCACATCATACATCAGAAACACATTTTACAAGTTTTTCACTTGTATTTTCAGAATAACTAAAAAGCCTTCCAGGAACTCTTCTGATCTTTTGGGTATAGGATAATGCTGCAAGATGCTGAACCCTAATGAACAATATATTCATCCAAGTTTCATCCAATAATAATTATATGGGATGTTTTTGGAATGAGGAATTGATCATAATGCATATTTAACACTGTGTTTAAAGAAAAAGAATTAGTTTTCACCTACAGACAAGTTTTAGAAAATGACAGATTTTAGATTTCAGTCATTAGGCAAAATGAGCGAGTAACAAGTAACAAACTCCAAGTTTCCTAACACCACTTAAACTCCATTTCACTTTATCAATACTGACCTCTCAAGATATTTGAACAAGGAAACTGGAAAGGATGCTAAATCTGGCAGTTTTTAAGCACTGCTAGCTGGGTCCTGCTGAGGGTCACAGGCAGCAGGGCTGTCCCAAGGGAGTCTGGAGGCATCACTGTGTCTGTCCATTCCCAAATGTTTAAATTTTCCATTCCAAGAGCAGCAGACTCCAGACACAATATTAGATTAAACCACTATATTATGCTGATTTGTTAGTGTTTATTTTACCTCCAGTCCTGCAGCAACTCTCTGCACAAAACTCTCATGTCCCTGAGACAGAGGTTAAACTTGACTGAAGACAGAGTTAATTTTCTGCTTACTCTGCTTAAGTAACAACTGACATTTACAAAAGAGGGGATGTGAAGGGAGGCACCAGTACCATCTAAGCTGAGGGGTTTATTTGTGAAGAATATTACATTAAAAGAGCCCAGTAGCTATTAGTGATTATTAATCTTCATTTACAATAATAGCCATATTTAACAAAAAAAAAAAAAAAAGAGAATAGGCTATGCTGCAAGTCATGCAAAAAGCCTTTTTAATTGTCAGCCCTGCTAGTCTAAAAAAGCCTTTACCCTATTCATTCAGTTATCATTCTGTAGCTTATAATTAAAGTGCTAATGTATATCAGAATTCTTTGATCTCAAAATAAAGAATTCTTTTACTAAAGAAATTCAGAACACAGTAGTGACAGGAAATTCAAGTTTCCAAGGAAAAATTAAAAGAAACAACCAAAAGTGATGTAATTAAGGGAAAACTATTTCAGTGGAACAAGAGAAGGAAAAACTTTGTGAGAAGTCATTTTGGATTGTGGAACAGTTCATCAAATAAAGCAGCACAAGACTTTTCTCTTTGTAGTTAAATACAACCTAGGAAGAAAGGAAGTGAGTATATTGTACCAGCACAAATGGACTAAATGACCTCAAAGTTCTTTAGCTTAATCTAATGAGCAGAGATAATTCATAAATCCTGAAATCTAACCTCAATTAGCATGAGTTATCATAATGGTTCACAGCATCTCATCCATGGTATTTTATTTTCATTCTGAATCCAATTCGAGGGAAAAGAAAGTCAGCAGCATGTCACAAAGTCTGTCTAGACTAATGCAAATAAAAAACCTAAGTGAAGCCATCTGCACTACCTACAAGCATTATTCTCAACACTGAAGGTCAGCAGAACTCTTACCAGGCTTGTGTCTTACTGCTCAGTGTGACTGAAACTTGACTTGGAAAACAATACCAACAAAAAATCTAGAACTAATTTTGGGTTTTAGTCCACTAAAAAGCATCCTTTTGTATTGCTGGGGATGCTAACTGGAGAATGTGTTTCCCCTCCCCAGGTTAGCACGCCAGGTACTGAATAAAGCTGGTAATGGAAAGGGATGGAGTCAGCAAGATCCCACACTGCTCATCTGCCAGTGCCACCAGTCCCTTTGAAAAAGGATGCTGAGCTTTGAAATAACCTTTCAAATGAAATTATTGGTTCAAAGATGTGAGTGGACACCAGGCAACCTTGGCCCTTAGCTCTGGTATTGTCAGCCCTTCCCTCACTATCTGCTTCTCAGGAAGTCATCTTATTAAACACACAAGGGTTAAAAGAAAAGTTAGCCAAGCCTAATTAAATCCCACTGCTATCAACCTGCATTCAGTTTCCATGAGCTTTGGATTAGGCAGCTCAATACGTTTTCTAAACATATTACTGTGGCTGTTTAGCAGTATAAAGGATGTGTTTTGCATTTTTTTCTTCATTACTTTCTGTGAATTAAAACCACTAAGACTAGAAAGAAAAACAACACAACTCAGTGGACTAAACCAACCAAAGTGAGAAAGAGCTTCTTTCTTAACATTAAAAATCTTCCTATTAAAACCACATGGCTCAAGATCATCTCAAGTATTGCCTTACATGGACACTAAAAGCAAGATTCCTAGGCTGCCTTTTGAGATACTTTGAAAACTACAATTATTGGAGCAGACAGTAAATTTAAAGTTATTAGTTGCTCATTCTCAAAGTCACACTTCAATAATTTTATTACCTACCTAGTCATACAAGAATGGAAGCTTGAAAGTCCACTTCAACTAAGGAAATTATGGTAAAAATAGTCCAAGAAACACAATTATGGATCAGAGGAAACTGCAGGATTTTACAACAGTATATATACTCAGCAGAAAATACAGAAAAAACATACATCCAAAAATCAGAAGTTCATAGAACTTTACTAATGAGTTACTTAGCTTAAGTTCAAGTAGCTTTGAGATGCTCATGCAAAGAGAATGAGAAGAATAAATGGTCTCTATATTTTTTCTTCTTCTAATTAAGAAAGATTTCAATGAATGAATAAGCACTAAAAATCACGTTGGAAAAACATTGCTTAGTTTCCCTCCAAAAAGGTTGTATTGCTTCACATGTTCAAATAAAACTCAAAAGTTGGTAGAAATAGTTAGCTTAATGACAAGAATGTGTTTACTATAGTTTCTATGAAAATTTAGGGAACTGTCCAAGCTGAGAATAGAAATTTTTAAAAAGTACTCTCTTCAACTCTTACAACCTTTGGAAATGCACTGTTTTCTTTGCCTCCTCATGAAAATGACAAGTGTCAGCCTGTAAATCAAATGACTGTATTTCTTTCTGTTTACTTTCCAATTTTTCATGACTGCTTCCATATTTCTCCTATGAGTGACACACAAGACCTGTGCTCTGATGGGGAAAAATCTGAGCTCTAAAGTAGAGCTCTCCTCAGGTTAATTCCCTGCCAACAGCCTCCAAGAGAAATGCATGGAGTACCTGAAAAAGGCTATGGACAAACACACCACAAATAAAAAAAAATTTAAAAAATTACAGGGAAATTCAATTAAAACAATCGTTCACAGTGTAGGGCTGTTCTGGAGGAGGATTCCCCATGTGTTATGTCCCTTTGAAGTTGCTGTTAAAAATTAAGGTGAGAGTATCTGAGGGTCTGGAACACAACTTGCAGGCAATGTACTCAAGACAAACGTGATCATGCAAGGTATTATATATTTCAATCCTCTGAAAGCAATTTACACACCTTTAACTGATTACACCTGACAATATGCAAGTAGGAAGAAATAAAGGGGAATAAGAATATGGAAAATGCTCATCAGCAGCTTCTTGAGAGTTCTGCTTACAAGGCAGCCTTGGCCCAACTCCTGGCCTGACAGAGGAGATGTTTTGCAGTGTCACAGACATTTATAGCTGCTGTGAGATGCTGTAGGCAAGCATATAAAAAGACAGCACTTCAACCAGGTTGTAATAGCTAAAGTGCTGCATAGATTCCTCAAACATCAATCTGGAGATTCAGTTTCCAGCAGTAAGGGCAGTGATTTTAGTCTAATTCATGTGTGATAGTGAATTGCCTTTCCTGGTGTGTTTAGGATGTGTATCCAGCCAATGATCACTGCCCAAGTTTGTAGACTAATGCTGTACTGCAGTGAGGACTGTGACAATGGTAATTTAGCCAATTATGTCCTTTCCCTATAAAAGCTCTAAAGCTTTAAAATGTTCCACTGAAATCCCCTTTTCTTAAATAAGATAGAGGACATGAAAATATAAATACCTTCCAATGAGATACTAGAAAGTCATGACAAGTAAAGGGTGCATTTTAAGACAAAGAAGTAGTTTTTGTTGTTCCTACAGTATTCCCAGAAGACCAGCTCTACTTCTATGATCTACATCAGTGAAGCAATTCAAGCAGAAAACTTGAAGGTTTTTAATTAAATGAAACATATTTCAGCAGCATATGTCACAGCTTTTTTGAGTGAGACACTAAGGATGTATTCATTCCTGATTCAATACAAGTTTTTTATTTCATATTTGCTCACATTACTTAATTTAGATGTAAGCCCTAATATTAACTAAGGCAAAGAAAGCACAAGCAGCAAATAGAATCATCCTGCTTCCAACAGTAACACAATGAACATGATAAAATATGAAGAAAGAGACTACAAGCCTTTAAAAAATGTTTCTTGACGACATCTAAAAAAGAGCAAAAACCAAAACCCACCCAGCTGCGTGCCCCCTAGGTTTGTTTAATAGTTTCTTACTGTGTAACAAAATTATCCCCAACCCAGGACTAGGCTACTGGATAAAATATCTCTATAGAGGACAACTGAGAACCCAATACTGAAAAAATACAAAATTCTTGCTATAATTTCTGCTTTTCTCCCCTCCAAATGCTAGAACAGAAAAAAAGAACATAGCTGAACTACAAGCAGGGAGAAAAAAGAAAAAATGGAACGTTTTGATCAAACCCACACATCTCCTTTTTTTGTGCTCCTCACCATGACTCTCACTTCCTTGCTTTGGTTTCTGATCCAAATCAGAATATATTGGGAAACAACTTTATGCAATGTAATATTTTCTAAGGGCTTGCTATTTTAAAAACTTTGTATGAATTTGCGAGTATTGATCTCTGTTCCTACAAGTCCACCAGAAAAACCTACCAGCAATTGACTGTGCCTAGAAATGGAAGATGAAAAGTAGATCATTAACAACAATATCACCTGTTTCTGGACAGGCTGAATGCATAGGATACTAAATGGGACACAAATTTATATTTCTTTATTTTGGAACTAGAGCTCAGTTTTTAAAAATATGCCCATGTAGCCGCTGTGTTCTGTTACATAAATGGAACACAACTGCCCAAAGCTTTCAGAATTTCAGAATTTTTTCACAAATGTCAGAATTTGGATGCTTCCGCCAATGTAAGAGCCTGTTTTCTTAGGCAAGCAAGAAATTAATTTCTCGTGTCAGGACACAAGTGCTGAGTAAGACCAAAGCCAAGGCTCTCCCATGCCCAGACACACCTGCCAGCAGAACATTTATTTATGGGGCTGAAGGGCACCAGCCAAGCACCTTTAACAGCCTCACTCTCCTGCACTGTGGCCTGGAAAAATGGTGGCTGTAGAGGCACCAAGAGCAGAAAAATTGCATGTTTCAGAGTTTTGCTTTAATAAAAAAAAAAACAAGCTGAATTTCTTTTGTGACACCCAAGGAGAGATGATAATTTTTAGTAACTCTAATGGTGTGACGAGATAAAAGCACTTGCTGTTGGTTAAGACACTGGCCATAGCCAAGCATCTTAAGGTTTATTTTTGTTTGCTTCTGTTTAACTCAGAAAAACAACCAGCTCTAGAATATCCTGGTCTTTTCCAGCAAATACAGGTCAATTAAAAAATGTGCCAGATAACAGGAAACAACATCTGAAAATTCAGTTAGAATTCATTAGAAATTCATCTTATCTGTTAACTACACACTGTAATTTGGAAAAAAATAACCTCTCTAAGGTAGACTATAATAAAATATATTACAGGGTTCATCTTGTAGCACCCCCTGCCATGGCAGGGACACCTTTCACTGGCTCAGGCTGCTCCAAACCCCATCCTACCTGGCCTGGGACACTTCCAGGGATCCAGGGGCAGCCACAGCTTCTCTGGGCACCCTGTGCCAGGGCTCCCCGCCCTCACAGTAAAGAAATGTCTTCCTAATATCCAATCCCAACCTAATCTCATTCAGCTGACACACTCTTGCTCGCTTCTTTGCTGCTGTGACTGTGTTTTGTGATTTTTTTTTTTTTTCCTTCTGACACAGTAGAGAAGAATGCTGCAATATTTCTGTTTGGGGTTTCATCCTTTGAAAGCTCTAGACATAAGCAGGAGTGATCCAATTTTCAACAGAAAATCTGCAGAAGAGGAGCCTTTCAAAGAAATATAGCAAAATTCTTCTTAGTGGGGTAAAGAACAATCATGCCAGCAATGCACTGCTTGTTTACATAGCAAGGCAAAATGGGAAATTTAGAACAGAAATTTTCAATAACTGATGGGAATTTTTTTTTAAGTGAACCACAATTGTTTTTCAGTGAATGATGTTTTGAAGTAAGTGAAATTCATAATTTAATTTTTTTTCAAAATCTACTTTGTATTTGGACTACTTAGTTTTTTCACATTTAGCTATTTTTTAATGTGGGTTTCATTGATATAGTAGGGCTGTTTCAAACAGAAAATACATTACTAATTTAGGATAATGCTCATTTTAAAACCAAGTGATATACATTAAGCATTTAGAACACAGAGTTTCTTAGATAGGCTGGTTTAGATAAACACTTGAAAAAATATCTATAGCATTCTTTATCTGGAAAAAAAAATGTTACTTAGAAGACAATTAGAAATAGTTCCATATTGCCAAATAATTAGTTCTCCCCTCTCCTGTGAGATTTTACTGTGGACAGAGACTTCTTCCTGCAAGAGAAAGGGAACACAATGGAAGATTCCCAACCTCACAAGGAAAAAGGAAAAAAGAGATGAGACAGAGGAGTTTTGATTCACTCGTTTCCTGAACATTCAGCATTCAGTCCACTACATTATGCAAAATATCTATTGAGTTACAAGCAAGATTTTTTATCTTTTGGATTTTTTTTGAAAACCATGATACAATGTCATTACAGTTTTGGCACTTCAGCATAAAAAGAAATGTTTCATTCTCTTTGCCTCATTAGGATCTCATATGAGATCCTGTCAGCTGCAAGTTTGTTCAGTTTATCTCAAGAAAAAAGGAAGAAAAAAGCTTAACATTTCCCTTAGAAATGTCAATCAAAAGTGATGCACTGGCTGGAACTCCAAGTTCAGAAGAATATTGCTCATGTCAGTCAAGACAGAATCTTTTGTGGGCCCATTTTCTTCATCACTTAAAAAAAAGATGATATTTATGTAAAGGCCCAACCTCGCCTTGCAATTACCCCAGAATCAAACTGTGCTCTAAGGAGGGGTTCAGTCAATGAGCCCATCATGTATTTCTCATTATGGGCTCTTTTCCTAGCTGAGAAGTGCTTTTTCTAGGATCACAGTTTCACAAAAGATAAATAGTATTCAAATTTGAGCTGACCAGGGAGACCAGATATTCAATCTTAAAGCATTTCTAGGCTATGTGAAAATCATTGATTCCAAAATTCTTGTGATTTAACTCAGGATATTCTGCAGGCTGTGTTCATTTAAATTAAAATTTAATCCTTCCTTTCCAGTCATGTGGTAAAGACACACTCCTGTTACTCACATTAGTTCATGCAGCTCTGCTTTTATTGTATCTGCAACAGTTGCTAAACAGCTCCTCATGTCAGATCTTGCATTCCGCCACACATACCTGTCTTAATGTGCCCATATAATTTTATAATCTTTTATTCATTATCATGTTGCACTTTTTATATTGCAATAGAGCTGTTAGGAATGGCTACTGTTAATACTGGAGACTGCATGAATTATTAGATTTTATGCCAAGATAAAAGTGTTGATTGAGGGCAGAGCACTGCTGTAGGATCAGAAGGAAGCTCCCATGAACCAGCTGCGGAGGAATGCAGAAATTCCAGGAATTTTGCATCACTGTGCTTTAACTCATGCCATGCAACCTCTGACATGGCATGGCAAACTAACTGCATTTCAATTTGCTGCCATTTCAAATAAAAGCCACTGATGAAGCAGATCTACAAAATGTTTTTCTTACTAAGAGTTCAACCCTTTTGCTTTGTATAATCTTCTTAGTGCTGATGTTTGCAACAGGTGAATTTCCAGAGTCAATTATTAAAAACATGTGCTGGGCAACCAGATTATAAACCATGAGACTTCACCAGAGCTGCTGTAAAACTCATTGTCAGACCTTTCCAGGCTTGTGAATAGTGTTAAAGAGAAAGCCTGGGAGGGAGCAGAATGGAATTGTTTGGAAGGACCTGCAAGGATCATTCAGTGACTGCCTGGCCAACCCAAGGCTGACCAGGTTGCAGAGTGCTGTTGAGGGCATTGCACAGAAGCCTTTTGAACACTGCCAGGCTTGGGGGAGCAAGCACCCCCCTAGGAAGCCTGTTCCAATGTCTGACCACCCTCCTGGTAAAGAAATGCCTTCTGTATCCAGTCTAACCTGCCCTGGCACAGCTCAGCACCATTCCCACAGTCCTGTCACTGGAGCCTGCCCTTCAGCCTCCTTTTCTCCCAACAAGACAACCCCAAAGCTCTCTGCTCCTCACAGGACCTGTGCTCCAGCCCTTCCACCAGCTTTGTCCTCCTGGTGACAGCCCTTGTCTTGAGTACCCAGAATGGGAAAGCAAAAATTAAATGGCTGTATAGTGCAATCTCTTTCTATAGCCAGATTATCAGGTACAAAGAAATGATCTGGTGCTGCCTTTCTAACCAAAACCATGTGCCCTTGAACAAACAGCTTTCTGTTAAAAAAAAAAAAATTACACTAATTTGTCTTTCATTTATTAATACAATTTCCCCAATTAGATAAACTGTGATTATTTAACTACAGCTTGTGGCAAGTCACACAGTTTGCAAAAATTGAAAAGCACAGATCAAAAAGACTGGAGTCTGAGTAACTAAACAGCAAACCATGCTGCAAGTCGAGCTTGACTAGATTTGTGTTTGATTTAACTCTGAAAAGGAGCTTTCTTAAACATACAGCACAGGAACTAATTTTTCTTTAGCTACTGAGCAACACTAAAGCTGCATAATGAAACCAGTTTATTAGTGGTAAATAAAACCAGTGGCTCCCTAATAAAACTGGGAGATGCAAATCTGCTTTCACAGAGCTCAGTTTTCAATAACTCACCATAAAGGTTGCCAGAACTAAAACAGAAAAGCATTTTTAGGAATTTCCCTAAAGCATACACTTCCCTAAATGCCAAGTAATGCATATGCCTTAGGTTTTCAGCAAATATTGTCCAAATGGATTTACTAATCTGAAAGCCTCTTTACAAATCCCACAACAGATTTATACAAACCATAACATATATGTAAATCTTACCAATAAAACCTAAATAAAGTTTTGATTAGTTTTTGATTTTTCCTGTGCACTTTGCCAGTAAAGCAGTAGATTTATTTCTAAATCACAGTTCTGGGGCTCAGACATTAGTATCAGATTTTAAAATTACACACACAGCCCTTACACATGAAGTCTATAAATTCCAATAAGAATTTCTACAGTGAGTTCAGGAAGTCCAGATGTAATAATGAATTTCATAAAAGGCTTTGTAATCTGTTTCTCATGTTCTCCTTCAAAGTTCAAAATAAATCATACTCCATCCATAAAGCACCTGAGTTGTTGGGTTTTGGTTTTTTTGTAAAAACAGCAATTTGTCATTATGCGGCATGTTTAGCCATGGTTCTTCTACAATTCTACTGGAATAACATCAACAACATATGCAGGAAGGACTATTTAAATTTAAGGCATGAATTTTAAGCAGATCTAGGAATCAACTTGCCATAGAACTGGCATGCAAAGAACAAATCCTCCTCAGGCCAGTTTCAACACCCTTTCAGTTCAAATTTCAAAGCCTAGCAGGAATTCTGCTGCCACTGGAACAACCCCTGTGCCACGCTCCCCATCTCACTCTCCTCTTCCCACAGGCACCAAAGCTCCAATGGAAATCAGATCTGAGAGCTGGAAACAAAACAAAGCCTCGAGCAAAACCAACAGCAAACCCAAATGGTTCCTCTTGAGTCAGATCAAACCTCACCCTGCTCACTGCTCAGGGGAACGGGGGAACCACAGACCCGGCAACCTTCACCTGATGGAGACATCTGATAATCTTAATTATTATATTCGCTTCAAAGCCTCTTGAAAAATCCAATTCCAACAGCAGGTGTTAAAACTTGGCATTCAGCTCAGGGTTTGATGGGATACAGGTGACAGGAAGGGAAGAGGCAGGGAATCAGAAGTGATGCAGCAACGACAGGTGGAGGAAAGTGGTTCTTGTTATTTTAAGAATTGTTTACCCTTCCTAAGACACTTCTAAAAAGCAGGGAAAAAGTTGAACTGACAAATTTCAAAAATATTCCTCCATGGTAAGGTCAATAAATTATATTAAAAACAAGATATGTAACAGTGAAAGCTGCTACATTTTCTTGAGTACTTATATAAATTGTTGAACACTATTTATATAATTCCTTATATTACATATAGGCTTTCTATTAAAAACTCTTTTGCCAAATCATCTCATGAAAGAGCAGTACCCAAAAATGAAAGGGCATGGTGTGCTGAGCCCCAAGCTTTGCCCATACAAGGGAATGTTCTCCTTTTTGAAGTGAAAATAAAGACAAGAAAAAGGAACTTTTTCTCCAGGTTGATTCAATCAATTTTGCTTTTTAATGACACTTAAAACTTGTGTAGCAGAGCACTTATTCCACTGAGTCTAATCAAGTTTTTCAGCTGCATAAATCTAAGTATTTAGCCTTTTGTCTGCAGAGTGCTCCTCTGCATCCATTTAAGCCTTGGGACTGAATTCCTGTCTCAAGCACAGCACAGTGCTGGGGGATTACCAAGGATGCAGAATATGGTTTATAATTGAATTCCCAACAGGTCTGGCATTCACAGAGCCAAAGCTACACATTTTGTTTTGAAATATAAAGAGTTGGATCTGCAGCTGCTGCCTCGCAGTTTGTACCTGAAAATCCAGGAGTGCACCTGCACTTGGAGGCTCAAACACTTCATGAGCAGCTGAAAGACTGACAAATAATTTTCATGTGAACCCTTCATGTCAACCATTGGTTCCTGTACAGGGTGAAGCCAGAGTAAACTTCACTGAAGTACACAGAACCAGGACTATCATTGAATTATTTGGCTCATCTCTTTGTGTCAGGTGCATTTATCTAACAGAGGGCACTAATCAGTGTTTTTAAAAAGTGAAATCTGAAAGATAAGAAATGCTGGCACCTTGTCAGATGCCACGAAGTTATTAAAAATAGATTCCACAAAATGGTATCTCAAGTAAACACCTTAAAGAGGAAATGAAAAAAAAAATAAAATTACGCTTTCTTCACCTTTGTTTTTTAAAGCTGTTATTTGAAAAAATAGCAATACACCCCTTACAATCATGATATGTTGCAAAAATCAGCTAATTAAGAAGGCAGTGAATTTTTTGTTGCCTTGAATGTTTTGCAAAGCTGTGATTAAAAGTCTGCCAGTTTGCCAGAGCCTACAACTGTCAGAACTCTCTAAATCAATGAAAAACAAACTTGTGTTACATTTAACACCTCTCATAAAAATATAGAAAATATCAGTGAGTAGATAATCTTTAGTAATATCTTTTTCCAAGTATTTCAATTTCATGAAGTCTGTGTGTATACACAGCTCAAATAAGCCAGTAGAAGAATAACTTTACTTTACTTTGCTTTGAATAAATTAAAAAAAAAACTCAGGTGCAAATGTGTTGCTATTTTTTTGGCCATTTGGGAATTAGAACTGTTTTGTCACAAGAAAATAAATGTTACCCATTCAGTGTTTGATTGTTCTAAAGAAGTTAGCACCCAAGTGTGGATGGATCACTTCTGATTGTAGCAATGTGGAGATTATTTTACTGCTTGTCTGTGGTAATTTAGAACAGATTAAATAGAATTTTGGCACTGTCTCAGAATATTATGCAATATCCATGTACACCTATTACTGATATATCTCAGCAGCAAAATAAATGGGCTATTCTTTCATCTAAGGAAAAGATAAGCACTCTCTGAGATTGAAGAATTATCACATAACTAACAAAAAACTACTTTTTTTATGAATGACTTCTCAAAGTAAGCACCATTCAGGACATACAGTTTTATTGATAACCTGATTTTGAAGAAATTTCTCTCTATTTCCACAGTCATATCACTTTTAGATGAGGAAAAGGCTGCAGCATACTAGAAGACACTATTCCATTACCCCAGAGCAACTTCTATCTTTCTTCCCTTCTACCCTTCTGAAATGTTGTTTTTCATTTATTGGCTGCTGGATTCTTGTCATGAAACACTTTAGGTCGAAATGCAGTACTTTGTAATATTAGTTTAAATTTTGAACTAAAATTATTTCAATAGATGATCCAGATCCTGTACCTTTTAAAATCAATATTATATGTGCATGGTTGGAATTAGGCTGCAATTTATGAAACTCCTAGCCATTAGTTTTACAAGAAGGTATTAAAATAAAAAATAGCTTCATAGCCAGCATATGATCTCTGCTTATGAAACAGAAATACCATTTCCACTGTAGGAAGTTATATCTTTTATATTGCTTTGGTTTATGGTTAGTTTGCTACAGACAAAACCCAACCCCAGGCCCAAGGAACTGCTGGTGGGTGGGGTCATCACTCCTGTTGGTTAATTAAATCTCATTAAACCAACAAGCTTGAATCTATTCTGTTGAACTCAAAATGGAAAATGGGATTGTACTTGAGCGTGTGAGTCCTGAAGGCTTTAATACCTGAGTGTCTCAGCAAACTGGCAATACTCTCTTTTTGGCTACACTGGTAACAAAACCAGCTCTACAAACAAGCTGTTCTTGCTGGGATTTTGTAATAACTTCATTTATGTTGTTTTTTGAGTCATCATAAATTTTTTAAAAGTATACAGTAATTTTGGCTCACAACTTCTACATTTGACAGAATTTCTTCATGTTGTCCAATTGTATTTGAAAAGACAGACTTCATGCTAATTTTGCAATCCTTCATTTCAGGAGATCTATTTAAAAACATTTAATTGTGCTTTTCATTTATACCCAGTTGAACTGCCTGCACATCAACATATTAGGAGACAGAATAGGAGAAAATAAAGGACAAGGGCAGAGCACAATTTCATGCACAGGATTATGTTACAAAAACATCTTGAAGATTTTTATCACTGAGAATACATTGGGTTTGTCATACACAACCAGTTAAAAAAAACATTCAGAATGAGAATTTCAAGTAAAGATTATCTGTCACTGGGATCAGATTTTCACAGCACATCTGCAATGAAGGCATCAAAGAGCAGGGATTTGAAACAGGCCCAGCCACTCCTCTTAGTGCCACAAAATGTAAAATGCAAGTGGAGAATTCCATGGTGCTGCACATTGAAATCTGAAGTTTCAGCTGTTTCTTTTGGCTCTTGACCAGAATTTAAGGGCTAAACTTGAATAAGGGCAGACATTACTTAGTGCTTAATTTATACTTTCAGGTTCCTTCAGGCATCCCATCGCTCAGCTCAGGACATATTATGTTGGTTCTTAGGAGCTTTTTTCCAGGACACACAGCTCTTATGCATTGTCTAGATGTTTAATTTTGGTCTTATCCTCCCCCCTCTAGATGGCTCCAATCCCAAGAAATGCTCAGCATCAAGAGCACGGCTGCAGAAAAGTTCAGCCATCGCTTTGATGCCAAAATACGTGTCCACACTTAAAGAACAAGATTAAAACCACTGTGGATTGAGCTAAGTCTCCTAAGGAAATCTGTCATTTTAAAATTCCTTAAGACAACCCAAAGTCTTGAAAATTTAGTTTTGAATTCAGGACTGAGCTCATGAAGCAAACTTCAGTGTCTGTAAACTTTAGCATCTGCAATGTGATCATAGCTACGTAATGAAACAATATTAAAAAAATGCCAAGAAAACACTGTACAACTGTACCCAAAGGAAGTTATTCCTGTGGTCTAAAAACTAAAACAAACAAAGAAATATCCAGCTTTAGCAGCTGTATTTCCCCAGGTCTTTCTGCAAGTTGTTTGCAAAGCCAGCTAATTAACTCTTAGTACAGAGACAGCTATTTCCATTCCTTGTCACTTGAGCACATAGTAAAGTTCCACTGATTTTAGCTCATATTCACTCAAATGTAAATTGGAATACACTAAATTAAAAAAAAAAAAGAAAAAATGTAGTTACTACATTATTGTTAGTAAAAACTTCATGTTTTAAGAGAAATGCACTGGGGAAAGAACTGTCTGATTTGACATCTTTGTCAAAAGATCTGTAGACAGAAAAGAGCTCCTACAGAGAGCTGCTACAACAGACAAGGTACTTTTAGAGTACCCAAAGGAACTATTCCTCTAGAATGTTGGCATCTTCTTTAAAGAAAAATTCATCTTCCTTGTAAAGCCACCAATTCAATACATGTGTGCCAATAACAAATGCCCTACGGTAGTACCAGTGCTAAAGAATGGATTAATAAAATTAGAGTCTGATAAATTCAGTAACTAAATGTGTGAAGAATGGGGTAGTGGGAAACAGGGGAATATTCAAACAGCCCCAGGCATATTCCTACCTATTAGAGAAGCAAGCTTCAGGTTTGTTTTTTTTTTGGTTTTTTCAGATTTAAACTTGTTGGATTTCAGTGGCTGAATACAAATCAAATTATTACCTGATTCTATAAACATATGTGTTGACTCTCCTTAAAAAATGCATGCACTTGTCCAATTGTTTGACATCCCTCACAGCAACTTATATTTCTGAAATAAAAGCAAAGGATGTACAATAGATTTTTCTCATTACACAGTAAAAAGCCACTATTGGGCAAACTGAAAACAATCCTTTGACTTGTGTAATAAATATACAGTAGCTTCTTTGTACAGTCATGATCATCAACCAGGAGACAAACCCTCCCCCAAAAAATAAGACACCTGTCACAGACATCTTTGCTGAGAACCTATCACCAATGCAGATAGAACTGCAGTCAGATCTAAACCAAAACAAGGCATGGCAAAGGAAGGAATTGCTGTGGGAAATGTAACTTCTTCCCAAGGCAGGTGACTCCCATTAACACAGGCACACACGAGGTCTCAGCACAGAGTAAAAAAAAAAAAATGTTCAGTTGGTCACAGCCAGCAGCTGAAATTTCAGCAAATCCCAAATATTTGTAGTATTGCACCTTCAGAAATCTTGCTCCAGCTTTGAAATGTTCCAGTCTTTGTCTACAGAGTCAAACAAATCAGATTTTACAAATTCATTCTGTATTCAGGTGAGGAAATGAAGTAGTTACTCAGTTACTGTAAGTACCACTTTTGACTCACACTATTTTATTTTCTCGTATCTAAAATAGGGATTAAACAATGCTTCCTCTCACTCCTACCTATCTTCTTTTGCTTATTCAGATTGCTGTAATTTGCAATAAAAAGGGTGTTTCATGAGATGTACAAACAGCATCAATCTTGGCTTTCTATCCTAAGATGTAGGATGATACATTATGTATCAGCTTATGTGTTTATCCTGTGGTTTGATTGGATCAGACGGAGCTGACACATTTGTTTCCTTCACTTAAATTCCAGCCCTAGTTTGAAAAATGTTGCAATGCTTTTTTTTTCCTTTTACTGACATTTGCAGACAAATCTTGAGAGTAGCCAAGTACAATTTAGGTCTAAAAGAGGACATCAGGAACTAATGGTTTTGAAGAGCAATCTGGTTAAGAAACATTTTGAAAGAAGCCAATGATAACTTTTTGAAAGAACATACAGTCTTACTGCAATATCAAAAATATTTAAGGAATGTAGAAATAATTTTCTGTTTTCACTCAGAGAACTGAACAGGTAAGAATGTTGACAAACAATCCATGGGGATGGTTTCTACACATGCCATGCTGCTAATGGCTGCTATATTTTTTTGTTGATTTTTCTCTTATTCATTGAAACTACAGCTCCTGGTTGTTCTGATATTTTCAAAGTTGTGAGAGTTCTCTAAGCTGAAAGCATTACATTCCAATGACTCAAAAAAAAAAAAAAAAAGCTCAGAAACAATCTTGTAATAACAGAGCCTTGACATCTTCCCACAACCTCATGAATGTATGTCACAGGAGGAAATGTAATTAGTTCTGTCCTGTAATAATTTTTCCATTTTGAAGGAAGCATATTAGCATATCAGCAGAAAAGATATGGAAAATTTCAGAGGGTAGGGGAATAGAGCTGTTTTTTAATACCTGACTTTAACCAAGTAGAGCTGTGCTGGATGGTACAGCTGGTTCATCAAATTTTTACCAGGGGTTCTGCAATTTCAGCTTATTTTTATTACCTAGTCTTTATCCATCAGAGTTCAAGTATAAAGTGCAAGAGTCCTTGAGGCTACTTGCTTTTAGGAACAAAGAACTACTGAAAAATTCCAAGCATATCTCCCCTAACTAGGCTGGAGCAGATAGAGAATATGCTGTCTGGCCAAACACAGTGTGACTGTCTGTCAGGAAACCTCATGTCTTTAGCAGAAAAGTCACTTCTCTCATATCTAATGCTGAGAAAATCCCCAGACAGCTTTTTTTTTTCTCATTTTGAATGTTGTTACTTTCCTATTCACCACAATTAATAGAATTAATTACTAGTTACAATTACAAAGTTACTGTACCAGGTTATATCACCAGATGTGCTCTTGCTTTTATTGCTGCTGACAATAGCCACAGAATAAAACACACATTGGTAGAAGGAGTTTTCAGCAGGTTTGTATTTACCCTCTGCTTGAACTGGATTATGTGTTCTTTCATGCACGAAGGCTAAAGGTAAAACAGAGAGTCTCACTTGTGTGCTTAAGAGAATATGTGCTAAATCAAACCATTCCTGTGAAATATGGGTGCCTGTGCTGCTTTGCAGGAAAACACAAAGTTTGGGTTTTGTTTGTATTCACAGTGCCACCACAGACATCTGCTTTGAACATCTCAAATACCATCAAACCATAAATACCAGTAAGATTCCCGGAACCAGTATATGAGATGTTGGTGAGAAAAAAAGGCAAATTATTTAACTTAGAGAGTGACTGCAGCAACTGGGACATTACACCGCACCTATGCTGCTCCATCACCTTGGGGCAGATGAGAGCTCTGAAAAATAACATGAATTGCTGCCAGCTGTGGGAGGACAAAGAGGAAAATTAAGAGATGCCCCAAGTCATGGTGCAATTTCTCAGCCCAAAACCCATGTTTTCATGTGTGACAGGGTACACAAAGGGTAGCCCAGACATTTCTAGTAGATTCACAACAGGGTCAAACTACACATCTAAAAATTCAGTATCAAGAGTAGACTGTGAAATATGGATACTGATCAGGCCCCCACCTTGGTCCTCACTTCACACACTGAAACCTTTTCTTCTGCTTTGTTAACCTCATTCAGCATCTGTCACCTACCTCAGTCCATATTCCTGCTTGTTAACTCGGGGCTTGAATAATTCATTTTAAAAAGAACAAAATCATAATATAATTCACCTCCAAAGAGACATGAGAGTTCTGCTGGTCTGTGCAGAACTCAAGCCTTTGATGAAGAGACTGAGAGGTGATGGCCAAGTCTGGCACATGCAACCAAAGAGAGGAATTTTAAAAATTATATTGGACAGAATACATCACTGAAGAAAGCTAACTGGAGAAATTACCTGTGAAAATGGACACTCCAAATTTTGGTGCCACATTTTGGCGATGGAAATCAGAGCACATAGGAGAAATTTCAGACTGCACTCCACACAGTGACGTGGGGGAAGGCTGCCATATTTCTGCCTGGGCCTTGCAAGGACAAAGGGTTTTCTAGGATATGAGATATTTTCAGATGCATTAGACTTCTGTTTGCTCAATGAGATGAGTTCTGCACACACCAAACAAACTCTTTAACACTTTAGGTGCTGCATCTCTGACTGGAGTAATATTGTGTCTCTGCTGCTCAAACAATTTTGCCAAATCCTCTGTCTCTACATGGAGGCAATTTCTAAATGAAAACAGAAAATACCTCAATGGAATGTAGAGACATAGAGATCCCTCAATGCAGAAGCTATTGGCATGCCCAGGCACAACCTTTTCAAGAATGATCTGATTCCCAAAAGGGCACACTACAGCAGGAATAACACAGGAATATGAATGCACTCTGTTGAAATAGCTACACCAGGAATAATACACTGTTAGAAATGGCTCTGATAAAACTCTGCCACACAGACTTTCTGTTCACAGTACTATTCTACTGATTCAAAATCAGCAAAATCCCAAAAGTCTTGGGGATTTTAAGAGTTTGAGACCTTCATGTTAATTTAGATACGTTGCATTATCTTGGCATGCAAAAAAACCCCAACAAAAACAAAAAACCACCCCAAACCCAAACAAATAAACAAACAAAACCAAGCTCATTTGCAGACACCATGCAGGAAGATTAAAATACTTGGCAGAGGTAGCTTACACCAAACCACAGATTCTCACTTTTAGAAAGATTACAGAGAAAGAAACTACCAACGTTATGGATGTCACTGCATTGCCAATTTGAAAGAATGTTCCCTGTATTAGAAAATTAATGGGACTAAACACAGGTAAATGGGGATATATATCCCTTCCATGCTTCAAAGGAACAGACCAGTATGGTCCTGCTAGAAAATGCCTCAAGTCAACATTCTTGTGCTGCACCTTATCTGTGGTCAAAATGTGAATTTCATTTACCAACAGTCCAGCAGTCTCTTCGTTACATTTGCATACATTTCATTCCATTTGCTTCAGGAAGAGAACCTGCCTGTCACCTCCTTGGAAGTGTTTATATTTTTAAAAAATAGAAATATCATAGTATGTTACATAAAACCCCCTTATTTCCTTTAGAAATGGAAACACTCCTCCCTCTTGCTGTTTTGTTTAATGTTTAGAAGTTAATTGCATTAGAGTAGTTCTACTTTATGCAATTCCATAATTGGAGTGTAGAATAATCAGGTTCACTAATAATTTTCTCAAGAGTTATCTGTCAGCACCCATAACTCATCATAAAACTAATTATGTCACTTCTGGTGTGCCTTTCATGACTTTGGTGCCTGACAGAGCAAAAATCAGCATGAGATTATTTCATGGTCCTGGATAAGTGGCTTCAGTGGCATCCCCTGTTAGGGCTCTGCCATTCCAGCATTCAGAACTGCATGATCCCAGTCTTATGAGGTGCTCTGGTGAGCAGACAGTGGACAAAAAAGTATTTTCAAGATGGTTAATCACTGAATTGACTGGTTACCATGAAACACTGTGCTGAGCAACACTGATGAAATTTATTTAAAAATAGCACATAGTTTTCTGAGTGCATTTGATAAAAAGGGAGTTTTATCTGACATCTCGTCAGGTGGGAAAATCCCTTCTCTGCCACACAAGCACACAATCCTCCATTTTAATACTTGATATTATATACATTATTATATTGAAATTATAAGGTCTGCAAATCTCACTTAAGATACCACCGAGTTTTGTATTGCATCACACTACTCAATGTTTCAGTTCTTTGCCACTGGGAAACTTAGAGATTTCTCTTTCTTCGAACGCTTCAGATCAGCATGGCTCTCACAGAAATCCACCCTAAATCCACCTTTTCAGTGCCAAGATCTTAATATGAATTGTTCTGACAAATTAGATCTTCTAAGCACTCAGATTACAGATCTATCTGTTTAATAGCTGCATATCTCTCATTCATTTTTTTCTGCCACATTCAGCAATCTCCTCCTTTTCAGTGCCCAAGAAATTAGGGTACCCACTGACATCAGAGAGCACAAGGCACAGTCAGCTGATTATTAGCACTTACACCAACCCTCATGTAAAAAATTACCCTGAAACTTTTATACTGTTATTTAGTATCAACTCCTATAAGTGAAAAAACCTAAGAAAACACTAAAATCCTATTTCCCTAATGGAGATAAAGGGCTTCAAATCAACACAAGCTTTTCCCAGCCTGAGTGGTCATACAAGCAAAGCAGATGGTGAGTGATATGCAGTGAAAAATAAGAATAACAAGTTATAATTTCAAATGAAGCATTTGCACGTGACACTGCTTTGATCACACAAGTTGACCAATGGAAAGAGTATTCCCAATGGGGATCCCAGTGAAGGGAACTCCACAATTTTTAATTATATTGAAAGGATTTGCGGGGAAATAGATTATAATTCAAAATTATTAGCAAACTCAAGAGGAAAGTATGTATAAATGAGATCTCCATTTCTCTTACCTTTGCAATGGTCTCGTGCAGGCTGAAGGAGGGATCCAGCTCTTCAGTTTTTGTTGCAGGTACAGGAAAAAGAGCTTCAGAGAGAAAGCTGGAATTCTGTGAGGAAGAAGAAAGGGGCTTTTTAGGATTTCACATTGATTTCCTCCTTCAATTGCTAATTGAATTTTGTTGATAGATTGAGAAACCCTTCCAGTCTTTCTTAAATTTTGATGATTATGACACTTATTCACTGATCTCATTGACTGATTCCAAGCCCCTAAAAAAGGCAAAAACCCCCTATGTCTTATGACTTTATTTCTGGATTGGCAGTTGTCTCTGTAATTATGCTTCCCAAAGCAGCTAAAAATTTTGCCTATCAGGAGAAAAAAAAAAATATATCCACACAGCTTTATTCTGAGCTAAGTAGCCATCAGACATCTTATTAACTAAGTTATGATTTAAGTCTTCAGGAGAAATGTAACCACAATAATCAAGGAATACTCTTTTATCTTCTCCAAACATCCCACTTCTTTATCCAGTGAGTCCATCTACATAATAAGGCATTTTTTGTCAACTCCCTAAAATTATATACTTTACGTTAACCAGTCTATTAACACCAAACAATCTAATAAATTGTTTGTACAGAATGTTCATCTCTTCTTGTGCTCTAAAAAAAAAGTAAGACATTATTTGCACATTTGTTGTCACAAGAAAACAAGAAACCAATAACAAGGAGTGGACTGGAAAAAAAGGCAAAACAATATAAAACAAATCTCTAAGCCTCAAAGGTGCCCAGATGCCTAAAGCAGGAATTACATTACATTGCTGGTAAATTTGCTTGTTGAATTTTTCTATAAATTAATGCCTTCATGATCAATATTCTATCAGTATTTCCATGCATTTCTAGGAGATTATTTCTGGTAGCAAACTCCCACCACTTTCTTAAAAAAAAATTATATATATAATTAGCAGTGCATCATATAAATTTTTGTGATCAGTGATGCATCTGTGTGTTGCATAACTTGTCACAGAAACATCACAAAAATAAATGAAGTAATTTTTTCTTTCAGAATTTTTTTTTTTTTTAGATCTCTGCGAGAAGATGCACAAAGTCATTCATTACAAAGATTAAATACATACTCCAGCATTAACTCATAACCATTCATCTTTGTTTCAAGTTTGCACAGCAGTTTATAGAGCTGTGCCATTTGACTGGGGGGCTGCTGAGGAACACCCTCATTCTGCTGTGGTGGTGCTAAAGCTGCTCATCATCAGTTACATAAATGCAATCAATAACTTGAGGAGAGTTGCATTATTTATATTCACTCTTGAGTATCTCACTAAGAGTCAGTGAAGGAAGTGACTACCAAATTAGATTTGCCACACAAGGTCAGATTATTGCCCCATCCAGACAAATGTCTTTGGAATCTGAAGTTTGGTGAATCCTCCCTGGAAAGCAGGGAGGCACTGCTGACCTGGCTTCTCTCCCACCCCACTCCAGACCCCACCTGGGCCAGGTGATCCAGCAGCCTCTGCTGCTGCCTCAGCCTCTGCCTTTGGGAGATCTCGGCTTACACAGGCAGTGATCAGCAAATGAACCAAAACAACTTGGACATCACAAGTGACGAGCTGTTTTGCTCATGAAGGAATCAAGTCCCTGCTTGCAGAGATCTTGGAAAGAATTGCTGTTTGAAATAACTTGCTGACATCTGAAATCATCCTGCTGTGCACTTGTAAAAGCAAATGTTTAAATCAGCTCTGGCTGCTTTTTTTTTTTTCCTTTTTTTTTTTTTCTCATAACAAGCTCCTCCATAAAGAACAGCTAGAAAGGCCAACTTTGTTTCCTTTGCCTTTTGCTGTTTTTCAAGTACTGTGCTCACTAGAGAAAGCTGCATCAGCTTCCCAACTAGCAGAAGCCCAGGGAGCACATGGCAGAGAGAAGGTCCAGATGATGTTCCAAGAGCACCTCTCAGCATTTAACAGCAAGAGCAACACCCAGCGCGAGCTGGAAACTGAATCACACTTCTCTGTCATTGTTCCACCAAGCTCACAACAAGTGAGAGTTGTAATTTTGGCTTTTTTTGAACACCAGTTTGCTAAGCAAATTTCTAGTAAATGCCCACCAAGAGAAAGACTTGCTAATCCAAAAATATTAAGACCAACTGTATTATTCCTTTGTGCTTTTCAGCCACAGTAGGAGCTACAGCTGCAGTTGTTGTTCTCGTTCTCTCCCACACTCACCTCCTAAACACAAATCATCACCTCTGCCCCAGGCATTAGCATCACCCTCACCTTCTTCAGAGGGCAGTCTTCAATGCATTGTGAATGCTCTGGAGATGGTATCAAATTATGGAAAAAACCTTTTTAAGGTCGGATCACTGTGAAACATCCTAAAATTTAGGAGGTCCAACTTCCACTAGTGCTTTGAAAATTTTTGCCTTTGCTTTTTATCACGTTCTGTTAATTTTTCTTTAAGTTCATGGCTATCCAAATGGATTAAGAAGATTTTCTCTTCTGATATGAAGTTATGTTTTTATCAAACAAACTTTACAATCTACAAAGGATCATCCCAAAAATCCTTGAATTCCCAATGAAATTATTTGGTATCTCTATGAACTCTTCAGAAGAGAAATGAACAAACACGACATGTATTTGGAAGTGAGTTTCCTTTGTCTCGTGTTCCTTTTGGAATAATCAGTTAACCTGGTCTTTTCAATACTCATTTAATGAAGCATTCTGGGAAATTAGAACGACATTGATGTTCTACTTTTCAAATAATGGGTCACTTCTGATTAAACTTTGATTGAACATTCAACTTTCAATCTTAAAACAAATTGCCTCCTTTTCTTTTTAATTTTAACCCAATTTCCTACTGCCCTCGGGTCTTGTGACAGTAATTAATTGATTTATGAATCAATTAAATGGAGATCGAGAATGCAGGCTAAAATCTCTTGAAACCCCAAATCTGGCTTACTCTTGCTTATTTATGATGGACACTTGCACTAAAATTCACTTCTGATTTTCTACACTCATTTTTCTAACTTAACTTATCCTTCCTTAACTAATTAGGTGAACAAAATGTTCAACCATCTAAAGGTACTAAATTCACCATCCCTTGTGTACTGTCTTATACCTTCAATTTATATGCCAACTTTCAACCAATGCATTTTAAATCACAAATAAAATCCCACAGCACTTCTGGTGATTTAATGAAAAACAGTAAATACCAAAACATGCTTTAGAGATCAATTTTGCTGTTATTAAATAAAATATTTTTAAATAAAAATAAAAAACTTTTTTTAAATAATGAAGTTTTCTTAAAATATCAATTTTTGTCTTACTTTCTCTTTTGTCAAACATTGTCTTAGAACTGGAATTATTTCTGCAAATACATGTGAATTTTTTTACTAGCTGAATCCAGAAGAGATTCTGTTTTCTTGACTATTACTTGAAAAACTGTAAAATTACCAGTTAGAGAAATTGTGAATTTATGTACCCAAATTATGTAGCTAATAATTCCTTAATATGCTCTCATTCCACACTCAGACTAATTTTTCTTGCCTGCTGAATGTTCCCCAGCTTTTACAAGAAGACATCTTTCTGTTCTTAACCTGGTGAATAATACATAAATATCTCCAGAAATAATTCTTCTGGGGTTGGGGGGAGGAGGGGGAGGTGAGGGGAGGCTTTTTTGTTGTTTGTTTGTTTTGAAAGTAACAGGCAGTGGAGGTTTCTCCACTCAGCAATAAAGATGCTCAATCTGGAAAAACGATCTTTAGACTAAAGCTCTTTATCCAGTTTGACTCCACCCTTTTTAATATTTGTCAGAATTGTCTATACTCAGGCCAGCATTGCCCTTCAGCACTTCACAATATTCATAGCACCAATTTTATACTGCACAGGCGACAAAAGAAAGCACCAGGAAAGGTAAAAACAGAGAGGAAGCCAGTGAGAGCAAAAATCCTTCTGAAATTTATACAAGTGGGGAAGAGGTATAAATGTGTTACATTGCCAAAGCCTGCAAGGCAAATACACAAAAGAAGGATGTAAACCAAGAGAAAAATTTTTATTTTCTTCATACAGACCAACGAGAAATGTCTAGAAGGTGAGAATTTAGGGGTTGCTTTTGCTGGATCAGGACTGACACTATGCTCTGTTACCTGTCCAGTATAACACATGCTGTGTGTGTTTCATGAGCTATAAACCTGTTTCACTCTGTCTGCCTTTTTGTAGTACAACAGCACAAAAAGTAGAATTGCAGAAAACTGAGGGATACACACAAATGTGTAGTGCCTGGCCACTGAAACACAAAGTAGACACTGAACATCTTCAGAATCCACCTGGGCACAGGTTCAGCTGGGAGGCTGAAGTCACACAAGGCACAATCTGAATCTGTGCAGTGCCCAAAACTATTACCCAGAAACCCAGAGGCTTCACAACTGCATCAGGACTTGTCTGCATCTGTATTCAACAGCAGTGCCAAAAAATTGTCATAGTGTGATGGAGAAAGCCCTGCCAGGAGAAAAGATAAAGAGAGAGCAGCGAGAAGAACAAAAACACCTCTGAAATCTGCACTGCAGGCTCTCACTAATTCCTTATTCCATTTTCCCTAAGTCAAGCAATTGGCATACGGTATCCTGGTAGAAAATATTCAATTGAATTTCTTTGTGACAGAGCTGTTTCACCTCACCTAGGCTAAAAGGCCATCTCTTCCCCCTTTTTTTTTACTGCCTGGCAGGGTGATTGAACAAGAGGTTTGACTGCAAGAAGGATCAAAAAGAGAGTAATGGAAAAGGTATCTCATAGACTAAAATATGGCTTTTCATCATCTATCTGGATTACTTCTACTTTGGGAAGGTACTGCAGACTGAAGCAGATTTACTGAAAAAGTAGATTATGTAGAATAGAACAGACTGAAGCCAAAGTGTGATTCAAATTGAATTGATGAAATAATAACAAGCATATAGGATTTCTCACTAATAGAGGCCCATAGGACTGCAAATACAGTGCAGAAGAGATTTTCTGCCTCTCCATCTCACCAGCAGGGTAGTTTTACCCTTTCTAGTAAATGCTCTAGATATCTAATTAAATATCACCTCCCAAATCCACAAAGGATTATAAAATAATGTAAAATTTTGTTTCACTGATGCAAAAGACATAAAATAGATCCATAAAATTATTTTTATAAAGCAGAGCTCTGCAATTGCCACAGCCTAACACATGTCTTCAAAGTGAGAATGCCCTTACTCTGGAAAACAGGCTTGTCAGAAGGAGTTTCTGACAAGAGTTTTTCTTCTGTATTTTCACCATTTCAGTTTACTGAAGACCTTTTAGAAAAGAAAGAAAAGCACATCTATTTTCTGTTTGAATATTCTGGTAAAGATGTGCAGTGACCTTGCAATGCTACCCAGTGCTGGACAAAATGAACAAGGCCTGCCAAACAAGACTGCACAAGAATACAGGAGAGGCAGAATTGGAATCACTGCTGCACAAGTTATTTTATTTTTCAACTCAACTGCAGCCAGAAAAAAAACCAGCCAAGAGTCATAAGGAAAGGAATATAAGTACATTTCTCTCATCTCTTTTAATTTAATGTTTTCTTCCTTATGTTAGTAAGTGAATTGAAATAATCACTGTAAAGCTATAAACTCACAGACTGCAGCACAGAGAAAGAAACTTGTAGGATGTAAGGATACTTGCCTGGTTTTATTCCTCTGCAGTTTTCCCTTGGTGCTTTTTACACTGAAAGCAGAATCAGCAGTTTAGGTAGGAGTGGCCCAAGTCAGAAACCTGGAACCTGACACAGGATCCTCCCAAAGTTTCACAACAGAGAAACAGGAGGCTTAGTAAAATTCAGTACATCTAAGAGAGAACAGCTTTTCTTGGATGTGTTTTGTGAAGGGTGCAAGCACATTTTGTAACATTTTATGATCAATTGTGAGCATTCAAATTATAAAGAAACATGAAGTTCCAGGAAGATCACCCTAACCATGTCTTGCTGGAAGTCATGAATCCCAGTGACAATGTCTTTCACAATCAAATATTATCAATGCTTTTATTTCCTGATTCAATGCTTCCTAATTCCCACTTCAAATTTCAGTGCTAAAAAAAAAATTAATTAATTACACTGAATGAAGAGATCTAATGTTAGACACTACACAGATGTTGTGTAGGTGGGAGGCTCACCACCTTGCAGTAAGAATAAAAATTGTGTTTTGCTAAGAATAATAATGTCTTCAAGACAATATTTATCAGAAGCCTAATTAACCAGTTCTTCAATGTCCATGATAAGATATATCAAATATTGCAAATTTTATCAGTGAGAATGCATCGCTGACCCAAACCACAGCTGTTTGATGGTCCAGTGATCTTGATTTTTTCCCCCAAAAAGACAAAACTGAGTGCCACACTAGTAATACCTACTGGCACAAAACAAGTTCTGATACTTATTCCAGATATTCTACCAGAAGATTTTTAGTTGGTCAGTTGAATGCAGCCACTCAGAAGGACAGTGGTAAAACATTACCATGAATGCAACAGGCCATTTAATTCTCCAAGGGGAACAGAGAATTCAGTGACATCTGTCCTTAGATAATATTTTCAGTAACTAAATGCTTCAAACAGAGGCAATTAATTGGTGCCTAAACGAATTTTTCACATTTCCCCATATTCCATTGATCCTGTTAACTCCCATCTCTTTCTTCCACTGCCTTCCAACAATCCTCAGTCAATTCCAAGACACTGAGGAGCCTCTGAGAGAATCTGCAAGGACAGAGCTCACAGAAACAACATGTACTCATGCAGTGTGAATGAATGCTAAAGAAGCTGTGTGATTTTGATATCATAAGGCAAGTTTACATAAAGAATTTTCCCCTTCTGGATGCACTGTGTGATGTTTGGGACATCAAAGCACTGGGATTTGTGAGGCCAGACAGAATTTTTTGGAGCAGAGCAATGTATCCAAACTGATGAGGACGTCATCAGTTTCACTAGCATTAGTGCAATAACAAAGATGCTCTTCCATGAAATTAAATAGCTAAATATTCATATTATTCAATAAAACAACTCAAGCAATCAATTGAACATCAAATGCATTTTGTCTTGTAAAACACCGAGTCATTAACCTTAACAATTTCACCATGCTCTCACTACCAAATTCAACTCAATTAGTGTCCAAATGAACAGATGGACTAATGAATTAATGAATTATTGGTGAGTACTAGACTAACCCCTGACTGAACTGAGAAATTAGAAAACACTAATTTATGCTAGAGACAGAAAAAACACATTGGTCAGGAAAAAATCAGTCTGAATAAAGAGAAGCACAGTTATTACAAACCCAGCATAATCCCTGAGTCAGGAAGGCAGCTGTGGTTTGGACCCTCAGGTATTCCCAGGCAACCTGCTGGGGACTCCTGCAAGTATTCCTTGTTACACACTGGCAGCTCACTGCTTGTCCAGAAACACAAACGAAACCTCTCTCTTCACCTTGACACAACCAGCTCCCACTGCCACACCTGGCTGCCCTTGAAGTCTGCTCACAGTTAATAAACTCTCTCAGCAGCAAGTGCAACTGCATCAAACTCTCCAGAGGCAGCTCAGAAAAGGGAATCCTGGGTTCCCAAGCAACCATCCTGAGGCTGATACACATTTGCTCCTTTGCAAAGACTTTCTGGTATAGCAAGCACACTGGTACTTTCATTCTTTCATACAGTCATGAAACATCTCCAGTAACTCCCCATGGGCAACTACCAGTTGTGTTATTTCCTTAAAAATTTAACATGTACCTGGGAGAAAAGAGAAGTAAAACAGGGAATGAGGGGGAGCCATGCAGAGCTGTATTTCCAGATGGAAAAGCTACCAAATCACAGATCATCACAGCAACACACTGCTGTTGTGCAAACTCCCTCCTAGACTAGATGTAAGAGGAGAAACACGGCTTCTGTTTGGGGTAAGAATCTCCCTGGAATTACAGACTCAGACTAAATCTCTTCCAAGGACATTCACACCAATGCCACAGGCCCTGAAGGTCTCTGTTGAGCAGCTATGGCTGAATTAAGCACATCGTGTCTTTGCATATGGCCTACCCTGATGCCTCCAAGAAAATGATGCTGTGATGGAATTTCTTGATAAATATACTTGGCTTTGATAAATTAATTGGTACTGGGTAACACCTAATCAAGGAGGACACAAATAATAATGTCAGTTAACAGCAGAACATTTACCAGAAGGGCCTGGTGAGCTGTAGGTAATCCAAGCAGTCAGAAATCTCAAGACTGTGTCATGGCTGCACTGACTCTTTCCTGGCTGGAAAGGGACTGGAGGAGAACACACCAGAAGTCAAGGAGAAAATCATCTGGATATGGAGCAACAATGGATTAATGCTGTGATTCAAGATGGTGAGATAACTGCATTAAGAACACAGAGCTCCAGAACTTCATAAAATACAAATGGATTGACTTTAAGCACTGGAACTGTTTGAACAGTGATTACATGACTGATACAAAACCAGCTAAAAATAAAGAACATCACAGGTCAGACTACTCAGGTTTGCTTTCAAGATGCACACAACAGGTACAAGGTTGTATTTGTGGAGATGAAACTATACCACAGACTTTCTTTCCACAAAGCCAAGTTGATTATATATATAGATGCATTTAAAAATGAAATATGTTTGGGGTTCAAACACCAGCTTCCTTCTCACTTTAGAACAGATACAAAGGAGATGCACTGAACAGCACTCCAAGCTGCCTGAGCCCTCCCTCTACACCAACATCAGCACATCAAAGAGACTTGACAAAAGCAGCTTCCAACATTATTTTTTTTGTAAACTAGACCCTAAGTTCTCTCCATCAAGGATGGTTCCTCTGTTTCTCTTCTCATAAGAAAGAAATCTTGGAAAGCTTTTGAGCTCTTTCAAGAGAAGTGCATGATGTGTCAGTCTAAGCATGTAAACACTGAAATCAAGAAACTGCAGTAAGTTTCCCAAAGAGTGATAAAAAGGAAGAAAAGAGGGAAGGACAGGGTGGGAGGGAGGTTGCAAAGGCTGATGGTAACAACCACTGAGAGGCCACATTCACTGAAGAGTTAAGATTTAGTGCCCTCTGTTTTACACCAGTGTGGGTGAAAATCACTTTTAAGGGCCCTAATGAAAGTTGAAAGTTACCTTCAGAAAGTTATGCATATTTCAACAGAAATAAAAATCATTATGCATTCTCTCTAAAGAGGATACAATCTCAAACTGTCAAAATTCTAAACTCTTCTACATATATTACATACAAATGCCTTCTATAAAGAAACCTCTTTTCATTTTTCTTCTAAATTAGCTTAGTGGTCCATGGTATTACACTACCTTGGTCTAGCCTGTGAATAATGTGACAGGTAATTTTTATACTTCTTGCCTGTACTTAAGTTTGAGTGAAGATACGGAAAACAACTTTTATGATCTAGGTGTAAAAGTAAATGTTCTGTGAGTCCTGCATACCCAAACGTGGACATCTATTATGAAATGTTTCATGATGATTATGTGTCCATCAATAAATATAAAATAAGAAGAAGAAAAAAAAAGCAAGTTAGTAAGTTGTTGGTTATTTTTTAATTATGTGCATGTGCAGCAGTTTTTTTTCCCCAAAGTAATAGTACTAATGTAGATGTAAACTACCACATTATCACAGAGGGGATTTAAGATTGTTTTATCAGACAGGAATCGTTCTGTAACAGGATGCACTGAGAAGGATGAATAATATGCAGATAACATGGAAGATCATCCAACTATAATTTTAAAAAATGGATTCCTCATTAAACTGTTGACTGCAATGACACAGAAATGGATGGTAACAGTCAATTAATTTCCATCTTGAAAAAACTCAAAATACACCTGTATCAGCTGAAGTTTGTAAATGATGGAACTCAAAACACTGAACAGTTCAATGATGTTTGACTTACAATGCTGGAGAAAAAGTCAAATCTCTGACTGAAAAAAATGGAAAACCCAGTTTATATGTTCTCTACTACCCAAACATTAGGGAGCCACAGCAAGGCTCTTTTTCTCAGTCTCTGTGATTATTTGTGCTCCAGGACTTCAGCAGCTGTGCTATAAACTGTGCTAGGAAAGAAGTAATCAGAATAAATTAACCTGTAACTAGGGGGTTGGACCTTTTCCCTTCAGGGAAGAAGCCCAGTACTACCCAAACACAGACCTTTTAAAAACTACTTTACCCTGTCCCCTTTCATGAAATAAAAAAGGCCATCAGAATGTTGAGTCTAGCAGAGAAAACTACACTTTAAGGTGCTCCATCAAGAGGAAATCTAAACATGGAAAATTACAAAGATGATGCTCATACAAAAAGAAAAACAATGCAAATCTTAAGGAACTAAGGGAGAGAAGTATGAGAAACAAGGTGAGCTCTAAGTGATAGGGCAGGCACGCAATCCATGTACATCCATTCCAAAATGAGAACCATCATGAATTCAAACAGAAACTGAGTGCATATCCCTGAGGTCATACACCACCATATCCAGTGTTTTCAGAGTTATTCATAATGTACAATCAGGTAACCAAGAGCTGAGCTTCAGTCATGTGAGTAAGATTATTTTGTTTACAAAGTTAAAATACCACAGGAGAGGAATTTATATCTAAGACACCAAGCAGAGTTGTGATGACCATGTCTGTTTGTCTGTTACATGCATGTATTTTCTCATTATGGAGGACATGTATGTGTTATGCCTGTTACACCATTTTTGGGTGTGAAAATAAACAAAACTATTATTTTCAAGAGCACAGAAAGAGTCCACACATAGGGAAAGAAAATCAGAATGCACTCATCTGTGCCATGTAATTATTTCTGACATACCAATGCTCATACAATGAAATAATTTGACTGATATCCAGCTTTTATGCAGCACAGAGAGTGGCTAACACAAGTCTTTGATTTAACAGCTCTCTTAGTTTATGTTACTCTTCCTTGTTGCTGTAAAGGCTACTGAATATGTTTCTAACACTGTTCTCTGCTGAGGTGAGGACTAATAGACTAATCATGGCTTTCAGGAGCAGAGAAACTCTGATTTGAAATCAACACTTAGGTCTCTCTCTGGAGACTCTACACAGTCACCTGGATGCACACTAATCATTCTCTTGAATACCATAACTCATACTGAAAGCAAAGTAATCAGCAGTATTAGGAAAACCTGATCAGCTTGTCTCCTAACATATTACTAATCAGAATGTAATGTGACCCTCATGTGCTGGAAAACCCGGCACAGTGGAGGAAAGGAGGTGAGAAAAGCTTTCTTCAGCAACTACAAGAGAATCCTTGGAAATTGGGGCAATATTATGATTTTTTCCACTTGAGAAATTCTTCCAAGTTTACTTACTTTGAGACTAAAAATGCTGCATATTTTCTGCTGGTGAATAAATGAGCTGCATTTCACCCAGTGCACTTTTACAGCAGTGGCTGAGTTCTCAGAATGCACTTTACTGGCTCACGGACCCACCACGGGCGTTTGCCAGGCAGATTTAACCTCCCCGAGGCTGTGGTTCACTGTATTACGTAATTCCAAGCCAGACAGTTTTACTTACTCTTCTGGCCTGAATGTTTCCTCTTACAATTTTTATTTCCTTGTATTTACTCCTCAGATTCCTGTCAATGGAAGGTTTTTATAACCTTCTCTCTGCGGACTGGCATCGCTCCGACTGGGGAAGAAATGCATTTCTAAAGCTGACCTGGAGCTGCTGCTCTGGAGGAAGAATCCAAGCACAGGTCTTGGGCTTTTTAACTCCAAACCAGTATTTTCCAGCTGTGGAACAGCATCAGTTTTACCTGACACTGCACGCTGGCTGACAGGTGGGTAAAATAAACAAGTGATGTATATTCCAAAGGAAGAGTGATTCCTGAGTAGGTCACAGCAGTGAGAGAGACAGAAGAGGAAACCAACCTCACAAAATGATGACCCACAAAAGCACATCAGAACAGTCAATTTCTGAACCTGTTTGCCCAAATCTTGTTTTGCAACGAAGCTGACAAAGCTGAGGCATAGTTAAAAAAGCTGGATGGAAACAAACAAGGAAAAATCCCTCCCTGCAAACCAACAGATTTTTATCAGTCCCTAACCTGCCTAACAGAAATTCTTACAATGTTTATTAATATGGCTGTCAACACAGAATAATTTATCTGCCTTATAGTATCTGTCAATAAACAGAATCCACAATAAACAATGGCAATAAACAGTAAAGGATAAACAGATTGCTTGTTTGATAGAACATATGAGACACAATGAGCTTATCTTCTGGAGGACTGTTAACAACCTGTACAATAAATAACAAAGATATAGCAAATAATCCAAATTTAATCATTCTGTGTGACTTCACTTTTAGGGAAAAATTCCATCCTCTTGCCAAGAGAAATTTACACATTGTGCCAAGCAGATTTATTTCTCACATAGAACAGACCTCATGGGGTCAAGGTCTCCTACAGTCTGTGAAGTGCAGTATGTCTACTTCAAGACTGCAGATTACACTTACCAAGTTTATTTCTAGGAAATGAATTTTCAAGAAGGACAAAAGCTGAATTTTTAACAAAGAACCAAATTTAGAGTGTCATGTTTAAGCAAATATAGAAATATTGTCATTTATGATTTTAATTACATTGATGAGTCATTCTGAGAGACAAAAATGCACATTTACAAGGTTAACTGAACATGAAGAATAACTTTGGATTAAAGTAGACAATAGCCAAGGGAACCTTCAATGTTCATATTGTAAATGTTGCTGGGAAATACTCACTATTTTGATATACCGAATTTTGCAGATTCTTTCTTGTGGTCTGTAGATTGTATATACACAGATCTTGAATGAAAACTATGTGGAAGGTCCAGAGGAATTTTTTGTTGTCACTTAGCAGCTATTCCACATAGGCCTTCCTTCCACCTGCCTTGCAGAAGATGATGGACTGAAAAGAGCCATGGTGTCTGGAAGACTCCAATCAAGCATACAGATCCTTACCACCAATGCTTATCCTAGAGAATCTTATTTTTCTCATGGTATGAAAATGGATATAGAGTGAATTTTGAAAATTGTCACATCCTACTGTGCAGTAAAAAAATACACATCAATACCTGATTCCTCTAAGTTGAAAACAGTCTCAAAAGTTGGATTAGCTAACACGTAGCCTATAAAACTATCAGCAATATTAACATTTTTAACACAACATCCTTCAATGTATATCTGTTTCTTTGAATACCATATGCCTAGAAAAACACACTTTGAAGCTCTATGGTAATCCTCTGAAGACCTAAAAAAACACACTTAGAGGAGATAAATTTCCACTACAACACAATATAACCTGAGAAAACATAATTCTATCTTCCTGCTATTTTCATTTTTTCCATTTTTAGTCATAGCTACCTCTGATGCTCTGGTGTCCTCATAGGAAAACTGGGTGGCAGGTACTCCGAGGTGGTTGATGAAATAATCTGCATCTCCCTGTATCTGCACAGAACTCACATTGGATCCTGGACATCTTGCCTTTTCCACACAGTTGAAGCTCTGGCTCTGAAAAAAAACAAACACAAATCAAAGCCCTACTTAATTATTTGCACTCAGGCTCTTGAAAACTTGTAGCAATATCTCATTTAAACAGCATTCTTTGGGTTGAAATGACTTCAACATGGCAGAGAGTGAAGTTTGCCTGCAACATGGCTGAGCCTTTCAGAGGACAAAGAAATTCTTATCTGAGGTGTCAGGAGAGGCAAGAGAAGAATTAAGGCACATGGAAGGCCTCATGCTGGCCAGAAGATTAGAAGGCATCGTGGTGCCTTTTGGAAGATTTTGAGATCTTCAATGGCTCCTAAGGAATCAGTTTTTTATTCAGTTAATAGCATGCTCTGCCACAACAAAAAGCTGAATGGGATTATCATAGTCAATCTAAGATATGTCTGTGAAATGCTGGCAATGTAAAGAATTTCCCACAAAGTAGGGCTTAAGAGAAAAACAGAATTAAAAGGCTAAAGATACCCAATACACATTTTCTGTGTAAATAATACAATTTTTCTGTGTAGGTTTCTTAAAACAATTCTAGTCAGGGAAATCTTTGCATTTCTTTCATGTAAGTATTTAATGGTGAAATCTTATCAACAGAACTATAATAAATATGGAAACTGGAAATCAAGCCCAGACTGAGTACCATATAATTGTGTAGCTTTTAAATCTACCAGGTAATTAAACACTTAATAAACAGTAGGCATAAAGGCTTTCAACATCTATTACAGCAAATAAGCTACTCAGGTTTCTTTTCAAGAATATTAGGAAGTTGAAGTACTGGAGATTGTTTGCATTTAGCTAACAGTTCATATAGTATAACATAACTTCCTCACCTCTACCAACAAAATTACAGGCTTTCTAGAAGAATAGCCTAAAATTGGTTCCACTTTAACACAAAAATACAGCAAATTCTGTATATTAAAGTCTCCAAGGTTATCAGGAAAATGTTAGACAGAGACAAATCTCTGTATTTCCCCATTTCAAAATTAGCATAATTATTGCTTCACAGTTTCATTTCAGTGCTGTGAATAATGCAATTGCATATTACACAGTTTAAATAAAGGCTGCAGAGTCGCATAGAAAATTATTTTAAAATACATTCAAGAAATAGCTTCCATTTCATAAGTAATTTTGAAAGGTGGTTGTATTACTCCTTTTTTTTAATCTGTTAAGCATTTCTGCTCCTGCCATTCTTGCACACATTCACAGTAGTTCAAGGCCTGTCCAAAAAGTTCTAACAGAAATGGCAAATACCCAAACAAATTCATTGGAAAAGTTGTTTTAATAATCACAACTGTATCTCCTACAGTCTCTCAAACCCACTGCACAGCACACATCCAGGCAAAAAGCCATGGTTATGATTTTGTGCATATATCTGTGTACAAGATCCATTGTTCCTTCCAGGAATTACAAGGCATTTAAGGATCACCCAGTGTTCTACACTGCAGCATAGATCAAACTCTCCTCACTTCACACTGCCCACCACAGCTGGTCAAGATTCGTAAGTGATGAGTAGCCTGTTCTTCCTTTAATGTTTAAAGCTCACTGAATGATGTGAAATTGTGAAATACAGCTTTGGACACTTCATTCTGAATATCCACCAACCCCCATTTCTACCAGCCTACCAAGAGCTGAAGAGATGCCTTCCTACAACAACATGAAATTTAGTTTTTCTTATGCATGAAAGTTTATATATGAAATGTTTACAGCTTTGGTTAAGGGGACCATAAAATATGGTGGTTTGGGGGTTTTATCACCATCCTTGACAGTATAGGATTAATATTTTTATGACAGCAATGTTCAATTCAATAGTACAGCATTTTAAGAGTTTAACTGCTTTATTCCACTTGCACTGTTCTCACACACAAGCCCAACAATAAATATTTAACCCAGCACCAATATAAGAGAATGCTTTACATGCAAGATGCTGTGCTCTTCCAATCTGTTTTTATTGTAATGCAGACTCTACAACACCAGCATTCTTCAACTCCTTGGCAACAACTGCAAAGCTCATATAGTGTGCTTTGCATTCATTAAAAAAATGAAATGTTTCCCCAGACTAATAGACTTAAAGAATAATAATGCTCTAATATTATTAAAACTAATAAAATAATTAAAAAAGAATCTTTAAAAACATATCTAGAATAAACTATTAGCAACACACAACTAACTGCCATTTGAAGAGCAGCCAAACTGTATTTCTTCAGCTGGTTAGCCTTACAAGAAAAACACAGACTGGCTGTATTTAGAGCACTCAGCTGCTCAGGCTGGGCTCCACCATGTCAGTCAAACCCTTCCTTCAGACTGGAGGCCTCTGCTGAGCCAGGAATCAAGGAGCGCTTGGTGTCAGTGCAAAGATTCACATGCTATATGTAATTGAATAATTTATTTCTCTGCAGCTCATTTTGGGTGTAAGCACCCCCTTACAGGTTTATGTTACAAATTTGAGAAAATGAAGAGTACCATATGGCAAATCAAATACATTTGAGTTAGTGTCCTAAAACAAATCTGACACATCTGAAGCATCATCAAATGGGACTTCATTGCAGAACTCATTAGTTAGTTCTGGTTACTACTTTTCTTTACTTGACTCCAGCTTCACTTAAAGCATTACCACCTTTTGAAAACGGATTAAAACACCTAAGGAGCTTTCAACAGGGCCAGTAAAGAATGAACAGTTATTCTTACAGTATGTCAGTGCTCCCAGCTTCAGAACTACAACAAGGAAGCTTATTCTTCATGAATAATTGATTTCTATTTCTGAGCTGAATCAGTACCTGTGTCAGGGACTGGTGCAATTAATGACCTGAGATATGAGAGACCGTCTAGAGCAAGTAAAATTGTCTAAAGGAAGAGCTACAGAATTTATTTAATTCATCACAGACCTTGTAAAAATGCAGAAATCAAGAGATTAACATATTTATTACTGTAAATATGTAAATCAACACCAACAGGTAATAAAGGCGAGAGAAAGGACTCTCAGGTCTGCGTCTCTCATCTAAAAACACCTGCCACACTCTAGCAAACAGATCATTAGAGGCAGAAGGTTTGATGGTTCTTAAAAAAATATTAATAGATGACTGCCAAAGGCTATTAAAAAAACCATGGAGCTTCTAGGAATTGCATCAATCCTATGGCAAGCCTACTTCTGTTTTCTCCCAGCTGACTATCAGGTTTGGCTACAAACACCCTGTTCTGCTCTGTCTTTATTGATTGATTATACATATTGCTATTAATGCAAATCAGCTCTTTCAGAAATTATTCAGGAGATTTAATATGGCATTTTGCCCTACAGACCTCAAAGTGCTTTTCAAACCAACTAAAGGCAAGCAAGGTATCTAACATTTCTGTTTTGCCCAGTATCATAGAGCAAAACAACTACATTATAATTAAATGCACAGCATTTCCCCAATTTTGAGCCTTATCAAACTGACATGATTCAAGTATGTGCATAAAAATAATTCTAAATTATATTCATTCATTCATTCTTTCTCTGTGTAGGAAAAGAAAAGCTAAATGTGGTGGTGATAATTAATATGCTATAGATGGAGAGTAGTTGTGGTTTAAATAGCCTGAATGTTACACACCACTGATGTGATGTATTTGCCTATTTATACAATGTGATCATTTGATTACCTGATTAAAGCTACACCATGAAATCTTATGAGGTAGAGTGACTAAACCTTGCTGCATTTAATTAATGTTATATTAAGACTGAAGTGATTAATTAAAAATGAATAAAATGTTGGTTCCTTACTTCCTTAGCAATTTTTCCTTCCCACTTACACATATCTTCATTTAAACATGTATGAAGCCTTACTGAAAATATCTAAAATATTAACATGATTTAATGACCTTTAAGGGTAACATGAAGACTCTGGTGAAATTCTGTAGCCCTGCAAAATCAGTCACAGGAAAGAGAAATTTAAATCTCAGAAATTGCCCCTGGTTTGGGTTCTTCAGGACTACCACAGTGAAGTGAGAGATGTTCCCTGCACACACACATATTCCACTGAGAGGAACTTGTCACCAGGGAAAAACAACTCCCTCGAGAACTGTGTTTATTGAAAGTCATCAGGGACAAGGAATTCAGCACCATCTGAATCCCTCTGATACTCGTGGACACTGCAGGTGATGCTCAAACAAATCACTAAAACCCCAGGGATTCCCATTAGACAATCTAAACTCCCCCACCACCAAATTACTCTGTGTTTTCATACACAAAAGCACCACACCTGGAAATTCCAAGAGTAAACAGCTTTTTTAGGCTGTGCAGGAAGGTAGAACCGCATTTTCACAAGGAAAAAAAAAGCCAAAAAACCTGCCTTTTAGATAAACCTGATGGCTTTAACATATCTGTTCTTTCAAAAAGCCTGCAGGTATTCTGCATGACAGAGAAGGCTTTTCCACCCAGAGGGGAAGAAGAAACTGAAAATGGTGACGAACACAATACTTTCAAAAGGTCAGGTCAAACTAAGATTAGCCAAGACCCAGTTCTGATATTGTATTCAAATTTCTATTGAACCAAGGAAAAGTCAGTTTACCTAAGAAACACAACCTGCTGAAAATAAAACTCCAGTTGTACCTTTCAAAATTGTGTGAAGCAAATTTTGCATTTCAATAATGACTTCCTAAAAAAAATGGGAAATTACAATACCAGTGGTTATAAATAATGCATGGAGAAATATCTGTGCTTGGAACAAAAAATTTAAATATATTGCTGCATGTTATACTACTTTGCAAAATGGAGTTATTTTTTATTTAGCTTACAGCTAGAAAAACATGAGACAAACTTAATCCTGTAATTCTTGTTCAAGGCTTTGGTTTCTGTTAAGAAATATTTGCATACCTTTAAATATTTGTCTTATTTTTTAAAAAAAACATAACTATTAGTGTAAAGTCTTTAAAATAAATGGTACCTCACACGACTAAATCACATTTTAGATGCAAAAGTTACATCAAACTGGTAGGAAATACAAAAGCAAGGTAGTAAAAAATTATATAGTGTAAATTTAATTTTCTACCCTGCACTTTTTCTACATTTAACTTTATCTACTCACAGTCTTTCTCTGATTCCTGATGCTTGTTACATGATTCTGAATTACATTTATCCTTCCTATAACCAAATTGAAGTCCCATGCCTCATTGAGTCAAATGTACCTGTTGCCAACACTCAGCCAAACTGCTAGGAATTTTAATGGCTTTTTTAAGGAAGGTAAAAATCAAGCAAGTATGTTCCCATTTGATAAGAGATTTTCAGAGCAATCAAATATTTAAAGCTAAAATTACATAGCATGAATTATATAAGTGGCAAGACTGCAATGGGAATGCCATCAGCAGTTCCAAGTATCTCAGTACCTTAAAAATATAAAGTTTAAAAAAAAAAATTGAGAAACTGTTGCACACACCTTTGGTAGCTGTGTTTCTCCAAAGTATCCACTTACCCCAGAAAATACTGCATTAGAACTTCTTCTATATTTTTTCAGCAGCACAGGAAAAGGCAAACTCTCCAAAACTTTAAAGTGACTTTAAAGACTGAATTTCCATGACCACAGGCTCAGCCTCACTATTCAGTGAGTTACACTTATTGATGGTAAATTTCAGGAAACTGCTTAAAATTGTATTGCCTTATGATGGACAGGTTAGAAAATACTGTATCAAGAGGGAACCTGTCTCCACACCCAAAAGTCAAAACATCAGGTGCTTTTTCCTTTAGAGCTTATGCATTTTGATCTAATTTGAATAGAAATGATTTTTGACCATTTGCATTTGTAACTGAAGGATGCAGTCAATCTGTTTTTTGATGATGCAAAAATTAAAACTCTCCTGGACTTAATGGCCCTCAAGCTTTGTTTGTATCACAGTTGTCAGAACTTAGGCCCACAGCTGGGTGTAACAGGGATACTACAGTTTGTAACTACTCTATTTTACTACAGTTTGTGACTACTCTAATTTACATTTTTCCCAACCATCAGCATTCCCATGTCATGTTTTCTGAGCTACAAAGAATTCGGATATGTGGGATTTCTACCAGAAATGTTTGCTAGCACCACTTCCCAAACACCAGCACTTGCCAACGTGCAAACCAGCTCAGCAGACACCCTCATGAGCTTCATCATCAGGCTGACCCAGAAAAGCAGACCTCTGCATGGGTCAGGGGTTTCTCCCACCATGCTGAGATCTTCAATCTGCTGTTTATGAACACAACTTAAACTCATGTGTTTCACTAGGAAAAAAATAAAAGAAAATAATTTATCCTTGTCCTGTATATTACATGTCTCATATTCCCTGCTCCTCCACATGTATTCCCAATATCCAATACAATATCAGCTCTTTTAAGGGATCCAAGAATCCTGTGGAATCATCCTGCTCATCTCTAACAATGCACACAGAGGCAGAACAGACCCCAACACCACATTACCCAGCCAAGAGGGGACCATCTACACAACCATGGTACAGCCAGTGCAACAGCCAGGTTTCTTTCAGTGGGGGAGAAATTTGCCATCAAAATCTCTGACTTTATTACTGTAATCAAAGACCAAATTTCAGCTGTAATAGACACAAATGAAGAAACTTTTTTATGGCACAGAACACTGAAAATCAGTGATTCTTTGAAGAACTCTCTTGACACACGGGTAACGATGGCAAATCTTCTCTCATGGCACCAGCGTGGAACAAGGCCAGAGAAATTTACTGCTGACAAAGTTTTACCTTGCTCTGAAACCTGCAGTCTGACACTGAAACTTCTTAATAGCAGCTATGCATGAACAAATCACCCCCTTCAAGCCACACACAAAACCTATTTTTCAGTCTTTGAAATGAAAGTCACTCCCACCATTGCATATGGACCATGAAGGTCAATAAACCACCATCATATTTTTCACACAAAAACCCTCTTCTGGACTTCAATGGGAATTGAGCAAATGGTATAATAACAGTATTTGCACTTAAGAGATCAAGTATCTGTAGAAATTGAATTTTTCAGGAAGATAATCACAAAGCAGATTTATTAAAGTGTGTCAGCACCACAAATGCAGGTCTCTAGGCTCCACTGAGAGATAAATTAAATGATCCAAAAGATGTCAAATGATTTTATTTTTACAGCAGTGGGGTACTGTAATACTCTTTTCCTGACTGGATTCTTCCAACTTTTATCTACTTAAACCACAAGAAAGAGTTCTTGCCTCTGTACAGCAAAACAATATCAGCTGGGAAAGAAGAGAAAACCTTAGAGAAGAGAAAACCCGAGAGAAAGGAAAGGCATATGGTCAAATGACTTTTTCTTTCTGGCTTCCATAAAAGCTCACTTGAACTTGGTTTCAAGAACCATGAAATATTAGGGCTTGGGAGAAGAATTTCAACTACCTGAGTAAAATGTGGTTTTAACCAGAACCTGTTTAAAACATGGATTCTAACATGAATCTGATCTAGTCCAAGGAACTTTGAAAAGCTTTTCAACAAAACACACAGTAGTCAGCTATCACCCAAAACTCATCATACATCTAAATGATGTGTTTCTTTATGCTCTGAAAATTAGGATTATTATCTGAGATCTTTCCAATACCTAAGCAAAGCATTGAACAGGGATACTGTAATTTCTATGTACTGTCAAGTACTACAAGACTAAAAACACATTTAAATTTTGTTAAGGAAATGTGGAGTTTTATTAACAAGTTTTCAGGGATATGTCACTGCTTTTTCATAGAAAACAGGGAAATCGAGAAAGGCTGATAATGTATTTTATTTCAGAACTGATCAGCAGACTTCTACAGACAACTGATAGTTTCTAACTACTGCACAATATAATCTAATTAAAATATCTATAACATTATATTTCAGGCTTCATCCTCCAAATTTCGATCTTTAAAAGTTAATTCTGATGCAATAAAATTGAACTTTCTGAAACAATGCTTACACAGTCTGTAAGGGAGAAATGTTTGCACTGCACAAATTGAGAAAACAAATTGACATGTTCTGTAAAGTGCAATCTAAAGCTATTTACTCTGGTAAGGAAGACTAATGAATGCTACATATAGATATAAATTTCTGAGAATACTAAATAATACAGCATCTACATGAATTTTCAAAGGTGCAGATTCTAGTCAGCAGTGTGGAAAAAAATTACCTCACAACCCAATATATTTTAATGGGCTAAAGCTATTGAAACGCATAAACATGAGCTCATTTTTTCCTCAATATTAAATCTTTCTCTGTGCACTCCACTTGCCAGAGTTTGTATCTCTGGCCTCACTGCTATAATTGCACATGCAAATAATTGTATGGATAGAAGCTCCCTTCTAGTGCTGAATTACCTGCTGAAGGTAGAGCATTGAGCCTTTTTTAAAGTAATTATACAGTAATTACCTAATCAAGACACGGATGTTACAAAGCAGAGGAGCCAGCAGCTCTCCTAAACTCCTTTTGAAAGAAAACTTAAAGCATTTAAAGTGTTAAAATAGAAGGCTAGAAAAGAAGTTTTGAAATCCCTTTCAATGCTCTGCCAGGAGACAAAGGTTGGAGCTGTGTGACCTTTAGCTGCCAAAAGAAAGCTTTTTGCAGAACCTCCAGGAAAACTATTTCTTGCATTTTGGCTTTTCCTGACATCTGAGATTATCTGCTGTAAAATTTTCTCTGTTCTATTCAGTGAAGTCCCATTCTGTGTGCACTTCAAGACAGGAGTAATACTATGGGAATTGTGGCTCTCTGACTCAGTAAATAAAAATCCATCTCAACTATGTTACTAATTAAAAACTCAGGAATAATTTGAAAAATACAGGTATTTTCCACATATATTAAACTGGCTTGAAGTTGCTTTTGAAATTTCACATTCCCTGTTTATGGTGTCCCAAAAGTCTCCCTTCTAGCTCTGTTTAGTCTTTTTATTTACACTAGACAAGACATCATCACCAGAATCTGCTTGTGGTAAACAGATGGAGAATTAACAAACCAGGCAAATCTCAGAATAATTCAAGTTTATGCTTGTGATTATTCAAACTATCACAGTTTTAAATGGATTTGGAATGATTTTCCTCACACCTGGTTTTAAAGAATTCATCAAAGGTTTTCTAACTTCTTGCCAATAAATATGCCTAAGTTAAAATTTTAAGATTTTTTTTTCTCTTTGATGACTGACCAGGTGAGGTGTTTGGGGATTTCTTGTTTTTTTTTCCCTTCCTAAATTTGAGTATTTCTTATATAAGTATGTCTAAACAAGAGACACAGAAGTTCAATTAACAGCCTTAAAGCAATCAAGCTTTTGTTTTCACATGTAAGAACTGTTACTGCAACAACACTGTGAAATAAAAGGGGGGACAAATTTATGTAACAAAAAATATGCCAATCACCACAATTTTGAGGTGATTTTTAAACCTGAACCCTAGAAGAGACATAAGAGTCCTCCAAGCATGACAAGGATCCATGTGAAAAGAGAACTTCCAACCTCAAAATCTCTCAGCATGAGCAAGAATTCCAGACTCTTCCCTCTACCCACTGGAGCTATGGTCAACATTTTCACCTCAGTTACTGCTTTACCATTCTACAGAGGTACTTCTACCCTTCCTAGGAAAAATAGCTTAAAAAACACCCAAACCAAAACAAAAAACCTGAAAGAAACAACAAAAAACCCCCATTCAAACCAAAAACCCCCACACCTTCCCAGGTTTCTACAAACCTTCCGTTCTTCCCACTCCTCTGACTTCTGTAACCTGCTCAGTACTCTATGAAACAGCTCACAATTTTACAACATGAAAGAGAGGTACATCATGTAAAAACAAACACCTTCATGCTTGTCCAAAGAACAATCAATCCCAGCCCCAAGGCACACTGAGGCAGGGGGAGCAGAATGTGTCAAAGAGCACCTGGAACCTTCTTCCTGGCAGGAGTGAGGTTCAGCACGCTCAGGCCACACTGATGCTTCTGGCAAGGTTAAATACCTATGGCATTACTGAAAATAGGTCACCTTTTTATTTATAACAAACAAACGGTCTGCTTTTCACTACCCAGGTGCTTTTTTTTTCCAATTAAGATGTGCAGACTGAGGAGTAAATTGTGCTGCACAAGATTTTGATTCTTTTTCTGCGACATGCAGAACTAAAGCCCATGGATGCAGCTGTTTTGGATCAAAAAACATTAAACAGACTGTTTGTACATTACACATTTCAGTTTACATTAATTTCTTATCAATTCCGATTTAAGGAGCTTTATTTCTTTCTGGTTATTTGGCCATACACCTGATTTTTGCATGTGCATTTCTTTCCCATGGGCTGTTTGTGTAGTACAGCTTTTACCTATTGAGTCAATTTAATTTCATTCAGCAACACAGTTAATAATGATGAGAGAAACATCAGGAGAAACTTTCAATGATTTCTGTTTATGTAGAAATTTTAAAATATCCAGAGCTCAATCTATCTTCTTTTGTAAGAATTAAAAGTTTACTTTTAAACTCTCTACTTGAAAGGTTTTTCTATTGCTAAGAAAACATCTTTCTATTATCATGAAAAAGTCAGTTCTGAAGGGAAATAATCAAGATGAAATTAAACAAAAGAGTATTTAGACAGAAGTGAAGTTAATTTTTCTAATATTGTAGTCTGGCTAAAGTGTTTGGAAGGGAAAAACAATTCCCTTACATGGTACAGCTCATTATATGAGACAATATTAACTCAATTGGCCAATAGAAAACTTAAACCAAACCCCATTTTTGCAGCAAAAAAGGAATTGCTTACCTACTCCAGTACCACACCTGAACATAATAAAATATTCAGATTTATTCAGTTTCATCCACAAGGGCTATTGAAATAGACATTTACATTTCAAACCAAGAAAACCATTCTGAAAATATACATCATTTACATCTCTATTAGAAATCTATGTAAATACAAGGAAGGACATGGAAGCAGAAAGCTTGAGTCATCAGGAACAAAGGAATTGTTCTCCAGTAAGAACACAGCTGGAAAACTCATTCATTATTACATTATGCTTTGCTAACAAACTCTTTTCTCCACATTTGACATTAATAGTATTTTCATAACAGCAAAATATATGAGTAGGAGTAAATTACTCACTGTCTGAATTGGCATTAAAGTAATAAAATTATTCTATTTTGAAGAGTGAAAAAATATGTAACAGTGGACAAAGCAGCATTTTATGAAAAGGAAAAAGTGGTCAGAAGATGCAAACAAAACCTCCTGCAAATCAAATCCCTCATTAAATGAAACATTTCACACTGGAGAAGCAGCATCTTAATTAATTTAATAGAACTGTCAATGAAGTATTGCCAATTATATTAACAGCATCATTCTAACACAGTTAGGAATTCCTGAGATAGAAGTTTGCAGCATAAACTTCTGATTCTCAAAGAGATTTTCCTTTGCTCTCAACACAAATATAAAAAGTAAAACCAGCAATCAAATCTCACACTAAAAGTGATAATTGGTAAAGACTGAAAGCTCGTGGGGAAGCAATAGTCTTCTGTTATAAGACATAGAACAAGCAATTCAAATAATCATGTTTTACTTATTTAAAACTACTGATATATGACACTAGGAGATTCCCTATTAATGCTGACAATCTTAAAAAAATAACACATAGAAGCTGGAAAAAGAGAATTGATGCTGACATTAATGTAAGATTTTATTTTTTTTAAATCAAGAAATAACGATAGTAACATCTATGCAGAAGTTTATCTTTGGCTCTACTTCATAAAGAAAAAAGAACTTTCTGTCAATAACACCAGCTTTAAATGTAGAGATGTTTTAAGCCTTTTGCTCCATTAGTGGAAACAAATACTGATATATAGCATGGAACAATACTTTGCACAGTCATTTTTAATGATCAACTCGTTCATCAATAGCTTTAAATCACTCCTTTCCTGGGGAGACAGGAGCAGTAAGTTCTGTTGGGCTCAGCAGTAACAGCAGACTTGGAGTCTGATGGTCACACAATCAGTTAAAAGACAACAGCAATGAATTTATGGTTCATAATAACTTTTTTTTTCTTTGTGACATGTCCATTATAGAAAAAATCATTAATGGCCTTATTTACAGAGAATGAATCCCAGCCTTGAACAAACCCAATTTACCAATGACACTCTGCCAACAAATGCTGATTCACCAACTGAGCAAGCGAATTAACCATCATTTTCTGTACAAAATAACAGTAGACAAAAATATAACTTGGCAGTCCTTCCCTCTTGTTAATGTGGACACTAATTAGTTATATAAAAAATATTTGAATTAAATATGTCAAGGTCTCAGAACTGTTTGAGTTCCTCTTTGCTTAATTAATCCAAATATTTAAATTCGCTTCTTCGTGTAATTTGGTGTTTCAACCAGAATCCCACAGACAGGCATATAAAATTATTATTTGCAGTCTGCTTATGAAGCTCCCTTTTGAAACCTGCAACTAATGTGAAGATATAATCCCTTTATACAAAACATTCTTTAAGAAACATGGTCTCTGTTAATTAGCCAAGCACTTATTCTATTCTCTGATTGCCAGACCTCACATAGCAGACAAGTTATTAGGTTTCCTGATTCTTCTTTTCATTGTTGATGTTAGAAAATCCTTAAAAATATCATTTCAGCTAAAACTTCTTTCCTAATTTTCCCAGAAATTAAGGGGAAAAAGATATTGTGAAAGCTGCAGTGATTAGTAATTGTCCAATATTTTATTTTATTTAAAAAAAAACAAGAGAGAAAGCAAAAACTGCTGTGTGCATTGGCCCATCTTAGTTTGCTATTTTCCCACAGTTCTCTTTAAATTATGTTCCTTGCAGCATCCACAGAGTGCTCTGCACTTAGTGTGATTATTACTTGTGTTCTCTTTCACAGGATGAACTACAGTTTTTTTTTTTTTTTTCATTGTTATCCCCAGGATCCTAGCATTTATACTCTGTAGGCTTTTCTAACATAAATTAATTTTCCCTAGGAATACATTCTCCCTCTCTTTCACACACAACTTTAGCACTACAGTGAGCACTGAACAAAACCCAAAAAATTGTGAGATTTCAGTCTTCCTTACCTGTAAACAGTGTTACAACCCTGTTTAGCAGTAGAAGGAAAAATAATGACTGACAGTTCCTTTTGTTGTGGGCTAAAAATGGACTTGAATTATGAGTTCTACCATTGAATCCATAGGCACAGTTCAAGATCTTCCATGTATTCACAAATTATGGAAAACTTCTATCCAACTAAACAAGACAGACTAATCTAGCTTTTAATTTTAAAATGGACTGATATCATTAATTCTAAATCATTCTTTTCTGTTCTAACCTATATTCAGAGCTCACAAAAATTAAAATGATCCTCTTCTCTCATTAGAACTTTTAAGCTCTGCAACTCGCACCTGGTAGCAAGAATCTCATGTGAACAGACTCACAATTTCTTCAAGATGAGATGAGCTCCAAAAAGTCACATCTCAGCCCATTTGCAGTGTCATAACTTACAGGTAATCTGTAATTACATTGTCTTCCTGGCAAGTGCTGGAAGTAATATCAATATTCTTTATAAGCAGATCAGTCTTCCAGAGAAAATCTCCTGGACACATGGCAAACTGTGAGTGCCCATGGGAACACACCAGGATCTGTGCTTGGCTGCTCCATCACTGTCAGTAATTTGATATGAATTCAGAAATCTAGCCAGCATTTGGAAGCAATAACTCCTATAAATCTTTTTAATGCCACAAACTGTATGACAGTTAGTTTAATTACAAATACTAATATCCTACAGAAAGGAAAGCCATACAGATAAAATGCTCACATGCATTTTATCCTTTACTTTTTAAATGGGGCTTTAGGATAAACATGAAGAAGGGATGCACTCTCAAAATTAAAGAATCAGAAGTGAGATGGAAGGTATTTACTGGGATTTAAAAAAAAAAAAAAGAAAAAAAGACATTCCAGTCATGTTTTATTAATTAACAGGTGCAAGGCAAGGCTGCTAAGAGGGGCTCCTTCCATACTGCTGAACAGAACACAACTGCTATTACAAGAATTACAAAATATTATTTAACACCACAGAAATAAACAGAAGTTTGCTTCCTTTTCAAAACAGAGGGCATGAATGTAATGCTCATACTAATATAGCATTTATTAGGATGAAAAAATTGAGTCTTAATAAACTGATAGATAATAAAGAGACTGCTGCAAAGCTCCAGACAATTTAGTTTTCAGATCACTGCCATAGATTGTGTTGTACAGACAAAGAAATAAAATGAGAAAAAAACAAATAGCTCAAGGATAATAATAAACTTACTCCCCTAAATGGCCAATTCTTGTTTTAATGGAGATAGAACTGCCAACACCACTAGGTTAGCAAAAGGCTAGCAACTTTTCAGGGTAGTATTTCTTACAAATACAATAGCTAACACTGATAACAAAATTTGAATTGACATATCCATAACACCTGCAGACTCACATATATAAATAATTTTCCACAAATGGAAGCTTTTTTTCCTCTGAAATGATGTTGCCTCACAGTTTTCATAATACTTACAGAGAATAAATCATAAATAATAAATTCTTTCCATGAGGAAATTACCACTTAGACACTGAACAGGAGAAGTGCTTAAGACATTGCTAAGAAGCAATTTACTGATATCATTTTACTAACTTAGTTGAACAATTGCCAAGCCAGATCAGTCTTAAACTGCATTTAATCCAAGATGCAGCTTTGAGGAGTGTTTTTTACCAAATGCTTCAGAGGCAAGTCAAATAAACATCAGAGTAAGTATTCATTTGGCAAACGTACAGAAAAATACATCTAAAAACATAATTTATGGAAGTGAAATTGAAATCCAGTTTATGCATACCATTTCACACTGGTTTTGTAATTTAGAACGTGCCTTACACCATTTTCCATTCATGTAAAATATTGACAAATTCAGAAAGCTCAGGAGCAGCAGTGGGGTCATTAGTTGAAGGCCTGTGTGCCCTTACAGATGTGGAATGTTCTGACTCCAGATGAGCTGCACAGGCATGGCTGAGCACTGAACCTGACAGACTCACTTCAGACAGAATTTATTATGGTAGGAGCAACACTCTCCCTGTGTGTCATGTTACATCTGGTAAATATACAGGTTTAAATGCAAACTGAGAAACAGTCTGGAAAGACCTGATTAGGATGAGAAAAATGTGCTCTGTGCTGAAGAATAACAAATATGTTACTTTAAAGCTGCCAAAAGGTAAAAAAGCTGTAGGGCATGCAAGTATGCTCAGACCTTGTCTAACAAACAGGTGAAACAAGCTATTCCTTACAACCTCTCAATCTATTATTTTTTAAAATAAAATTTACCCTGTTTACTTTTAAAAAAACCCAAACCAGTCCATGTGTATGTGTGAGGTTAAAATTCTTAAATGAAATAACGACCTATTGCTGTGTAATGTCAACTGATCTTAACCATGTAACCTCATAAACTACAGGTGAAACCAAATATTTTATTTCTAACCTCTGCTGCCAGCTGCTGAAGAGAAGGGGATGCCACGGGCCGTAAGGTTGAGTTGCCTGTGACTGGATTATGGAGGCTGATGTAGGCCACAACATTTCTTTGAAGAATGCTCCTGAGATCCTACAACACAAGCATAAAAATGGTTACTACCCTGCATCATTATAATTAAGGCTGGTTTTGTTCTTTTGGTTGCTTCTAGGGGAAAACTGCACCCTACATTTCCATCCTCTGTGATTCCTCGAGTGTTAGTTAACTACTGCATCTCACAATATGCTCTTGTAAACTTCAAAGGATCTCTCAGTGCTATTTCTGTCTATAGCAGAAGTTATAATTCCATTTCACACATCATCTAAAGAAAATGCAAACAGGTCTGGGAGGAATTAAAAATTACTACACTTGTAAGGCCAAAAATGAAAACATTACACACTGTGAAACAACATGATGGCCTTTTAAACTTATGCCTTACAGAAGACAAACTTCAAAAGCAATCATTATCAACAGTTAAATGGACTCAAACATTCAGAGACAAAACTCAGATTTGAATTGCATAACTTTCCCAGTGTTTTCATTTTATTATTTTTTAGACTATAAAAATAGCATGTACAAACTGTTTCAATTATTATCTCTTTTTTAAAAGGATCCCCTTTGCCTTCTCAGTAATGAGTTCCTCTTTGCATGAAGTGGCTCTTTATATTGAACAGAAGGGGTGTAACGCAATTACATCTGATGCAAAGCTGACTTGAAGTGGAACTAAACAAATTTTGCTTCCAGCCTGGATCTTTTCAATTTGATTTTTTCACCCCCTCTTGTTTCTGAAGAATAATCATGTTGGAAGTATGAAATTTCAATGAGGGCTAGCTGTTTCTTATGCACAGTAAAAAGCAATTAACTCTTTATTTTATCTACTGTTTTAATTCATTGAGCCATTAGAGTTGGAAAAGAGGCCATGAAATTCTCTGCCTAGAAGAGTAGCAACTCCTTTAATTTATGACCTGAAGTCTACTTTAGCCATGTATGATCATCAATACTTTTTGAGGTATTTTCTTTCAACCAGCTGATTCCCATTCTGTTGAAAGTAAGAGCCCAAGGAATTGTCTGTCTGGGACTGTGTCCAACTCCTCAGCACAGACCTGTGAGAAGTGAATCAGCACTAGCCATGGACACACTGCTAGGCTTGTTTAATTCATGTGAACCATAGCATGGTTCTCTTCTTTCTCTCTTGATTCACTTCTCTTTACACTAAGCCAATAGATGAAAAATTATTAAATATTAAACCCTCAAGAAGGTGAAAAAGCTTTCTAAGCTCTTTCTGTGCCTGTGCTGTTTTTTGAGGTTTTCCTCCCTCTGTCAAACCCTGTCAATGCCCTTTCACAAAGCTGTGCAGCACCAGGGAGGGAAAGCAGCTCCCAAGGGTGCTGTACGTGCAACCTCCCCAGCCATGGCAACATCCTGGCACCTCATTAGCCCAGGAATGCCTCAATAGGTGTTTACCCTGGACTGGCTGTGCAGTACATGACTGAACACAGACAGACCTCAGAGGGCAGCTAATGAGCCACAATTCCCACGTGGTAATTTCCCATTTTCAGCAGAAGGAACCCTCCGTGCAGTGAGAGCAGTTTTACCTCAGCCCACTCGTAGGAGCCGACGTTCCCCAGGGCTGTTCCTCCCCACGAGCAGAAGAGCAGGGTCCTGTCAGGCCTCCAGCCCCTCCTCACCTCTGGCATCAGGGCTTGGAGCAGGGCTGTGATCACAGCAGTGCTGCTGGCCCAGCCTTGCCCACCATAGCCCTGCAAACTGCTGTGATGGCTGCCAATGATGATGTATCTGTCTGAAATGAGGAATAAAAAAAACCTGAAAAACAAACTTTTTTTTTCTTCTGGATACTCAGATTAAAAGAATTCCAAACAACCCTAAAAATGAACTGTATTAGTAGTGTGTAATGTCATTGATGCAACAAAATCTGTCAACAAAAAAGTATATGATGACATGCAAGACAATCATACAACAATCATACACAAAACTGTGAGTGCTACTTAAAAATTAACTGGTAGATAAATCCATGTGTACAGCTTCCTAAATTAATCCCCATACCTTTGCCTTCCTTGTTTGCTTAATGCTCTCCTTATAGATCTGATATAGACCATTTTTTATAGACCATCATGCTCAGAGTAGTGTTATGAAAAAACCACAAAATAATAAGCAGGAAATGCTCCTCAATAAACATCAGCATCCAGAAAAAAAAAACAAAACAAAACAAAACAAACCAATCAAAAAAAAACCCAAAAATAACCAACAAAACAAAAGGTGTGGCAGTACAGTGGGAAACAAAGAAAATACACAAAGTATTAGTACTCCCTCACCTGGAAGACTGTGTTCAGTGCTCACCAACCTATCTCAAAAAAGACATGGCAGAAACAGCAGTGGAGCAGCTGGCAAGCAGATTAGAGATGATCAGGACTTAGCCTTATGTGGAAGGAGACATTAAAATACCTGGACTGATATTGGAGAGGAGACATGACAGAGGGATAGAGATAATGAATGATACAGATATGGAAGTCACACCTAGCAGCTGTGTTAATGCTGGAAGAAAACATTTTATAGAATGAAAGGCAAGAACTTTCAGTCTGAAATAAAAAAATATGCCTATGGTTACTCACTGAAAAAAAACAAACCAAGAAACAAACACACTTTTTTTTCCAGAAAAATAAAATTAAATCTTAATCACTCAAAGCATTATATATAACCCTAATACCACTCACAAGGGAGGAAAATCCCCTTATTTTACTCCACAACCAATGATGTGTTATATCCCATTAAATAACACGACTGACTGGTGTGACTGAGGCCTGTCAAGAAGTCCAAGCAGAATTATTCTGAACAAGGTATTAAACTATTAGACCTCCTGTGTGAGATGAATTCACAACCCTCTTTGAAGGATTGTTTACTGGTTTTGCTCTGATATTTTGTAAAGTCTCCATCTGGCCCAGATCTAGACTTTTAAAGGTGGTTTTTTCCCTATTTCAGGATATCAATAGAAAACATGAGAACAGTTATCAGCAGTGAGGAACAGTGGTGCCAGACCCACAGCAACCCCTGAGTGTCATTTTGGTTCCAAAAAGTGGAAAAGTTTTCTTTTTCTTTCTTTAACCAAGTGAACTCATTCACCTGCTGTCAGTTGATCACAATGCAGCAACAGATTGCTGCACATTGCCCACATCTTGTATTTGCTTATAAAATTAAAATATCTACTCAGTATGTTTTGCAGTGACTGCTGCCTGGGAAGAATATTAATAGAACACTTTGATTAAAAAAGCATTCTCTATCAAACTGGAGTTCACCAGCATTGTTTAACAAAATATTTGAACATGTTGTTTGATAAGGAATCAAAAATGCTTTACAAAGAGATGATTTTTAATGTACCCGTAACACAATATTTTCAATCAACTTTAGGGGTGTGTAGGTATGGAAATGAGAATTTCTTTCTAAAAACAGATATGCAAAGTGTCAACCTAGATTTACATAATAATTTAATGTAACAAAATGAAATCTAAATCATATAATTTTGCATCTTGTGTGTTGCACCAGGATATGCTTAATTATAGGTTGCATTGACAATGAAAAAAACATAGGATTTTCAACTCATTAAATAACAGGAATTAGGAACCAAAATGAACGGCCTTACACGCCTCTAGGTCATTAATGGAAGTGCCACTAACACAGGGGGATCAGGCAGGATCAATGCTTGCCTGTGTAATAATTTCTGTTTAGCCTGTGAACCGACCATGTGAGAGGAGAGACACTTTATTAGAATAATACAGGATATTTTGATTGAGAAGGAAGCATCAACTTGCTGCTGGAGATGCCAGCTGAATGAGCAGGAGCAGAACATAACAGCTGGTGCCTCCTTTGAAATTGTTCATCTTTGCACATCTCTCCCTCAGATAGAGGCAGAGCCCTGAAGCAAATGACTGCAGGAAAAGCAGAGGAGAAAGGATGGTCATGCTTGCAGAGGCTGCAGCTGTCCTTTCTCAGAATCACATGGCAAAAATGAAAAGAAGAGAAAGAACTGGAGATAGAGGAAAAAACACCCATCAGATACCCTTGAAGGTGATAAGACAGGATAGTGTTCAGGTTAGTGATGGGCTGGACAACAGGGATTTATCATTAAAAAGAGTTTCTTTATCCTGGCTTTTCTTGTTATACATCCCATCTTCAACCATGTCCAAGAGAGCTATAAAATCAGTGTTGTTACGTTTTTTGGTTTTTAAAATGTTACCAACTATCACATTTCATCTACTCCTAATGATTTTAACATCTTAGTTACACTTCAGATGCTCGTTCTTGCTCCTCAGATCAAATGCCAGCTAACGTCAGCATCACAGAGATGTGCTTGTCTCTATGTGTGTGTTTGGTGGTCTTTAAGCAAAAAGTAATAAATTCTACCCTTGGTGATGCTCTGCAGTCTTTCATTAAGCACTAAAGATAAATTTTGCCTTCTTTCTGCACTTCTGTGAACATAAAGGTGAATATTTCATGTGTATGAAACGAGCAAAACCCCATCAAAATGACAGAGAATCGATGCCATGAAAATATCAAGATTCAAAGCAGTTGAGGAGGAATGACTGTAGTGTCAACCAGGAGGAGCAGAGAAAGAAAAAAAGGTTTAACATTGATTGTGTACAAAATATTACAGAGCATTAGACATTTAACTTGCGCCTTCACTAGAGGACACTTCTTATGGCTCTTGTTGAGCCAGACATCCATGGGACAAGCTGCTCCCATCCAGGCACTGCTACTGACTTCAATTTTTTTATATCTCCTTGGATACCTAAAGTTCAGCACATATTGGCCAACCTCCAAAAAGTAGTTTTGATTAAAAATGTAATAATAAGATGAAAGGTTCTGGTATAGAGGAGATAGAAGACTTGGTAAACAGAAACTGAAGCACACTTTTTATTCTTTTTCTTGCCTCTGTTTCACAAATTCAGAAGATAGAATGTCTAAACATGGCAGTTTCTGCCTTTCCAACTCCATGACAGCTATTTGCAAAACATTAATAATAGCAGACTGGTAACTTCAAATTCATGAAGGAAATTAAATCCTTCACAGAAACTAAATTCTTTGCTAATTGTTTCCTCTGTTGCTTTAAACAAGCCAAAAGTCTGGTGAGAAGTATACGGTTCTGCATGCACGAAACTGAGTTGTTATTTCACCAACAGGAATAAAATTTCTCCACCTCCTTCATTCCATTACTTAAGATATGAAATGACTGGCCTACCCCCTAAGGGACTGTAAATAAATTTCCATCTTTTCTTCACAACCTAATATAAGAGAATTAATGCAAACATGATGTTTTGATAATCATCTGCACACTAGGAATTGTTTGCACAATTTAAGTAACCAGCAACAGCATTCATTCATGTTGCAGAAAACCTTCACCTTTTAGGTAAATTCACTAACTAAGAAAATAATCTCCAAATGATCTCATGATATCCTGATGATAACATTATTTCTGTACAGCATCAAAGGACAGAGCGAGGTTGTGCTTTATGTCCCAGTTGCATTTAGAGTTCCATTGTTCAACCATCACACATAGAGAACAGTAATTATTATTCATAGCATTGCATAAAACTAGCTTAAGGCATGATTGAGACACAAAATAAGGCTGCAGCAAGTGTTAAAACCATATTAAAATTAAAACCATTAAACAGCTGCTTGTACAAACTACTGATATTCTCTGTGCTCCATGTGCAACACCTGCTGCTCGTGTAAAAATATGCTTTTTGTAACTACAATATCCCCTTCAGCTCATCCTCTGTTTAACCCTCATATTCTGTCTTGTCACAAATCACAAAATGAATACAAAAAAAGTTTTCTTCTCTCCTCTATATTAATGATTTATCTGGCAAAATAGGATCCTGATCCCAGCTATGACTCCCACCCATTGTGAAACAAATAATACAAATGGCAAAGGGATACCTACCAGGAAATACAGCTCCTTTTAGATATCCAATGACATTAGAAATTGTCTTGTAAGTTGTGACAGACTGAATGTTCAGACTGATTGTTTTTTTGCCTGTTAAAAGATGAAAAAAAAAGAAAATGTTGAACTTATTTACCCAGCCCAGAAATGTATGGGCTGAAGACATAAATTCCACATACATTAAAAAAAGAATTTAAAAAGAGGTTTAAAAAAAACTGAATAAGAACCACAGATTAAAACACAAAATATGGCATTATTTTCTTAGACCTATTTTAGCAGCATGATTCAAAGATGGAATCTCAAAAGATATCTCTACTCTTTGAGTTAAAAGATCATTGAATTCACTCAACAAATGCTGCCAGAATACAACAGAAAAAGAAAATTTATAAGAGTAGGATTTACATAACTCTGTGATAACAAAATATGCCTTAAACTTCATAGGTTTTTCTCACATAATCCTTCACCTAGGTCAATCTATCAATAACATTCACGAAATTATACCTGGTTTATATTATATTTTCTTCTGGAGAAAAGCCCCTGTGTTAAATCAGATGGGAGCAGTCAGAGCTCCCCACAGCTTTGCCAGCACAGCCTTTGGTGATGCTCTTGTGAACATGTGCCAACAGAAGCCAGGGTTTTTGCCAACAGAAGCCAGGGTTTTTGGCCTAGCTGGCATCAGATGAAGAAATGGTGCAAATACAAAGGCAGAACAATTTCAAAAGCTGCTAAAATGTCAGGAACTTGCCAGTACTGCCACGCCATTTGAGACTGTAGCACAGAATAAAGCCAGAGTAGAGCAAATATCTGAGTTTAAATAGATTAAAAGAAGGTGGGACACGGTAACCACAGGAGTTCCTGCAGTTTGTGACAGCAGAAACCAACCAACCAACCATGGGGAGCTGCTGACACCTTCCAAGTATGAAAACAGAATGTGCTAACATCCAGCTCATCTGAAAAGTCTACAACTTCTATCCAAGAGAAATGAAAATGTCTTAAACTGCTGGAACTGAAAAAGCAGCAGCAGTGTGCCAATGAGCAGTGGCTGAGCCCAGACCCGCAGGGGGATTCTCCTCCACCCATGAATGCTCCACCCCTGTGGCAGAACGGTGCCTGAAGCATCTCTGGGACACAATTCCTCCCATGTCCATATCCCAACTGCCACAGACCACAGTTAAAATACTCCACAGATCATTTTGCTCTCTATGTCCTGGCCATTATCCTCCCATGGACCTATTTCTAACAGATTCTTCCCAGGCTTTGTTTCCTGAGGTGCACAGAATATGCGAGTGGGGCGTTTCCTGCAACATGTGAAACAGAAACAACACATGGTTACTGCTCTTCAGGGTTCATTTGCTGGTTCATACAGTAAATTTGCTTAAAAATGTTCTTAAAATAAAATACAATATATTTTAATTCACTTGCCTTCATTGGTATTTTTAAAAAAAGCAAGTGAACTGCTAGTGTTTGTTTAAAAAATGAATTAAGAACAGTTATTGTATTTTTTATTCAGAAAAAAATCTCTTCAGTTATCAGCACATGTGTCTTCTCTATGACAATTCTGGTTTTGCTTGAACAAACCAGAGTAAATGTAAACCAAGCAGTTAATTAAAAATAACCCTGGCACATGACGTTGCAACAATCAGTCACAGCATGTTAATAATTTTATTTGCCAAGTAATTAACTTTGCTCTTCTGATATAAGTTACTATATTTTTAAAATTTTATTAATGCCATGTAAATGAATTGTTTGTTCAATAAAACCACAGATATTATTTTAGAATTTTTAAAAAATAATTTAAAAAATAGTCCAAAGGATTCCCAAAGGGTCTTTTAAAACAAGTGAAAACAGCTCAAGCCATCTATGTTAAATAAGCAGCTTAAATTTAACTTTAATTATGCAAGTTACTTCTTGCTGCTCTTTCTCACCTACAACCCTTCTAGAGCCAATTTACTCTTCTTAAAAAAAAAGATATTTTAAAGTCAAAACTGATTTCCTTTCCTCTTCCTACAACACTTTAGATGTTTGCTCCTTTAGGCCCCTTCTCAGACAAAAAGACGATAAATCCTTTTGAAGACAACTGACTTCACTGTTTTTCCTTAATCAACATCAGCTATCCAGTCTCTAACTGACAATAAAGACACAGAAAATTAACTTCTGGCAATACCCACATTCTCAAATCAGATACTCGAGTTAATAGTCATGTTACACAGTAGTCAGCTTAGAGTGACTTGGGCTTAAAGGCTTAGAGCACCAGATGAAAAGGCTGAAACTGCTCTTTGGAGTATACAGCAGAAACAAAATTTAATCCCCTCTAAATAGTTCTGACAACAAACCCCTTGTCCTAACACTGTATTTTAAGGATCTTGACAACTCTTTTTTTTTTTTTTTTTCCTATATTCCCTGGGAAGCTATGAGGAGACTTTACCTTAACATTATTCAGGATACGCTGTCTTTATGTAAGCTAAAAGCTACTTCTGGGATAGAAGAACACAAACATATTTACTGTTACTTTTTTAAAATTTATTTCTTTCCTGACCTGGAACTTTTAAATTGTCTCATACCAAATGACTACCTTCTCCTCTGACATTTACATAGCCATGGATTTCTAAAAAATAACTATTTTTCCTCTCATTTCATAGACAATTTTAGTACTTCAGATGTGAAAAACCTATCTGCAGTAGTTATGTTAAAAGAACGTAAGTTAGGCTTGTTTCATTTTTTAATTTTTTTGCTTTTAACTTTATCCCAAGCTCATGCATAGAGTATAAGCTTGAGTCTCATTTTCAAACATGTTGGTTAAATTCTTGAATCCTGATCATGCTAAACACCTATCATCAGACAGTTTTCTGAGCATTTAAGTACTGGATTTTAAAAAGCATCTTTAGGAATTCAGGTTTGAAAACTGAACTCATTTGACAAGATTTTTGCTAATCACTGAAAAAATTCTTTTACGTGCACACTTAACTGAAGTATAGAAAAATCAAATATTAACTGAATTTAAGGATTTCAACAGAATAACTCCTGGATCATAAAACCCAAAGCTATTTCAGTAGACTGCTGAAATAAAGTACATTAAATAACTTCCAAGTAATTCAGTAAGGCAATTTTTGAGATAGTTCCTGTTGAAATCAACACCTGAATAAATGTGAATCTGTCTGAAATCACAAATTAACTAGAGATTTCAAACATCATCAGACACTCATGCTCACATGACTTGGGGGACACTAACTGAGCTGAAGTAATCAGCATAAAACTGCACTTGACAGATCACCATGTCAATTTGAGTGCAAAACCTTATTTACTATGTATTTTATCTCAGTTTTCATGTTCAAACACAGAACCTTAAGTGAAGAAATATAATCATCACACACATTTATGTAACAGCAGCACTTAAAAAAAACACTACATGCAACATGGCATACATAGAAAAGTGAATAAACATAAAATAGTATATACTTAATAATGTATATTATCTCAGAAAAATATGGTGTGATACTATAAAATTACATATGCAAAAATCAATACTGAATCTATGCAAGGTGCAGTATTGTTGAGGTATAAAACTATTTGTACAGGAGTATGTCAGAACTCCTAGCCAGATGTCCTTGTAATGAAAAGCCTTCACTTTTTTTGTGTATAAATAATACATCATCTAAATCTGATATCTCTAATATTTTTCCTTAATAGATCTCTATTTGATTAATCAACTATGTTACCTACTGACAACATATTCTCCTTTTTGAACAAATATTCATAGATCTTGAGTCTCCAAGTCTAATCTTAGTATGAAGAGCTTAATGAATAAACTCCTTGGTATTTGATCATCATCTTTTTTGACCTACAAGGAGGAATCCAGAAATAAAACTCTTCAGATGAAGAGTTTTTGAAATAAGAAATGCCTAGAATAAAGTCCTTTAAGGAGGCTCTAAACTAGGATGGCCTAATGTGATACAGAATAAATGTGTCACAGTCAACATCAAAGAGAGATGAAAATGCTTCTGATGGTAAAGTTGAATTTCATAACCTCACACTACTTTCATTCTTTACCTGCTTTATAGCAATCAAAAGCAAAGCATCACACAGGAAAACACTGGTGCAGGACAGAATTCTGAAAACAGATCTTGGTCACTTACAATTCTGGTAGAAAAACTCTCTAGGCTTCAGCTGGGAGTTAGAGGGAAGATATATAAAAAATGCTTCACACTGTTCATGCTTAATTCTTCTCATGAACTTCTGTTTAAAAAAGGAATGGAATTTAAAGTGATCATGAAAAGAAAATCTGAGAGTATTGGTATAAATGTCTGTAAGTTTTCATATAGATCAGAGCTCCCAATTTAACTTCTTCCTCTTTCAAATGCCAGTAAGAGACATCTGCAGAACTTTGTTATATTTCTACTGTTATGTACAATGACTCCAGATGTGGTAGATACAGTAACATGCACTGCCACACAATCTGCTGGCATCTCTCTCTATTTGCACCCTTGGATTCATGTTTAGCATAGTCCAAATACCCAGAAATCATGGTATTGTTTGCATATTGATAACAGAGTGTGAGATGGCCCAGCCAGAGTTTATTAAATATGGGAGTCTTTATTTTCTCTGACAGGTAGCAAACTACCAAGGAGAAACACATATAATATTATCACAAGGCTGTAGTTTAACAGGAGGAGATATTCACTTTATTACTCCATGCCCTTCCTCTGACTGAAAAGAAGACAGGCTTGATTTGCACTACTGCAGCACTTGGCAGAGAATTTTATTTATCTTGGATGAGAATCGTATAATATGGAAAGTAACAGACTCTTCCAATTATTTCTTTTGTATAATTAATGATTCAAATTTCACATGATCAGAGTTGACTATAAACTCAGTATAATGAACATCTGACACGTGGAACTACATAAAATAGATGTTCAAAGTCTCATAAAAATTCATTGTGTTGCGCTGCAAACCTTTCTAGTACCAGTCAGTTCTGGTTATCTGCTCCACTCACCCATTTTGTCAGAGGTTTTGTCAGATTTGTTTGCAGCCTACAACAGAGCTCTGCACTGCAGTCACTGTGATGATTCACTATTGATCAGTGACTGTATTTTGTAGACTAAAAAAAGGTTACAAAAGATCAAAAGATTCTACCTAGAAAAGCATTTTGATCTGAGTAATTTTACTGTCTGCAGCAGAATGCTGGGAGTCTTTGTGTACCCAGCCCGATTATTCACACAGTGTTTGATATCATTCAAGTTACTTAAACTATTCATGCCTTGCCTTTATAATTTTAGAAGTTAAAGTATAAAAAAATTACACCTATTGCCCAGGAAAAGGCATTAGCAGGTGGTAAGAAGTGGGGTGTTTAAGTGAGATCACTTGCATTTACACTTCCTGCCAATTCAGCTGCCATACCCGGTCACACCAAGTGACCATCCAGTCCTTATCTCCAAGAGTGACAGCAACATAAATGTGGAGAAGAATGGAAAAATAGGATGAGCCACAGAGCAGGAGGATGCCCCAGACACCTGGAGACTGATCACTACTGAAATCCTGGATCTTTCTCACCTTCTCTCTTCTCAGACATTAATCAGGTTGAGTATGAAAACTGACACTTAAAACCAAAGGGGAAAATTACACACATAACACTGTGATGTGTTTAAATAGCAGGTTTCCAGGATTTCCATTCAAACTAAAGTATATGGTCATTAGTGTCAAAAAACCACTTTGTATATTAATTGCCATTAGATAGATTTACATTAAATGCTCAAGAGTTTAATTGAAAAAGGGTAATTTGTACATTAGGGCAATCTCCCAAATAGTGGGAAACTTAACAGCAACAAAGGCAGTTCACTGTACACAGCAAGACTTCCCTCATTTATGTTTATAGGAGTGCTTTAGTTTTACAACAACAACCTTCACAATGTTCTAGCAAATATCCTAGTGAGATTTTGTAAAAAAAAAAAAAAAAAAGGAAGCTTCAAAAGTTTACAGTTTCTCTATGGAAGTTCACTCTGAAATTCCTTCTAATTGCCTATCTTTGGGAAAAAGTTCATGGGAGCACAGAATTTCAGATTAATGAGGATTAACAATAATGTACCATACCAAACAAAAAGCAAATCTAATTACTGACTTCATCTAACACCAAATTAACAGCTGACTTCAATTCCCACTATTTGCTTTTAGGTCCTGAGCACTCAATCTGTGAGGGATGTTTGCCTCTATCCTCCCACTCCCTCTGTCACATTTTGTCTCTTGAAAACTGCAAGGCTAAGGGAAAAAAAGCAGCAATGTGAGAAAACTATATATAAATGTTTAATCATTACTGATGAATCTGCTGTTCAGCTTTTTGAAACATAATGATGAGAGAATGATGATCATTTTATCCTAACAAATTCAAGGCAACCAATCATCTGAATTGCTCATTCACCTCTTTTGACAGATAACTGATGAGTCCCACGTCAGAAGTGAAATCTCTCTCTTAAGCTTCTTCAAATCAACAGGAAGACTGCAAATTCAACCTTTGCTCTTCTCTAATGCATTGCTGTCCTCAGCATTATCTCTTTAGCTATTACTAGTATTAAATAGTTCTACACCATTTCTTATCATGAGACCAGGCTTTTATCTCCTCCATTAAGGCTGCTGCTGAACAACAGCACACTCTGTGCTCCAGAACATCAACAGCTTCACCATTAATTCAAGGAAAAAATATATCATAACACATTACAGAATTATACAAGGCTTCTTCTCAGTCCCTATTTTCTCAATAAATTAAGACTTTTTTAAAAAATCCCCCATGGATTACTGTGGTTCAGAAGCTTTACATGAAATCACAGACAAGCAGTTGTGTTCACCCAGAGGAAACCAGACACGGACTGGCTCTCACTAGGCTGCTGGCTTGGAATATTCTTTCTTTCCAGAAATTCTCCTCTCACAGAATTCCTGTCTTCTCAGGGAAATAAAACAGACATGCCACACCTGTCACAGAAAAAGTAGAATAAGCTGCCCTTTAGGGTGATTCTGCCCTGCAGCCTCCAGACAAAGCTTTTTGAGAAACAGACGTTGTGCAGCCTTTTATCTTTCTAAAATGAGTGTCATTTTCCAGCCCAAATCCAGGCTTTGCTCCAGGCACTTCAGCTGTTGGAAAATCCTTCAATACTAACAAGCTTCATGCAGCCTACCTGGAATGGTTAAGCCCTTGTTCCTTCCAAAATGGCCTTTTTTGCCTTTTCTACTGGTTGTGAGGACAATAATTTTTAAAATTAAAAGTTCATTATTAAAAAATCCAGTCAGCCATGTGTGGAGAACAATTGTCCTGCCTAACCACAACAGCTTAAGCAATGAAACATGAGGTCTTCTGCTTTCTTTTTTGGTATGTATAACTACAAATGCTAATACAAGTCATAAAATTAATCAACCTTTTTTATGACTTGTTGTATTGCCCTCCTATTCCACAATAACTTTCCAAAAGCAATAAACAAGGGATACAGCACATGGTACTACATTGGTTGCCCTTAAAATTTGTTTTTACTGTTATCATCACTGTGTGTAGCACAGGATACAGTGGCTAAATTAATTTGCCTCCTCCTTTCCAAGACCACAGTTTCAAATCAATTCATTTAAATGGGGCTTATAATGAAATCATTTTTTTTATGGTGAAAGATGGAGAGCTAAAAAACAAAACTGAAGACTTTTTACTGAAGAATTACTGTTTAAACATTCACCTCACCTAGAATGTTCTCTGGAAGATGTTCTTCTGGTGAAACACTGTGCTGGAACACTGCAGTCTTACTTTTTTTCCCCTTCCTATATCAGCAATAAGTTTTTTCAAGCAATAATCTGTTTGACTTTGCTAATGGCATTATTTCTGTGAAGATACTATGAATGCATTCATCTGGCTCTATTCAAGGTATTTTGTTCTTATCATGATGCATGTTTTCCTGGTGAAAATTGGGAGAAAAAGCTGCCTGAGGGTTCAGCTAACAATACACTGTTTGCTCTATGGCATGTACAAATTAAGGAACATATTTAGAATTTAAGTGTTATTATTCCAGAAACAGAAAAATAACCCAGAGAATACTATAGCTACTGATGTCTTAATGTTAAAATCATATTATTAGGAGTACAATAAGGCCTAACAAACCAAGCTGCAGCACTAACAAACCTCCCTAGAGATGGCATCCACACAGAGGAGGTTCTAAGTCAATATTAAGAATTAGTGCTCAATGCCTTCTATTATTTTTTTAAAACCACAACTTCCATCTATCAGATTTTAGGAGCATAATCTTTAGACTGTTCATAGCCTCTTCTAGAAAGCATCTAAGCAAACCACACCCATAATCAGCTAAACCTTAATGGTATAGTTAATGGTATATAGGATTTGGAGTCTGAGAGGAACATCCCGAAGGTGAAGTGGATTTGAAAAGCATTACCTGCAGCTGGCAGGTGCAGGGGTGTACACCTGTCTCTTTGGGCAGTGTCCTCAGGTAGGGAAACAAGTTTTCTGGCAAGCAGTGCAGAAATTGGTTGTACCAAGAGCGTTGTGAGGTTCAGTCGATTCTGCCTGTAGCTTCCATCTAAAATGACAGAAAGGGAAGAGCAATTTAGTAAATGAAAATTGGATTTTTCTCCTTCAGAAAATGAACACAAAAATGCAAATCTCTCCCACACAAATTAAAACAACTGATTTAGATAAGCAGCTGTTGTTTTGTGCTTATAATACTGAAAAAAAAAATTAAAAAGCTTCTTCAAGAACAGGTACTACAAAATTACATGTACATATTATGGTATCTGGGCAATAATTTCACAAGAAAGAAACTGTTAAATGAGTCTGAGCAGATATTAGACTGTGAATTAAACAAAAGAAATTAAATTGGTCTGTAGTTAAAGGACTCACTGAAATATGGAAGTACTGGTCAGCAATAAATTTCAAATTCAAGTAAAAACTGAACAAGTGAAGGAGGTCTGGAATAAGAAGGTACTAAACAGACACATTGAGTGGAGAAAGGTATGGATCAGAAAACATCAGAATACTTCATTACAGATGAAACATCTTAAACAGACATAGCATAAACCTCTCAATATCAGCAGTTTCATGCAAAGTATTAAAATCTCCCTTTTACTGAAAAAAAAGTGAGTTTGCATACACATGCCTGTCTAACACTTGATCATGGAAAGGTTTCTGATGAGATAATGAGATATTTTGGGAGACACACTGACAGAACTGCGGGGGAAAATAAAAAACAACCCAACTTTGCACGCACAAATGCTCTGAAACACTTCAGGAAAAAACAGCTGTTTTCTCTTATTTCAGATGTCTATGGGGATCATCTCTTCCCATGGAAAGCAGGAACTCTTCTGGCAGATGAAAAGCCCATACAGAAAAGGAGGGGAGGTTGACAGCCTGGGCAGGACACAGCTCTGACACAACCTGCAACAGCCTCACCATGTCCCTGCCCCTGCTGAATCGTGTCCAAACCTTCAACCAGAGATTCCGAATACAAGGCCTCTCCCCAAGACCTCTGTGAAACAAACACTGCATTTCCTGTCAACGTCGAGTTCTTTACTACCCAAAAGCATCCTTTACATTCTGTGTGCCTGCAGGCACAGGGGGAGGAGGCTCTCAGCAATCAGCAGCAGATTCCAAGTAAATTTCTATTAAACTACTACTGAAACACAGTATAAAGAAAAGAAATCTAGACACAACCACTTTTTTTTTTTTTTTTTTTTTTTTGTTCTAGAAACTCATGAAACTTTTTATAGTACACCTATAATCCTCATGAAAAAATTGACCAAAGCTGTATCATTTCATTACGGAAAAACAAATGGTATTGTTCACCTTTAATACTCAATGGCAAGGTGATCAGTGCTCAGTTTGAAAGAATCAGACAAATTTTTAGGTGGAAAGGTAAAGCTGGTTCAAAATATAATTAAAAAAAACCCCAAAAAACAAAACCTTTGTCTCATCAAACTTGGTCTGGGTTCAAAATCTCTTAAAGTTGTCACATCAGTGAAGTGACAGCAAAATCAGTTTGGTCAAGCTTTGAGAGTCTGTTTCTGCACTCAAAAAGAATCCCACAAAGTCCATCAGAGATGTGCAATTGAGACGTTATTTTCTTTCCAGTGTTTGTCAATCTTCAGCCTGTATTACAGGGGCAATGAAGCTCAAAACATTTCAGATGAGAAAAATCTCTCCTTTCTCCAGTTACAACTTGAGCTTCACACCTGAATAAGCTGTGAAAGATACACTTTCAAGAACAACTTACAGGAGAAACCCCTCCATATTTAAAAATTAATCATTTCATGATAGAAGATGGAGTTTGAAGTATGGGAGAAAAAGAAAAAAGAATCTATATAAAAAGGCTGATTTAAATTATCTGGGCAGATTTATCTGGAAGAAAAACTTTCTAATAGGAGGAATTCATAAAGACTTGCCTAGGCAGGTGATAAAATGTCTTAAACTGAAATGTTTTTAGAGAAAAGTGTGAGCAAACATCTGTCAGGAATCTGTCAGGAGTGATGCAGATATGGCTGATGCCCTCCCTGAGGGAAGGTGCTACATTAGATGACCTCCTGACATCTTTGCCAGACCTAAATTCTATAAAATTCTCTAGTAACTAAACTTGATGAACTCCTAACAGAGAAAAAAACACTACTGGAATTAATACTAAAAAATGCTTTAAAAAAAAATTTAAAAAAAAAACAAAACAAAGTTCCCTTCTCTCTTCCAGGCATTTAATTGCCACTTGTTAAGGAGGCTGAGGAAAGCACTGTGCATCATGACCAGATTTCAAAAGTGAACCATCCAAAACCAATCTCTCCAGGGCACATTTAAAAACCTGGAGATTTCCAGGGCTGCTACTTAAAGCCTAATCATTCAGGTTTAAAATACTCATGGGCTTGGTGCTGTAGTGAGAGTGAAACAGAGCAGTGTAACTTCAGAAAGAAACCAACACACTGCAAGAACTTGGGGATTCTTGCTGGCACTTTCTCTGCTGGAAGCCAAACCCTTCAGAGCACAGAGAACTTTCAGATTCTGTGGGAACAACAAATGCTTGAAGGATAATTTAAATTTGCCATTTTGCTTCTAATGAAATTTAGTTTTATAACATGAAACTCTTCCAAGAAGCAGAATTCCTTCTTCTCTGCAAGTCTAACAATGTAACTGAGCCAGGCCTAGAACCACTATTAATACCAGAAAGTCCCTGGAGAACTTACTGTAAAGTGAGGAGGAAAATACATTAATCAATTATTAAGTTAATTTTAGGAGCAAAAAAAAAGAGGCAATCTTTAGAAACATTTTCTGCACAGAAAGCAAGGCCTGAATTTCTACTTCTGCAATGACTCTATTTCGTGTTTTCTTTTTCAATGCAAGCACAAACCTTGAGCACCAGTTTCCACAGTGCTCAGCCTGGGACACTCCCCCAGCCCAGCATTTCACAGTGCTCACTTGACTTACTGGTACTGATAACATGCTCTGGGATTTCTGAATTATTATATTTATATTTAATAAATAACACCAATTTAATAACACCTGTCCACTATACCCTACTCACTTCTGATCAAAAGTACAATTTTATCTTCATGTCAATGACTTTTTGAAGACTGAAAAACCAGAGTTTTAGTCCCAATGTCATACTTCTCTAGCCCAAAAATATTGCTTCATCAACAGCTTCCTCAGTATTATGTGAATAGTCTTTTATTTGCATTTCTCTAAGTTTTGTGTTATATGAATCACATTTCTGTTCATTTTTGTTTAAATTCCAGAATCAAAGAAAGATTGGAAAGAACATTGTATTTCATCAATATGTGTTTATTCAAGGCACCTTCTGCTAGGATCAGATAAAACAAAAAGTTAACAACTAAAACTGTCTAAAAAGCTTACTGACAGAATTCATCAAAATAACTCCTTCTATGACCTAAAACACTATTTTAATGATTTTCCCCCAAAAATACAGAGAGCAAAAAGTAGTGTGAGTGAACACTAAGCAATAATTGTAGGTACCCACGTCTTTGACTTTCTGCTGCATTAATAATACAGCTGTATTAGTTTTGAAATATCTGAAGTGAATGGCTCATTAATTTTTCACCTTAAGCTTAATAGAAATTTGACAAACAGTTTTATGCTGAAAATAGACACTCCAAGCAGGACTTCACAGCTCGTGATGGGAATAAATTAGAGCATAAAAGACAGAATAGTGTGCGTTTGGTCAAATGAGATGGTTTTGTCACAGAGTTCCTGAAGTGAACAGTTAGTGCAATGCATTCCTGTGAAAAAGGCATTCTTACATTTATTCATTCCCAGTGCACATTCTGCACTGTCCTTTGTCAGCACTTGATCTTGTATTAAGCATGACAAACCCAAAGATGTATAAACTACATGTCATAGACATTTATGTTATTTGTGCTTTGAACTCGTACCCAGCTTCCCTCCACCTTTGCTGGTAACATTCAACAGCTGTTAGCTCCCACTGCTTGTCCTGCAGTCAGTCACAATGATCTATTTCTCTGAAAAATCAAGTTATCCAAGGTTTTTCTGGCTTTCATCTAACCAAAGACAGAGGCTGCAAAGATCTGTGCAGCACCTACAACAGGAAGGCTCTGGGTACTGAACTCACACCACCACTGCTCATCACAGTTATTTGATTAAATCTTCATCTACAGCAGCTTGCAATGCTGTCCCCATGTCCATTTTTAAGACAGACTCTTCTAACTCAAAAAACCAACCTTCAATTAAGCCTACACATCCCATTTAACCTCTGCTAGACCCACCTGCTACACCACACAAAGTCACTGACATATTTTTTGCCTTCCTAAATTTTATCATTGAAAAAAGAAACTCATTTTAGCTGTTATTTCTTGCTGAAAGTGGACACAGTCAGAATATTGACCCAGAAAAACTGGTGCTGTTCTGCAAGCAGTTATGAACAGGAAATTCTGGGAAAGCATTCCCCAACTGCTCACCAAAGTCACATAAAGGTTTTCCTGCATATTAAGTCAGAGACCTGTTCCTCTAACAAAAGCTGCGCTGAACACTCCAAAGTGTTTAAAATGGAAGTAAGAATGGATTTTATTAATGCCAAGGAGAAGACCATAACTTCAGACTTTTAAATATCGGCAAGGAAAAGCAAAAAAAAAAACCAAAAAAACCAAAAAAACCCCAAAAAACAAACCTGGCAGAGAAAAAAGTTACTCAAGAGGAGCAGAATCTGGAGCAGGAGCCATCAGAGTAGAACTGGTAACAAGCAGTTTCCTGCTATGTCTTTATTCACCTCTCTATGAATTATCCACTAGAATTGCAACTGGAACATATGCCAGTTTTGAAGCGCTTTGCTTCACTAACCACTGATAGAAATATGGAGGAAGAGAAAAACATTTGCTTCTGTTCTGTAAAAAAACAAACAAAACAAAACAAAACAAAACAAAAAAAAACACCTTGGAAATTCTGCAACCAGAGATTTTAACGACAGCCAGAAGATTTCAAAGCAGCTTTACAGGCAATGGAGCGTGAGATGATGAATCACAGCAGCATGGTGCGGCAGCTTGCATTTCAGGATGCACGGCCACAAATGGACAGGGGATGCTCAGAACTAGGTAGTGATTGGAGATATGGGTGAGGAGGATGGCTGTGCCTGGGAAAGGTTTATGCCCATTTACAGAAAACACAGAATGTAAAGGCAGTGAGCATCACCTCGAAGAGAAACAAGCTACTGAGAGTTCTCAGAAAGGATCTAAAATACCTTTTTCAATTTGGTCTTAGCATCGCTAATAGTTAAAAAGAATTCTTTAAAAACACCTTTTTAAAATAATCACATTCTCATGACTTTAGGAGTTAACAAAAGGTTTAAAAGAAAACTGAAGATACCATACCACCTGTGATAAACTCCCCAAATAATAATAATAATACATCACTGAAACATAGAGAAAACCATAACCCTACAGAAATACTGGTTTGCTTACAGAGTATATTCATTATATTCTGTCTACATAACATTTTGTGAACAGAGTGGATGCAAATCTGTGTATGTATTACTCAAGACTGTCTCTTTAAACAGATTTCTGCTGTCCTTAAAAATAAACCTAAATATTCTATAGCTAATACAGAAAAAACCCAAACCCTCCAGAACTTGCTGTCATCTTTTTCCCTCCCTCACAAGGAAATGTGCTTAACCACCATGAAAGACAAAAAAAACATCACTCCCCTCTCTCCCACTGCAAATCACTCGTCTTAATGCCTACTTAATGTACTTTAAAAATACTGTCACTCTTGTTTCTTTTTAAGATACACAGAATAAAAAGCAACACATGTATTGTGTAAAAGCAAAACTGCTTTGACACACTGATGCAAAACCATCTCACTAATTTCCCTGCTCCTTTCTGAGAATATTTAATAAAATGGCAAGAATAAAAAGAAAACCACTTTTCCCAGTGCTCTCACCATTTTGAATCCCCCTTTCCACTTAGCTCGTTGTAGAGGCTGATAATTAAAATGACAGAGAAGTGGCCAAAATAGAGCAACATTATGTAACATTTCCACACCAACTGACATGAAGTAAATTTTTTCCTTTTTAAGTATCCTACAATTGTGTAACTACTAAGTCATAAAAAGGAAAGAGCATTTCTTCCACATATTTCAAATAGCTAAAGCATGTTTTTATGTTCTAGTAAGAATGGAATGTAACAGGAGAGAAAGGACAAGATAATTCTCAGGTTTTCCTGTGTTAGCAAATGCCTGTCTCACTACTGAAGTGAAAGAAACTCTCCACCAACAGATAGCAGGTTTGGCCATATGACAAAAAACCAAAACCAAACAACACTGCCCAACATTTTAAAAGTGGTGGTGGATATTTAAAAGGGTTGACAGAAGTCTTATAGGTTGTAAGACAAAAATAAATATCACTTGGTGCTTTAAAAATAAGCTTATTTTAAAAAAATCCACTAATCATATATTTAAGTTTCTGCACAACTTATTGTTTGCCATCCATAGTGAATTCAAACCAGCATATTCAGTACTTTAGTATTTAATTTTGGATTCTATCCTTGATAGCAGAATATCTGCTTAGCACCTTCTACTGTCATTAAATTCAAGACACAGGTACAACTCACTGTAAGGCAGGCGTGAGGAAATAATCAATGCTGAGAAGATTGGAAACACTCAGAACCATCAGGCATGTAAAAAGCTGACCACAAACTGCTGGAACCGTTCTATCCAAATCCTAATTTGGAAAATAATTTGGTATCTTTTACTTTCCTAAAATATGCAGAGGTATTAATCCAATGGAGCTCAGCAGAACTACTTGAAGCTATTGTTCTGATGTTCAGAATAACTGCACAACCCAAATTAATAATTACCAGACACATATTTGGACTTTCTTTTTTTAATATTTATCTTAGGGAATACTACTTCAGGCATCCTATACCTGCAAGCCTGTGTGTGAAATGTACCTGTTGGTTGCTCCCAGAAAATTAGATGTAGGATGTTAAACTGAAGTCTGGAGGGAAGCTCATGTGTGCATGTTTGTGTCTGCAGGAGGGAACACAAATTAAACTGATGAACTAACCTTAGCACAGGTGGATTTTAAAACTGATATATTACAGAATATTTTAAATTCAAGTGGCAAGCACATTATGGAATTTGTTATCAGTTCCATTGGAAAAAAAAAAAATAAAATTCTCTCCCTCCTGATCCAGGCAGCCAAGCAGGAGCATCCTGCAATGGAGTGGGACCATGGAGTCGCAGCAGCCAAGAGGGCACACAGCACCTCCTGCAAGAATTATGTTTTCTGTTAACCACTTCAAGAAATAAGGAACTTCTGGCACACTAACAGGCTGGTCTTGGAGCTTGGTCCTTCATGAACTAAACCTTGGTGATGGCCACCATAGATGGAACAAACAACAAATGTGGAAATGTGACATTGATACAGATTTCCTTTCCTCCAGTAATGATGGAGACTAAATATAGTAAAATAAGGGTCCTACTTTATGCAAAATTGGTGTGCAGCTGCCAGAACACACATCAGGTAACATATACCATCCTTATACTGATTATGAACAAGCATAGATTCCTGTTTACTCACAATAATGAGATTTATTGTTATTAAAAATAATAAAAGCCCTATAGTGCTCTGCAAGGAATGGAATGGAGATAGAAAATCTGCAAGAAAACACCAAAAGTGACAGGTTTAGGAAGACAATTATTTTGTTTACAGCATGTAGTGAACATTGCAATGACTCACAATCACATGCTGTCTGTACATATTTGGAAGACAACATGAAATAAAATTGCATATGTTATCTGTGGTACAGGATGCTTTTCTTAAAGCAATAAACATCTCTGATGCATGCTTCCAGATTTGTTGGTAACCATTGAAAGCCACATTTTGGCTTCAGCACAGTTTAATTGGGCCAGCACAGTTGTTCCAGGAGCCATATTATGAACAAGATCAGCACACAGAAAACCAGTGCTCTTAAATAAATGAGCAGAGTAAGAGGTTAGCTGGGATGAGGATAGGGAAGGCATGGCAGGAATTCCTCCAATTCAACACAAAGCCTTCTGTTCCCAAGCCACAGGTCCAGGGGATATCTGTGTCCTCTAGGACCCTAAGTCATTGCCAGACACAGGATGCCACTCAGATATGCACATCAATTCAAAAGCCTCTTACAGATTTAAAAAACACAATTGAAAAATTTTTATATTATTATTTTTCTCTAGTTTTTAAAAATAATTATAGCATACTTCAAGAAAACCATTTAAGAACAGAAAGCCTCTCATATTCTGGCTGAAAATGATAAATAATTAATATGCATCTGCTGTTTTAGCAGTTTAAAGAAGCTGCATTGCTAATTTTACTTGCATGATATTAATGTCTAAAATTTTGTAAAAGAAGATAAATCTACTAATAATGCATGTCTAGCAATGTTAAATATGTTAATATCATTTAGCTTTGTTTTGGTAGAGCATGCAATTGGAACTGCAGTGATGCTAATTTTCACATTAAATTTTGACTATATGTATCAAAGGCATACAAGAAGTTAAAAAAAATTCTATTTGCTTTTATTTTGTTCTAAAGGGCTTTCACCCAATCAAAAGAAAGACACAGAAGATTCAGTGGTTTTAAAAAGCCAGATTGCAATGGAAGTGTTCCAAGTCCTCAGTTCATCTTTATTAATCTTTCAACACTCAAGATCAGATAAAGTAGATATATGTGGTCATGTACCAGTAATAATTTGATTAAAATTACTGAAGAAAAAGAAATAACCTGGTAAATCAATCTCAAATGACAGTTTCCTGAAATGAAGATACAGGTGTTCTCAAGACCCCCATTAATCCTGCTGATAGTACAGAGAGGAGAAAAAGCTATGCTCAGAAATTCCTACAATTCTGAATCTATGGAAATCCTTGTAACACATCTTGGTTTATTTCTTGGATTACAGAACAGAGACAAACAAACCATAATCTATTTGCAGCGTTCCTCAGAGATACACAAACACTGGTATTTAATTTACTTAATAACTTGCTCATGTGTTTGCAATGTTTTATTATGTTCATGCTGACTCGTGCTACTGCTGGATTCAGCTTCAGAAGGAGATTACAAACCCAGGAGAACTGGATTTTATTTTGTGCACAACAGCACATTTTCTGTGAATATTCATTCCCAACTCCAAATGGAGCCCTTGGCCCTAAATGATTTCTGAATCATCTCTTGTAAGGAGCTTTGCATCCTCAAACGAGTTTGTGTAACCTGAGATGAGCATGAAAAATTAATAATTTTGTTCAAATCTCAGAGTTGAGGAGCTGGTTAACGTTTAGGTTGAACTCCTGAAATTCAAGGACAATTTGAGTCAGGAAGATCATAAGCAAAGAAAATTTGTAAGAAAATAGAAAATAAGGTAATGCTTGAAAGAAATAATTCCTTGTTGAAGAAGGGTAGAGCAGCAGCATCATCTCAGAATATTGCATTTCGGGCCATGTTTTAAATTATGAGTCAGTGATAAACATAAATTCCTACACATATTTTTTAAAAATGCTACTTAGGATTATTTTTCAAATTAAATAATAAGAACATTGCTACAAACACAGTGGAGATTATTGCAAATTATAGCTAGTAAAATTCAACAGAAAATAAGTATATTGTAATTTGAATTGTTACTTAAAACTAATTTTAAAAGTGTCGTCAAGGTTTTTTTCTGGGTGGAAATGCACATTTCCTTCCCAGCTCAGGTCTTGCCACAGGATCCAAAGGACATGGAACCATCCTTTGTTCCATCCCACAGTGTTAAATGTGCAGAGCTCACTCAGGTCACAGCCACAGCAGGAAATCCATTCCCCTATTTTTTTCCTATTTCTACAAAGAGCATAGGTCAGAAGAATCCCAAAAGAGCAGTGGAGAAGAAATCAATGGTTTTATTTTGATCGTTACCCTGACGTTTAATGAAATTTAAATGATACCTAGAACAACATAAAATCTACAAGGACAGAAATGCCTATGCAAATCTAGCCCTTCATAGCAATTGCACCTTAGCTAAACCACTGAACACAGCTCTCATTTTCTAGGTTGTTATAAAAAGTGTGCTACTGAAATACAATAAGTACTAGCAAAGAGTTTGCAGCAAGTAAATTGTTTTCACAAGCTGAAACTGCAGAGGACTTGACTCTTTAAAAACATGCAGGCCCATGGAAAATACACAAATCAAACTATGTGCAAAATACCAAGAAGAGGACCAGCTTTGTCTAAAGGTTAGTATCAAGCACAATATTCTTTGTTTCATTTATTCATCAAAGTTACAGATATTTGCAGTGGTGGAACCTCGACAACTTTATACATGTGGACAGTTCTAATAAATATCCTCCCTTTCAACACCTTACTATTAAAATTTATTCTCGTCTGACATCCCCAAAGTCTACATCTGTCTCTGAAGAATGGGATCTCAAGGTTTCAAAGATCCACAGTATCCACATCTATCAAGAAGACTTGACATGTCTGGTTAGATGTACAGAAATAGACCTGAAATGTCAAAGTATCTGGGACTCATAATTTGTTTGTGTGTGTGGATATTATGGTAAAATCCTCTCATACAGGCTTCTGGTTCAATGATTGGACATCAGAAGGAATTTCTTCACTGAAAGGGTGGTCAGACCCTGGAAGGGGCTGCCCATGGGGATGGTGGGGTCACCATCCCTGGAGGTGTCCAGGAATTGACACCACCTGGACATGGCATTCAGTGCCCTGGCTTGGTTGACATGGTGGGGAATGCCATGGTGGGTGGTCAAAGGTTGGACTCCATGATCCTGGAGGTCTCCTCCATCTCATCTGGTCCTGTAACTCTGTGAACTAGAGCAGAGTGATGGTACAGAGCCTACACAGACTATTATGGCCTGCAAACACACAGGTTTGCTCACACACACAGCACAAGAACCAGAGAACCCTCATCAGCCAGTGATGCGTTTCTGGAGAGCACAGTCTGGGCACATCAATCTTACCTGGCAGCACAGTTCTGATGTGCTGTTGTATTAACACAAACCTCACCAAGACTTTTTTGGAATGAGAAAGGCACAACATCACCCTCCTACATCACTTAATCATTACTGGAAAGTTCATTCAACACTTGTGTCAAAACATGTGTGATAATCTAGCCCTCAGTGTTGCCCATGTTCTGACTCTATTTACTGCCACAATTCAGTTCCATGGCTCTTTTTGCCTGAAGCCACTCAAGGACACACAAAGCTGGTGAGCCACCACCACAGCTCTACTGTAGGTAGCAGATGCTCACAACTCCATCATATTGATAGGTAAAAGCCCCAATAAATATACAGAAATATGGTTCACTGGAAGAAACAAATAAAAAGAACACATGGTCTGTTGCAACAACATGAGCTAAAGAAGTTATTTTCATAAAAGGAATGTGTCACAAGTAATCATCACTTTCATTTCATTTAGTCTCCTTCTCAGTGCTGGTAGAAATAAATAGATGCCACATTTGTAAATTCAATTGGCACTGTTTTGCTGAAGTGACAGATGATTCATGTTGTGATTGCCTCTACACCATGTAGCGCCGTTCTTTATTGTCACAGGTACTGTATTTCATGCAAGACTGCAAACTAGCATTTGCAGCTTCATAATAAACTATTTCCTGTCAATAGTGCTGTAAGAAAGTTGAAATTTGCCCTCAAGTATCTGTTTTCTGCTCAGAAACAAATATTTAAAGCCACTCAAAGATCAAATATGATTTTCCCATGCAGTCAACACTTCATTCTCCAACCTGGTGCATAAGGGCACTTCAGTCAGGGAGACAGAAGTGGCTTTGCAGTTGAGTTGTCCATCACTGCTCATTATAAGGCAAAAATTCAAGTACTCCTTTACACGATATCAGGCCACCAATTTCACTGCCTGCACTTCAACTGCAGTAAACAAGTCTAATATTTAAGTAGTAACAGACCTAAGGGCAAAAATACTGTTTTAGGCTGTAAGTAGAGTTGATCTTTTCTACCGCGCTTTTACTTCAGTTGTGGCATTTGCACAAAGAGCAATACAATAATTATGTGGCAAAGGACTTTAATGCTGTGAAACAAGCAAAAATTTACTACATGAAAAAGTGTGAGCTATTGCTTTGCTACGATTCTATTTAAATTAAAATTAAATTTTCTTCAATTTCAGCTTAATCTGGTTAAGCAATTCAGAGTCCCAATTATCTCTAAAAACGAACTGAAATTGTAGCTCAGAATGAAGCACAGAGAGGGAATATTGAGGAATATTGAAACATATTCCATTACTTTCCTGACAGTCACAGTCACCAGTGCTGAGGGAAGCCAGATGCTGAGAAGATGATAAATACATTTAAATAAGTGGACACACATATGTATAAAGGACTGATGCTTGCACTGATTTGACAGAAAGTAAAGAAAGTACTTCTTTAAAAAAAAACCAGCCTCTTAACTTGATTCATTTCTCACAAAAGTCCAATCCTACTTATGAGTAGGAGTTGAAAAAGTGGCACAGACTCCTGGTAAGTGTTAATGGGCTCAGAGAAAACACAGAAAAAGGAAACCTGAAACAATCAATCACCCAAATTATTTAATATATTAATACGAATTTGCTACAGGCTATTATTTATCTTCCTTACAGAATGCTGTTATACAAATAATTAGATAGTATTAGACCTGTATTGATGAAACTTCATGTATCTGTAAACCTATATAATTTAATGACAAAATTAGATTTTTTTCTATGTATGCAAATTCGTTTAATAATTTTCCCATCAGAGCTTATTGAGCAGAATAAGGTATTACCTTAGATTAATTGGTTTAATTATACTTTCTTTTAAATTTATGCAATACTTTCCTGTCTCCTACTCTAAGTAAGTAAATATTTCAAACTTGCTAGTTAACCTCTAGCTTAAATGTGTTTCCTCTATGAAATGTGGTATTTTTCTACCACTGCTTGGAAACCTGCTAATAAGTGTTGCTTCCCTGTATTCTGGCAACTGAATAATAAAATGAAACTATCTTCTTCTGTTCCTAGAAAATCAACACAACACAAATCTCTATAAGTAACCACCAATGTAACTCAATTATTGTTGTGGGTTTTTTTCAATCCTTTACTTGGAAGTCCTTTATATTGATGAGCCTCTTTAGGCTCTGCATGGAATCACATTTTTCAAGCTGTAACTCAAATTGTGTTCTATGAAGGATACACATCTCGTGCCAAGGGTTGGTTAATTATAAAGTCATTCCACTTAGATCAAGAACTTCTTAACATCTTCTTTCACAATGCTCCTCAGAGGTTTTGGAATCAATTTGTGGGGTTTTTTTGACAAGTATTGGCCACATTCAGTGTGCATGGAACTTACATTAGGAACCTCAGCAGACGAAGGTTCTGCTTCCCCTGAAGTATTTCCAAAGGGAGTTCATTGAGACAAAGGAGACAGTGAAATTGTTATAACCAGGGCAGTTCCTGAAGGACATACTGATGTGGAAGAATTCCTGCAAGCTAAGAAATTCTATAGGGCATCCTCCCTAAGTCATTTCTTAACCCCAAACACACTGAGATACACAGATGGCACCTTTTGCACAACCTGGCAGAAACCTCTCTGTTCCCTGCAGCAGAAACTATTTCAATTTTTATTATTATATATTATATATCTTTTCTATGATCAGATAACTTGACACTTGCAACAGCCAACTACCTGAATCAGAACTGGCAGCAGGCAGCTGGAAATTTCCTCAGATCAGAAAAGCACATAGTCCATTGAATAATCAAGAGTCTGAAATAATTAATCCTAATTTCTGAATCTCTGAGTGCCTCTTTAGAGCAACTTCTATAAATACAAACCCCTCATTAGCTCAAGTGTTGCTTCATGAAGTTCTAAACCAAGGATTCTTCCAGCTGTGGTGCTTCCTGTCTGTATAAATTTTAAAAGAACAGTGAAAGCTACACCAGAGGATTCCACAATTTGGCACATGCAGGCAATCTATATGGAACACACCCACAATTAATAACCAGGAGGTATTTGTTTGAAATGCAAATACTAGTAAAATTCATTCAGAAGCATCAATGATAATCAAGACCCAATGAATTTCCAGTGCAGAATCTGGATCTGCAGCTAGAATCTGTATTAAAATAAATGGATTTTCACCCTCTAGAATCATATGAATGAGTTTTTAAGCAAAGCCCAAAGCTGAGCCAAGCTCAGTTATTTGACAGGCTGGCTAATAGAAAACATAATGCCAATAGAGACGTTTCTATATATTTATGCCTTTTCCAGTTCAAAGTCTCATCTAAAAGCTCTCTTAAAAGCATTTTATTCAAGTAATGATGGTAGAAATTGTTGTCAAAGCTTTTACAATGGTAAGCACCTGCAGGAAAGGAATTCAAGATTTCAAAAGCAATGCAAGTTTCCAATTCATTTCACTTCAAAGACAAATCATCCAGACCTACCTTAAACTGTGTAATAGTCACCTTTCTGTTTGCCATGCGTTCCATTTAGAAGGAACTTTTCTTTAAATAAATAAAAATAAGATTACATAGCCTCCCTGTAATAGCTATGGTTTCTAACATGTCACATAAGAAATGTTTTCCTAATTTACCTCACAGGAAGATTTTCCCCTCTGTTCTCCTACTGGGAGGCTGTCAGGCTCTCAGTTTCACCCAAAGTCTCTCAATAATTACTCATCTCTTGCTTACTTCAGAAGGACTCAATGACACATAAATTTAAAAGATAACTCTTGCTGTACATCTGACCCCAAATATAAACATTCTATTATGCATTAGGACAGTTAATGCTTCTTTTCCAGGTATTACTGCATTATTTTGTGTTAGAAGACCCATTTAACCTGAATGTATGTTCACAGTCACAGGATCAGATCATTTATTACTGAAAACCATCAAAATTTTACTGCAGCCACTTTACCCCTGCTTATGGCCTACTGAAGAAATGTTCAAATTAAGATTCTCAGGTCAAGATACTAAAACCACAACTGAAAGTATGTTGTTTAGCCTAAAATATTTCAAAGAATGTTTCTTTTCAAAAAGTATTTTAACCTTCAATGAAAAAGGGACATAAAAAATTACTTTCTGACAATGATGCTGAGTTGCTAATCATATTTCAAAACCTTGAGTTAAATATCTTTATGTGGTGCTCCATGTGTATGTAATTACTCTGTGGTTGATTGTCAGGCAAGAACTCCACTATACTTTTAAAATCATTAACTACAGTGAATTATATTACAACAATAAATATGTTTGGTACTGCCAAAATCCAACTTCTTTTCAGGTTGCTTTCAATTGGCAGCTTCACTGAGTAAAGCTGGAGTTGTTAATTGTTTTGCAGTACTGTTCATAGGGACATATTGGTATCTCTCACACTAAATCTATGTGTGATTTTGAAGCAGCATTTCAAGCAATCAAGTGCTAATGTGCAATGCTAAAATACTTTCCTATGTTATCTGTGCTCATTATTAGGATGAATTACCAAACAGTTGCTGTTTTCTGGGTTTTTTTTCCAAAGTAATGTTACTGAAATATAAAGGACTTGAATGAAATACAAGTTAATAGAGACATCATTTGGTGTTTTTTCAAGATCTTCATCAGACAATATGTTCTAAAATTCACACACTCAGAAGACACTGAAGCATTCACTCTGCACTTATTAATTAACACAATTATTAATTAATAGAAAATACCAAATGCTGCTGGTATTTTTTAACTCCTAGGAGATATGGAATGTTTCTCGTACATCAAAATTATTACAGACTAAAACCATCACTGCTCCTTATGTGGGCAAGAGCTATATACACCCTTATCATAAATAGGCAGGGTTCTTAATAAATAGCTTGCAGATAAAACCCAGTTCCAATGGCTAAACAGGAACATGGCAAAGTGTACAAACACTGCCCAAAATGTGAGATGGGGATCTCTACATCTGCTCCTTCCTAAAGCAAAGGAATGAGTTTATCTTACACCAGTACAGACCCACTATCAGCTATAATATTCCCTTTCCCCCAACATCTGAGTTCAGCATATCTAAATAAAAACATACAATTTACAAAAAGAAACTGAGAGAGATTTTCTGCACAAGTGTAAAATACAAGTTTCACTGAGATTAACAAAAGAATTACTATTCTTGCATTAGAAAAAAACATTTAACTATAGAAAAATGTCTTTCATTCATAATAAATATGTGTATTTGGATATGATAGTATTAATAGTATTATTTCTAACAAAAAGGAATAATAGTCATTGAATATAAAAGCAAATATAGATCAAAGTAGTAGGAATAGCAGGGAAAGCTGGCCAGTTCCACAGAGAATTCTCCTATTTCCAGCTGAAGATTGTCTTTCAAACAACTGTGGGGCTTAGTCTGCAATCAATACCAAGCAAAGGACAATAAACAGCAAAATGTTCATAATGACAGGCTAAAATGACCCTGCTCTCCCTCATGTCTTCCTAATGGTCACAGGAAGAAGTTTTAAACACAAACAAGAAAGCAGGATAAGGAAGGGAGAAGTTCAGCCTGACTTTTGCTTGCTCAGAGAGAGGCTAATTTAGAGAGCAGCTTGGCTGCTAACGAGAGCCAAAGGAGATGAGCCAGGTCTTACAAATTACTGTCCCTTCCTGAAGCAAATACTGCAGGCCCCACCAAGAGATGATGGATGGATGGATGGATGGATGGATGGATGGATGGATGGATGGATGGATGGATGGATGGATGGATGGATGGATGGAGCGCAAAATATTTTACACTTCTAATGGTGAAATATGTGTGCATCAAAACCCAGTCAGCTGTAGACAAAATAGTGTTTGAGCATTAGACTAAAAAATAAAAATCAAATATAGCTGCTGCAGTGTATATATCAACAACTTATTCAAAGGGAAAAGAATGAGCTCCCTCTGTATTTTAGTGGGATTTTTTACTAAATATTCACAGAAAATAGTATCTAATCCAAAGGGAAGACAGGCCCTGTATGGTAATAGAGAAAATAATATAAGCAGAGGTAATGACAGTGGAGAAGGATGTGTGGACATGCATTGGCAAATTGAATTAATTCCCAAACACCCAACTTCAAATCATTTTCTGAAATGCTGTTGCACCAGCTACACAGATGTGACATTTTTTATCTCTATTAACTTGACCTTGCAGCAATTCAGAGGTGGAAAATTCCAACAAAATTCTGACTCTCAAGTCAACAGTAAAGGCCTAAAAACTTTAAAATGCCCAGAACTTTAGCCTGTGTCTCCAGTTCAAAGAACCCCTCCATTATTTTTATCCTAAAAAAGAAATGGCAGGTGCTTCCTAAAATTTTTTACTCCATAAATTAATCTTTGTTGACTAAGAAGTTACACCTTTTCATTTTTCATGAAATATGACAATAACCTTTTCCAACACTTTTTATATGTAACACAGTTGTTTTTTTCAGCCATGATTTGGAAGAAGGAGCATTTAATCTCATGTCAATTTGGAGCATAAGACTTCTCTCTTCAGTATTTAGGCTTTTATAAAATGCACCCCAGTTTTCCAATGAGTACATAAGGGCTTGAACATATCAGACCAACTAAAAGGACTTCTGGTAAACACCTTAGCCCTTCTAAAGCAGGAATTCTTGCCTTAAAAAAAGTTTAACAGAAGGCAATAAAATTAAAAATATAAAATTAACATTTGATTTAGCTCCCTGGATAGAAGGGGTAGAGATTTGAAAGAGCCAATTTGTTTTCTTTCAAGCAAAGTAGTAAAGGGCAGCAAAGATTACAGTGAGGAAGAAAAGAACTCGAGTTGTCAATACTATGTTGGTACAAATATATGAAGAACACATGTCCTTGACATGCTGTAACATGTGTCATTGTCATGACTGAAGTGTAAATGCATTTAAAAGCACTCATTAATTATCAAGTTTTCCAGTAACTATCTAGGATTTCCAGTATTAATTGTATCCTGTACACTAGTACATCCACTAGCTCTACTCTTTTATTAAATCTAAGCAAACTCAAAAATATGTGGACAAGTTTTTGAAGGACACCTTTTAAATAGTAATAATGAAAATAAAAGAAGTATCCAATAATACAATACCTGTTTTCTAAGCAAAACTGGCTGCTGTAGCCTCACATACACATAAATAAGTTTTCATCCTGAATAAGCAGTGTGAATACCCTGCATGAGGTACATTCACAGCCCAGTTATTCAAACACACAAAGTCTCAGCTGGACTATTGTTCCAATTGCAAGCCCCCAGACTAAAAATTCCAGCAGATGGGTAAAATGTAACAAAGGAACTGAAAAAAGGTGGGGAGGATGTAATCTATAGCAAGTATTTAACAGTGGGAACATTATTGTTTTCTTTATCAACACAAAAATAAGACACCAGATGATAATTCAAAGGAAATGACTGATGGAAGCATAAGAACAGCACACCATCAATGGGGCATAGAAGTCACTGGCCTGATATTCTCAGCCCTGACATTTCTGAAACAACCGAGGCTTTCCTTCCACAGGAGTCAGGCATTTCCTTCCTCTCTTTAGCTCAAGTAAGTTCAGAGATGCCCTGTGAACTGAACTTCTTTTCTGGATGAGCAAGTCAGACTCTGCAATTAGAACATCCACAGTCTCTGGCTGAGGACAATCTACTGCATAAAGCTGAGCCTTTGCAAATTGCACATGAAGATGCTGCTCAGCCACCAGCCTCAATCAGACCAATGGGCTGAAGAGTCATCAGCACTTTTTAAGAAGCACTCCACCACAACTGGGGCATCATTATCTACCAGCATTGGGAAGGCAGTACCAGAAGGCAGTATCAGAAGCTGCAATATGTATTTCCTCCAGTACACTCCCTCCAGAAGTGACTTCTGCATCTGAGACAAAGGACAGAAGGGAGAACCTGAAACAGAACTAGGTGAGATTGCTGCACACTGCCTAAACACAGTGGAGCACTAATTACCCATTTGTGCTTCTAATTGGTCTCACACTCAAATCACCACAGGCTCCAGTACTCAAATTAGCACCTACACCCAGTCAGAAATACAATGTATGGGTACAATTACAGTTAGAACAAGAAGGTAATTCAGCTGCAAAAGTGCTTCTTCAAGCCTTAAATCATAACAAATATTGCTTGGTAAATTCTACTAATGCAGTTCAGTAGAGGCTAAAAATAAACCATCCTTTTCATCCCTGAAATTTAAGGCCAAAGACTTTCTTCTACCTTATTTAAAACTGGATATGTGAAAAAAATCCATCAGCTTTTAGCTAAAGGGAAATCAATGTTTTCATATTTGGAACAGAAACATGCTCACATCAAAATCTAGTCCAGGACACATCAGTGCCTCAGGTCTGTATCTGGATGTTTTATGGGGATTTATTTAAACATTCATTTCTTTTACTCCCTCTGCTTTATTCTTTTCTTTTCTTTTTTTTTTTTTTTCCTCTGGCAGGATAAGACTTTCAAAAAGAGTTTAAATTCAGCATCACAAATGACAGATACAAAACATGGTTGAGTTTGAGGCAATTTCTATTATAATAATTACTAAAATATTAAACTTCTCTATAAATATTTTTAGTAAGCTAAAATGAATAAATTTGCAATGATATCTGTGTCATGAGGACATTTCTTAGAACTCATTTATCTTCAAAGAATGACAGAAATGGTGAGGTTGGAAAAAATCCACCCAAACTCATCTAGTCCAACCTCCCTGCTCAAGCAGGGTCTCCCCAAAGTACACAACTCAGGATTGTGTCTAAACAGGTTTGGAAAATCTCTATATTTTAAGATAATTTTTAAAAATTTGTTTTAATTAATCACACAAAACTTTATTATTCTAATTTCCACTAAAATGCACTAATGTCTTTACATTCACACAGCAAATAAACCAAAGGGAGTGCAAAAGAAAAGCAGAATATTTCAGTGGGTAAAATGAATAAACCCAGAATTCAGTGTGTGTCTCTTCAAACAACTTTACAGTTGGGATTTTAGCTCTGTGCATTTCCCTGCACAACTCAGAAAACAGGAGCAGTAATATCTCTTCTGCTCAGGAATTCTAAATATCAACATTTGTTCTTTAAACATGTAACAACCAATAATTAAGCATTAAACTGGTCAGAAAAATTACATGAAAAAGTCAATAAATGTCCAAAATATGATTTTTCTTTACTTGCAAAGCTTCCTAGATAAACTATATATAAAATGCACATCAATTTGCTATGCAGGTTATCCATTAGCCTTTAGAAGTTTTTTTAAGAGACTAAAAAACAGTAATTCCAACAATTTAATTCTTCAGTGAACAAGCAGTAGGTGACTGGAGTCCAGCTGGAAGACAGGGAATCTGGGTATTGCAAAGTCATGTTCAGCAAGTAAAACCCAATTAATATGAGGATACCTGCCTTCTTATCACACCCAAATACTGGGATATCAGTGCATTACCTCAGCTATAATAGCTCAGCTTTGCTGGACTATCAGATCCAGTTTAAGGAAAGCAGCTGTAAACTTCTGTGTATCTGCAGATCCTGACATGCACAATGATATATATTGATACACAAGCAATCCCATATCTCAGAAAACCCAAGTGATGAATCTGAACAGATGATGCTGTGCCTCCTTCAGCACTCTCAAAAACTCCTTATGAACTCTCAAGACCATTCCTTAAAGTAAGGGGAAAAACCAATATCATTAAGAGTTGCAGAGTGTGTCAGAGAACTGACTAATGTATTTCTCACATTTCTCAGGAACCACTTAATGAAAACCCTAAAATGAGATTTGATCCTGTCATCTTCCTCATTGCACAGCACTGTGTGAAAAATCTTCTTTAATGCCTGCAATGTACAGGCTGTAACAACAAAAGCACCCACATTTCATCCATCCAATTCTCTCTTTAAAGTTAAAGTACACAAAACATTCATTGCTTCTTCCCATTCTGACAATTACTGCTATTTTTATCCTTTAGATTGGCACACAAATGAATACTTGCCATTGTTGTAATTGCATTAGATGGACATGTTAAATCAGGTGAAATCAGTCACTTCTTCCACTGCCAATTACAACAGGTGTCACAGAAGGTATCCCCTATTTTAATTTAAATGGCTGCATACCACCAACACACAAAGCATCTCCTTCTTTATCCTCACAAAGACTCAAGTCCTGGAACTATGGATCAAGAGTGAAGATCAGGAAATTAATCATACAGCATAGCTGATGATAACAGTTGATTCAAATAATACAATAAAATAGTTGATCCAAAATAAAAGAGAAAAGAAAAATGTAGCTGACTTTTAGTTAAAATGAACATCTCATTCTGTTGATTAATATTTTGGGTCAGAATTTAGCTTTGGAGAAAACTGTGCAGTTCAGGCTGTGCTTCTTGTATTTAGTCCAGTAATTTGCATCCCTTCCAGTCCCACAGACACCTTTCCCATGGTGCTGCACACAGTGTGCACTGACCAGCTGGGCTCTAAGGGAGAACATTTTAAGGTGCAACAGCTCTGGGGTTTCTGACTTTGTGTCACAGTTCCCAGGTTCTTTTAGGCCATTCAGAGCTCACTTACACTGTGACTTCATCCTAATACCTGTGTCAGCAAAAATAACATCTGTCAGTCTGAATGTATTCAAAATCTGTGTTCCCTGATACAGAATCACAGCTCAGGCTGGAGAGGACTCTGGAGAGCTCCCAGCCCAACCTGCTCAAAGCAGGGTCAGATGAGGCAGCTCAGGAGCAGCTTTTTGGGAATCTTCTCTGGGAAAGAAACTGCCTGTGCAATCTGCTCCAGGGTCTGCCCACCCAACAGTAATTCTGGTGTTCACAGTACCCAAATATTCAACAAGAAAATAACAATGGAAAATGAAAGAGGGGATTTTGTTCATCTTAAGGCAAGGCAAGACATGAAGATTTCTGTTCACAAGCTGACCCATGGTGAGATGTGCATGCCAGGAGAGGAACACCCTACAAAACCACAGCACTTTCCTACAAGTTTCAGTTGTCCTTTTCTGCTGTACAGGAACCATCAGGGAACAGTTTTTGTAGCAGCTTCTATGAATGGAAACTCCTGTCTAAAGTTTTTTTATTCCATGAAGTTGAAGGAGCAATTGAGACAAAGTATTTTAATAAACAAAAGTCCTGTAGAAACAAAGCAGAAAGAACCTGACCCAAAACCAGGAAATACATTAAAATTCAAGAATGATCTCTGCCAGGATCACAGAGATTTTAACTTAGAAATGAGTATAGATTTGTGTAGCTAAAAATTACTTTATGAAGATTTATGTTACAATTTCTAAGCCTCTTGCAGTATTTCTACATATGCCTTAGGATTTGTAAATCTATTACAAGATTTGCAATTCAACTTTTCATCTTACAAAGCAAATGAGAAATGCACCTAAGTCTTATCTGATTCCTAAATTAGGGCTTCAGAGTTCACAATTACAGGTCCTTTGGGTAAATCAGAGGATAAACCCAGACTCTAGAAACACAGATGTATTTTGTTTAAGATGAAATTGCCAGAAACTCAAAAAATAAAACTGAAGCTGTAACTTCTGGAAAACATTGTTGACCAGACTACTGCTCCTGCCTAAGTCCTTTCAGCACAGCTCTTCACCAGGCTTTGGTGTGTTGTATTAAAAACCAAAAATTACATAAAAAGCATGAGTGATGCCCAGCAGTTATGACACCTACTTAAACTCCATGCATGTCTTCCTCATTTGTGTTCTGCTTTGGAATTTATTCAATTTTTTTATTGCTGTATGAGGCAGCACCCAAGCTGCTCTTTGAGGCAGGAAACTTCCTCCAGTATCTTGATGCTCAGAAAGTAATGCTTTCACTTCAAAACCAGAATACTAATATAAAAAAGTGGTAAGAGCATCTAATGACCTAAGATGACTCCAAAGTAAAAGTAATCAAACACAGAGATAGCTATTTAGTACCTACATTTTTTGGTACTATTGAATTTCACACCATCCACTCCAACCATTAAAAAACAACAACAAAAAAAAACAACAACAACAAAACAAAACAAAAAAACAAAACAAACAAAAAAACCCCAAAAAAAACCAAAAAAAAAAAAAAAACAACCCAAGACACTTGAATGAAATGGCCCAGATAACATTTATACAACTCTCCTTGCAGGAGTCACCTGATGTTAACTCAAGACATTTTCCACTCATGCCATCTTTGCAAAGCCTGGATTCCATTTCAGGGGATCTTTAGAAACATTCCCCAAGAAAGTCCATGGCAGGCTTTGTATCTCATTTTTCAGTGAGCAGCACGTTCCACTACTGGCCCAGAGAAATATTTTGCCTCTTACCAGCAAAACTCAAAGTCATATCTATTGCAGCAGTTTTGGGAGGGAGCAGAATAAGGGAATTAATTCTTAGTTTTACTTCACCTTTACACCTAATTTACTACTACAGTAAGGAGAATGGATTATATACAAAAATTACCATACAAAAATTACTACTGCCCACATTGTAACTGCAAAAGGCTCGGCAATGTGTGGTTCAGTTCTCCCAGAGTATGCAAAATAGTGCTGAAAATCCCTTGCAGTCATGGATTAAACTAGGCTTGGCAGAAATCACTAAGTGAACTAGCTGAAAGACCACTGATGCTTGGAAATCAAGAAAAAAACCCCAACAAACCTCGGCATTTTAAAACATGAGTAAGCCAGCTATTCTAATTTTAGTCACTTTGTTATGAGCATTACACCAGAGAGGAATAGACTGTCACCACGTGTCAGCTTCAGCTGACATCTGCTAAAAGAAGAAAAAATTCCCTCCAAGTTAGGCAGCACAAGCTGCCTAATTTGTTCATTATATATTTTGTAAAGGGTGGTCCCTATAGCACAATATTTTAAATAAATATGCAAATCATTATATTATTATTCTAAAAGATCTATGACATCAACGAGGTTTTAAATAACCCAAGGGGCTTCATTCTTTTTTTTTGTTTCATTAACTCAATAGACCCACCTGTCAGCCATGTAAAATCACTATATAAGAAGTATTGGAAGTTACAATTTGTGCAAATGCTTCTCTTAATTGAAACTGAAACAGTTCTCAAAGTTTCATAGGTTTATCAAAATCATTTCTCCTGTAACCCCTTGACTGATACCAGGATCAGGGATATCCCAGGCACTCCATGATCCACCACACCCTGGAGAACACTGTCACTGAAATCAACCCCTTCCTCTTTCCTTTCCACACCAGTTCACCTGGGCAGAGCATTTTTCTCTCTCTAAAAGGAAAACTCTGCAAGTCTAAAAAACCAAAAAAACCAAAACCCCCCCAAAAAAAAAAAAAAAACCCAAAAAAACAAAACAAAAACCACCAACAGAACTATCTTTGAAAAGTGCAAGCAAAATGCTTTGGAAAATTGGCCAAACCCAAACTGCAGTGAATTACTCATGTCTTTCAGAGCTCTGCAGATGAATACTATATAACATGATAGTACCCATTTATGCAACAATGGAATATTTTCCACATCTCCATTTCAAGATGATTAGGTTTTCTTTTGGGGGAGTTCCTACCTGTCTGAAAGTAGGAAGAGGTGCTATTATCTTTTTTATGCAGCTGCTGGTTATGGAAAAGCAGTGGGCTGGAACAGAGATCAAGTTGTGTTAAAGATGGTTTGGTTTAGTCTGGATTTCAGTATTCAAACAGCACTAGGAAAAAAATTCAATTATAAAAGCAATTATATCTTTAATTGCTTAAACAATCAGGCAGCTGACTTTATGGTGCTCTTGCTACTGAGCAGGTGTACTTGCAGGTGCTGGCTGCAACATGTAAGAGTTACACTGTGGGATCCCAACTTCTGCACAGGAGGGAGGATAAAATACCAAAATACCATGGCTATACAGACACCTACAAATGTATGAGATATATATATATATATATATATATATATATATATATATATATATATAAATCTGCTTAATCTTTCTGTGAGGAGTATCTGTTCTGGTTCTGACATTTTTCCCTTTGGGACAGAATTAATGTTGAATCTGACCAGAGTCTGCACTTAGAGACAGTTGTGTTTCTGGCAATTACAGCACCATTAATAATTATGTATAGATAATAATCTACCAGAAATGCCTGTCTTTTTCACTGACACGTCTTCTTAGCAGCATGCTTGAATAAGACACAGTCTTCTTCAAAAACTTGCTTTGTACATACAAAATCAATTAGAAAAAGGAACAACTTACAGAGAGTCGGGTCCAAAATGGTCAAATAGTTTGACCACATAACTTTTACCTCTTCCTTATATTTTTATCAACTTTGACATAGAAAAATTCAGTTTTTTTAAAACATTTTAAAAATAGAATAATGTCTTTTTAAAATCTCCTTTCTGTGTACAAAACTAAATTACACCTAATAAACCACTAAATGCACATTTTGCCACCCAGCATTTGTTTTAATTTAACTTAAACTTTCATTGAAAAGTTAACAGCCAGTTTTAAATCTGCACTGTCTTAACAGTCTTATTTGGAGGGAATCTTAAATTCTGACTAATACAATTTTTTTTAGAATGTATAATATGTCACCTGCAATGGAAGAAGATGATAATCAGACTCAACTATTAGAAACACAGGAAAGACAGGCATAGCACATTGAGGTTATTCTACTATAGTACTACAATCAGAGTTTTGGAGCCTACAAAACCAGGAAAAAACACAGCAATGCCAGAGAAGGGTGTCAAGTAGCAAAGAAGTGGCCACAGAGCACGTGGTCCATAAAAAGGAGCCTCCCATCCCAAATTTTTGCGAAGACAACTGATTTCAACCAGACTCTGCAGGAGCAGGTCCAAGACACCAGCTGGGTGCACTGCCATGCAGTGATGTTTGCTGTTTTGTGAGCACAGAATAAATCAGCTCACTTGCACAAATTATGCTGGGTTGAAGTATGTCAGTAAAGCGATGGCAGAATTCATTGCAATCATGACTGCACAAAAGGTTCAAATATTCCAAATTCACTTGTGAGTTGGGTAGCTTCAAAAGTCTAATCTGGACTCCATTTAATATGTTATTTTTTGCTGGATGAGAGAAAAAGCAGCTTCACTGGAAAACATTCTGTAGTGAGTCACAGCTGTTTAGTAGTAGTTTGAAACAGTCTGAAATGTTGAAAACATTGAGAAGTCCTCTGCAACTTATAAGGCATCAGGGAGAATTTAGTCATTATGTTTTCCACTGAGCTAATTTTGCAGCATAGGAAGTGCTGATTTGTTGTTTTCAAATAATCTGGTCTTCATCACTTGTACATTCCATTTCTCTTATAAATTCAAAATTTTTAATAACTTTCTGCTTGAAACTGAGGAAAGTTTTGACCATATGTTTCATGACAGCATTTGCAAAAGTCAAATGATAAAAACAGTGCTAGCAAGCTATTCCAGTATCATTGCCAGTGATTTCTCCTCTCTTCTTCTAATACTCTAATTAATAAAATCATAATGTTTTCAACTCAAATTTGTTTCCAAGAAAAAAATATTGGCAGCTTAGTAGAAGATAAAGTGATATCTGATATGCAACACAGAGGTCCACACACTCAAACCTGTGAGCCTAAAAAATCTCGATGTCCAACTAATTCTCTCAGTTTTAAATACATGCAAACCTAACTGAAAGCCAGGCAGAAGGAAAAACTAAAAACTAAAACCCACAATTCCAAAAATCTCAGAGCATGTAATTTGATACTTACATAGAAGCTTACTTGCTTTATTATATCCTGAAAAATCTCAAGAGGCAGATCATGGATTTAGACACCTCTTGAACCACTAGTGCTGCAGATATTATTGAAAATCTCCTGAAATTATTACCTGTTGTTACTACAGTATTCACTGTTCAAAGGCCAGTATTTTCCAAAGACTTACCTCTCTATTGCATTAGCACTGATTTTTGTTCATACAGAAAATAACATAGTATATCCAATGAAGCAGTGTAGCTGGTCTGATAAACTCTGCAATTTTATGGCAACCACTGAAATTATGTAGTAAGTACAAAATAAAATGATCAAGAGTACCTGTAAACATATACACACACACCTGAATTGTAACATCAAACTGTAGCTTTTCTTTCTCCTTAGCTTCAGTCTGTCCTCAAGGAAAACCAAAGCACAGTGCACAGAAGCCTGACTGTAGACAGTCATGTTACAACAAATGATCTTTGTATTTCATTTATCCAATGCTGTTAGCAGAAAGCAAACACAAATTTTGAAAAAGAAAAAAAAATATTCCCAGAATCATTTCCACAGCTGCAGAGGCAAGCACAGAAAATATATTATTGTGACTGTGTTTTGTTTTCAAAAAGAACAGACAAACCAGGGCTGAGGACATCTTGTAAAAAGTCATGATGATTTATAACAAACCATTTTAGAATATATGCTGCATATGCATGGTTAAAACCATTACACAATGTTCTATTTTCCAGCTTACTTCTGCTCAGCTGCTGGCTTCAGAGGAGTAAAATATAATGAAGTGAAGGACAGAAAGGACAAACTCAGGTATCAGGCAGGGCACACCAAACCTACAGAATCACAGAGCTGACTAAAAAATGAACAGGGACACACTTCCATGCCAGCAAGCACCACTTACCCACACTCCAAACAGTGGCAGCAGTTCCCTGTGGTTGCTGTAGGAGAACTGGCTAAGCTTAATTAAAGAATGGCACATTTCTAAAGAGGTAAATGCCACAGGCTTTTTATGATGCATATTGGGGGTTTAAATTTTGTTGAACTCAGTGTGGTGGGTAAACCTTGGCCAGGTTCCAGACCCTACCCAGCCATGCTCTCATCATCCCCATTCCACAGGGTAAGATGGAAAAGATCACTGATCAGGGTAAAGACAGAGAGATCACTTATCAATTACCACCATGGGCAAAACAGTGTCAGCAACTGCCAGGTGAAACAGATTGTGATAGTGAGAAACCAACCCAAGAAGATTAGAACAGCACTGTGACCCTGCCCTTTTCCAGGCTCAGTTGCACTCCCCTACCTTGTCCCTTCTTAAACACATTTCCAGAGGCATCACTGACTTTGCTGATGGCCTCAGCTGTGGCCTGCAGTGGATCAAATCCTTAACAATTCCTTGCCTTCCTTGTCCCTGCCTCTGAGATCAAATCCTATTAGCAGTGTTGGAGGAATGCTCATGTCAATTCTTCTGTCTGAATGATGTGCACTATTCACAATTCCAGGGATTTCCAGTGTCACATTTCCCATGTCACTGATTTTTTCACCCGAATTCCTGTGATATGGCTCACATGACCAGCTGTTAACCATAACCTGAATCATGCATGACTTCCAAACACACCCCTTTTTTCTTACTGTCATAACCTCTGCATAACAATTCCCTAAAACAACATTACACTTCAAACTCTAGCTGATACCACAAGATTGTATTTTACAGCTGTTATATTTCAGCATTTAAAAGCTCACAGTCTTTTCTACGATACCATCTGAACTCTTCATGAAATAATTTCTATTCCCCCTCTGCACAGATAGGGATTCCATTATGAGGCACCCTATCTCACGGGCAGGGTTCTTAGAGCTTATCACAATGCCACTTTTCTATTTACATAGTAGAATTGACAAACAGATTCTATCCATATTTTTGTTTACTGAGCCATTTCCTGTGTGGAAACAAATTTGATTTGAAACAGCTCTGAAGTCTAGCAATGGAGAAATCTAATATGTGTCTGTCATACGAAGTGGGTGAAAGGAAGTGCAGCAGTTAAAAAGTCAAAATGGAAAAAGAAAACTAGATGGGGAAAGCACTCAAGTTTTACAGCATTCTTCTAAACTTTATTTTCAAGACATTTTTTGCTACACAAGTCTCTTATTTCCTCAGCAAGTTTCTTAATCCTGCATGATTGCTTCTTTGAGTTCCACCCCCTGGATCTATTTCATTTCAAAAACAGGAACACAGAAGAAAGATTTTTTAAAATGAAGGACACTTGTCTTTAGCAGTCAGAATCACAAAGAGAAATGATGCTCACAAAGGATTCTATGATTGTTTCAGGACTGATAGGACTTAGGATTGGAAGAGTCTCAAGAACAGAAGAATTAAATTATGAAACAGAGCTGCAGAAACTTTCAAGTAAGTGCTGTTCACTTCCCTTTCTCATCATTACACTTTCCCCTTTGTTAAACAGAGATCAATAAAATCATTCTGCTCGTAGGTAGTTGGCATCTCAAACCCATCCTCAAGCTATTTCTATACATTCAAGATGATTCATATGCAGAACTGCAGCATTTAATCTTCATGAAACAGAAAATGTGAGCTGAAACCTCATGAGAACTCCAAAATTCTCTCAGAACTATTACATAAATCCCATTTTAAAATGTTGTCAACTTTGAGAAAAGATCTGTAAATTATACCATTTCCTGAAGACTTTTTTTTTCTAGGAAAATACTGCAGCATTCCAATACTCTGATACCACTGAGAAATTTGTTTTCAGACTAAAAGAACAGGAGAAACAAAGGCAGCAGCACGAAAATCCAAGTTTCCTACCTTTTATTCACCAAGTACAAGACTAGCTTTGGATCACTCATCCTACCAGGAATTTCCCAGTAAAAGGGAGAATGCTGGTAGGAGCAGCCTCGAGCTTGTGATAGTAACAGTTCCTCTGGCAAAGTGTGAAGTGCAGATGGTGTCAAAGATATGCCAATAACTTAGGCAGGAGCTTCCAATAAAATCTCTTGTAGTGCTTATTACACTCTGTGAATCAAAGTGAAAGGGGCAGCCCGGGATCTCTGGCTCTTTTATCCCACACAAGGTAGTTTAACCACTGCACATCCAAGTGCATCCCCCAGGGAAAAGCCTGCACTCCAGATGCATTTGTGGCTGTCCCAGGCATGAGCTACCTCTATGCAAGTCAATTCACAGTCTCCAGAGAAGCCAAATCATCATCAGAAACACAGGAATTACTTCTACCTGATCTACCTTCCAGTGACAAAACCATAAAAAAAAGGGGTTTTCTCAAGTATTCCTTTGAGTTCTTTCCAGCTCATCATGGCATTCAATGATCAAAATATAAATGATCTTAAGCATGATAACCTGCTCCTGCCTATGAGTGTTGCTCAGAGATTTCAAACCACAGACAAGCCACACTAAGGCTTCTACCAGAAACCAACAATGCACTCGTAACACCATTGTCCATATAATTAAGCTTCTCTTTCCCAAACTGGAGACTGGAATGCACACTGCAGATGAGATCATTTACTGACAGAAAACTAACACATAAGGTTTAAACACTGAAGTGGCATCTCCATGTTGGTGTATCTGTTTTAATTAGCTTTACTTTTCATGTAGGGTAAATAAAACATTAAGGAGTCAGCCAGACAGAGACACCACAAACTGTTTTTCAAATAGCTCCATGAAATGAGCAAGAATAAAGCTTGAAGAGTGTTATATTTACCTCTGTAGCTCCCAGGGCACTTTTAAGAACACTGGGTCAGGTACACTGAGACACTGAGAAAATGTGCAATTTCTTTCCCACTGAGCTGTCAAGGCATTCATGCTGTGAATAGCTAACACCCTTCTTTGACAACCAGGCAAATATTTCTATTTTCTGCCATTCTAGGCATGACGTATCTCCATGTTGCCTCAGTTGATTTAGTGCCAATTCAAGTCAAACTTTAGATGTCTGAGCCAGTAACCGGACAAAATATTCTTGATGAAGCCTTGTCACAAAATCATAGACTGCTGCTTAATACATTTCCAAATAGTTAGATAGTAAAAAGGGCTGTAAAGCTGAAAAAGCTGCAGAGAAGCAGAACACACACTCACTGAACAGCCAGAATGGAGATTCAAGCAGCACATACAAGTCAAATATGCTGCTGCTTCTATTTATTGTTAAACATTGCTTCAAAAACATCCCACATAAAATTATACAAGATGATGTTGTCCCTTGAGACTATGTTGTTCCTTGAAATCAATTCTGTACTTCCCACCTTTCAGAAAGAAGCATAATTAATAACCAAGTCTATCTGGGCAAGGCTAAATGAACACACCCTATTCAAGTGATAGTAGCATATAGATACCATAAACATTATTTTCTGTTAATACTTTAAAAATATAAATATCTAATTACATTTCACTTGTACCTACTGACCAAATATTTTAATTTCTGATACTATGAAAGAGGAAGACAGAATGAAGAGACTAATTCTTTCAGTGGGGACAGATCCTGTGAAAAATGCTCTGAAAGCACTGGATCAGTACTTCACAGACCTGGCTTTTGTTCATGGGATAAGAAGAGGCAGGTAATAATAATGGTCCGGTGTGTGAATACTCAAATACAAAACACAATAAACCATTCAGAGTGCAGACTTTGTGCCAAGAATTTAAAGCACTTTTGAGACTGGATTCCATCCTTTAAGCCATGCTGTATTACACAGTATTTCCTTACTCAGAGCCTCTCTTTCCAGCAAGATTTGGTTTAGTGTTTCAACTCCCATTTTTACAATCTGCAGAGAATTAAAATGCACATTCAGTGACTAAGCCCTGACCAGTACTTACCAATGCTGGCATAACCAGGTGTGGATGGATCTCCCCCGCTGTTCAAGGAGACCATAAAAGCTTTGTCAGCTAGGTCTGCAGTCTTTGGCAAGTCACAAGGATCCGTGTAAACAAGAACACCACCAAACCCTGCATCTTCCAGCAGAGAAAGCTGAGGAAACAAAGCAACACAGGCGACCATTAACAACAACAGTGTCAAAAAACATCTTTTTTTTTCTTTTAATTACTGCTGAGATAGAGGCTTTCTCTTGCACCACATTCTCACCACAGATTGCTCTGTGCCAAGCTGCACTGCCAAAGTGCTTGTAGCACCTTAACAGGTTTACCTATGATATAAACACCACCCTGAAATTGCCTCAGTTTTGAAAATAATGTCACTAAAACATCTTGAGTTGACCTTCCCTATTTTCCATGTTATTATCTGTAAGATTTTCTTGCTCTGTTTACCTCTTCAAGGACACAGCACACACTGAATGTTTGCCTACAGAGGCATCAGGATTTCTGAACACAGCTACTCTTCAGTTAAGAGAGAAAACAGAAGTTTACAGAATATTAAAAAAATAAAATTAAATTTAAAACTCCAGTCTATCTTACTCAAATGTTTGGATCTGCCTCCTGTCAGACAAATAGCTTTTATTTTGTCTCATTAGAACATCAAAGTTTGAGTTGGAACTGGAAATTAGTTTCCAAATATCCACAGATCTGGGCCAGAATATCAAGCAAACTTCCCCAAAGTCAAGGACAAAAGCATCCAAGTACCCTAAGCTGCAGCAGCTTTTCTGACTGGAAAACCTCAGGTGTTTCTTTCATAGAGAACTGAAAAATAAGAGGATTTTATTCCAAAATGGCCAAAATCAAATTGTAATGTGGCAAATACTCCCATGAAATGAGATGACCTTTCTGTGTAATGCTCTGCATATTTGGAATGGACTGAAGACTACTCACTGATACAAAGCTGGATTAATTTTTCAGACAGAAGTAATTCAGGTATTTAAGAATTACCTTACTATTCACTGGGCTGCTCTACTGATGACTTTCCAAATGTCTCCAAATGGTCTGAGGAATGACTACAGGTATATGATGTTTCCACACAACTCTGATTTCACAGGAACCTGAGGACTTTTTACTACACCTCTGTTTCTCAGTTCAATTGTCTTCTTCCTTCTACATTTTAGAACCTTCTTTTTCTTCTTGTGCATGTATATAATTTTCAATTTATCTCCTAGCTGCTGGTATTAAGGAATGTTTATGAACAGCTCTTTGTGGCTTTACAAGTATGTAAATTACATGGATATATGGCATTCAGTCTGAGCCTCATAAGCATTTGGTGTTCAGTTCTGCTTTACTCAACAGCTAAGACAGAAAAAAAATATAAAAATAACAGCCTAGTATTTGCAATATGCTAAAAATAGCAAAGTACTATTTGCCATTTCTGTAAGTAAATATATCTAATATTGTGCTTTGCTAAGACCTTGACACTCATCTTGCATTCAGATATCTTGAATTCAGATAAGCAGATGAACCTGTGAGTCACTTAATCCCACCTATCTTACACAAACAAGCAATCCACAGATGAAAAGGGATTCTTTGAGAGAACTCTAGTCAGATGAGCAGGAGAATGAGAAGGTGATTAGCTCAGATGCAAAAATATATTCCAGACCTAAATGTAATGCAGGAAAAGGGATTTCCCAAATGGGTAGGTTCATTTGTTATTGTTTTGTTTTCTTTTCAATTCATGTTCATATTCAGATATTCAGACAAGATTTGATTGCACAAAAGCAGGGTGGGAGAACTAGGGACACATCACAGCTAAATGATGTAACAGGCAGGATTTAAAATAACTATTGCCTTTTCCTACCTCCATATCCAGTATCTTTTTATTAATCCCTGGTTTATTTAGTAGCACACAAAACACAACATACAGAATTTTTTTTTAAGAGAGTTTTAAAAACTTTGCACTTAAAAAAAAAACCAAACAAAACAAACTATTGAATTCCTCAGTTTTAGTGAGAGAAAGTAACTACACGTCTGCTATTCACAAAGTGCAGCAACCACTGCTGCCATGGCTACAATCTCTAGTAAGAAGTTGTGTCACACATGTGAAATTACAAAGCAGCTTTCAGATTTCAGCTATAATTGCTGCTTTTTAACTTTACAACAGTGACAGTACAACTATATCAACAATAAATGTGCATTGTTGATTCCATTTTCATCTTAAATACGTCAACACTTTACCAGCCATAAATTGTCCAAGCACAAAGAAGCCAAAGAAAGTTCTGCATATTTTTTTTACAAGGCAGAAGATTGTAGATTAATTTCTTCAGGTAAACCAGTGAACATCTATTCAAATGAATGGATTATTTTAGATTGCAAAACCATCCAACAGCAAAATCTACTCCTTATGATTTTGGATGTATGCATTGTCCCTCTCCCAAAGCCATAAACATCTCAGAACTAACTGGAAACAGCAGAACCCTTGAAAACAGATGCTGGTGCCCACTGTTAACCCTTTAGTTATTTATGGCTGCTTAAGTCCTCAGTTTTTAGAGTTACCTTAAAAAATGTGACTGTTTCAATTCAGTATATTAAATCACCCCATAAAACATTCTGGACTCAATTTAATCTAATGTGAGACACCTGCTGCTTTCCCAAAGGCCCTGTCTGTACCTGGGGACAGTTTAGCCTTGTAAACCCTACACACCACCAGGAACCATTAAATTGCCTTTTAAAGATGATATGGCTGAAGCAGTGAAGAGACAGACCGCAACAGTCTAGAGAACTCTGGCTCTAAGGGAAAACTCAAAGCTGCTTCTCCATTTTAACTGCACCATCTCTGAGGAGTGGCAGAGGAAACACTTCCCTTTTGCACTGGCACAGGTAACAGAGCCCAGCTCCCTGCTCCACATCTCAGACAGGCTTTTCTGGGGGACTTTGGCCACAAACCTACTGGCAGATATTGGGTCCAAACCAAGCAAGCTGAGCATGACTATTTGCTGAGGAAAAAGAAAAGAAGTAACAAGAAACAGGGGCCTTTCACAGGGGGATTTAATGTGTTTTAGCTCACCTGAGGCCAGCGTGCACCTGAATGAACACTTAATTAGGGGTTATATTCATGATCTGAACACAGAACCTACCAAAGAGAACAGACTGCAGCCTCTGTGAATCTCCAGCATCATGCATATAAGCTGCCCATCAGTGACTGGTGATAAGCAGGGAAGCAGTGCAGCAGGCTCTGGCCTCAAGCTGTATTTGTTATCTTCCACCTGAGTGCAAAGTCTGACTCTCTGAAGATCTTTTCCCTTGCTCTCTTCTTCTCAGCTGAGACCATCCTTGCACCTTGTAAGCACCACACAGCACAAAACCAATCAGGTAATCAGCCTTCATTATTTTCCAGGGGCTACACTGGACTGGTTACCTGCTAAGCCCAGATTAAAAACACGCGCACTGAGTGTTCCAGCTGCACCCTCTCTTTCCAGCTGAAAATAAAGCATGACTGAAGCAGCTCTACTCTGATGTTCTGTGCATGGGAGCCACATCTGGGCTCGAGTTTAAGCTGTCATTTCATGGGCAGAGAGCTGAAAATCACATCACACTTTGGTCTCACCTGGATCACAGCAACCATGAGTACAGAGGGTTTCCTACACTATTCTCTCACTGCATCTGAACAGCTTAGATCCTGTTTCTAGAACCTCTGATCCAGCAAGACCCCAATGTTTAAAGATAATTAAATAAGCATGGAATCTTTTCCCTCCCATTTTTTGATAATCAGCAACAGTCCTGCTACAAATAATTTAGAAAGTAGCACTGCATGATTCCTAACAGTGATGGTTAACAACGCTTATGAATGCACCAGGAAAAAAGAGAAAAAGATGATGCAAGCAACTGTGGGTTATATCAACCTGCTAATTGCATATACAAATAACTTCTCATTATTAGCAATTCTTCTCACCATATTTGCAAGTAGTTCCAAAATATGGACAAACCTTCTGAGAACCCACTGCACAAACAATTCTCCCCCTTACAGTATCAGCAGTACCTCATAAAGTTTGTGCTTTATGAGGTACAACACCAGCCCTATTATTGCAAATATTGCCTAAGTCCCTTTCTAAGCTTCTCCATTTATGTGTCCTGATCCACAGAAGTCACTGAGCTGCTGATTAGTTGGCACAGAAAACTTATTTCACAGGAGGAAATATCTCAGTATATTCCCTGCAAGTTTAATGAAAGTGGGATCTTGAGCAGACAAGAGGCAGATGCTGTTAATACATGACTGAGAAGGCATTAATAAAAACTGAAGAGCTTGCTCCTTAATGGAAGAGGGAAAAAACATGGAAGAAATCAAGAGACAGGTTGGCAGATGTAAAGGAATACAGAAAACTTGTCCACAGATTAGACACCACAAAATCCAGCCTCAAGAAACAGAGCTGTGAAAAACCTGTTCACTAATCCATAGAACAACTGATTCTTTTATTGACTGATACATTATTTAAGATAAAGCAGTTCAGTACAAGATACATTGGCTTACAATTCTATATAGCAAGTGACTGCCACCATGGAAGGTTCCATTCTTACTCAAAACAAGCAGCAGTGTGTCTGGAAAATTTGATTTAAAATACAGCAACTTCCAAACACATTCCACCACTTGCAGAGAGATTTTCAAATCAAATTTTACTGCTAGGAAAAATAATGATCCAGATCTCTTAATTTTACTATAGGGTCCCTACTGTTATTAGGGTCAATAGAAATCCAGTGGCATTTTCTTATCTAATTCTGCTTTCAACTCTTTCAATCCTTACATAATAGTAAATGAAACATTATAAATTAGCTGCACAACAGTATTTAAGAGTTCTATCTTGGTATGTATCATGTACTATGATAGTACATTTTAAAAGTCCACATTTCAAAAAGCCCTTCAAGCATACCTTGATGTCTGAGGTCCAAAGTGCCTAAAAATGTAGTTCTCATCTTCAGAAGTCACTTATGTGAATGGATATCACACTATTGAAAGTGTATCCTCACTCCTGTACAAAGATAATCACACTAATAGATAATATTAGGGTGCCCACTGAAACTTCTCAGAGGTTTCTGAAGGTTTTTCTGTATCAAAAATATGTCTGTGTCCAGCAAAGTAACAGAACCCTAAATAAAGAGATAAAACATGCTTCAGCTACAAGCACTTACAGGGTCCTAAGGAGATTTTATTTTTCACACTTAAAATGACAGTTTACACTACTTAAATCTCCTTAAAGCTGCACACAAAATTGCAAAGATGGTATTTTACACAATGACTGCCTAAGTGTTAATGACATCACAGTTCATTAGACAACAAAGGCCTTTAAGTGTCAGCTACTGACAGCAAAGTTAATTTGGGATCATGTTGTTACTCTAACATACAACCTCCTCCATGTAACTTCAAGCCAAATCTCTTCCTCTTCCTAAAGGCAGATTCACAATCTCACTGTTTATTACAAGTCCAATCAGTGCTAACAAAGCAAACCATGGACATAACACATTCATAAAATAAGAAAAAATATCCTTTCCATATCTCTATATAATTGTGATCCCCTTTTCTCTGTCCCTTCCAGGTAAACCTCACAAAAATGCATGCAGAATTTTATATTCAAAGCCATAATACATATGAAGCATGGAAACAAAAATAAAGAAAAACGAATCATTAAAAAAAAGTTTATCAAGAATACATTAAAAAATACATGTTTGTACCTAAAACATATTATTCAGAGTAGAATAAAATATATTAATGTTTTTAAAATCTCCTACTGTCATTATACTTCAGTGCAAAGATCAACATTAATTAGACAAATAACAGTAATCAGTTTTTAACTGCTGCATTTTTCAATTCATAGTGCAATGTGCAAAAGACATGGTTCATTAATCTGAGATACAGCTTTACTGGACAGGTTAACAGTTAGTAATTACTCTTTTCTGCTGAAGTCCCAATTAAAATCATGAAGCTCTAAAAGGATCTCCCATCTCATATGACTAATTGGCAGTATGCAAAATTATGAAGCAAGAGCAATGGTACATTTAAACATGTTGAAACAATATCTTTTTATTTCTGCAGCAGTCTGGGCAGAAAAGTAAGATTTAGATGGTGTGGGTATAATCAGATGCTGCTATCTTCTACTACCTATTACCTACTGTAATACAGAGCATTTGGAAAGGGCTTGGTGACACAAACAAAACTCAAGGTGGAAAAATCCCACTTAAATACACATATCTTCATCTATATACCACTCTTCCAAATTGCAAGTTTTTAACAAAGCAAGGTTTGGTTTCACCTTGTATTTTTAATATTGCACTTGATGTTTAATCATGCTCCAGGATTCCCCATCACAAACATTGAGGGACGTTCAAAGGAATTTGGGGGCAAAACTCTGTCTGAAGAGGTTTTGGCTTTTGCTGATCAACCCTCAAGGTGCTGTGCTAAGGCTGTAAAAGGGATGGAGGATGCAGCTAGTTTAATGGGGACCATAAAAAGAAACATCTTTCCTTTCCAGCTCAAACACTGTCCTTGCCAGAGGAATGGCATCATTGTTATATTGAACAAACAGGGCTGAAAAAGGGATTAAGCTGCATTAAACTTCCAACAGCTATAAATGCATACACAGTGGTCTCATAAATGACAGGCTATTGCCATAAAGGTCTTAGAAGGGGGAAAACATATTGCAAAGGAATTTATCAAACTATTCCTGCCCTACAGTGACACATATAGGAACAATAGAAAATCAAAGAGTTGCTCTGTATCATGTCAAGACCTTAAGACTTTGATGTAGTTACTACCAGAGAAATGATAACATGAAGTGCATTTATTTGTGGAGAGAATCTGACAAGCATATCTAAGATTTTTAAGACATTTTCTGTAATTGCTTTCTGAACTAAAATTAGCTTTCACAATTCTCAATTTTCCAAATTTTGTCCTTTTTTAATATCTAGAAAATTATTTATAGGGAAGAGAGAGTCTCCTTTTGCATTTCTTGGATGTCCTACAGGTTGTGGGAAGAAAAGCAGAAGGGAAGGGTAAGAAACTCTACAATGTTAATCACAAAAATCTGCTTTTGAGCAATGGGGCTGCATGGCAGTGATGGGTAACACCTACTTTGCACATCAGTTTACCATCCATTATATTTTTAAGTACATTCCTCTAAGTGCCATCCAAGGACAGTAGATTTCTCAATGAACACTGGTCACAAGCTTGTTGTGTGCTGATTTGACTGGAAATCCACAGACTGACCTCTGGACAGCTGTGGCAGTTGAGGAAAAACCTTTGGAGACTTCTCCTCCAAACCAAAAATCATCTTGGTTCAATTCTGTAATCCTTGCACAGAAAAAAATTTTAGCATCCTGCTCCTACATGTGCTATTAAGCTTATCAAGAACTGAATGTTCTGTCTCATACTTTTTCCTGTTTGCTGCCTGCTCATCTTCTATACAGTTTTATCAAAGAAAAGTAATTTGTTACGCATCAGCAGTTTTTAAAAATGGAATTTTTCACAATAGGATATTTGGACAATTAAACATAAGCCAGATATACTGCCAGTTCCCTGTACTAGATTTTAGCAACTTTTAATACAAATTGAGTGCATATTTTATTGCCAGATCTTGCTTACCACTGCTAAGAAATTCACAATGTTCAATCTAATTAAAAATGAAATTGAACTACCAATTCCCTAGAAACAAGGGCTGATTGGACTCAATAAGCTTTACTTAATTTATTTCAGAAACAAAATAATTGAATTGCTTACAGTCCAGAATAAAAAAGCTCCATTATTTGATGAGTATATAATACAAAGCCTTTCATATTGCTATTGCATTCCTACATCTTCAGGAAATACTACTCACTTCTAAATAAGCATGTAGAGGAACACTGTATGCATAACAAGTATCATTAAATATTCAGTAAACATTAAAAAGAAACAGGCTGTATGAATGTCCAGATGAGCAACCTCCAGAAAGCCAATAGCATTTCCCTGTTCACACTGAAACTGTTGTTCCTGATTATGTTTATGGTTATTCCAGTCTATGTTTAGACTCTATTACAGAGAGAATAAAGCTGAAGATCCATCATACAAAAAACAATTACACAAAGATATAATTATAATCTTGCTAAATCATCAAGAATAAACTGATTCGACCCTTTGTTGGATTTTATGCATTCTACCCAACTTTTAATCTAAAATCCACTGAACTGCCAACAGAGTCACAGACCAAAGTCAAATCTGCCAGTATCCCCTTACTTTTTCCATTCTTTTTTTCTTATTTACTTTTTTTTCCTACCACTAGAAAAATTAAGATCAGCAGATTGGATTTTCAAACATTATTCCCAGCACAGGGCACTTCTCCCCCAGAAAGCTGCAATTTCAGGTTCCCCTCACCCTTCTGCACCTTGTTCAGGGCACAAAACCCACAAAGAGCAGTATCCCCCTGGGGAGGTGGCTGCAGTTCCTCTGTGCCTGCAGCCACTCTGCTCACCACAAACATTTGGGGCACCTGCTCCCAACCTCAGGGGGCTCTCAGCTCTCTGCAATCTTTTTCTTCCCACTCTGGGCTCCAGCAGCAGGCTCCCAGCCTGGAGATACGCCAGTCATGGGATCACAGGATGGTTTGGCTTGGGAAGGACCTTAAAGCTCATCTCATTCCAACCCTCCTCAAAATATCAGCAAGAATAAGGAAAATGAGCAGAGAGAGCAAGGGAAATCCCTAATTTGTATGAACAGCCCTCACTGTGCCTCATATGCAGGGTAAACTCATAACCTTTGATTTTTCTATGGTCTTTTCTCAACTAAAGTGTAAATACCCTTGGCATACCTGGAATACGTGTTTTCCAGTACCAACACTGGAAGTTAGCAGTGCTGGAATTAAAATGGCCCAAGCCATCCTTCTATCTCCAAGATAAAAGAAAAGTTATGACTTTTCCAGCTCCAAGAGTGCAGCTGTTGTATGGGATCCACTAAGGCATCAGCAGATGCTCCCAGAACCCACACAGCAATCAGTCAGACATTTGTAATTAAGGCACATTTGCTGCCCCCAATTGTTAGATTGTTAAAACCATAGCTGCCTTCACTGGACCTGTGCAAAACCAATACCTATTCATTTATTTTATTATTCGCACAATTCTTATCCATAACTAGTACTGGAGAATTCTAGCCTTTTGCTTTGGATTTTTGTCAAGTACAAAACATACTCCCTGCTCAACTCTTTCCTGGTCTATTACTTGTATCCAAGTTTAATGCTTTTAAAATAATGCCTTGGATGTAATATAACACTCTCTTTTGAGATTGCATAACATTGCTATGTATTTTTAAATTTACATTTTATTTAATTTTATGTTTCCAAGTAGAACATCTAAAGATATAGAGTGTGCTATATGTAAGCCTCAGGGATATCTATATATCAACTAAGAAAACTGAATATTATTAATTGGTTAATGAATATTTTAGCTTCATTTATGGAAAAGAGCAGTGTTTAACTACTTGGTTAGCATGCCTTTAAGTAAATCAATACTCAGAATGAACTTATTTATCTTCCTTATTAGAACAACAGTCACAAACTAGGAGTGATAAAAGAAATGATCGTAAAGAATGTGCCCCAGTGCATAAAGTCATTTCAAGAACTATAAATATTAAAGAAGTTATTACAAACCTTAGCAATAAAAGTTCTTTATAAATTATATAAGTGATTTCTACTCTTAAGCTCCCCTAGAAAGTCCAAAATTAAAAATTAGGCTAGTCTTGATTTTGTTTCCTCACTGACATTTCAGAAACTAGAATTTTTTTTTCCACAAGAACTTATTCATGAACTGTGCTACACAGGACATATCATGAATGCATCTTTCCTACTGAACATCAAGGTTTAAAGTGGAATATGTAATAAACTGAAGCACCACTTAATATATAACCCTGGTACAGCACAACTGCGGGCAATCTACACAAAAGATACAAGAGCTGAAAAAGCCAACATGTGCAGCTTTTGTGTCTTCCTAGGTCCTTTCTTTTTCACTGCTTTCCAGTCAGCACATCAGTAAAACAGAGCTCTGCCTCCTCCTGTGACCTACTAAATAGCCCATTTCACCAAAATGAAATAGTAGAAAGAGCTACATGAAGGAGGTCCAAGGTTGAAGCACTTGATGAGAACAGGGAAGGCAGCTGGATTAGTTTGGCAGCCACAAAGCACTACAAAGTCATTCATTCACCAGCAGTTAGGTGGGGAAAAAAAAAAAAAAGCCAAACCAACAGCCCCCAGCTCCTCTTCAGTAACACCAGTCTACAATTAGTTCCAAAACATCAATCCAAAATTATGTCCTTCCCCTGTCTTAAAAAATAAATTGAAAAATATAAAATGTGAGAAATAGGTCTAACTTGCTGTCACTAAGATTTTTTCCATGCAGTGATTAGGAAAGGAAGACCCCAATTACAAAACAAGGTCATACAAGGGTGGTTAAGAAAGATGTGGTAGTAAAACCCTTGCTCTGTCACTCTTCTCAACTAGGTCATTGACAGAACATTATTTCTGTCTTTCTCTGACAATTTTTTCGGGAAGGGAAGGAAAGACCAAAAGAAAATATCTTTTGAAACCTTGTACATTAAAAACACTGTTCCCTCCAATGGGCCCACAGAAAAGATTTAGCACCACTTACAGCTTCTAGAACTCCACTAAACTTTCTAAATGACAAACAGAATACTGCAGTTATAAGATGAATGAAAAAGAAATACAATAAAACTCATGATCAATCAACATCTGTTACAGCACTGTAACTCCTAAGACAGAACTTGCAGAAAAAGTCTTTAAAGAATATACAACTTCACTCTGGGGGAAAAGAAGAAAAACTAACTGAGAGCCAACAAAAAATCAAACAAATGCCAAACCAAAAGCCTCCAACCTAAAAACCCAAATAAATGCTCCATCTCAACACCAAGTTACACTACAGGAATGAATGTATGGTCAAAGTAATCAATTAATGGTCTGACACCAAAATGAAGACCACAATCACAGGCCCTGATGTTTAGCCCAGGACAGAAATCTATAGAAAACCAAGGAATATTTCCAAGTTCAGAACAAGCATTTTCTCTTGCAATAAGTTTGCAAAAGAGACAGAGTGAAAAAAAAAACTCCACAAACAGAAATTTCTGTTCTCAGCCATTAATTTCTTCTCTTTGTCGACTGAAAGTGGTGACTAATTTTGTACTTACTATTGCTTCTAACTAAAAAGGTGAAAATGAAGCCAGTTCAGGGTTACAGGGCAAGCTTACTTCTGCATCACTTTTTAATGGAAAATGCATCTCTATCCATTCTGTTTAGAAAATTGGTAGTTACTGAAATCCTCGTGCCTAAGCCTGCATTTAACTGCATCAGCTTCACACCAAAGTAGCACCCTCAATGTCAATAACCTTAATTGGTAAGAAACTCAAAGTCAGGCTTTCTGACCTTTATTTGTTGGTCTCCTCTCTCAAATAACAAGTGACTAGATGAGAGGAAAGTGCCTCAAATTGCACCAGGGAAATTTCAATTGGATATTAGGAAAAATTATTCACTAAAAGGGTTATCAAGCATTGGGAAAGGCTGCCCAGAAGTGGTGGAGTCACCATCCCTGGAGGGATTTAAAAGATGTGTGGATGTGGGGACATGGTTTAGTGGTGGGTTTGGGGAGGGAACCTGAGGATCTTAAAGGTCTTTTCCCACCTAAATTATTCTGTGATTCTCTCAGGGAATAGAAAAATAATATACACATAATTGTTACGATTCTTTTTGATAGCAAATACTAAAGGTTAATCCTAAAATAGACAAAGTACACAAAGACAGTTAATTGTAGAGGTAGACACAATTTAAACAAACAGAGAAATTAATTAGTTCTCATCTTTCCAACAAGGTCCTGCACAGTTAAGATACTTAGAGCATCCTGCTCTTTTATATTACAGCAGGATGACAGAGGTTTTAAAATCAAATTTACCTTTTTGAGTTTTTGCCAGCATCTACTAAACTGTCCTTTCATACAAGATTTCTGAGGAGAATGATCTGTTCACACGACATTCCACAAAGATACTGAGTTAAAGAGGCAGCTCTGACAGTAAAACCCTGAACAACTCTTTGCTCCCAGTATGATAATCTTTGATTATTAGAAAACAACACTTTGAAGGCTGTCTTGGAAATGGTAATATTAATTTCATCTCACAGTCACTGATGTTAAGTTCCAGGCTTACCATTTAAGATCCTTTCAGCAACAAAGTAAGAGAAATTTTCTAGAAAACACTCTTTAGAGGGGTAATGTTTTCTGTTGGGTTTGGCTTTTTTTCCTCTTCAAGTTTAATTAGAGAACACGATTATTGTAATGTTAAAGACATCTTTTTTCCCCATCATTTACAAACATTTTCAGAGGCTAAACAAATCATCATGTAACATACCTTGACCATGAGACACCAACTAGCTTAATTCAGGAATAGAATAAAAGCTTAAAATTTGTTTGGGTGTTTTTTAAGGAGCACAGATTTGTTAAGAATTCATCACACTGTCTATTAATCTTGAGACCAAGAACAAAAAAAATCTCTTTCTAATACCCTTAAAGGGTGAAGACAAATGTTTAGCATGCAGGTGGTACCTTCAGAATTACATCAGTTACTCTGGGCTGTTCAGATTTAGATTGAAGATGGAATATTTTGTAGATCTTCCTTTTTTTCCCCTCATAATAAACGGTAAAGCATTAGCAGAGTTTTATATACCTGCTTTCCAATGTCCAATTCTATATCAAGAAATGTTTAAGTATCCACATAGAGGACCTCATCACCAAAAGCTATTGCAGAGATAAACAGACTCAGAACTGAAATATCCCATTTCACAGAACAGTCATGATTATAATTAAATTGCTCCAGACATATCCTCCACTTCACAGAGTCAAGACACCTATGATTGCAATTTCTAGGAATACCAGGGGGAAAAAATATTATTTCCTACTTGCTCTGCAACCCATCCTCTTCCCTTAAGCACGAGCTGTGCCAAGGAAGGATATCAGGCTGACAAGAGGGCATTTCTTACATGATGTCCTCACAGTGAAAGAAAGGAGCAGAGATTTTTCTGGTCAATAAGAACTTCTTGACAGAAGACTAAGCAGCTGATCTGGATGAGAGACTTGTGTGCACTTCACCAGGACAGTTCATGGTGACAGGATCTCAACAACACAGGTGCCATGTGATGGCCGTGACCTTATTGTCATGTGAGATTTTACCTGATCAAACACCGCCCATGGCTACTTTTGCTGAAGGGGAATTGTTCTGTAAAATCTACTGTGCAACACACTTAAGTATGGTTTTTATATTAAATAAAGGGAGTTTTAATGTGCTTTACCATAAAGTGGTGTTTTTCCATATCCTTCTGGAAACCTCACCGCATCAAGCTGATCTCTTTACTGAGAACGAAGATCTGTTGTATTTTCAAGCTAATTTGGATATGAAAACTTAGGGAAAACTTAGGTTTTCTTGAAATCAAATAACATACTTGTAGTTTTATTCTGTTTCCTAGTGAACAGAAAAAGGGGAAAATAGGTAATTTAAGCTACTCTTCCCCTGTGACCACTGGTATCACCAAGTGTTGAACAATTCTGCACTGTTGGCAGGTCAGAAGCAAATCTTATTTTCTGAATTTTCTGTATGCCTTGAAATGACTTCACCTTCAAAGAAAATAAAGCATATTGAGTGACAATGTCAGATTTTGTCCTTGCAACTTTCAGTGAATCTGTACAGTGCACACATCAAAGTTCATCCAGTCAGGTACACTTGCAAATAATAAAAATGAGTAAATGATCCTTTAAATTAATAACTCATTAAAATATTACACTTTTTTAAAGATTCATTTTGGACTTCCAAAGAGTTCAAGTTTTTTTTTAAAAGAATATATGGAAACAAAAGGCATTTGCAAACATATTCTATTGTATGTACAAATGCCACAGCAAAATAGATTTCTGTGTATGACAGTTTCACATACTTTTTTTAATAGTAGTATCTTAACCTTTCCTAATTGGCTACTTTTTAAAGAATAACATTACACTGAAAAGGAATGAAATTTAAATTAAATTTTTAGCCCCACTTTGCTGAACAGAGCAAACATCATCTTTTGAAGATGCTTCCACTAACGTCAGGTCTCAAGCACTGTGCAAGTAATATACTTGGACTTCTCTCAGGCATTTCAAACCAAGAAAAACAATAAATTCTGCTTGGAATGGTACTGATCTTAGGCAGGAAGAGGAGGCCAGATCCCAGCTCTCCTAATGCATTCCAAATGCCTTCCTTGTGTCTCCTTTTTAAGGAACATTGCAGCACCTTACCATGGTAAGGGACAGTAATTTCTACACAGATGCTCCAGACTAATTAAACTCTAATGTTTCATAAAGATTTCCTCATCCTGTAATCCAAGAACGGCCTGAACTAGCAGATTTTGCCTTACCTTTTTTCCTTATACTCTCTAATATGAGAAACAGGAATGGGACATGCCCAGGTGGTTAAGTGGATTAAATGTTATCATTTTTCCTCTGAGATTACAGTGAAAGCCTGACTGAAATGAGTTGTCAGGTCAGTTCCCCAGTGGACATTTTATAGCATAAACCCATCACATATAACTGAATACTGATATAAGAGGCAATATAGTAAATTCCCACTCTAGGGAAAACCAAGATTGACTCAGAAGTGAAATATATGCTTCCATCTTATTGCAAGGGAGGTCTCTCCAGGTCACCTCAAGGTCACCTCTGAGGCTGTGTGCTAAGAATTCTCGTGTCTGCATAATAACTGACAGTGGGAAAACGTAAATAACAGGTTCAGCTGTCAGTGCAGGCCCTCCTCCAGCCTTCACCAAATGCAAACACTCTGTCCTCCATCTAAAATATTACCTGTATCTCCACATAACTGAGCTGCCCTGACAGATCTCAGCCCATGCACATTCTGTGGTTATTCACAATTACAAGGCTTTCCTGGGCAGCTTTGTGAGAGTTTGGGTTTGTTGGTTAAAGGTATTTTATCTGATGAAGAGACTGATTTTTGGAGAAATCTGAAGTGTACAAGTGATGTGAAATTTTAAACAAATAATGAAAAATTGCACTAGTTATTTGAAACAAGCAATGAAAAATTGCACCTTAAGTCAATCAAGGAAAGTGGCCCCGAACTTTTTTTCCTTAAGGTTCCAGTGACTGTGATCATCTGATTTTTGTTTTCTTTCCCAATGACCATAAGGAAGTTCAAGAATCTTTTTATTTGCAACAACCCTGATTGACTCTATATATCAAAAAGCATCCCAATCAAAACTTAAAAAAAAAAAAAATCAAAACACAAAAAACCAAAAAAATCTCCAACAAAATTATCAATTACCTTGAATGAGCACAACTCCAAATATGGAGAATTGCTCTCAGAAGAGTATGTTCAATACTAAAAATAAACAAAAAAGCACCAAGAAAAACCCCAGAAGCCAAATACAAAAACCAATCTCACTCTAAAACATGAGAATGCAGCAGCATAACATATAAGGGAAGCTGCCATTTTGTTAGGCCTAGATCAAGAGAAAACAACATAAGTCCAACTTTGTTCCACATGTTGTTTGTGAATTATTCACTGAGACCTAAGGAGGAAATTAAAATGCCTGAGTTCTCATATTAAAATGCACAATCTTCTCCTGTTAAGTGAAAATATGTTCACTGTGGTAGAATTGCCTTCTGCACAGAAGGTTAGTTTAATGTTTTGGCAATCGAAACAAAATATTCCAAGTGGTTATTGCTGTACTTGCAAAGAAGGTGCCAATTACATTTGTAATGATGGACTTGGTGTTTTTCTTTTCAAATTCATGCACAGGCATCAAGAGGCCCAAATGGCTAAGAGTGAAATTTTGGCTTTGGCGTTCCATGGCATTATGCAGTCAAAGAGAAAATTAAAAAATATAATGCTAAAAGCCACCTCTTCCCTCTCCAGGGAGGACATGCAGTTATATATTTTAACCATCTATGCTCCACAAAATCCAGCTACAGACAATCTGAAAGGAACAATTCAAGTAATCCCAGAGAACAGAATAAAAATTTTACATAGGCTGGTTATTATAGAATGTACAATATAAATATATATCCCTGGTTCCATGGATGCCAATGAAAAGATTGGATCTCAGCATTCAGCATGTCCATGTTTCTACTCAAAGCAGAAACATGTGATCATGCGACAAATTGTATTTGAACAGGCAGAATTCACATTTTCATGCAGAAATCACAAGTGTTGATTTTGTGAACCAGCTCTCAGAGTTGAGTCTCTAAAGCACAGAACCAATGCAAAAATCAAATCAAGGTCTGGATATCCTTAAGAGCCACAAGGCATGAAAATCATTCTTCAGTTGAGTAATCTGTGACATCCTGGTTTATCAAATGAAATACTGATTCTAGGAATAGAACTGTTTACTTCTAGAATCTCCTAAATCATGTTTTACATAAATACTTTATTCAAGAATAGTGACTTTTGATACCTTTCAACCCAGTTTCTCAGTTCACAGATATGTAAATAAACTGATTACTATGAAACATTCTGAAATGAGGAGAAAAGACTTAAAAGAGCTTAAAATGTCAGAGAAGAATCATAACTTCTCCTTAATAAAATAAGAAACCAGCAGCTACTATAGAACATGCCATACAAGTGAAACCCACTACAGAATGAGGGCAGTACTTATATAACACTTGTTGCCTGAAAAAGATGACCTTTTCCTCTGATCACTATTCCAGAAAATATCAGATATAAGCAGGATGCACCATGCTGGTCTCTGTCTCTCCTCTGCAGAGCTGTTAGAGGGGGAAGTTCTGAAGATTTCTGGCATTGCTTCACCCAGTCCAGTGGCTGACACTTTGAAAGAGCCCTAAGTCAGGTAGATCTGTTCTGGCAGGATGAGATTTTATCCATTCACCCCTCATCCCTCCTCAAAGCTCCTTCAATTTCATTTCCCTCCTTTCTCAGCTGTTGTTAAAATGTGCTGGAAAACAAACACATGAGCTGGGAAAAGACTTAGATAATTTGTCTGTCAATGGCCCTTTTGTGAAATCCAAGCTCAACTAATGCAAAAGAGCAGCTCAATTCTCAGCTTGGGTAGGAAAAATAATTCCCTACGCAAGCAACAAAAGAAGGGCCAAGACCACAAGCAGAAGTATGACCAAGTGCTCTGCAGGAAGAGCAAATGGAAAAGGTTTGGATTGTCTGAAGGAAAGACAAAGTTGTGTTTCCCACTGCCCTGCACACAAGCAGCTGATCGTGTGTGGATCCAGGGTGAGGCAATGGATATCTTTGCTCAGCTCTGCTTCTGAACAGTTGCCTCACAGCAAATCCATTTCACTTGACTTTGCACCATTTATCAGGACACAGCACTCACACAGTAAATTGGATGATTGCATTTACTACTCACTTTTTAAGGGCTTGATAAAATAGAAAATTATGCTTGAGTTTCACACCTCTAAAATCAGACAAGGGCTTCACAAGACCCCACAATGAATTCTTTATGAGTCAGCCAATGTCCATGTTTGAATGGAAGCCACTTAGTGTCTCACTCAATTTTATTTCACTAAAAGGAGGAGATCTCCTATAACACTTTCCCCTCAGGAAAGAGCAATCCATTATGGGAGCTGGACTAATTTTTCAAAGGATACATTCAATACATGCAGCAAATGTGCAATTAAACAGCCAATTGAGTATATGAATATTTAGAATCACTTCCCCAAGAGAAATTTAAGTGGTTAGGGTTACTAAAGAGAACAGGACTATGCACAGAGTCAAATCAGGAAGAATTCAGTGTTTGATTCACCAGCAGGACTTCAAAAATTTCTGTACTGACACAGAAGAGAAAGAGAGAATAGGAACTACAGCTGGGAACACAAATCTGCAAACCAGCAGTGCCTTCTCAAAACATTCAGGGAAAATTGTGTGGCATCAGAAATGCAGAATAATCAATACCTACTATTGGTCACTAGCTTACATTTCTCCTTGTTTACTCTGCTAATAGCACACCTCTCCTTCCATGCAATCAAATCCAGGGGTTTGTAAGCGAAAAGGAAATGATTAATAACCAGAAGTCCTTTTACTGATGCAAACAAAATGTTAATTACTCGAGAATATTGACAAGTTGTGCTGTAATTATGCTTCCTTCCAGATATCAATTGCTTTTCTCCTACCCCACCCCTTATATTCTTCTTACTGCTTACAAGGGCAAATTACTTTTTCCCATTTCTACTGTAAAAAGTGGAGTGAGAATTCCCTCTTTAATTTACTGCAGTGCACTTGACTAAGGGGATAAGAGAGCAAATTTTTGTCAACTATTTCATACTCATGTGGACAGATACAGATTGGATTTATAACTGCACTGGCTCTGTTTCACTTTTAGGTGGCACAGGTCACAGTACATCATCCTTCAAATGCTGGATGAAGTTGGAGGAAAATTGACATGCTCAGCTAAAAATTATTGTGGAAACTAACAGCCCTCTAGGAACTGAACACAGGAGCTCACTGTGACTTGGTTCCAATCAGAAATACAAAAACACTGTTTGGGACTTCCTATTTGACTGTTTTTTTAGTCACCAGCTGTAGATTTCTCAAGTCAGTGGGACTTCTTGATTTTCTTTCCCCTAGTACCTCACACTGAGGGGAAAATGTATCACAATTGGTACTTTCCATCTTTTTGCACCCAGCTATGTTTAAACTAAGTTTACCAACAAAGAATTAAAATATGGCTTCAGGATGAAGCATTAGGTCATAAACCTGTGCAGAGAAATTTGGTTTTTTAACTCTGGTACATTTCCTCAGTGGGCTGGGGTGCATTTCTTAGTCCACCCAACCCAGATCAGATTTATGATATGGGGGCAGGGTGTCTCCAGGCTTCTCTAATTATTATGGTTTGTTCCTTCTGTTCAAAAGGAACATGAAAGCACTGCCATCAGTCAGAGCAAGAGGAATATAACTGAGAACGGTGTCTGCCAATGTCTTAAATGTCTCACTTTCTGATGAAGGAAGGCCAATGGTCTTTCTTTGAAACAAACAAAATTTTTCAGTATTCACTGAAGAGCAAAATAGCTTCTGCAGGATTCCATGAATCAAAAATCAGAAAGAGATTCAGAAATAATCGTTCAAAACACAGGACTGATGAGTGTGAAACCTCAATTACATGAACACCTTTTGGGTAATAATAATAATATTTTTTTAAACGTTTTTTGAAGGCCTAGGTAGAATTTGCTTACACAGAAGTAGAGAAGAAATGCAAAGGGTCCATTCCTTAGACTGTGTGATACCTCACAGATTAAAGAGGCTGTTTGAGGAAGGGGAAGGTTAAGAACATGAGTACACTAAATCTAGTCCTTGGGGGAAGAGAAAAAGGATAAAGAATAAAAGCAACTAACTCAAAGGAGAGAATCTCTGATAAATTCAGGGGAGACAAGGGCTAAGGAAAAAGGATCACAAAGCCACTAGTGCTTCCTTCAAGACAAAATAAGAATTAGCATACCCTGTAAAAATACAAACTGGCTACTTAGCAAACTCTGCACCAACAATTTGAATGAATCAACCTGAATTCACTTTGGACTATCAAAAGAAACTCAGGATTTTCGGAGTTGAGATGAGATTTTAAGAGGGTGGTGAATTAGAGAAAACCTGAAAAACACGATGCTATAACATCCAGTGGATGTTACTAGATAATCCCTTCAGATCCAGATCCCCAGGTACAGTTTTACATGTGTCTATGATTTTTATTTATACTGCCTATATCTGTGGCTTGACTTTTTGAGAAGGGCTTTAGGAAGGGATATAATATCATTAAAAGTCCCATGGCACTCATATGGGGAAATGTGTGTATATAAAGACTTTAGGAGCCTTGGAAAAAATTTTACCATCCAAAAAAGATCACAAAAAACCCCAACCAAAGCCCCAGTGTCCTTAATAATGAAATGCATATCAAGTGTTTATGTTCCCTTTAAAATGTTTGGGGTTTTACTATAGTTTTTATTTGTATATTTATATGCACACACTGTATATATGTATATAAACATACACACATATATTTGTTTCTCTCTAGGGAGGGAGGAAGGGATGGAAGGAATGGGAGGATCCTCGTTAAATGAAGATTTACAATGCAAGCTATCATCTTCACCATTGTATGTGCTAGCCATAAAAAGTACCAGAGGGAACAAGGAAATAAACAATGTAGACATTGTAGAAAAGTGAAATTACTTTTTCTAAAGTAAACTTATTTAAAATTAACACAGTTGTTAAACTGAAGCCCTTTTGCAAATTACCTTTATTCTGGGAATCTTTAATATTTTCTATTTAGCAAACCCTTATCTATAAGGTCCTGCCAATAACCTCTGCATAAACATCCAAGTCTCCACATTCCTAAACTTTTATGACAGTTAAAAAGCAATTTTATGAATATTTATGAAGGCACTAAATTATTAAAATAAATACAGATATTTACACAGTAGAACAACATCTTCATATAATGGATGTGGAAAAAATGCTAATATGTGAACATTTTAAAGATGAAGTGGTTTGGCCTTCAGGGCTTTTGTTACTCTATTAAAAGTTAATTTAAGACAAAAATTATGGCTTTTTCACGAATTGCAACCCCTAAAGATTAAATCATGATCAAGACACACAACATTTTTCAAAAATTGAATCTGGTAATGACATTTCCAGAGGCTGGATATTGAAACCATTGTGCAGTTGTCCCTGAAAAAGCCTCCTCTGGTTTCCTCAGCACGCTCGGAGCAGTGGCACACACTCAGATGGGCTCTGGGGCACAGGAGCTGGGTGCTACCAAGGTGCTTTTACCAATCTCTCTCCCATCACATATTTTTCACTATTAGGATAAGTTATCTACAAACACCGTGGGCAGCTCAAGGTGTTCTTTCTCCAGAAGGTGCTCTACACCACAGGAGTGATTTGCCTAATCACAGGTAATAAACTTCACCATCTTTCAGCAGCCACATTTATAGACCCTCCTGGAGCAAGGACATCAGGAGGCTGCTCTGACCTCCTGTGACTGGCTACTCAACCTCACCAGTGACCCCAGTAACCAGAGTTCCACCAAAACACAAATTTTCCTTCTAGCCAGGACACCAGGAGAGAGCCACCTTCCATCTCAAGGTATGAGAAAATGTGTTCTTTTCATGGCAATTCCCTCCAGAGGTTGTGCATCACTTCTCTTCTACATTTGTCTCATTTCAGCTCCCTGCTTAAGAAAACTTTTCTTCTTCCTTAATCCAGCCCCCTCTTTGTTCAGCAGCAATCCAGATCTTACAATTGTCTCAGACTAGTCACAGGAGATCCCTTCAGGAGCTGTTGGAACAGTTTGAATTTTTTCCTTCTGTCAGTTTTCCAGCACTGTGAGTTATTGTGGCTAATGAGACCAAAAAGACTTGGTTATGCCAAGTTCCCTGTCACGTGAGTGCTCCCCAGCTCAGCCCCCTGCCTCACTCTGACTTGCTATAGGAAATTGCCACTCCAGGTGCTGGGTGTAGTAAATTCCTGAACTTTCCAGCTGCATTTGAAAAGGATTTTGCCTTTGCAATACTCTTGCCTGCTCCTTGAAGCATTTCTACCATTCCTTTTCCCTCACTTTTTATATTAATCTATAATAGTCTTGCTCACTAACTGATCTTAGTGAGCAAGATCAGCTGCAAATGGTGAAAACCCCTTCTCAAGCCCCTGCTCCACTCTGATATTTTTATATATATAAAATACATAACACATTTTAATCTTCTTTTTTTTAACATAGCAATGTAAACTCCTAGTTTTTTATTTTGTTTTGGGTTTTTTCCCTCCCCAGAGTCACTGCTCTTGTTGATACCCTGCTGTAAAGGTAGGGCCCAGGTTCTTTCTCTTTATAGCTGTAATTTATGATGTGGCTGAGGTAACACATTCTTTGTTTGAAAAGGTCCAGCTTAAGGGATCAGGATGTGTCTCTGTGGCTCTGGACAGGTGCCACTGCCAGGGCTGCTGCCCCTCTCATCCTGACCAGAAACCACCTTCTGATCCAGTGGAACAGAAACACAACACTCCCGGTGAAATCTGAAAATTATATCCAATTGCAAAAATTACTCCAGGTCAGATTTCTGCAAATCTTGTTCTCACAAAGCAGCTTAAATTTATGAACCTTACAGAATTTAATCAGAATTACTCATGTTTAAGACTAAACTGCATATTTTAACAGCACATTAACTTCAGGCTTTTCTGCCTACTCCAAATTCCTTGTACATTCCAATTTCAAATTATTCCAAGCGCTGAACTCTGTTGTTTTCAGTGTCTAAAGATATGAGAGATGGGCACAGCCTGAAAGACTGAAAGTACAAGCTCCAAATTATTTTCAACCTTAATCCTCCCCCAATTTTGTACCTTATCCAATCCCTAGAAACTAAATCTACACGGCAAAAATACTGTCATTTATATAAGTGTATTTCCAAATATTCAAATTTCCATCACTTGGACTTAGTTCTGTAAATTAGCCCCTTGAACATGAAGCTCTTTTTTACCAGCACATCTTTTCTCTTAATATGATGTAAAAACAAAAGAAATGTTGTTCAGTTTTCATGGTGATTTTTTTTCTGCCAGCAGTAGTTTATTATTTCTTTCAGGTTTTTTTCCAAAGGACTCAGCAGAGAGAAAAAGAACAATCAAACATTTTTTAAAAAGCAAATTAAATATGCGAAAGGGGAAAATAGGAAAAAAGAACACATGAAAAACAGCAGTAAAGAGAGAAAGACAAAAAGCATAAATGTGCAAGGGAGATACAACTGAAAAATAGAGACATAATTAGAAACTGTTATGAAGATGGAACCTCAGTGCAGGGTCTATAATAATAAGACTCAACTCCAGAGTGAGATACTTGCATAATATAAAGTAATAATAATGAAAAAATTAAAGGAAATTAACATGAAAAATACAAGTTAAATACAAAAAGTGGAAAGAAACCCACTAAGTATATATGTTTATATAGCCACAGCTCTCTTATGAACTAGTGCTCTGTTTTAATGTGATGTAAAACCAAGCACATGGAAGGCAGAGATAAGGAAAATATAGGGAGAGGGAAGTATCAGCTGAAACAGAAATCTGAGACTCAGTAAGTACAGAAACATAAACATTAGGGGAGAGAAAAAGATACAAAGAGTGGATTCAGCAGAGAGATACTGGGCTCATTTAAACCAGCAGGACTTGCAGCTTAAGGCAATATTTCACATCAAATATTCCTTAGAAAAGGAGAATCTACTTCTGATAATCTTTCTCCACCTTTACTGATAGTTACGAGCAAAGTAAAGCTCACAATTATTCCACGGCCAAAGAGACACAAATTATATTCTAGAAAGGGGTAGTTTACAGGCTCAAGAAAAATGGCAAACCCTCTGTGAGGAGAACATGGAAAGTAGGTTTGGGTGGTTGTAATTTCACCTCAGACCCTGAGCACACATTTGAGTCAGTCTCCTGATCACACCACACTTTGCTTTGTGCTGTGTAACAGACTCTGAATGTGCAAAACTGATTCTTTTGGAGCTCCAGAAATGTAGCTGATGCACCTCAGCCATTTAACAGCCCATATTTGGGACCAGGCTACAGCCAACCCACACAAAAACTCCTGAGATGTGCCTTGTCCTCAGCACCTTCTGGTTTTCTCTTCTCCTTCAGGCTGCTTGGTAATTCAGACACAGCGAGTGTTCACAGGAACGCAAATTGGTAAAAAGTCCATCTCAGAGACAGTGCTGCTACAGCAAACTTTACATCTTTATCAAATCCCTGCTTTATGAGCCCTGATTGCTGTTTCATTGGCTTTGTCAGCAGTGAGATGCAGGATCAGATCTATTGCTGGAAATGATGGGCAACAACCGAGTCCCAGCAATGACAACTGACCTTTCGCAGGCGCAATTAAATTGCATCTAAATAATTTAAATAAACAGCTAAAGCTACTCAGTTGAAAATGGCATTTTTATTGAGACAAATCTTATTCCTGTAGAAAAAAAAAAATTAAGTGGTTATTTTTTGAATCTGTATGAAGTCCTGGCTGTGCTTTCTATGGCCAACAGAGCAGGTCCCGATTTACTTAACTGCAAGATCTGGAGTCACTGCTCTTTTATAATTGCTTTTGTGAATTGGGAATGAATTGTTTAAGCATTTACTGAGCTACTATACTTTCTGTATTTTCTGAAAGTCAAACCAGCAATTTTGTTTATAAGATATTTGCAACAAAAGGCAGTTACTGGATGTTTAGAGTTTAAATGTGGTTTATATGTTGAGTGGTTTATTATGTTTAGTGCAAAAGTGGATTAATGAGCTCCTGCTCTGTGCTCTCTGCCAGAGCTGGGGTTGGAGAGGATGGATACACATGCACCCATGTACACTGTCTCCAGACACAATCCCTCCTGCTTTATTAGTTCTTTCAGTGATTTCTTTGTTTGTCAAAAGGCTTCTAGTACACCCAGACAAAATACAGCTGAGTACTGGGGCACTGCAAAATATACAGAAAAATAAACAACTCTTAACACATAAAAGGCACTTCAGAGTGACATGGGTGAGTATTGAGGAAGAATTTGAATGTCAATAAGTCCTGACTTATTGGGAAAAATGGGAAACTCTTTGTTTTTGTATTTTGAAACAGAAAAAAAAAAAAGGACAAAAAAAAAGGACAAAAAAACCCCCACCAAACCACCAAATAAATAATTCAGCTGATGGGTAACTAACCTTATAAAGCAAAGGAGATTGTCCGAGCTTCAAAAGTGCAATTTTTTTGGTCACGTTTGTGATGGCTTGAATCCGGATCAGGTCTTCCATGGTCCCATACTGGACATCAACAAGCTCTGCCTGCAAAGAGGGGACAAAAGTCAGGCTACAGTTACAGCCACACATCACTGAGAGTGCTCCTTGCATGGAAACAAAGTTGTTTGCACAAGCACAAGCATCTGAGTCCTGCAATTGCCTTACCCCAACTTCCAATCAGCAATGTCTGTAATAGCAAAGATCTTGAAAGTTCAATCTGACAGATAATTTTTTTGTGGTTTTAATTCACAATTCATAACCTATGATAAACTACACCCCCTCTTTTTTCCCAGTGGTTATAAGAGATGCTGATTCTGGTGAGACATTCCCCTCATTAGCTACAGGAATTTATTTAAAACTGTGTAAAGGATACTAATTCAGTTCTGTTTATTTTCTTTAAAATAATTAGAGTCTTGTAAAGTATTTCAGAGAATGAGTGATTTTACTGGTCACTTCTGAAAATACACAGGTAGCACAAACTCCACCAATACACAGTTTTATTTTGTGACTCCTGAGCAATCTTACCTAACTACTGAAGTATTTTATTTTAATCCATCAGTTATCCAAGCATTATACTCAGATAACTACAGTGATAACAGACTATGCTCTGATGTGTATACTTTTCCATTAATACATATTTTTTAAATTATTTAGAGTCACTTCGATCTAAAAGTGTTTAGAACATGGAAGATTTTCAGCTCTTCCGTTGGGACTCTGCAAGAAAATATAGAACAAGTTCTAAGTTATTTTTAAATGTCAAGCACTGGCAGTAATGGAAAAATATTTCAAGATGAGTTTTCAAGTATTTTTTTAAAATATAAAATTTAAGAATAACCAAGGGCATTTTTCTCATACATTTGTAGCAATAAATTCTGGTGAAAACAAAGTAAGAGGATAATCAGTCTTGTACATTACTATTTTAGAAAGTTATGAACCGCTCAGGACATCATTGAGGACATTCTGGAACCTCTAAATCTGTACCCAGTGCTCACATAAAACACAAGTACAAAAAGACACAAGAATATTACATAAGTGTTTAAAAATTAAAATAAGAGGAGCAGTACAAGATGGAAAAGTTTTCTCTTTCAGTTCAGAGTAACTTAAGTATGGATTCATTGCCAAAGGCAACAGTTCTGCTTTTGGGTATCCCTACACAAACTGTTTAAATTCTAGCAACAGTTGTTCTGGATGTGTAGGATGTGTGAAATTTTAGTAGATTCCTGAACATGGGTATTTTAGGAAAGTATTTACCCTTAAAAAAACTGTATCTGTGTGAGTTTGCATCTCAACATTCAAGTTGAAACCATACAAAAACTTTGCCAAGATTGCTGTCTTTATAAATTCTTCAGAAAAGTTTCCAAGTCTGCAATATGTGATCAGTGCTGTACAAACCAAGTATGTGGAAAGGCCAGCCAAAGTTATAGACATTTCTGACTAGGAAAACATCAGATTTAACACCAAGTAATGAAATGTAGAACAGGAAAGCTCACACTTCACTGTTTCTTCTGAAATAGATGGGGGTTTTTTAATATCTAAAAAACTAGAAAACTATTTAGCCAATATAATTTTTTCCCATATTTGAAAAGTAGGATAAAATCAAGTAAAGATTTCATACTAGGGAAAGGTATTTTATGTTTTACCTAATCTCATGCCTCCAGTTTTAAAGAATTACCTCAGATATGGAAAGAGTATTTACCAGGGTGCGCAAGTTCATAATTTTTTTACCTCTTTCTGCAGCTCTTATCTTTATTTTAATTTGTACTGACACATATGTCATTAGATACAATGGTTATTAGTGTCTCAGGAGTCTTATGGCTTGAGAGGTTATGGGAGGCTATACCTAGGTTGATTTCTAGGGATTCCTCTCTCCAATTCCTTTGGACCCCATGCCTTCCTCACCTATTCTCCAAAGCAAAAATCAGGGCTGTCATTATTTGTATGAGAGAAAGCACACTGACTTTTCCTGAGGCAAAATCAATACCCAAACATGAAGATCATGAAGATCGTTTGCTTCTGCAGGATGTCTGTGTGGAAATGAGCTCCCTGCCCATCTACATTCATGTGCTGCTGCTCTGCACATCCCTTTGGCTCTCTGCTTCTCCAGGGTGCTACCCACTGCTCTGTAAACAACAAAACTACATGTTTGCACAATTATTAATGTGTTTAGCAACTGCCCTTGCATGTTCTTAGTTAATTTATGGATGCAAACTGCATCTTCAAGAGAGGCTCACTGGTCTTTCCCAGGAAACATGTGCCCAGCAGACAGAGACAGAAAAAGGCCCTGCAAAAGCACAGCTCATTTTTTAATTATGTGGAAAACAGAAGTTGACTCCCTGCTGCCCCAAACAGGCTGCAAACCATGTGCTTTGCTTCAAATTTTAAAAGTTGGACCCAGTGCCAAAGCTATTAAGTACATTCATGCATTGAGAGTACGTGTAAGAAATTGCATAATGAAGGAGCAGCTGGGTGTAATTGAACAGAGTGTTCATGGGCTTTCATCACACATCTTCCACATGAAATACAGATATGTCAAAGCTCAAAGGTTATCATATTCTGGAAATAGCATGTATAGCCTAGCACCCAGAGGTCTGCACAGCTTATACCACCTTTACCTCGAGCTAAAACGACAAAGAAAAAGTGAATTAAATCTTCTTTTAAGTCAAACTACACATGGCTCATCTCTGGCAAATGAAGTCAATAATTCACTGGAAGAGTTTAGAACAAAGTTGTAACGTTTTGGCAATACAATCCAGAAAGTAATAGGTACACATTAAATTATAAAAACAGTTATGCAAATTATTCTTACCCCTTCCTCTATTCTGCACCCTTACACTTAAGTAAAATTTGTAATAAAAAGCAAAATAATCTGCAGTATTAATAAAATCTCATCAATACAGTGCAGCAATACTAGCTCAGAGTAGTTAGTTTTGGTTTTATTTAGTGGACTGGGGCTCAACTAATTGGGAGCCTAACTTCTAATATAAAATTAAATATTGAATAAATACAACCTCAAAATAATGGTGAAGAATCCTATTGAATCCAGACATTCCACCCTCCTAATAATCTATTCAGAAGCTAACAGACCATTTATGATGCATGAAGGCCTGTTTTAGTCACAACATTTCTAATACCTCCAAAAATGAATAAAGATTAAATTTCCTATTATTTCTCATTTCTGTTTTTAGAAATGCTTTCAACATGACATAATCCTCATTTTACACATACCAGCTTTTTGAAAAGTGAAACACCCCACCCCCAACTACTCGTATTTGATAAACTGCTTTCCTGTGGTAGGATAATTCTGCTCAAAAACAAAACAGGACTCATCCTTTTATCAGGTGCCGAAAAAGAGCACTTGTCTACTTGGTTTAGCTATGCCACAGTAAATCCTCTTACCCTAAAACTGGGAAACTGCTAAAGAATGAGTTGTTTTATCCATCTGAATGAGGTACTTACTCCTCGAATCATTTCAAGCTATGCTGTTTGAAAGATATGACTATTTAGGAGAAATTGTGATGTGCATTGTGGAGTTCAGTAGTATTCCCCCATGCATGAAATGAAGTAGGGGTAGGTAATAAAACAAACATTTTTAGGAAAAGTAATTATTTTATGTTAGGCAACTTATTAGTTTTCTAAGTCCCAAGATGATGCTCAGTGAGTTGTAAACATTCCATCTTAAAAATTCTAACAGAATCTCCCCCAAAACAGAAAAGACAAATACTCTGAAAATGCAACAATCAAGACAGTCAGGGATTTTTATCCTAATTTCTCCTACTTATCTCCGAAATGAAACAGAAAAAAAGAGTATACTTCATCCAGTCATGGATGACACAGAAGAAAATAGGTCTTGCAAAGGAAAAATACGAATAAGTATATGAAGCAGGTGGCAGCTGGGGTCTTGAAGATGCTGGACACTATTTTTAAACCTTGCTTTCTTGCAAATTCTGAGGCAATTAAAAAGAATAAGATAAATAAGTTAAAAATAATAACAGAAATATGTTTGTTTTATCACATTCTCACCAGCCCACTTGACTGAGGAGAAGGATTTAATAACAGCATTATACATCTGTATCAACTCACTGCCTGAGAGACACACAAGGCAGAGATTTACCCACAAGGCAGCAAAAAAAGACTCAGGGAAGACACCATTGTGGGAAAAAAACCCAAAAAACCAAACACAAAACTCAAAGGTGGCACACCCAGGAAGGGATGTTTCTAACCACCAAAATAAGGATGCAGTCAGTGCAGATAAGAAAGCAGCTCTTAAACTGAGCTCTTAAAAGCTTGGCAGAAAGCAAACCCAAAGCAGCATGGCTGTGCTGAAATGAAATGAAATTTTCACCACAGAATGGCTGTGGTGAAAAGTCCTCTCCTCTTCATGCTACCTGTTGGTAGTGCCATAGTTCACTAACCTCAAATTATGGTTTTATTAAACTATATATATTTATTTTATCAAATACCAAGCTCCTGACCCATATTAATGAATGGATTCTACAAAACTATGGAGCATCTCAGGCCTGTGGAAGCTGCAGGTATGAAAATGACACAGTCAAGCTCATATTCCCATATTCACAATTCCTGCCTACCCACCAAAAGGTTTCAGAAATAGATTCCCTAAAGAAACTCCAAGTATTGAATAAAACTAAATATTTAATGTTAATAAATATTGTACATTCCTTAGAATTAGGGCAATTTCTCCAAAACACACACATGTAATTCTAGAAGCATCAACCTTCTGTTCAGACTCACTACATCCCCTCCTTCCATCCAAGCAAATGCCCTTCATTTGTCCTTCAACATTCAGCTACTATTTTCAGGTTGTTCACAAAATAAAGGCAACAGAAACATCCCATGCACAATCAATCACAATTAAATAACCTTCAACTAGTCATCCTGCCTAAAATAAAACTCCAAAATATATTTGCAAATTGTATCTGAGAAGGCAACAGTCTGCAATCAGGACATGAGACGAACTTTAATTAAACACATCGCTATAATTTATTTGCACAGCTCTGAAATTGAGGCTGAAGGCAGCATTCAGCAGAGCATAAAAGTAAACTCAAGCTGGTTGTAGATCAAAGCTGGACATCAACAAATGTGAAGAAAGCTGCAAATATAAAACTAGCTGATCTTTAAAATTAGAGAAAAGGAAGAAAGAGAAGGGGAGATAAGGGAGCTGTGCCAAATCCTTTGTGGTGTAAACTCTGTTATGCTTTCTGACCAGAGCTGTTCCCATTCCAGCCAAAAGCTTCCCTCAATAATCAGGGAGCCACAGCTGTGATTGCCACCACCAGGGTCCTGCTGAGCACACCACAGACGAAATACCCACCCATAATTATCTTTTATATCCTTACTGTATTTCTACAGAAATGTTAATATCCAAAGTTGCCTTTCAACCTTTTTCCTTCAACTTGGTTCCAGGCAAGAAAAGTGGCAGAGTTTTCTTGCCTTGGTTCCAGACAAGAAAAGTGTCATAGGCTGTCTGAGCCGAAAAGTAAATAATTATAGATCTGGATTAATTGAAGATTATTTTTCTCTCTTACAAGACTAAGAGGTGCTTCTGACCAACAATGTCAGGGAAGATTTAAATCAGGGAACTTCAGTCTTGCTATGTGTTTTATCTACAAGCCCTGGTCCTCAAACAGATTCATGACTTCTTTTCCTCATGCTTGCTAGCACTTTATAGAGGCTTTCTTTTCTTTGCTTCAGTATTCCTGCTCCCACAATAGAATTCTGGAGCATTTCAATACAATATGACTCACAGTGCCAGCTTACAGTCAGAAAGGGTTCTTCTGTCTAGGTTTTATTACATAAAATTGCATGCTGCATTACAGTGACAGCTAAAGCTGTAATTTATTCTACAACAAGAGAAAAAAGAGATGTCCCTTGACCTCAGCTGGATGGAGTTTGGCCTTGCAGACAGAGTTCAGTCACAGACACATTTCATGTTCAGCCTGCCCTGGTCCCACCTGTCCAGCTCTCACAGCCCCATCACACAGGGCTCTCCTGCAGCTGCTCCCACAGCTTCCTTTTGCTGTTGCAGGACCATTTTTGGAAAGACACTGAGGTTAAACTTGTTTGCTTCCCTGCTTCTTACAGTTTATTGCAAGACTTTTTTCCTCCCAACTCCGAGGGAGACGGAATCAAGATCGAAGCCTTTTTATAGCCTACAGAAAAGAGCTCTCCTGTATTTTATGGTTACAGAGCCCCAAATAAATCTGAACTGATACAACTCAGTTCTCTTTTTTTTTTTCCATTTTCTTTTTTCTTATTTTAGTTTTCATAACCCCCAACTCTGTTCCAAATCATACCCTTTGTGTTTCCCAAAAGGCAAAGCTAGTATTTAAATATTACTTCTTAACTCATGATGCCCAGCAAGATATCCAAACAACATATTAGGGTAGGTTTTCTTCATATTTTCTATTTCTTTCTAACTTTCTTACTCTATTTTACATAATACATACAAATCTAGCTTTTCAAGTTTTTGACATGAAACATTGTTATTTTCAGACACATTAAACTGACATTTACTTATTTTCGAATCTCTAAGAACAATGTCTTTTGTTACATAAAAATTGAAGGACATGAGATTATTAGATGCCTAAAATACTATCAGAAATATTATTTCAAACTTTCATTAAGCAATGCTGATTGTCACTTCCCTAGTGACAAAATTTTATATCCTAATTATTTTTTCTTGCATGTGTTTAATATTATTTATATCCCCTCTTTTTAAGAGTTAACTACAAGGCTATTTAGTAGCATTAGTCCCCAAAGCATAAAGTCACATTGCTCATACTTTCCTAAGAAAAAAGAGTAATCTGTATTTGCCAGCCTGCTTGGTTTAGCTTATTCAGAGGTAATTATTCATGCAAATATACATTTACAAATTACATAGACTGAGGATAAACTAAACAAAACAGAATTACTCAGCTGTGATGTGGTATTTGAAAAAAAGAAATAAATCATAAGCTACATATGTACACAGGAAATTATAATGGTGTGATTTAAACTTGGCCTTAAAATTTTCAATGAAAGGGGTTTATGTCAGAATCCAGTCCCATTGTGTCTGAACTCAACAAATTCTCAAGGCTTGGTGGAAATTTCCTTGGCTTCTGTGAAACACAGGGAATGAACACAAGACATCCAAAGGCTGCAGAATGTCCTCCAGTCATTTATATCACCCTGAATTGAAACCAGGCATTTCCAGAGTAGCGACAAACATTAAGCCCTTAGAGAAGAAGCTTGGAGCTCACAGAAGTGTCTAAAAGGACTTTATCCACCCCCAGGCTCTGCAGGACAGCTGTGGCAGAGATGGATCCAGCTCAGCTGGGCAGGGGAGGGACCAAACTGAGCTGGGGGAGCTCCCTCCACCTGCTCAGAGGCTCAGGTGAGCTGTAGGAGCTGTACCCACACACCCAGAGAAGTAAAATCATCTCCTGTCTGAAATATCAGCTCGTAAGAACGTCCTGTGGATGCAAACACCAGCACAGACAGGACGAGTACAACCGGACTGAAACCCTGCATGTGCTTTGGAAGCTAAGTAAAACCAATATATTTCATTTTATAACTTAGACTGCATTTGATATTTTAATTCCTTAGAGACAGGTGCTTCAGGTTTGTCCAGTTGAGTCAGTTTGGCTGCATCAAAACAAAATGTCCAGACAACAGCTTACAATCTTCAGTCTTCCAACCTGGAATTCATGATTCAGAACTGTGCTGGTTTTGGCTGGGGTAGAATTAATTTTCTTCACAGTGCTGGTATGGGGCTGTGTTTTGGATTTGTGCTGAATGCAGGGGTGATAATGGAGATTTTTTTATTATTATTACTGAGCAGAGCTTGCACAGAGCCAAGGCCTTTTCTGCTTTCCCTGCTCCAAGTAAGCTGGAAGTGCCTGGGAGGTGACAGAGCCAGGACAGGGGACCCAAAGTGACCAAAGGGACATTCTGGATATATGTAACAATAAAACAGATATCTGCCTCTAAGAGTGAAATATTCATTCATATGTACAAGGGGAGGTCATCCACTGCATGCAGGGAACACTTGAACTTTCAAAAATGGTGGGGAGAACTCTTATTTTCTGGATTACAATAAATGATCTTTCACAAACTACTTACAGCCTTTTCTTGGCCAAACATCATCCACTTCAACATAATCAGGGAGATGGCCAACCATGTTATGATGCAAACACAAATCTGAGTGTTAAAGCAGCATTTGAGCAAACAATTTTCAGAAGCAAATATGCAGTTGTGAAAAGGAAAATGACATCTTTTCCATCTCCTGTGAATTCTGTTGTTTTGAGTCATTGCACAGATTTATAGGTCTCTAAATTACATCTGTAGAAAAAGGACTGGGAAAAATAAGTTCTAAAAATATATTCATATGACAAGAAAAGGACTCCAATAAAAACAGCAAATATAAAAACAGCCTGAGTAATATCAGATTCAAGTGGCCCAAATGATTGACCAGGACAAGCATCCAGATATAGAAATACAGCTGTTTCTGAGAACAGCTCTCCTCTGTGATTAAACAAGAATATTTTTCTGGTTTTCAGCCACCTAACATTTAGAAGCAGACTTATTTCACAAGAAACTTGTAGTGTGTCATTCCTGCCTCACAGATAAGAAAATTGTACAGGGAAAAAAAAGTCCTTTTATGTTTCAGGCTTTCAAATTTTGCTTTTAAAAGTGAATTCAAGATTTTGGAGTTGATGTGCATCCTACATTGCCCAGTAATGTAAAGATTTTACATGGCAGCTCCATTTGGCTTTTCTTTCAGAAACAGCTAATTTTCATGTTGAAAATTTTGTCTATAGCAAAATTAGTAGTTCACCTTTATCCCATGTGTTTCCAAAGATTAGAGTGAAGATTCTCCTGAACTGTGCCAAATTTCACACAGATATTTTGAACATTCATCTCTTAAGTGTGGGCAGAAACCCCATAGAGATTTGAGAACTTGGTTCATGTGCTCCCATAGCAGGGATGGAAAAACCTGGAGAAAAAAGAGGAAATTCCATGCAAAGGACAGAACTCAATTCTTTTTAGAGGGGTTCCCATTAAACCATTCATCTTCTACAGTGGCACCTCAAAAGAAAAGCTGGAAAAAATTTTACATCATCTAAAACATATGGGAAAGTCTGAAGAGACTCTGGAATCTGGACGGGAGGCTTGATGGGAGGAAAGAGCAACCTGGCCTGACATCACAGAATTGATTTTATTGCTTAAAGCAAAAGCTTTGCCATCAGTGCAGCCCATCCAGAGCTCTGGAGCTGGACAGAGCTTCCCTCATCTTCCACACAGCCTGGAATCCAGGTCAGCCTCTCCCACAGCAGCACAGAAGCACTCAGTATTATTGCAGCAATACCATTTGATGGTTCAATTCCCAACAAAAGCAGTCAGGAACATTGTTAGAGAACTATCAGTTACCACAGAAATCCGTGCTCAATTCCCTCTTTTCACCCCTTCTGATCCTTCCTGCCCCGGATCCTGAACAATCAACAAAAAGAAACTAGGAACAGGGAGCTCAGTGTGTGCTCTCATAACTCTGATTCCAGCACAGATTGCCCTAATGATCCATCTTCCTGCAGGCACTGGTGCCTTTCCTTGACTTTAATAAACACAAGAGACTCAATTCCAGACACAAGACAAAGAACACACAACGGTCACCATTAGCAATGTCCACTACTTTTACCTTCTGCTGAGGGGATTCCCTCCATATGTCTTCAATTGCCTCTACATTTTTGGTGTCTACTCCATGAACATTGTCAACAATTAATCTACAGAGTCCGCAGAGAAAATGGAACAGTTGTGGAAGTTTAATTCAGGCAGAGCAAGCCCACAGCAGCAGTGAGATCATCAGGGAAAAACCTCAATTCAAAGGGTCGATAATATCCTCAAAATCCTGATATCGAGGATGATTGATATTATCCTCAAAATCCTGAGCCTAACTCTGTCCATACTGATATAATTTCTCATCCTAGATTTCAGTTTGTGACTTTACATGATTATAATGTCCTACTTTAGCCTCAAGACATACGAGATTTAGTGGTAAAAGGGCAACATGGACAAAAACACGATAAAATTTTCTTGAATCAAATGTTTTGTTAGGAAACTGATGCATTAATTCTTTTTCCAGCAACATAAAAATTTCTAGAATTTTCCTCCTAATTCATTCCCTAAAATATCCCCCAGGTGAAGATTGTGCCTGGCAAGCACTGACCTGCAGCAGGAGCCACATCCCTCTTGGATGAGAAGGCAGCAGGAGCTTTCTTGCATATTTAGCAGCTTTGCTCTCCCTTAGTTGTAGCCACTGCCAGACCTCCTCCATCCTTATTCACCTTTCTGCCCCTTCAAGGCACCAGAGTGAGGCAGTGAATCCTGCAGCAGACAGGACTAACTCTATATGGTAACATAATTCAGTGGAAGGAAGATAAATTCCTTGAAACACCTTCTTTCTCACACACAGCTGCTCTTGGGCCAGTCACAGCCTGGTGATTGATGAGGCACCTTTCCTTTGAACTGCAGAGCTCAGGAACACCAGAAATAATTGTGAGAATAAAACTGATAGAGCTCAGGATTAATTCACATTAAGGCCCTCTAAATTAATGAGATAAACACTGTAACTGATATTCATTTCATGAGGTTAGATATTAGATTTATTTATATTTAGTGGGAGAGACAGCACATCAGACAGAATAAAAACCTAGAGATGTCTAAGAGAGAAGACCAATGCATTTTCAGCTTTATTCACTTTGCAGTATTTTTTATTTATTTATTTTAAAAGAGATACTTCTCTCCTGGGATTGCAGTCGGTAGGTGGAGGTTTAAATGCTGTATTTCCAAACAGATTTAAAAGGGAATTTCTGAACAAAAGCATTTTCTCAGGACATTTTAGTCCAGCCAGTGAGGAGGCTCTGGCATTTTGACAGTTTCCATACACAGTCAATGCACTTCTGCCAACAGCACCTGGATACCAAACCTACACTTGTCAATGGCTACTGTCTGGGCCTTTTTTTTTTTTTTCTTTTTTTAGCTTTTCATTCTTCTTCACATTTTTAAGAATTAAATTATTATATATATATTTCAACCCGCTATATCACAGCAGCACTTTTTTTTTCAACCTGCTCTGAAAGGTTTCAAAAGGTATTTGCTTCAAAGGATTTTCTCTGAGAGTCATCTTCTTCTTTTTTTGGTCTTTCCTACTACCAAGGCTATGTCCAGATTTAGAGCATTCCTCAAAGCACTCTCCAGAGAGGTACATCCTTTGCTCTTTAATACCAAAGTTTTTTAACAAAGTCAGGCACACTGCAGTTCTCACCAAATTATTCTTATAATGACAGCTTCATCCTTAGTTTAGGTTACATTTGAAACCTCTCAAGGATCCTTTTTTTTTTTTTTTTTTAAAGTGAGAACTTATTCCCACTCTTTCATGTGCTCATCTTAGAAAATATTTGGACTTCATATCACCACATCCTAACACAGAGATAAGAAATCTTCAGACTTGTTTTGGATTTTCAGTGCTACTTTCATTTCAAAATATTAAAAAATATTTTAACAATGAGACAGAGGCTCCCACAGAAAAGCATGCAATGAACTCATATTACTACTCTAGAAGAAAGTAGGTTTAAAATTTTGACAAAATGTTGTCCAATGCTGACTGCAGTAGTTGTACTGGTAGGTAGAGAGAACTCCTAAGATAAAACACTGCTGAGGCTTCAACTGGTAAGATTTATCACACTTCATTGAAAATTAAAATAAGTGCTGATTATTTTCAGCTGCCAGCTCTAATTCACAAGGCACAACCATATTTAGATTTTTTTTCTCCTCCAGTTTAAAAAAATAATCAAGTGAAGTATGGCAGAAGAGTGATTTTTTTGCCCTTTAAAAAACAATTTGATGACAGCAATTGTAACCCACATTACCATGGATGCCTTATGCCAGAGCCTGCCAGGGTCAGAGCCCTGAGCCCATGCTCCCAGACACACAATGTTTATGCTCACTAAAATGGAATCTGCCTTCAACTACAGAAGCTTTTCTATTGCTAATGTTCCTGAAGAGATTTTAGGACTTGCTTCTCTTCCCGAAAAACTAACTTAAAAGAATGAGAAGCAGCAATAGTTTAATCAATATTGTACTTTACAGTCACTCATAACTACCAGAGAACTGAGCAGCATTTTAAGCAGTTCTTTATTGTTCATGCATGAAGCTCCATTTTTTTAAACAATAAAGTTATGTAAGTAGTTTTAGGGACAGGATTGAGTATTATATAAATACAAAAATATTTTGTTCTTGTTCTTATATCAGTTATAGTTGTTTCTTATGATGTTTTTGTCATAATAGCAATGTTTTAAAAGCAGATATTTACTTAATAGTCCCTCTGTTGAAGGAAATTTTTGTTTTTTACAGTGTAAGCAGGATTCCTTTGAGGCAGTTTTAAACCTCCAGAATACTGGGGAAATTTAAAAGAAAAAGATCCCTAAAACCCAATCCCAAGAGCTCAGAGCACAAGAAGCTTTTTACTTGAAAATTCCTCCTCTGAGTAGAATTTTGCCTTTACAAACTTAAACATAGAAGAAAGCACAGGTATGTTTTTGGGAGGCTCACATTTACTAAGAAGGTGAAGAAGAAGTTACAGAGAGAGAGAAGATGGCACTACCTAAAAATAACATGACTTGGGATTTGGCAGAAAGATTTCCACTTGACCAGAGTACATTTGTATCATTTGTATTGAGGTTTGAACCAAACACCCTTTATAAAGAGTGGGGGTGGAAAGAAGCCTGACTGGGTGGGCACCAGCCCAGGTATCCACTGAACTGCAGAGGTGATGCCAACTCAGTGGCCCTGATTACACCATAAAGATTAAAGGGAAAAATCCTCCTTGGAGAGCCATGCAATTGCACAAATTTCACTGCTGTTCTCTCACACTGACTGCTAACAGACAAAATTAACTCTGCTTAGAAATGATGTAATTCTCATTTATTTCAATCGGAATTCTGCTCGCACTAAAACCTAAAACAGGCACCAAATACTCTTCCTAAGCCCTCAGGGTTTGCACCCGTTAGCTTTTACCATGTAGTTGGAATACAAATAATTGTTATGGTTCAACATTGCTCCCTCTCTAATATTGTACAGAGGCTTTACTAAGAAATGCCTTCAGCTGATTCTGTGCAGTGGCATGGAAGTGCTCAGTGATCTGTTATGTCTCGAGATATCAAGATGCCTGACCTTTTGCTTTTTTATAACTTAAAAAAATCTCATTTATTATTAATGGTATGATTACTAAAATGCCATTACTAACATTTTATTAGTAAAACATCAGGACAGCAATTATAAAACAGCAAAAGGCTCTACAGCAACAGCATTTGCATCTTTGAAACCCTACCTTCAATGACACAAAAATCTCCCAGCAATATTAATGTGGGCTTTGAGCACGATGAACTACTATTATTTTTAGGGAACTGTACAACTTTATTTATTAATGGTTATGTGATATATGCCAGAAAACTGACAGGATGTTCTGCAGGACATCTCTTCAATGATCGCTTTTGGAGCCCTTGCCTGCAATTTTAAATTATATAACCTTCACATTGCATTTCACAGCTTTCTATATGTAATTATAACGGAGTGGCAGCTATGCTGTAGTTAGTGTTGAATGTTGTTTTCTGCTTAAAGGTCAAGTCTATTCTAAAATCCATATTCTTAGTGAGATTGTCTTGGAAAATTGCTGTGCCTACTTGGTATGCAGAGCAGTGGTCTAAATTATGATTATTTGTGGAAGAGGTTTCGGAGAAACTCTTCTATAAATAAAAGATAAATAAAGCTGCACTAAAACTTCTAAATGTTACCAAAAAAAAATCACATGATTCTTCTCATTTGTGTGTATGTGTTACTCAACCTATAGCCCTAACCATCTGCAAAACTGATTTCAGTTGCTAGGGATTCATTTTAGCTAGTGCATGTCTCTTCAGAGAAGAAATCTTTAAAAATGTTAATAAAGATAATGATGAACTAAATTTGGCATGCCTAAAAGAATTAAATGCACACATGTATCAAAATTCCCTCTAGCTCGGTATTTTGCACCAATGTGCCATCAAAAATGACTGAAAGACTTAGGAAGAGATGCTGCGATTATTTAATCTAAATTAAATGCACTCTCTGCCTTTGGAATTCAAGATGTGCTAGTGAGCATGCTGCAGAAGGCTCATTTAGAAATTCTGCCTGGGGATAAAAATAACCTAGGAAGATTTTAAAATTTTCTAAAACCAACCCGCTGACACCAATCTTAATTCTGAAATATGGTTAAGGAAATTACCACTGATTAGCTGGAGGGAAGAGAAAAGATAATAAGGGTGCACTAATCACATTTCCAGCACAATGAAACCGAATCAAATGAAAGCAAGCTTTGGGGTCAAGGACTTCCTGATGCACTGTCCCCTCCAGAGGAACTCCAGACCTTTTGGTGCAGAGATGGAAATACAGAGAGCTGCCAGAACTGGGCTGCAGACCTGAGCAGGGAGGGGAGGGGACTGTAGGACACACAAGTGGGGACTGCAGGACACGCTCCTGGCAGGAGTGGGAAAGGTTAGAGGAACAGGCAGTAGAGGAGAGGAAGACTCCCATCTCCCTGCAAAGAACCTGGGAAAAAAGGGGATGGATAGGGAAAGGAGACATCTAAAGACAGCCATAAGAAAATGGAATACTGGACAAGCAGTGGGCAAACTCCCTTCCTTGTGAAAGAGGATCTGACAGCAAAATCTGAGTCCTGCTTCCCTTATTCCCCTCTTGCCAAGATTGAAGAATGATGGGAAGATGACTGAGTGAGCTTAACAGATGGGCTTGTACATCCCAGATTGCTTCAGGTTGCATTAATCTCTGCGGTGGGTTCTCATTTAGCTGAGAAAATGTCACCAAAACAAACGAACCGGAGCAGACTGAGACGTGACCAGCAGGTGCAGAGAATCTCTTCTGCACGGTGTGGGTAGAGGCAGGCAGGCAGCATTCCCACTTGTCTGCTCCCTGCAGCCCCTCCAAAACTCATCAAAGATACCCCTGGCTGATTGGGTATAAATGCCTCAGATCAGCAGCAGAGAAATCAATAGGAACTGGGAATGTGGATGATGGCATGGAAGTGAGGTGACACAACAGAGGAGTCAAAGCAGTCAGGGGACAGGGACAGAGCAGTGGCCAAAATACAAAATAGACATAGTCAGGTGTTGGGTGGCCAAAATACAAAATAGACATAGTCAGGTGTTGGGAGAGCTGCCTTGGAGATGAGCACAATTAATTTCTGTCCATAAACCCTCAAATAATCCCTGCCTGCATCTGCAACTCCATTTCAAGAACATGCCAGTACTTCTACTCTTGCATCCTCTCCTGGCTCCTGAACCAAAACCGTCCTCTCAGTATATGAAAGCTCCAGGAAAGAAACAGGATGTTTTGCTGGGCTTGCTGAGACAAACCTCAAACTAGAAGAGAGGGGCAGCAAATGAACCAACAGGGATTTGGTGCATTATTCCAAAAGAGGCAGAGTAGTGAATCAGGAGACAATGCCATACAACAGAGGACACCAAGTACCTCAGTTCCAAGTATGAAAGCAAACTTAGGACTGCCAGAAGTTCCTTAACACTTCCATAAAGTGAAGAGTGAATAAATTGAAGGTGAAAGGAAAGTGAGGAAAACTTCAGGTCACACAAACATAATTTCAGAAAATGCATGAATCCAAAGCAAATACCATTTACATTTTGCTTTAATTAGGCTGTCCTTGAACGTTATTCCCACGCACCAACCATTACATCTGCTAGGACTATTTACAGTTGCTAAAGAAACAGGGGAGGGAGCAGACAAATATTGTGGACATGTGTTTGTTCCAGAAGCTGCTGCACTCAGCAGAACTGATTGAAACCAACTGTTCAGTGCCCCAAGTGCCACCCAGGCTCCTGCAAGCCCAAATGTAGCCCTGCTTCTCCTCTGGTGCACTCTGGGATCACCACACCCCTGTCACACGTGGGCTACTGACACCATTTACCAGAGTGGAACTGAAGGGGGACACCAGATTTTGGGGGTTCACAGGCCTCTCTCATCAGCTCCTGCTGATGTTCCCCATCTCAGCCCCCTCCACTCCCCAGGGACAGAGCACCCCCACAGCTCCTGGATCCCAAAGCTGCAGGAGGCAGGAGCAGCACATTCGGATTCACCACACCACCCTCACTTGGAGACTGGCTGGATACCGTCTGACAATGCATTTTGCTTTAATGCATAAATTTGAAGCAATGTAATTTCCATTTATATGTGCACTCTGCTGGCCAGAGCAGCTTTCCTGTTTTTATCAAGCAGACAAAAGGTTTAAGCTCCATAAAAGGTGGCTGATATTTAAGTTTTAATAAAAATATATTTCAGGTATGTCATTCTTTCCTTAGGCTGACCTAGCCTACAATATATTATTTACATAACTGCTGCAATATCTATTTCAAAAGTGACTCGACAGCCCTCTCCAGAACTGTAAGCTGCCCTGCCTGTCACCATGATGGGTAAACACTGTCACCTTTTCACAGCCCAATGAAATATAGAGAACTAGTAAAGTGCACCATCCATCACAATGGCACTAAGTAGGTTTTTGAAGTAGATTTCAGATCACAAATGCTCACATTTTTACTCACAAATGCTGTTTAGACTGTTACCAGAAAGCACAAATTGGATGGCTCATATACAATGGCCGTATGATGAATGGACATGACAGGTGGTCAAAGAAAATGAGTCTTGCTGTTCTACAAATAACCTTGTCAACATCAAAGTGGAGCTGTAGCTCTGCTGGTAGCCAGACTGCAATAGCTTAATGGTTTTATTTGCTTCAACTTCTAGCAAACCAAACAGACAAATGAGATACAATGAAGCAGCGGCATTGAGGCAGTATTAGCAATTCAGCCTTGATTAAGTGACATATAATAGGAATTTTCTGCTAAGGATGAGCCACATTTGAAAGAAAATTATTCAGGTTATGAGTAGCTGTTATAAAAATACCTGTTCACAGGAAAACCCTCATGATTTTGCAATCACAAACCACTGCAGGATATCCAAAATACGCGACTTGTAGTTCCACTGCAAGCAATCAAGTCACTTTCTGATGGCTGAGCCCAGCAACAGCCACCACCTGCTACTTCTAATTTAAAGTTTTTCTACTTCCATTAGTTTAAATAGTAGAGATTAGTGTGTAGGATTGAAAGTCAGGAAGGTTAGATCAGTACCAACTTACCTATAGCCTAAACAAATTGGGAAATCTCCCTTTTTGGCAAAAACTCTAGATCTAAGGACATTTCAGGTAGATTTTTTGAAGAACAGAAGAACACATCTCAAGTTCTGTGAGGGGGCTGAGGTATCTCAAAGAACTGACCATAAAATCATGCAGAGAGTCATTCTTTGGCCCCAGTGTAAGGCTGGAGTTTTGCCAAAGCCAAGGTCCAGCCCCTGTGATGAGGATGGTGTGTGTGGTCCTCATTTCTGCTGAACTCATAAGAGCAAAGTGCCCTGGAACATAATGGAGAGTGGAGCCCGTGCTGCTGGGAATAACAGTAGCGTTTTTTCCTGGAACATTGGATTTCCTTCAATCTGATGAATTTGTTAGCACCGCACTGACATTCATTAAATAAAACCTCAAAGGTCACAACCATTCCTCTCTCTGATTACAGGTATTCTTACTAAGTTACAATGAGAAAATAATATTAAATATGGAGTTTTTAAGTGATATGAGAAGGCAACCACATTCATTATTACATGGAAAAGTTAAAGCATGTATCATGCAAGTTAGAACCTCTTCTTGCCTACTTCATTTTGCTTCTCGGCAACAAATTTGAAGTGGACAGAGCCCCAGAATGAGGCTGACAAGACTCAGCATGGAGAGTAGGCATGTTTAAATATTAAAATGTTCACAATCTGTTCCTTTATGGTCTGTAAGTGTTCTAAGCCATGAACAAACATGTCTTTTAAATAAGACACAAAGCAAGATAGAAACCCCCCAGCATCAATATAATACAATATTTTTGAAAGGAGGAAGATGACAATAATGCAATTAGCAGTGAAATTGCAATTTTTTATATTTCAGAAATATTTTTTAAGATTTGCACTCTCTCAGCTAGGAAGGTAAACAGAAATGATGGCTCCTTTCTGCACTCTCAAAATATTTAGTCAGAAGCTCAAGGAAAACAGACAGAGAAGACAGTACACAGGAAAAAACAAGATAATCCAAGATCTTATTTCACTTGGCAAGTAACAAATCCAAATAGGTAGAATCTTTTTGCTGACAAAACTTCCTAGAGTAACTGCAGTAAGATAAAACTACAAATCGGTGTTTTCAAGAGGAAACAGAGCAGATATGTCAACTGAATTGTCACAGAAGAAACTATGTGAGATCCACAATCGTAATTCAGAGGCTCCAGGTATTAGCCCAGCACTCCCACCAGCCTCATCCCTCCTACAAGCATCCCTCAAACCAGTAGCACTCGTACATCAGCAAGGATAAAGTGAAACTCCAGACACAGCTTCCAGATTTTGAAATGTGCCATTTCATAAACAGATACTTAAAAAATTATAGACATTGTGTAATTAGATTCGCATCGATATATGTGAGTGTATATCTATATCTATCTCCTATGAAGTATTCATAGATATAAGGTTGTAAGGTTAATTAAGATAAGTACAATTTGCAACATCATAATTCACATAAATATGCTTATTTTAAGGCTGGGCATTTCAGCATATTTTCAATTGGATTTGATGGTTTTAGAGGTCTTTTCCTACCTAAATAATTCTGTGATTCTGTGTGTAATTTTCCAGTTAGGCTCAGTAAAAGCTGTTGTTTCCCAACTCTATTTCACCACAAGTGACAGAGACAAACGACCACGTTACCTCAAGAGTTCCTTTGGCAGAATAAGCTGCGTATGAGTACAGGAGGTCTTGGCTGTGAAGTGTTTTGGGGTCTGTGCTGCACTGTTGTCCACTTGGATAAAAGCATTCCCCACTGTTTTGCAGAGTTACTGTGTTTGAAGAAGGGCCTGGCAGGTCGAGCAGAACGGAGTAATTCACCAGCCGGACATCCTCCAGGCCTTGGGAACGCCACTGACCCTGGATTTTCGCTGCAAGGTCTGCATCATCTTCTCTGGAGAACTCTAAAAAATCTCTGAAAAGAAACCCACACAAGTAAAGTTTAGTTTATTTCCCATCGGGACTCCTGTAGCTTTGTATGCATCACTGCATGACTTTATTAAAAACATATCATCAAACATGCAAAAAACCATACAACTTTCATATTTTCTTACTAAGTATGAGACAAAGGCAACAGCTTTTTGGGAAATAAAAGTAAGAAAAAAATGTATGTATAGGAAGCATATCCAAATGAAAAAAAGAATCCTATAGAAATTATCACAGTAACTGTTTTAAAATCCACACGTCATTTGCTTATCAAATTTCTAAGAGAGCATAAATTTAACCAATCTTTAAAAATGAAGAAGCCAATCTGAAGTCACGTCTCAAGGATGTCAGGGAGGGCATTGGTTGTAATTATATAGTTATAATTACATGTTTGGCTTAAATTCATCAAGGAAAGGATATTTACTAAGCAGAATGGAACTGCTCCCCCAGATGATGTGCTCACTGTCAGCAGGTTCTTCACATTTCCTACCTGCACTGAAGGATTACCTGAGCCACCAGCCTGGCCAACATAAGAGGCAAACATGGGAATTATTTTGGCAGTACCCACTGATGGTCAGTGAGAACTCAGGTTGGTCTGGGCTGGCATCACTTTCAATACTGGCTGGCACAGGGGCCACAGGATGAAGGCACCAAAGGACCACCCTCCTCCCCAGCACATGCCAAAGGATTCCAGATGCTGAAACTATTGCCATGATACCTTCAGAGGATGGGACTGCTGAAGGAGCAACTGAAGGTTTCCCCTACTTATGCAGACGAGCAGTCATGTAAGCAAAGAAGGACAGAAATAAAATTTATTACTCAAATAAAAAGCACTACCCACGTGCAGCACAAAAAGCTTATGGAATATTTGCTGAATTCTGTGAAGTTGGGTTTTTGGGGATTTTGTTTTGTGTGTCTACAAAGCTCTCAGGACTGAAAAGAAGATTAAGGATCACAGATGTATGATTTCCAAGCACAGAGATACTGACACTGCCTGAAAGCCTTGTCCACAACCTCCTCTTCACAAAAAGGCCACTAAACCTAACTGCTTGGAGGTCCTCAACAGAACTTCAAAAAACGCCCTGGCAGTCTTGCACACATCAAAAATAAACAGTTGAATAATGTATAGTCTTTTTAAGCAAGCAATATGTATCTGAGAATCCCACCAGGTTCTTTCCAGGTGCCCCTGCAATATCCAAAACCAGCTGCAGTGCTGCAGGTGGGAAGCTCCTGGCTAAAGATGCTGGCACTGCTTCCAGAAGGGGCTGCACTGCCCCCAGGGAGAGCCCCAGCAAGCAAAGCTGATGGTGGAAGACAAGCACAAGGGCTCCCTTCTCCACCCATCTTGTGGTTGAACATTTGAAAAATGAACATTTACTGCCTAGGCAACATCAAGGCCTTAAAAGGGCAGAAAGTAAAATTGTAACACCTATTACACCTAGAAATGACCAAAAATTACCTACTGCACTGAAATGCCTAATGCCCATCATCAGATTACATGGGCAGAATGATTATTTCAACATGCAAAAGGCTTTTTATAAACAAGACATATTTTTGTATAATTTTTTTTTTATAAAATATATTTATTCAAAGCAATATGTTGTATCCCTGGCTTCATTGCTCCAGCAAGGCTGTTCACACACAAAGTTCAAAATCTTTACAACAGCACTGGCCTTATGTTGGGACTTCAGGGATCCTGTCAGGAACAATAACTGTCTTGCAGATTTAATGTTTTTAAATTATCTAAAATAAGTCTTCAAGCAATCTACAACACACAGATGACTTAATCCAATCTGCAGTATATTACAAGTTTCCAATTTCATCTCCTGTGCCTGCTAATGTAATGACAAACTTGGGCAGTGCAGAAATACAGAAAGTTGTTTGATTAACACAATCATTAATGGAATATCTGCATTTCCCTCAGGTGATAGAAACATTAATAGAAAAAATAATTAAAGAAACTTATCCCAGGCCAATAGGGTTATGGCACATTGTAACCAGAAGTATTCAGTCACAATAAAAGGAAATAAGCATTGAAAGAGGAAGATACAATAAGCAAATTGCTCCCTTACTAATAGAAGTTACTTTCCCCTTCATAATTAAATCAACATGTCTTTGAAACTTTTGTGACAACATTTCTGATTAAGTTATGGAAATAATCCCACTCACTATTTACTCCATAATATCTTTATAGCATGTTAAAATCAAATTGCAAATTATGAGCATACATTATTTTACAATAAATCAGCACATATTAGACCACTTTGATAAATCTTATGAACAACACCAGGAAATTTTTTTCTTCCCAGACTTATTACAATAGCTGACTTGCATTTGCCTTTGATGCTGACTGCATGAACTTAAAAGTCAGTGGTAATTGAACTCTTTTTTTTTTTTTACATACTAATTGCATAACAAGCAAAATATGCAAAACCAGTATCTCCTAAACCCAGTCAAATTCATAAAATTGTTAAGTTTGGCAGTTCAGCCTGGAAGAGTATCAACACTTCACATGCACGTCACAGTTCTTCTTTCCAAATGCTCAAATTATTTAATTCCTAGAATTTACAGGGCTCAGGGACTCCCAGAGTGGATCTCAGCAGTGGGGAGGAGCAGCCCCTCCGGGTGAGGATGTTCTCAGCTCCCCAAGCAGCTGCATGCTTAGAAGGAACCAATACCAATGCAATTGCCAATTTCCATTTACAGCACTGCCTCTGAGAACTTCAGCCAAATGCTTGACTCCCTTTGGTCACATTAAAACGATGCTTCATTCAGGCGTTTTTTCAGGTTTATTCAATGGGAATAACAACAAAGTTTATGGGCACATTTCTGTTGCTGTAAATTTACATATTCCAGTGAAGTGGAGCCACCACAGACTGAAGACTTGGTCTCAAGTCAGAATCAACAATAATAAATGTAAAAATGCCAGTCTGAACGCTCCTGTGCCTTTATAGGATGCTCTCAGAGATTTCCATAAATTCCTGACCTTTACTTTCTAATACAGATCAGTATGGAACTAATGTACATCAGAACAGGACATAAACTCAGTTCTTGAGCATTCTCTTCCATCTCAAAAGGCTCAGTTCCTGAACTCAGAAAAAAACAGGTAAAATTGCACTTAAAACCCAAAAAGTTCACCATACTTCTCTTGAATAAGGTAGAGATTTCCCACTTTGATGTGATGAAAAGATCACCACTGTTGAAGATTCAAAGTCCTTAGCCTAGAGTAATAATTTTAAATATGTTGAAAATACATCTGTAATAATGCCAGTGGTTCTGCAGCCTCTGCACCATCAGAAGGCTATTCTTCACCAGAAGATTATAAAAGATAAATGAACACGCACACAAAATATACAAATTTAATTTTCAATTTGGTAACCATGGGGAACACAGACCTGCCGTGCCTTAATGGAAAGTCATTTGCTGGAACAGCACTTTTTGACACAGCTTGCCAAAGGAGAGCACAAGGTATTGCAAATAAGCCAGCCGGGACACTGAACCACCACTCAACAGATACTGAAAAATTACAACAGGTCACTGCAACAACCAAGAGATGGAATAATTTAGCTGTATAACACAATTACTTCTCAGATAACCCTATTAAATTGCCATAAAACCCCAAGAAAAAAAATTGGAATTGCAGAAGGATTCTACAGATTCAATCTGAAAGATCTACAGGGACAAAAATTCCCCACAAATACGTAAAACTTCAAGTGTGGTTGGTTTGGTTAGTTTTTTTCTTTTTGGATTTACCACCTGTACTGAGCATGGGGAACTGCCTACACTTCCTGGCCTACTAAGAAAAAATAATCTGAATTCCAGTTTTGCAGAGTTAGATGTTTAAGTGCCTTATTCCCATATTTTGACTGTAAATTTCCACTGTTTTCTTCCAGTTCACCAAAATTGTTCATAAAGCAGCTTTTTAGATAAGAGCTAACAACAAATGCCATTTTGGAATTTTTACAGATTGATTTTTCAGCTGAGTAATTGCTCTCAGATCCTGTGAGTTGCAATGACTGGTCATATTTTGTAAAGCTGCATCAGATCAAAGTGTTCTCTTGTCTAACACGATGCTCCCAACAGTAACTAGTAGCAGATAATCACAGAAGAATGCAGGAAATCCATCACATGGGGTTATTCCATTTATAGCCTCTCATGCAAATATCATTTTTTTTAAAACCTCAAACTTTGTCCAGGCTGAGTTTTAAAGATATTTTCATATGTTGAGGATTTCAGAGCTCGTTTCAGCCCATTAAGAGCCGAGCTGTGGTACTCACACACACCAACTGCTCAGCAGATGCACCAGCAGCAGTGCCCACACTTGCAGAAAGAGGAGTTATTTGTGTCCATCACACACAGTGTGCACACACAGGAAACGCTCAGGAAATACCACCTGCCCAAGCCACATCTGCTTCAATTTTAATTACATGTTCCTGTTAATTAGGGCATTCCTCTGGGCTGGTCTCCAACCTGCCCGGTTGGATTTCACATGGTCTGAACTGATGGCCACAAATTTGCTGCTCCCAAAATACAGAAATAAATAAATTCAGGTCCAGGAGAGGGTAAATATTTATCAAGAGGTGAGAGAAACATGCTCACAGTGCAAAGAGGTGCATGCAGGATGCTGGAGCACCTCAGGTTCTTCAGGTTACATTGCAAGGTCACCAGCACCTGCTGCAGAAAGCTGATCCATGAAATGTCCTCTGTCACATCTACCATCAGCCTTCATACATTCTGGATACTCTGGGCATATTTCTAATAATAATAATACTAACAATCAACCCCTGCTCATTCTTGGGTAACAGCTTAGTGCTTTTGCTATCTAAGGGAATATTTACAGAGCTGTACCACAAATTTTACGTATTTTACAATATGCATTTTAACATGCTTTAACATAAAGAAGTACAATTCAGGCTTTTAAGGAAAAGGATTGTGATTCATGGCAGCCTTTATTCTCACAGACACAGAATAAATTCAATTCATGAAATCATAAAAAATAAGGAATGTCAGAAAACAGAATGCCAGCTCTAGATTTGGTTGTGCAGTTCTCTAGCAAAAAAACCCACTTTTTAATTTTTATTTTTTAAAAATATTATGCGTACTGTGGCTTTCAGGTATTTCCAATAAAAGGGTCATGCTTTCTCTTTAGAAAGTCATACTAAGAGAAAACAGAGCAATACTTTTAAAACAAACTTTACAGTATTTTTGCACTGTGTTTAAGTCCACCTGAGTATTAGACTTTCACAGGGGTACCTGACCATATGTATCTTCTCCTATCGTGGTATAAATTCATGCAGAACTGCTCCAGGGCAAACCTCTCATTTTCCTGAGAAGTTCTTTGCCATGGGATTGAAAAACACTCTCAGATCTCAGCCCCTGCTGGCTCCCAAGCTTAGCTATTTTGTACATTTATGCTTTTTCACTACAGGACTACCAAGTTTATTGCTCCTACCCATCACATCAGTCAAATGCTTTTATACCTCTGAAATAAAACTCATGGGGACAGTTCAAATCTCACTTTCCAACACCATGATCCAAGCCAAACTTGCATTCAAGGCAGATGGTGGAAGGCATTGAAAAATGACTGATTCACTCTCTGACTCCACAGTTTATTGGAAAACAAGCAATTCTTTGTTCCTCTACACTAAACATTGCAAAGTCATGAACTGGCCATAGGTGAGCCTTCCAAAGCTTTTTAAGAGATCTGGAAGTCAGTTATGTGACATTTAGCCAGCATCCAAATCTTCCAAATACTTCAGAACATTAGAGGGCCAATATGAGACAAGCAAATCACTCAAGGGGGGACAGGTAGGCAGAGACAGAGCTAGGAACAGGAACCAGACTGGCTATTTACACTTGTGGCTTCAGTTACCAAAGAAAGAAAGAAACAAAGAAATAAACCTCAACAACATAAAAAAAACCCCATACAACACACAGATGGTTATCACTATCCACTTCAAGAATAGTAAATTAACCACAGAACCCTTTACACGGAGAATGACAGCTCCAGTCCCTCAAATGGACTATTTTATCAGATCCTAAGACTAAATTCCACAGAAAGAAGAGAGAGAAAATAACTTTTACATTGTGCACTTCAGCTCTAAAGAAGTCACTGCCACATTCCACTGTCCCCTTTGGTTACAAGAATGACACACTTTCTTTTTAGCAAAGTAAGGAGACCTTGCTTCTCCCTAACACAAAACTTCAAATGCTTACCACAAACTGGACTGATCTACTTCTCATACATTTATTCTATTTACTACAATAAATGGCTTTCAACAGATGAGCTGTTGGGAAAAAAAAAAAGTTATTTCAAAACATGTACACAATGAAGATATCTACACAGGAAACCTCTTTTATTATTATTAAAGGAACTCTTGTTTGAAAGATGATCTCTCAAAATGATTCCATTTTCTTTCACAATCAGTAACATGCCCATAACTACACTTTTCTTATTAACTTTCACAGTTGCTAAATCTCAGTCACAAGAGACAGGTTTTCCTCTATGGTAGAGATGATAGTGTGCATGCATAACATCACAAACTGTATCTTTGTACAATTCCATCGAAAACATTTTAAATAAGCTGCATGCTTTAACCTAAACCTTTATTTTGGGCATACAAGGATATCTCAGCCTCTGTTTTATATAAAGCAAAGGGAACAGATAATTTTATTCAAAGCTTATAGATCTAATTATTTAATGAAGAGTTTTACTCTATTTTCTCCTAATGGAAGGGAAGCAGCAGCTCCAAACAGCTGTGCCCTGCATTTTCCAGCAGGTTACAGCGCCGAGGGCGATGTCGAGGAAGGAGGATGGGGAAAAGACAATCCCTCACCTTGAAATGTTTGCATATAACCCTGCACTCACTGGCAGAGCACTGACCCAGCAAAACTTCACAACCATATCATCTCCTTTTCTTCCCAGACCACAGGGAATATGTCAGTGTCTCAATAAAATGTGACCAGCTGCATAATCAAGTCCAAGTGGTTCCTTTTACTGTCAGAGACAATTAGGTTTACTTCCAGCAAGAGACCATTTCTGTGTGGATGTGAATAGCACTGGATGGTTCTTTTTCTATACAGAAAACCTATTGATCAAAAAAAAAAACCAAAAAAACTTGAAACTTTGCTTTTTATACAGGAGATCTGCAGATGAAAAAAAAAAATCTCAATACTGCTCAACTGGCAGTATTTTATTCCTTTCAATGGCCAATCATTAGACTACACGGTGAACTCTAAAGTAATTACAATGAATGTGTCATTCTGATGGCATTGGACATCTTTATTGGAACTGTATGATTTAACTTTTAAATAATTCCCCAATTCTCAAAGGACAATGAGGAATTAAAGAGGGCATGCCAACCCTCAAAAAAACCAAACCACAAAACCCAACAAAAAAATCACAAAACAAACAAACAAACAAACAAAAAAAACCCAAGCAAAACCACAACAACTTAGCACTGTTTAGAAAAGCTACCTATTATTTAAAGATTGAAGATTACTTAGAATTAGATAAATCCCCAAATAAATGTTTACTTTTTAGAATTTGAAAAGAATCTAAAAACCTTTAATTTCTTTAATGAATTTCAAGAAGTTAACATTATATACAGGAAAGCCTAAGACAGCCACAAGATGATGCCATGTAACCTTCCTCTTATCAGCCTCATTTTTTTATCAGCATATGTTAATTTACCAATGTGATTCTAATAGAACTGCAAAGATTCCTAGCTGATAAATCAGCTTGGATATTTTACAAAAATATTTAAAAGTTCAGTAGAATGTATTGGTTAAAATGAAAACTGCAAATTAAAAGAAAAAAAAAAAGGAGAAAGGGTAAAATACCATCTCCACATGCTTATGTAAGCAGAGTGTTATCACAAATACCATATCACATGGCTTAGTTCTGATAATCTCCATCTCACCAGCTGAACTGTGTTTCAGATGCATTTGTTTTTATCTGAAAACACTGACAGCTTTCAAGTGACCCTTCAGTTCTAATATACAGCTGAGGAAATCAGCACTGATAACCAAAACCCTGTCCTGAAGTTATTTACACTGCACCGCAAACCCAACTGCTTGTGGATAAACTAAAAGCTCTCTCCAAAGGAGCAAGCATAAAATCTTATAAAGACAGGCTTGGGAAGGGGCCACAGGAGATATTTGGTTTGAGGCAGGCTCAGCTCACCCCACTGCCACTCCAGGAATTTGTTTTCCTGCCCTTTTATGAAGATATAAACCTCTTGTCCATCCTAAATAATCACCCTGCTCTATTTAGACACGCTGAATTTTCTCCTTTCCCCCACTCATGGTGAGAACAGACTAATCTTTGTCTCTCTGCAAGTTTTTTTTTACATATATAAGGACTGCTCTCATGGCCTTCCCTCAATTCACCTTGTCTTACAATCAAATTTCTTCAGTCTTTTCATCCTTTTCCTAAGAGCTACTGCTCCTGATATCTCCAAATGCCCTGCCTCACCTCTCCTGGCCCCTTTCCAGCCTGTCCTCACTCCTCTTGAAGCAGAAATTCAACAAAAGGCCATTCTGAATATGCCATTTGCACTGAAAATGAAAGATTAGTATCCAATTATCGTCTGCCTCCATAAAATTCAATTATTATCCTTCTGCTGTCCTTTATTTTGATTTCAACTCTACCCCTCTGCAGTGAGTTCATCGACTCCTTCAGCTCTGCTGACCTCAAAGGGGCCTCATCATTTCATCACTCATTTGCTTCAGGAGGGAATGGTCCTGAATCCATCTCCATGGACTGTATAAAACAGGTCAGACTTCCAAAGTGCTGAGAATCCACTGTTAAAAATGCATTCACCTGCCTCCCACCCCAAACTAAAAAGTTCCCAAAAAGATAACAAAGCTTAAATGCTAGACTTCCAGAATTGTTCTATCTGCCCCACACCAGATTTCACTGTACACCAGTGGGGACACTAGCAGGATAAACTTTTTAAAGTAGGCAAAATGCAAAGTATTTGTTTGGTCAGTCCTAAGCCTCTACTGATTGTCAAGTCTGGGGCTGATCAGAGGTTTGGATTCCAAAATCATCACTCCATTTGCAATGAGCATGCAGTAATTTTGCTCTTGGTACAGCAAATAACCATCTGCACAGTCCACTTCAGGTCCACACAAAAAGGTCCTTTCTGTCCCTTCCAAGGCTGATCAACCCACGTCATCTCTGGGGCAGTCTCAGTAAAGTCCACACATCCCTGAGGGGCACATTTATAACACTTGGGTGTACATGGCAAAATGCAGGTGCCACAGTGAAGAGATATTTAGAAAAGTGATAGGAAAGGGACCTGACCTGCTCCTTCTCCACCTCTTCCTTTGGCACATTTTGTATGCAACATTCCCAGTTGACAGTGGCATGTCCAAGAGTACCTCACTTCCCCCAAAGCCCCCAAATTCATCCACATTTCCTTGTCCCTTGTAGACTTCCCTCAGACTTATGGTCCTTCTCTAGCTGAAAATAAAATAAACCCCACAAAGTGTCCCCAGAGCAGTGGATGCTGTTTTCAGGGAGTAATACTTACACTGTCTAAGTCACTTTCAGCCTCTCTTATGATCTAACAAAAATTTCAAAGCCTGTTTTTAAGGGAAGAGAGCACAAATAAAAGACCAAGAGAACAGCAATATGGAGATGTTCAGGAATTGGAATCCAGGCTGAAAAATGTCCCCTAATTCAGCACAATTTGATGCACAACCACCTGAACTGCTCACTGCCAGGACAGATGGATGTTGCAGTGCCATGATGGTTCAATCCAGAGGCCAGAGTGGGGTGGCTGTTGCTAGACAGTAAAAGTGCTCTGGTCCAAAGCTGCAAGGTCAATTAAATCTTTGCGGGGGGGGGGGGAAATTAAAAGCAGAATTATCATATAACAATGGAGAACTTTTGTACATTTTTTTGTCTCTTTTTTTGCAAATATGAGTCTGAGTTTGCTCTTGATGTGGTGTGTTAAGGAAGTCACAGACAGACATGAGGACACCGAACAGGATTCAGAGATTCATCAGTTGAGCAGGTTTTTACTGGGTACTTATGAACAGAACACAGTCAGGTTATCTCTACTGCAGAAAAAAAGCCAAGTTATCTCCACTGCTTCTTATGTCTACTATGAAGACAAAGTCATCTATTAAACTATCAAGTAGCTGGAGGAATTGTGGGAGGCAGATGGTCTATTTGTTATTAGCATGACATGACTACTCGTATTCTTGGTAACAAACTACCTACGTGGACTATGCAGACACAACATTTCACCCCCATGTTTCTTAAAAATCTGTGACATTAACACATATGACACACTCACTGGCATATAAAAAGGATAAATATCACAATGAAAAAAACAGTAAGGGGTTCAAAGTCTAAATATATTCAATCAAGCTGAATCAGAGCAGCATCAGACTTTTTAAGCAGGGGACAAAGAAAACATCAAACCACAACTTTTGCAGTGTAGCCACAATCAAAGCTGTATGAACAGGGAATAAAAAAAGAAAAACAACTGGAAAATAGTATCTATACCTGAAGCAACAGGCACTACAACAGAGGTATCTGTAAAGACTGTGTTTTGGGGAAACTGAAGATAAATTGAATTTTTGTGTTTTACTGGAAACCTTCAGAAAACAAATCTACCTTACTTAGCAAATGCAGGAACCCAGTGAGTGTTTCACTGCAGCCTAATGGATATTGTGTCCCTTCTTCAACTTCTCCTTCCACTCACCCCCAAAGTGGTTCAGATTTACAGCCCATATTGAGCCTATTCTCTGGCACTTTCATTGCAGGCAGAATTCTGCCAGAAAGAGAAAAACAGGACTGCAAAAGACTCAACAATTTCTGTGCATTTCTTCCTGAGAGCAGCACACTGAAACAGCCAGTTCTGGATTTTGCACACATTTACTTTAATGAGCTGATTGGACTTGTACAAGTGCAAATCCATACGTGGGTGTTATTTTGAAGTCGTTGTTCTCTTTAATGAGGAATCATTGCAGGCTTTTCTTTCTGCACATTTTCTGCTGGCTGCAAACATCCCCACAAGCAGTGTCCAGAACTCCATTGCCACAGAGCAGACACACCTCACCCCTGCAAGCTCTGCCCCAACCACAATTAAAACCATACACAAGGACGCTCATTTTAAAATACAGATGCCCAAATTTGTATCAACTCCTTCAGTTTCTTCCAGAGCAGACACAAGGATAATTAGGACAATTTTGGTTAGATGCTTCAGCAAATTATTTTGCATTAAAACTTCATTCTACAAGCAACAATCACTATGAGACCCGAGCAACTTGGGGTATGCTAGAAGGTAAACAGGAGAAGTGCATTATTGTGAGTCTTGCTACTGAGGAAAATACAATTTGGAAATGCATGCAATACTGAATGATACAAATAGTGTATTTTATTAAATCTGATCTCCAATTAAAACAAGTATCACATGTGGTTAAGCCTTAGAAACTTTTTTTTTATAATCATTGTAACAGAGAGCACAAGGGAAGATGCTAAGCATATTTTTGGTGAAGTTAATAGTTTGGTCAACAAAATACAATATTAGCTATGATATTTATGTAAGCAATATCTTCCAGAGCACCAACAGGATTTAGGAAAGCTAAAAGACTTAAGCTTCTCTTTGGAATTGCATGTGGGATCATCTTTTCTACAGACTGTTTGAAACAGCAAATTTCCTTAGCAATCAGTGGAAATGCTGCATCAATGCAGAGTCTGGGTGCACACAGACAGAGCACAAAAAGGCTCCAGTCACCCAAATATGTGCCAGTCACTGTGAATTAGGATAAAGTTTGCTTCTGCATCTTTCTCAGTGAACTCTACGATGTCAAAGCTGACAAACTCTGCCTGTACCTGCTCTCCCTCTCCTTTCTGAGGTTTTGTGATTTGCTTTGGGATGTGGGCATGGAGGGGGTCACCTCATGTCACACACATTTTTTCCATTCATGGGAGCTTTTCTAGCACTTCTCCTCACCATCCTCCCCTTCCCACTGCAAAGTGTGCTCTGGTTACCCCAGCCTTTGATGGCTTCACATCTGCTCTCCTGCATTACCACATTTCACTCCTGAAATGTCCCTTGTCAGCTCCAGCCCACTATTCCCCTATAGCACACTCCTCTGTGTGCCAAGCTGACAGGATCAGCAAACAAATAACATAATGCATTTGAGCCTTGGGACTGAAAAGATGACTGATGAGCCAAACACACCTTGAGTGGAGAAAGAAAGAAAGAATTCAACTTGACAGGGGAGCTGGACCACGTATGCCTCCCCCAGCCTTTCATCCTGCATATCACAAGATAAATACTCCAGAAGCATTGGCTTATAAAAATAATTTACTCACAATATCCAGATGGTGAGTGGGGAGAGGAATAGCCGAGCTGCTGGAAGTGTTTTCCCACCTTGTACTCAGATTTGAAAGTTTTAGATAAAAGTGATGTCACTTGAGGTGACTTGGCAATCTGTGCCCACAGGTTTGCTCTCTAGGCTAGCACGAGGTACAAATTGGTATAATTTGGGTAAAATATTTTTCTACATCAATAATCAGGTCCTAAATTTTAATTAACAGTATTACTCATAGTCCTCATGCGTAACACAGCACCTTTCTTTTGGAGGATCAAATACTAGCTTATTTTGGATTGTTAGGGGATTTTTTTGGGGGGGAGGGGGGAAGTCATTATAAAATTTTGTATAATTCTGTTATGCAAGGCAGATGTGAATATTTAGAGAGCTGAGAAATAGAAAATGAGAATAATCTTGCTCTGCATCATCTTCTGTTCACCTCGGCCACTAATATTAGGAAATGTGATTTAATGACATATTTATATGAAGACAACAACAACTTTATAGCTTACTATACACTATATTGTTGGGATGCATTTCTTAAATCATCAACAAAATTACCCTCTCTAGCTATGCATTTAGTCTACCTCTCAGCAACTGGAAAGACTGAATTAATCACATTATCCACAGCCAAGATTTCTTTTTACTTCTTTTAATGGACGATTAACATTAGAATCTCAGATCCATATTTAGACATATAAATAAATAAAATCTTGAATTAAAAATGATAAGCACTGAAAATTAGGTCACCTACGTAGGAGCTTTATTAAAGACTTAAGTACAGTTGAGAGTATTTCCTCCTCAGTTAGAACATTTTCCCATGGGACACTGGCAACTCCATAGCATGAGGCATTTCTAAGGACAAGACATTTCCCAAATGGTTCATTCTCTTCTACCCACTCAGGTCTCAGCCCAAAGTCTCAAGAGCCCAAATGCTCTTCCTTCCAATATCTTCTGCCTGATCAGTGCTGCAAACCACCCAATAAATTCATCCCCCTAAAAGGATCCTTGTCCCAAGCCCTTCCCTACCCCTCTGCCTCCATCTGAGAATTCCTGTTTGTTCAGCTCTGCTGATGGAACAGAAAACCCACCTCACCCAGGACAGTCTGGGGGGATTATTTACACAATTTAAACACTAGATATTTGTTAACTGAGCTAATCCACCAGATGCAAAAATATTTTTGTGTAGCAAGTCTGCTCCCTAAGACTAATTGCAATCCAACATCACTCATCTTCCAGGATTTTTGGGGCACACTCAGTAGGCAGTGGCTATTCTATTTCCTGAAATGAAACTAGCACATCAAAACCTTCTAGCTGAATAGGCCTGACCTTTGTAAAGCAGTGCTATTAATAAGATAAAATAAACTGCAGGACTCCAGCAACCAGGTTAAAACTCAGTAAATAGCCGGGAGACGACATGAAATGAGACCAAGTGGTCTGTGCGTAATGAAGTAGATAATACCCTGAAATTGAATCAGCTTCCAATAGCCAAGATCTGCTTTTAAAATACAGAGATACATCTGCATTGGCAAATGAAAAGGCAAAACCCGTGCTAAAGGCTGTCAAAGGCACCCTGTTTCTATCCATTTGTACTCCAGAACAATCATGCATGAAATAATGACTGCTAACATACAGGTTTGTGCATGCTGCCAGATTAAGGAGAAACCCCCAACCAGAGGAAAATACCTACTTTTCTTCCTATAAATGTGCAGGTCTCTTACATGAACATATCATTGTAAAAACAATTTTCACAACTGCATTTTCTTAGTTCAGAAGTCAGGGAGATATGTAGAATATACCTAAACCCCCAGGAATACCTGGTAACCCATGCACATGTGTGTGCACACAGCATCAGCTGCTGGCACTGGAAGGAGCCTGACACCTGCTTCATCTGCTGCTGCTATTTTCCTGTTTAAGGCAGATTGCAGAACACCAGAAGATTTCAGTGCAGCTCTTGATGACAGCAAGATGTCTGGAACACAACCTGCTTTCCCTGCCCCTGAACACTTGTAGCTGCAGCTCCACTTGTCTCCTGCCAGCTGCAGCACAAACCCCAGGAGACTCAGCTACCCCAGGCTGCTCCAGCCTCATTCACCACAGCCTGGCAGAGACACCCACAACAGCTTTTCAGCTGCTGATAGACGATTACAGAGGAATTTTCAGTAAAAATATATATTTTTAAAAAAAAAAAATCAAATTAAAAAAAATAAACCCAGTATCTAACAAGGTCAAAAACTTAATGTAAGCTCCTAACATGACAAAATTACAGGATCACCTCCCATACATTGAACTCTGAATCTCTGGGTTAATTACAGAGCAAAGCTGTGCCCCTGTACTGAAGCCCCCAAAGTTATGGTACCACACAAAGGGTAAAGTTTAAATTAATCAAAGTCATTTTACATTCTATCTTCACACTCATCAGTTGCATAATGTGACAGAGACATTCACAGTACAAAACCCCATCAAATGCTTCCAGAAATTACAGCATTATTGCCATATGCTTCAAAAATCTTCTAATGCAAAACCAACTGTAATTCCTCTGCAGTACTCACAGGAAGTGATCAATTCAGAGGCACTAGTTTCTACCAAAAATATATTTATGAACCATTATATTATTAACCATTATATTATTAACCATTATATTATGAACCAGTATATTAAGCAACCTAACCAGTACTTTTCCCTTACTCCATAACCAGACGGATCACTGATATACAAAATATTTTCTTCTAAGTAGCCTCAAGCAGTAGAAAACTACTGAATTCTTAGACATCTTCCTTACATAACTAAAAAAAGAAGAATACACCCAATGCCATAGAAGTCACTTACATAAAAAGGTTTAAAGAGCCTGAAATACACCAAGAGGTGAACTTAATCTGATTAGCCACATCCAGTCAAGGATTTCATATTATAACAGGTTGCATTATCAGATAATTCCTGCCAACTCTATCATTAGAAACATTAACAAAATGAAAGGTTGCACTTGTCAGCTAATGAGTGCAATGTTGATGTGGCATCACACATATAATCACAAGGAGTCAATACGTAATTTCTTTTTTTTTTTGAGAATGGGAGACTATCAATAACACAAGAATTTTAACACTGTATTTTTTTTTCCAGCTCCTAGTCCAGGCACACTCAGGAAGAAGTGGTAACTGAAACATTCAGAAGGGTTTTGGGATTCTTGACCGTATCAATTATTTACTCCTTACAATACCCAGCACAAGCTCAGAACATCCCCCAAAAAAGGTCCAGTCACTACTTCAAACATATAAAGTACAGCTTTTTATATAAAATAAAGCAATTTCAGAAACAGAAACTGGAGAAGAGGAGAGGAAGCAAAAGGCACAACATGCTGCCAAGATCCCATTGTGTATTACCAAGTCTCATTTTAGGCATATCCATGTAATGTGACCAACTATCAGCAAGATTTTTATAGGATATTACTCAGACAAGCAAATAGCACTTGAAATGTCATGCATGGTTCACAGTGGAGCCTTTTCCTCCAGCTTTATTCCCAAATTCCTATAGAAGTGCCTACAGCAACAAATAAGAAGTTTCCAGCCATGCAAATCTGTTTTGCATTTAGTCTCAAGTCTTAGCTCCTAGAATACTGTGACAGTGTCAGATTTTCAGCTTCTATTAAAAAATATTTTAGCTGTTAGGATTACAAAGGAGACCGTAACAGAAATGAACCCAGAGCACTCAGCAGTCAGATAAATTAAAAAGTATTCCTATTTAGATATAATTACTTTCACTGCTTGAGCAAGTAACAATAGAAAGCAGATGAATCATTTTGCCTTGTGGTGTTGACAATACTGCTTTGTGCAGTATTAAAAACAAAAACTGAGGTGTTGAGACAGTCTCGCAGGGTCTGGATGCCTGCCTGCTCTGCCAGTGATGAGCAGCTCTGGTGCCACCACTGCAGGGTCCCAGCAGCAGTGTCACCCACTGCCACCCAGCTCTGCTGCCTTTGGGGTCCCTTTCCAGGTGGCACCTCAGAGCACAGAGCCACAAGAAGACATTCAATACACACAGGGCTGTGGATGCTGCCAGGAATGGCTGCACTCCTCAGGTCTGGGCATGTGAGCTCAGTGAAAATAAAAGCAGTATTTGGAATAATATTTTACTCCCCTACACCTCATGCTTCCTGGACAGCTGCTGCATGGCACACCACAGGAGATGTGTTTCTGTAAAGAGAAGAGAAAACCACAGGGGTCTGGAGCACTGCAAACCCTGAGCCAAACCCTCCTTTGATTTACACTGAGGGGAGGAAAAGGATATAATAAGAGATGGATAAACCTCTCTCGCTTGCTATAATATGAAGAAAACTATTCTAAACAAGCCTACTCTGGAAACCCCCTAGGCTAACAATTTAATTTCTGACTGCAGGGATATTACCTTGTTAAATCAACAGTCAGTGAAAGGCTTTTACTTCACCCTGTAAATGCATTCTCAGTCCTTCTCTTTCCCACTGTACTCCTGCCACCAGATGGAGGGCACATCATGTGGCACTTGCAGGGGAATGAACAGGGAAAGCCACAGCCCTTCCTGTGGCTCTTGACTCGTTCCAAAGAATTAATACAGTTTAAAGTTACTGTCTGCACTGAGACTGGAGGGAGTATTTGGGCCAGCAGCATGAGGACACAGCGAGAAGTCCCTCACACACCGTTCCTGGTGGAAAAGCCATACAGCAGTGGTTTTATGAGGAATAAAGTCATTCAACTGAAACTGTGCTGAGAATATAACAGTAATTTATGTAGTTACCAGTTACAGTCTTTAGATTAGGAGATGATAGGCAGCCAATGCAAGATTTATTCTTTCAAAAGGCATTTCTTTCTTGAAACAGAGGGCAAGCAAAGGAGTGTACAATTCTGCTCTAAGCATTGTTACTGCAGAAAAAGGAAAAACAGTTTAACTCTTCAGCCATCTGCTATAGCATGTTCCTGCTAATTTAAGACACGAAAGCAATTTTGATGAAAGCAAAAAAATTATTACAACTTCAGTGAGAACTCAGAATCAGCTGAAAATAGGAGTGAGAAAGCTTCTATTTATGTCTGGAAAACTCCCATCTCTTTCTTATTCACCCAGTCTTTGGAACTGAATAAAATGTTTTCTTCTCCTGTTGCTTCTGACAGATTAAGAATTCCAGAGCTGCCCATAATTAATTTTGGCATGAAGGTAACTACCCTTGCACAGTCTGCAAGACAAATGAAGTGTCAGAGAAAGGCACCCCAGAGTAATTTGTTTCTTGCCTTATCTACAAGAAACAGGTGTAATTTTTTAACAGGTGTGATAGGACAGCACTAGACAGTGACTCATCACTACCCAGTAAATGGAAATGTAAGAGAAATACTCTAAGCACTAAGTAAGGAGTAGGGAGGAAAATATAGAAATCAATTAGTAAAACAAAACAATCTCATGCCCTGCCCAAAACCCCAAACACACCTTAGGTGAGCATCACACATCCAAGCCATTATGGAGGTGGAGGATCTGCAAGGAAGCAGCCAAGGAAACGCTGCTGTTTGCAGATCCTGGTGCTGGGGTTCAGGGGGCACAAACATCACTGTCCCAACAGCTGTGACTCAAACCATCCCCCCAGCTCCAGGGCTGTACAGCCTGGGACAGATCAGGACATGGCAGCAACAGCAGTTTGGCTTGCAGGATATGATCAGCCTGTCTTCTGGCATCTCCTCCCTTTGGACAGGCAGGGACCCCAACACTCAGGGTGAGGCAGCAAGAGGGGTGGCCCAAATTCTCACTGCTTGATTCCCTTTCCCAGAGAGGAGAGCAGGCTGCCAGCAGCACAAAAAGCCACCAGCAGGGACAAGGCCACACAGGAACAGACTGGGCTCCTGGGATGCCACCATGGGATTACCAGGGAGAGACGTTGCTGTGTGAGGTGGGATGTTATTTATTAACACCAAAAGTACAAACCTGTCATCCCCAAGCTTTCCTTTCTTGTTTACCTCACCTCTCCCCTATCAGCTTAGATCCTGCTATTCTCTCTCTCTTTTCTCAAGTTAAGATTACTTTTGGTTGTCTTATCAGCCTCCTCCAGACTGATAGTTTCAAAGGCAGATATATCCTCAATGTGTGTGTCTGACAGGTTTGGCCTCACTTTTTATGACACCTCTGCTGACAGCACATTGCCACCACAGATACACACAGCTGCAGCTGAGCAAGCCCAAGGACTCTGCAGCCAGGAGAAACAAAACTTTTCTTCCTTTTATATGAAGATTTCCATTGTGACCTTTCCACTAAATACAAATTATGAGCCCCAGTGAATTTTATGCAGTCAGAATGTGTGAGTCAGTCAGTACAGATGCAAAAGGTGGGCAAAAAGCCTCAATTTCAGTCAAAAATTGAAATGAAAATAACAACTGAGTAGTATTAAAAAGGTCTTACCTACCCTTTTACCCTCCAAAATGTCATTTTTCAAAATTTCTATCAGGTTTTCCTGGAGCAGAAAAATAATGGAAAACCATTGTTTCCACTCACTCCTTGGAAATCAAGGTCAATCACTCTGACACACACAGTCCTTATTCTTGGACTTGGTGCAATTAGAGTCCTGTCTGACACTCCAGCTAAATCCAGATTCCAACTTCCAAACCCAGGGGATCCAAGAGGAGCTGAACAATCAACATCTGTTACCATTTTAACAGCTGGGAGTTCCAGTGCTCCTCATTTCAATTCAGTATTGCCTGAACACAAACTGAAAAACACACCTGGAAGAAAAAAAACCAAAAACACCTAAAACCCCACATTAAATTCACAAAGTCTACCAAAAGTGTTAGTAATTGCTCCAGAGTAAAGAGAGAATGAAGTAAGAATTTAGGAATATAAGTATGTCATCAAAAAGTTGTAAAAAGCATGGATCTCTCAATTAAGCCCAAAATTACTTTTGTTACCCATTAAGCTCACAAAAGCATCATTAGAAGTCAGTCAAGAAGCAGGGGGGGAAAAATTACCAAAACCCTCCTGGTGACTAAGAGGTCTTCCAGAGAAAAGCAAGAATGTTACCTGGAATCAACATTTTCAGAGAACTTCCACAGAGGGTGTAATTTTCTAAAGCTGCCAATATGACACATTCAATACCACTGATTAGATATTGGGAAAATAAAATTTTTAAATACGTGTATTCATTTAAAGTGGTATTAACACTAAAACCAGAAGAAAATAATATTCTTAAATACACCCATACAAAGAGGTAAGGATTAAAACTGGAAGAGCATATGCAGCAAATTAGCCAGGTGTTATTCACACCATGTTAACTTCAAATTTCTATATTACAATGACAGCACATCAACTGATTATTATACATGTGTTCTGCTGATAATTTTCCAAGTTATTCACCTGAATACAGCTGATTCATTAAACTTTGTGCTTTTGTTTGGCTTAGTTTGGTTTTTGGGTTTTTATTTTGTTTGGTTTTTTTTAATTAATAATGTCAATGTGGCTAAAGGCAGGAAAAGGAGAGGAAAGATTTCTCATTTTCAGGTTTATTGATCACCAAAGGTAGTTTAGCAATTACGTTATCAACTGGAAAGTAAAATCAAGTCCCTCTGAAATCCACAAAAATCTGATGTGTATTGATAAAAGGAAATAGTTTAAAGAAAATTTCAAATGAGTGTCTAATGGTTATTTCTGTCAAAACAAGCAGTCTCTTGGACTTTGTGCACTCGTTGCATGAGCTGAATATGCTTCTCATCTGCTTTTTAAGTAATCTGTTTGAACTTAAGCTGAGTTTAAATGTAATATGAAGACATATTTGCTGTCTTTTTAAAATAAGCAGTAATAAACCAATCACTAGAAATTCAAAAGGGAACAGCTGCTTATTAAAGAACTAGCACAGTACAGGTCAGCAATAAAAAAAGGTTTGTTTCATTAAATACAGTTCTGTATTAAATTATGGTTCTACATGATCTGCAATTCAAGCGAAAGCAGAGGGAAATAGCTACACCAGTATCATTAATAAAGCCTGAAATAACTAAGTTCTGGGAAGAAATAATTGCAAGAGCTACATGGATCAACAGCTTCCAACAGCACCCAGGCTAAGTCCAGCTTTGTCTCTGAAAGATTCAACAAACATGAAAAGGCTGAAAACCAGTATTGGAGTCTACAAGGGGCAAAACTTCCTTGTGAAACGAGGCCAAAAGTTTTCTGTGAAGGAAGCATCTCCAAGGCTTCAGTGGCCTGGTCAGTGCTGCTGAAAATGGCGCAAAGGCCACTGCAGGTGCCCCATGCCCAGGAGATGCCACATCTGCCACCACCAGAAACTTGTGCTCTTTGCCCTCTCCTCCCAATTAAACCTCCAATTCATGCAAAAGTATCGCAAAAATGATGGATGAAAGCTTTTTTTTTCCCCCCCTCCTTTAATAAAAATATTGTGTAGAGCAGGTAGGCAACATTTAAGAAGGAATTATGTGTTTAGGCACTTAACAAAAATATGCATTGGCATGACCAAAAAAACCACCCAGATTATTTTTTTGCAGAAGAGTCAGAAACACCTCAAGGCATAATACAATCATTAGGTGAGCTGTAATTATTGACTGTGAGTTCCCAGAGAATGCTCTGCTGCATTTGGCACTGGCACAGAACAGGAGGCAGTTTCAATTACATGCCTGATCTGTGAAGTTTATTGATCTTCAGAAGCAGGGCTAAGTCTTAAGTGGGAGAGCTCAGATGATGCTGAAAAGGTCTCCTGTTTACCTTCTTGCCTTTTTGTTGCTGCTGTTTTTAATTAATTAAGAGGGCTGTGGGTTGCAGTCCGTGCCTCTTATAAAATTTGGCATAGTTAAATTATGAAATACACATTTCAATATTTTCCTAATTTCTCATGTGAAAAGTACAATATTTCAAAGGTGTTTCCTGTTGACACAATTAAACCTTGTGTTATATTTTAAGCTTTAAGATTCTTCATCAATTTTTGTCTCAAGTCAGAACATTTTTTCAATGAGGAAAAGTAAAAAATTATCTTGAAGAGAGCTTGCTCTGCTATTACAACTTCAGAACCCAGCTTCCTTGACTGAAACAGAAATTACAGGTATAATATATAATAAAATATATAATGCTATATATAACATATAATACTCTTTTTTTTGTCTTACACATAATACCAAGACTAATTCTCACTGGGCAAAATTTACCATTGTGTCCAATATATTGGTGCTGTTGAAAATATAAATTCACATTTTCTGGAATTTAATATTCTGCATCGTCAATGTGATGTAAGTATGAAGTATTATAAGTATAGAAGTAGGAAAAAACATTGTTAGCTTGGAAATCTTAATTTTTCCTCACTATTTTGGGGTTCTTTTCCCCCACAGAAGCCCACTGCAATGGAGATGCCAACAGCCACTGCAGTTCTTAGTGCTGACAATAGGGTTTGTTTACCTGTTTGAAGTAGGAGCATTGCACTCCATCTTTATGGATTTTACAGGGATGTTGATTCCAGTTTAATGAGCATCAGAGAGCATCTAGCAATTATACCCCTGAGGAAAGCCAACTGATAAATGTGCAGACCCGCTGCAGCAAGGCCGGCAAAATCCACTCTGTAAAAACAGCTCTCAAATGGTCTCTGGCACACACAGAAATGTTTACAGAGAAGCAGCTCCTGCTTTACTTTGAAAGTCATTAGTAAGACACTAAGTACCATGCCAGAACAAAGCTCTGATGAGCTCTGGTTCTTTTCTAAATCAGATTTTCCCATGGTGATGTCCAGCAGCAAGGTTGGGATCACAAGTAATTGTTCTCTTCTGGAAAGGAGTGAGAAATGGCCACCACTTTTTCCAGGCAAAAAAGCTTGGTAGAAAACACCTGGAAGGACCAAGGCAGAAGGGTGTTGGCATGTCAGCTAGCAAGGTGGCATGGGAATTTCCTTGGTGGCACAGAGTTATACAATCCTGGGAAAAACATTCTATGGAAGAAGCAAAAACAACGCAAGTTTTTGTCCAGGGTTGACTGATGCAGTTACACGAGGGAAACTGAGAAGCATCTGAAACTAAACACTGACCTAGTGCACTGTGTGAGTACAGTTCAAAGACATGGTGCTCAACAAATAAAACACGAGAATAAAAGCAAACAGCCCTTTTCATTCAGCAGCAGTAAAACCAGAGGGCAGAAAACGACGCTAAATCGCTTACGCTTGTTGCACCAACAAACCGTATCTGAGAGTTACAAAATCTGTGTCTCAGGGTAACCATTCCTATGCAACATGGGGCAAAATGACCCACTGCTGTCACCAAAGTCAATTTGAACCCACAAAAATTACAAATTACTTACCCTGGGAAAGGGTGGCACGCGAAGGAGGAAATGGCTGTGTGAGGACCACAAAGTGAGTAGAAAGTAAAGCAGTGTACAGGCACTACTGTGCAAAAGCAAGGAACCAGAGAGGGCTTGGTTAAACCACCTAAATATAAATATAAATATGTCCCCAGGTGACAAAGAGTGTTCTGTCATTTTGGTGATTGCCAAGCACAGTCAGCAGCTCCCAGTGCTCTTCCAGGGCTAGGCACAGCCTCAAATGTAAATGTGAACTGGGGACAAAAATGAAAAGAGCAAATATCTGGGCAGCACATTAAGGCAATGTGAGAAACAACTCCATGATGACCTCTTTGTGATCTCACTTTCCTCTGGGCTGCCTGAGCACTTGCAGAGCTATGCCAACAGAAGAGCAAATGAATTTGGAAAATATCAGAACAATTTTAAGTAACTTCAGGTGTTAAAATAAAGAATCTTCATTTTTAGTCAAATTTGAACAAAGTTGTGTTTTAAAGAGAAAAACCCACCCATTTCTAATGCTGAATAAATAGAGATTATTATAAAATTCCTTCTACTAATTTCAGATTTAGAGTGTGCAGAATAACACATTAAGACAACTTCATGGTTCTTCACATTCTTAGCCTGGGACTCCTACTCATTTGGTCCCTCTTACTTAAATTCTTTTCACACCTCTCATATGCAATGTAAGATAAAAAAACTTGTCCTAGATAGGGCAGAGATTTTTGAACACGTTTCATTTGGCTCATGTAAACTTGTGTTGGCTAAGTAATTTTTAAATGTCACTACTGCAAACACGAACTTTGTACTTTGCATTAAATTGACTGGAAAGATTTAACAACATGCACAGTTCCATGTGTGCAGATGTTCAAATACAAAGCTTTTAAATAAAAACTCAGTATTCACTGTAAAAATAATAAATCAAGAACTAATAATTGTTCCCTGCTTCAATGAAAGGTGTGACTTAAAAAAAGATATTAATTTCTGATATCCAGCTGACCAACTGAATTAAATTTCCAAGAATTATTCAGTTAGTAGAGTTTAAATCTCTCTCCTAGTAGAGATTCAAATATTAGTTCTGTAATACCTCTGTAAATACAAAAATTCCCAACATCTCAGCTGGCTTATCCCTTCCAATAATCCTGTGCCTGAAAATGTGTCTGGGGTTTAAAAAACACAAACTTACAAATAACCCAAAAGAACCCAAAACCAAACCAAAGTTAAACCAAAACCCTAACACACCAGAGATGCTCAGAGCTTATTCCCTCATCCCACTTATTTATGAGGAGCTCCAGGGCACAGTGTGAAACATATTCTGGCAGCAATTACAGTTTCAGGGAAACTGGTGCTCGGAAGAAACAAAATATTTTGCATTTAGAGCCTCTTTGGTCTTCCTTTAACCTTCAAACTGCTTAAAAACCCGAAGATAATTTTTCTTCTGCATATTCCATGGCATCAAACTAGCACATCTCCAAAGCTGAGAAAACATATGCTGTCAGCAAAGAACAAAATGATCTCTTTGATACTAATACCTGTGATAGTAGCATGATAATAACTATGTGTGACAACTTCTCCCTGCTCTCAGAATAATTATGGCTCTCCAGAACTCAACATCTGCATTACCAGATGTTACTGTCAACCACATAAGCAAAAGCACTGCAGAAACCTGGCCAGCCTCCAGAGCTTTGGTCTCAATACCTCAGCAGATGCAGGTGGTTTTCAGCAGTCCAATATTTGGAGCACCAAGCCATGCAAATCCACTTGTGTAAACAAGAAAACGGCATCAGCAAATAATGCATCATACCCAAACAGGCTCAGTGCAGTCTGGGACTGACATTTCTGCCAAGCCAAGGAGAACTGAGATGAGATTTAGCATGTCTGACACAAAAAATAGTAATGTTACAACATGCTTGTGTCTAGAAATTCAGTTTCATTAAGTTCTTTTAACTTTAACATTGACTTTCACACACAGACACAGTACGTGCCAGCTGGATGACACACGAGCTATTAAAAAACAGGCATGGGCAGCAGAATCCTAAAATATCATCTCAAACCCATAAATCATTCACTCTTAACACATAAGTGGCATCTTAGCACCAAACTCTTTGCCTGTACAGGATGATTTACATACAGTGCAGCTTTTATGGAAGAATTTTTCTTCTGTCTATGTACATCTAAACTGCAGCAATCTGAAATCAAATTATCTTCGACAGGGAAGCAATCCAAACTCCAGCTGAACTTTCTAAGTGAAAATAAACATATTTAAAATGGAATTAACTGTAGCCAAAGGGTAACAATCTTTCATAAACCTGCCTGAAGCCTTTGGATGCTGAACCTTTTTTATTTCACACTTCTTAACTATTAAACCAACTGGTTTATACCAAGTAAGAAGAACAAGTCTCTTTCTACTAATGACTCCTTCACCATTTTGTTTCCACAACCAGGGAGAGATGAGCCTGCCCTATCCTATGTAGCCAGACTTTATTTTGTTCCTTAACTCAGCCTAGGACATCCCTTGTCCCAGAAGAGGCCCAAGGAGGGCAGCTCTGCTGCAGCAGCATGCCTCCAGTCCAGCACTGCTGAAGGTCCAGCTCCTCTTTTCCTCCTCAATAACCCACTGTGGATCCAGAGGGCAGCAAAAACACTCTGGGAACCCAACACACTGATGGGCACACAGAGGGTGTTGTTACAAATACAGATGGGCTTTTCCTAACAGTTGCCCCAGAACATTTTACACAAGCAGCAAGCGAGGTCTGACGGGCTCGTGCAGTTTATTTATAAATTAGGGAGGCGTGAGTGGAGGCTAAAACGAGATGTAAACTACCAACAAGAACAGAATCTGTCTGCTAGATCTCAGCAGAGCTGTGCAGGCTGAGAGGTAAAGCAAAGCAGGTTTCACAGCCAAAGACTGCATCCAGTATTTGGTACTTGGACATGAATCTCTAAAGGGTAGTGAATGCAGATCAACCTAAGTGTTCAGACACGTAATTAAGTCAGAAATCATTAGGGCCTTTATGACAGCTCTACAGCACTAAAAGTCAAGGTTTCCACTATAAAACTTCTTCTTCATGCATGCAAAAATTAGCTGTCAGAATTATTTCTGGGTTCAAATATGTCTCATAAGCTCTTCACCTTCAAGCAAATTAAACTGAAGTGCCCAATCATTTTTAAATGGCATTCGCAGTAAGTTCTAGGGGGGTTGCAGTCTGATCCAATTCTGAATATTCAGCCTTTTAACTTGAACTTCAACAATTAAGGTTTCCTTAGCAGCGGTAGCTTCACCCTCTCTCCAACTCCGTGCTCACAATTTTCTCATTTTCTACAATTATGGCAAAGGCTGCATTCAAAATTAAGGAGCATAAGCTACACATGCAGGCATTAATTTTTAGGAAAACAAAGGCAGTGTTACTACTGGTTATTGACATTTTAGTGGCTTGAAACAAGGCTTCAGAACACTGAAAACAGGCCAGCCACTGTATAGAGAGCAAATAAAATCACTCACTACCCCAGAGAGCTCCCAGCCTAGACACCTGATAAATCAGATTTTTAAAATCCATACATTCATGGTCTTTAGTTATTCTGGTTCCTCTATACTCAGAGGCACTAATTTGAAAAAAAGATTTCAAAAAAACAAATGCCTATCAATGCTATAAATAAGCTAACTCAGTCATGCTGGGGCTTGTCTCTGAGAAACCATATACAATCAGGATTATTTTATTTATTTAAGAGTTAGAAAAATAAATCCAAGTGTGTTATTCCATATTCCTTAAGTGTGCGAAGACATGCTAGATATCTCACCTAACAAAATTAAAATATTAAAATATTCCCACTGTTAACTATAAATAATGGAAATTTAAATAAAGGAGCTAAGTTACACAATTGCAAATTCAGAGCAATTCTGGAAAATTCAAGAAAATAAGTGCAACCTAGGAAACAGAAAAAAGACTGGTAAATAATTTTAAATATGATCTGAAAGATGAAGTAATTAGTTAAATAATTAGTTATACATCTAGACCACCACAAAGGGAGTTGCAAACTCAAGTGGCTCCCTTTCAGTGGCAAAACCAGGAAGAACAGTTCAGGAGCATTTAAAAAGGATACAGTCTGCCTTGGTTCATCATGTGGCTTTACCCTCCTCTAAGAAACAGATCTCCACTTCCATGACTGTCAACATACTGCTTAAAAATGATACTTATAACTCATTTTAATTCCAAATTAGTTTTATTAGGTTTCTTTGAGTTCTTTCTGACTGGAACAATGGTAATTTACAGAATTACTAAATTACTGAAGTGCTGAATCTATATTTAGTCAACTTGTCCCTTCTGCTGAGATATGCTAATATAAGAAGATGAGAAAAATTTCACATGATATTCATGGAAAAATTAATTTAATGTATTTGATTATTTCTTTAAAGAAGGGTCTAAACAGCATTAGCTCAGGGTTTTTGATTCCCAGTGCATAATAATATTAGTGTAATAATTCATGCCTGCCTTTTGTTTAGATTTTCTGTTCTTTTTTTAAGGAAAAATAAAACAGATAATTAATTTGATTAAATCAAAACATCATTATAAAACACACACTCTGCAAGGCAAATTGAATACCATCAAGGAGCTTTTCTTGTCTTCATTCCATCTTCACTTTCCCTAAATAATTATACTTTCTCTGAATATTCAGACTTTCAGCTGAAGAGATAACTATTTTGTAATGGTGTACTTTAACATCTGCTTGTATTCAAGGCTGGTGAGAGACAGTATTTCCAGTGGCTCTGGAATTTCTTCTGGCTTTCCAGAAGAAATTCTTCTGGTAAACAGGGAAAAGCAACTGAAAACTTTGTTACATTGCCTTCAAGATCAAACCAGGACTCCTCCATTTCATAAAACCAGAGCCAGATCATTGCAAGTACTCACTGTAATTTTCCATATCCAGTGGAATGTGCTCTCTCACAGAGCTAGTGTTCAAGTAATGCTGTAAGTAAAAAACATTTGATTTTACTGTATTCTCACATACTCCCAGGGTGGCTCAAATACTGTCTCTCAAACCCATGCTAACAGAGATCCATCAGCTCCCTCTCAGCTCTAATAACAACAAACCAATCTTGAGCACGCACAAATCCTTCCAAGGTTTCAAACACTGGTGTGGGCAAAATAAAATAAGAGATTTTTCTGACAAACTTCAATAATGTTCACAGCTGAGGAGAAGTAAATACATTGTTTGTAACACAATAAAAAAGTGTAAAGACGTCTCCTAGCTATCTGGCAAGGAACTCTAATTCTCTACTGCTATCAACTCATCTATCTAAAGGATTACAAACAGAACTACAGAATTGCTGGGGCAGCTATACTTTTGATGCTTCTGGTATAGCTGCCCCAGCAATTCTTGCTAAGTTCACATTTTTTCTTTTAAGTTCTTTTTAGTAGTTTTATCAAGCACTATTTACTTCCTGTGTCACAATCTGGCATTAAAAACTGAAACTATTTGTGTATGGCTACAGGAAACCTTATTGCAATTACTGCCATCCCTCTATGTATCAAATTGCTTTCCTCTCATCCTAGTAAAAAAACCCTCCTTTTACTTTGGGGTAATAGATCTTCAGTTACTGATGGAATATCACCATTCTTGTCCCAAAGTCACTCTTCATGAGTGACACAACAGCACATAACAAATACTTAACACTCATCTTTAGATAAATCTGTTTTCTACCTCTGCTGAACTGAGTCACATAATATAATGCAGCTAGCAACCAGTGTCTAAGACACAATAAATAAAAAGTGTTAAAATGTCTTTATGTACCAGGAGATCCAGCATATAACTAATGCTGAAGTTAATTCTTTCGGGGCAGACCAAGTTATTCAATAACCAAAATTCAGTGCAAACATTCTGAATTCTTTGGAGGATAATAGAAAGTTGGAGCAAGTTTGTAAGGTGACCATTAGAGAATATCCTTCTATGCTAACCATCTCTGGATGTGTTTAAAAAAAAGACTGGATGTGGCACTGGGTGCCATGGTCTAGTTGAGATGTTAGGGCGGGGTTGGACACAATAATCTTGAAGGTCTCTTCCAAGCTGGTGATTCTGTGTGTGCTAACGAGTGCTGCAGGAATGCCAGCTGCTCTTGTCTAAGAGATTCACCTGTCCTGGGGAAACCAAACACATGAGCAAAGGAGGATCCCATGAAGTCCCTCAGAGGCCAGGAGGCGCTGGTGCCATCACACCCTTTGCTGTGCCCAGCTCAGCTGAGATGCCCTGGGAGAACCCTGGGGTTTCCCTGAGGCAATGCAGGAAAGGCCCCTGAGGAAAGGCAGCCAAGCAGCAAAGCGTTTAGATTTGGTACATACAATCCCACAGTCCTGCTGGAAAAATTCCAACATTCCCCCAAAACCAGTTTTGCTTTTGCAAGAGGAACCTTCCAGCAAGGAGAGCCAGAGCTCTGGAGGCACCTTGGGGATCCTCTGGCAAGACCTCAAGCCTCCTTAGCAAGGCAGGAATGCAGCTGAAGAGTTTCTCACTTAGACCTAATTTGATATAGGATAATTTGATCTTTAATGTCAGTCTTAATTACGTTAACTGAGGGGAAGGGATCCAATCCTACCGCCAACATTTAATCCTGCTATGACTCATCCTGATCTGATTAACTGTTTCCCACACAGAGAAACCTTTTTAATGTCAAGACATACTGAGTCAGGAGGAAATAGAGAGAGACAGAAGAGAGACCCAGCCCTCCATGAGCCTCATTCCTCCTCAGGAATCTGTGATCTGTACATGGCTGCTGAGGTAGCAGTGCTGGCAAAAACTGGAAAAAGGGAGTTTTAGATTAATCCAGGCAGGATGCAACATAAGCATGTAAAACCAATTTCCAAACCCACAAGACTAAAGGAGGATTTAATTTATTTAGCTTTGTATTTCTAGAATAATACCAAATGATTTTTGTTTTAACAGAGTCTGCTTCTTAAAACAAAAAAAAAAAAATAAAAGAGAGAAAAAAAGTTTTGCTAGCAGAGAGCTGCAAATCCCAGATAATGCCCTGTTCACAGTGCCATGAACAGCTCCCTGTGCCTTTCAGGAGCTCTGTGAGAGCACCCAGCTCCACCCCAGCTCCTGCAGCCACCAGAACCCAAATCCTCTGGTTTAGCTCGTCTGTTAATCAGGACAGACTATTAATATCGAGCCCTCTCAGGCATCCTAGCAAAACCAGCTCAAGAACAAAGGGGAAAAAAGCATTAATTCAAAAAGTTTATTCATCTTGGTGTGCTTCAATACAAGCTCTGAAAAGACTGATGAAACACAGAGATCAGGGGAAGAAAACCAGAAATCACTAAGTCATCTCACCCTTTCTACACCACAGACATATTTGCCTTGTGTTGAACCCTATGACAGTTGGGCTAAAGAATATCCACCAACAGAACAAAGCCATAAAGGAATTGGTTCCATTAATCAGCTTTTCTCTGCTGTGTACTTCTAGTTGTAATTTAATGCTGGATTCTCCCCCAGGTATCTTTTTTTTTTTTTAATGTGGAAATAGTGCTGCACTGCAATCAACTAACTTCATCTCACATTCTATATAACACTTATGTCAATATGAACGAGATAAGCCCCCCAAGCTGTATTTCTATGTAAGGACTGTGTCCTTAATAACTCTCTGGGCATTTATAACACAGCCACCATGGTACTTTGAGTTTTTATCCCTTCAAAGGAGCTATGAACACAAGCAGTACTTGTGGCCCTGGGATCAGAAGGCAATCAGGCTTCAGCCACCACCACAGGGAGAAGTGGTGCCAAGCACTGGAATATACGACAGCTTTGAGAAGTGCTGTGTAAAGGAGAGGACTTCAGCTATTATGCAAAATTACACCTATGTATTCACACAGGCACAAAACCCCATATAGAAATGGACAGCTATACAAATAGATATGTTTCTGTCTGTAGGAAACAGCCTTTACAAAAGTTAATAATTAAAAAAAAAACAAAACCACACATTTTCCATAAGAACAAAATGAATACCTGTAGTAACACCATGCCTAATCTATCTTCTTAGCACATAAACTGAATGATTTAGAAACAATATCCCCTGTTAGGATCTGTGCTAGGATCCTGAGGAACCATGTAGATTTAACTTTTTTTTTGTCACAAGGTTTAATTTTCTTAAATAGTTTCCAGAAATATTAGTAAAGAAAAACAGGCATTATAATACAGGAGAAAACCATTTGTATATTTTAGGTCACTATTTGCACTGCTAGCAACACAGCAGCAGGTTCCATTTGCCTTGCACTAACCATGTTATGAATAATTCAGCTCCTTGCTTCGTTCCCTAAATAGTTGACAGGGAACAGAAACGTTGTTCATGACCTGTATGGCCTTTTTTGAAGCCTGCCTATTTATTTAACAATGCACATCACAAGGTCCATCACCCAGGCTGGCATTTATTGAAAATGAAAGCATTCAATAACAATTACTAACAAATGACCATAAAACAAGTGACTTCCCAAAGCTACCACCTTTTACTTGCAAATAGCACTCAGCCAACTATTTCAATAATTAAATGCTCTCAATCTGCACTGCATCAGCCCTGGCTCATGGAGCCTTGGACAGGAAACAGATTCCAGAAGCACTGGGAACACCTTCCAGCCTGGCCACAAGTGTAACTGTGAATATCTGAGCTCTCTGCTAAAGCCCTGCTGGAACAGAGAGAGCAATGTCCATCAAAGGCACACTGACATTTTCATGGGCCCCTTACACATTCTGAACTATTGATCCTTCTTCTCACTGTCTCACCTCTCCAAATTTTGATCAAGGCCTGGCCTTCTCCAGTCTGTGGGCTTCAGTTAGTCACCTGAAGCAGCACCAAAATGTGACATTGTCTGGAGCATCACACCAGTTCTGACTGCTGTGTCAAGGTAATGTGCTTCGAAATTCTGGCCATTTCATCAGTTCTGTATTACAGGAGAGGATTACTGCAGGGGTCTGCAGCCATGTTCCAACTTCCACAGGAAAGACATTCCAAATCACTTTCTTTCTTTAGACCCAACTCTCAGTAAAATACTACAATTATTGCAAACTTATGTCTGCAGAGATTTCACAAATTTCCTGGAGAGAAATCAATCTGTGATGGGGTCCTGACCCTTTCAGCAACAGTGACCTTTCTCTTGAAGCCTCACAAAACCCAATTAATTTGCCAGATGGCTAATGAAGATTGAGCACCCATTAAAAAAAGTAAAACAAATAAGATCTTAAAGTGTTATTTTTAATGCTCATTTTAGTTTCCGTTATCTTCTCTATTCTGTTAAATAACAAATTTTCATGGAAGAGAAATAAAGACATTAAGCTGGTCAAGGACCAGACATTGCTTTGTGAGGAACTGTCAGCACACACCCCCCAAATTCCCAAAACAGGAACATAAATCATGAAGTCTCCAAAAAAAAAAAAGATTTCCAAACAATTTTGCTTCTGAGCTATTCGAACATTCTGTTTTGATAGTGACACTTCAGGTCACTTTTCAACTTTCATGTTTCCCTAGAAAGAAAGAAAGAAGAGTGGAAAGAGAAAATTCCATCTTACTGGAAAGTTACAGCCTTTTCAGCCTTGAAGAAACACTCATAAACCAAGGAGAGTATGAGTTGGTATTTTAACTTGCACAGGAACATATGTAAATTTGTGGCAACTGGATGTGTCCAAAGGCTACATCACCTTACATGAAGGATGAGAAAGGAAACGCCAGCATATATGAAGGATGAGACTTGAAAATGTATATTTAAAGATCACTCATGACTGAGAGAAATTAGCAGGAGGCATTATTTAACTTCTTGTCCATGAACAGTACTGTAGAAATTAAAAAAAGCCAACTTTAATTTTGCAAAGTCTTACACTCCACAAGTTCCAATATTGCCAGGGAAAGCCTCGACTTTGCAATGCAATCCATATTTGTTTCATTCCAGAAACTCATCAGCTTTCAAAGAGAATTGAACTGAGAATAGAAGCCCCTTAACATAAGACTACTGCAGAATACCACCATTAAAATTGATTATTATTCAGACAATATCAATTTCATTATCCCTGATCGATCCTCAGCAATGTTCCCCAGCAACCTTCAGTCACAAATTCTGCATGCACAGTAACTTAATGCAGTGCAGCAAATTGCAGTTAGTTAAATTCAGCAACAGTCTGACTTATCAGGCTTCCAGCAAATAGCTGTCATAGGTGCTGATGGCCGGGAACTGCTTGTCAAAGCACCACCAAGAAAGGGCTGAGAAAACTCCTTTCCCTCAGGGCTTTGTTAATTTGATTTATGTGTAGAGGCAGGAAACTAATTGCTTATTGTTGCAGTGCCTGCCATGGAACTGCAGATGCCCCTGAAAGGCTGGATCTCAGCAGTACCCATGGACTTCATTTTCACACCGTGCTGATGAGAGATGCATCCCAAACAGCAGCCTGCCAGGGCTTGGTGCCTCAGAAATTGTAGGGACTCTCTGAATGCCCTCTGCCACCATCTCCTCTGAGGAAAAATCCACCCTTTGAGCACGCAGTAATGCTGGGAAGTTCAGAGCAGAGACAGGAGAAACTCCTGCGTTGTTCAGGCAGTCCATGTGTCACTAATTAAATTAAGGGGTTTTGTTCTGCAAGGTTTGTTCCTCACTATTGTTATAAACACATCCCTGGGACCACCAGCCAAAACTGCTGATCCTCCTTGAATTGAATTTCAAGGACTGGACAGTGAAGGACAACTTTGTCCAATTTCTTCACCCTGTGGTATTTACCAAATGGAAGCACCTGGCCTACAAAGAAAACTGGTTGTCATCTCAGCAGGCTGTGTGGCTTTTATTCCTTCAGGTTCTTTCTGTTAGGAAAAATGTGGATGGTTTAATCTATAAAAATGATAGATGGCAAAGTAAATAACTTTTTAGCTTCTAAATGCTGCCTTTTAGCCAGCATTAGTGTCAAGAGCTGCTCAGAAATCTCCAGTCAAGTATTTCTGTCTTTCAGGTAAAGTCAAGTACAGAGCCTATCACTCACCAAAAGTTTCTTAAAATGGACGGATTTTTAAAATCCATAGATGTTTCACCATCCATTCCAGATTGTCCCTGAAACAGAAATGATCCCTGGAAAATCTGAGCTTTGCAAACAGTACCAGGCACCTTCAGGCAAAGTGGAGAGCAAGATGTCCCAGGGCAGCCCACCTGACACAAGGATCCAAGGCATCATCAGGCCCTCCTCCATCCCCCTGTTACCTCAAACAGGCAGGAATGTGTAATGCCAGACCTTTAAAAAGCAAATTACTCCCTCAGCCACGCTGGCACAGCTCATTTCATCATCTATTAGGGAAAGCAGCACTTGTCACCACTCAGAATTGCTCTTTTAATTGGGACTAAATTGCCCCACACTTTAAGCAGTGATGGTAAAGCAGCACATAGCTAATGGCCATGGAAATTGGTTCTCTCTCTAAACCCTAACCACACTCCTCTTGTGAGGACTGTGAGGCAATTCCAGCAAGGTAATCTTTAAAATTAGTAAGATTATGCAATTCAAAAATAAGCGATCAGAGCAAAATTCATTTATACTTTATAGCCTATCAAAAACCAGTGTCACTTTCTCATGGAATACATGTGGCACTGTACAGCAGCAGGACTACAGCCATTCATCCAAGCTGTGACAGATAGTAAATTTTTCAAGGGACGTATTATGCTGATGTGGCATAATATAGTTTATTGATTCTAATTCTTTAACATATCACACTTATTGCTTAGGAAATCAAACACACATTGCTTAGGAAAATTATTTTAAGGCAACACTATGTACTTAATTTACAAAGGATACAGTTACAGTACAAAAATCAGATTTTACTGTAAATTATTTCACAAATCAAACATCTAAAAATCAATATATATTGATGGATATTGTTTAAAAAATTAATCAACTAAAAAGAAAAATTTTTCTCAGTGGAACACTTGGTGGACTTGAAACATGTCCTTTCAATGTGAGTAAATCATAACCAAAGACCTTTCTTTGAGAAGGGAAAGGAATATTATAAGCTTATGCTGCAGCTGACCCTAACAGGCTCAAACTTACATGTCCTTCTCATGCATTATATCAATATAATGCATCCTTTTTTCCTCTAAAGAAAAAGAAATAAAATTTTAAAAAGAATGAAACCAAGGAAAACTATAAAACAGACAAGTCTTTCTATTAACACCTCTGAAGTACAGATATAACCTATTTTTTGGTTTAAAAAGAAATCATACTTGACATAAGTGAGTATCTGAAGCCTAAATTTATCAAGTCTCTGTTCCACAGAGAGCACTTGGGTCACACAGGGCATCTTTCTTCCACAAAAGCCACCTCCCCATGTTCCCAGAGCCATTCTTCAATGGGGAGGTGGCAGGGGTGTAAGTGGGAACTTTCCCTTGTCTGATATTACTCTCATCTCCTTTCAAAAAGGACTTTGTACTTTATAAATACACATTCCAAATTATCCTGTGAATGAAGAGAATCCCAAGTGACTCCACAGTGGGAATGAAGTGGGAGCTCACTTAGCTCCTGCTTACCTGGGAATACACCAACAATCGTTCCCAAAGATGAAGCAGGCCTGGCTTCAGACTGAGTCTAACTAGATTTAATACTTGCATTTTTGATAGCAACACAAGAAATACCTGAAACTGATATCCAGGAGGAAACAGGATGAGTTCCCACTGAGATTTGCTTTTTTGCAAGGCTCTTTTCAGCTGGTGTGACAAAAAACCCCAAAATTTGTGTACAGGGGACAAAACTGATTATGAGTAAATTGAGTGAGCAGGGGCCTAGGCCAGCACACTGCTCCCAGCAGCCATGGAGAGGTCAGGTGTAGCTATTAATTAGCAGTAGCTGTTAATAGGAGTGGGCACTAAATGGGTCTGTACCCAGGGAAGCAGTGACCTGAGCACTCCTTTGCTCACACCCTTCCCTAGGAGGCTCTGCTCCTCCAGGGATTCCTCATTCCTGGAAAAAGGCAATCCACCAAGCCTGTAAATTTCATTCAGTCCAAGTCTCCAAAACCCCAATTTTCCTAGAAGTTCCAGGCTCTCTCTTCTCCTCAGGTATGTATTTCACAGGGAAAAAGATTTGAAGCCCCAAGGTTTTAACATCACTGATTACAACTGATCAGGGAACAAGAAACACTCGGGTATGGAACCTTCTCACTTCCCTTTGAAAAAAAAAAGAAAAAAAACCAAAACAAGTAAAAGTCCTTTTCTCACTGCACTGGCTCTTTTATTCCTTGGCCATGACACACAGGAGAGCAGCTGCTGCCTGCTCTCCCAAAGCCCTTTAAAGAATTAAGCTGAAGTTATGGATGACAGCAGGCACCAGCGACAAATCAATTCTTGCCAGAGATGGATTTGGGAGATCCTGCAGGTGATATCACCAGCTGGAGTAAGGAACAGATACGCCTCTAAAGGACAGTTAGTTACAACTGGATGTATTATGAAGGGATTTAAACCTCCCTGTTGCTCCAGGGGGGCAAACATGATAGTGAAGGGAGCATTTGAGTGAGAATACACAGGATGAAAAGCAGAGTTGAAACGTAGGAGCTTCTCTGCAGACTGGCTGGAGAGCAAAGCAAAGATTCTTCCCTCTGTGCCCCCATCCCAGTTTTAATCATGGGAAGATTATCTAAAAAGCCTGTGGATCTGATATCAACCAAGATGTACAATTTTGGAAAGAAATTATGAGTAAAGCTCAATAAGGCTACAAGAATTTTAAGAACATGAGAGCAATAAGCTAATCTGATAAATAAGGCACAGCCAGAGTTATCACTGGCATCAACATGACTGCCTCTTTCTTTTATTATTACTATTCAACATCAATCTTTGTTTATCCATTTAATTTACAAAAGCCAGACACAAAATTAAAACCTCCTAAGAAATTATGATAGCCCCACATTTTCCAAAAAAAATAGAATTCTTTCACTTTGATTTGGTTTTGGAGCAATAAAATTGAAATACTTTATATACATCATACAGAGCGAGAAAGGAAAAAAACAGCTGAATTTTCAAAAGCACTTAGGTGATAGCAGAAATCAGAGTGTCATTTTAAAAAGCAGATTCTGTGTTTCAACTTCCTCCTCTTTTGGATGTAGGATTTATGTCCTTTTCATACCCACCCTGAAGGCCTTATGGAGACAAGTTACACCTACCTTGAACTTAAAATTTTGTCATATGTCTTCCAGAAGAACATTGTGAAAAGTTATACTCATGGCACAAACTGATATAATTACTGGATTCCCATCAGCCCAGTGATGTCTGCAGAATCATGAGTGATTTTACCAGATCTGAATCTGCCTGTACTGTGGAGCAGATTGTTCATCTTCAAAAATATGTATCTGAACAAATGTAGTATTTAAACTTTGGAATTGTTTGATTTACTGACTGAATCCTATTAACAATATTGGTCCCTTTTTTTCTTTTTTCCCCAGTTTAAAATGCAGCATGCTAGGTGAGGAAAAGCTCTTCATTTTTCTTGTGGCAATTACTTTTCCCCTTCAGGCACCTCTGACAACTCATCTTGAAACCTCAGAAACATCAGGAATGAACTGATTTCTGCCTTTTATTGAGAACAATGCAAGCACCTCCTCACAGGGGGTGGGGAGAGGTGTCCAAAAAGGCTCACAGAGATAATGTTGATTTAGGCTGTACCATTGATTAAGCAACTTGGCAAAACCAGTAATTACAACTAAATTGTAATTTCTGTAATTTCTACAATTTCTGTGCTAAATTGCACAGAAATTCTCTAGCATTCCCATTTCAGGGGAAACAAGGTGCAAAGTTGAAGAATTAAAAGCCAACACACTGATTTTTCTTATCTAATGATTTCTAGTATGTCTGCTGGGAAAAAAACAAACAAACAAACAAAAAAAAACAACAACCTTAACACGGGGTGGGATGATGCAGACAGCCAGGATGGGCTCCAAAAGAGGAGCCCACCAGGAGCCTCCAGTGGAGAACCTGAATATCCCAATTCAGCAACCCATGAACACAAACTGCAGGTATCCTACACCATCACAGAATTGTTTAAATTGGAAAACACCTCTAAGACTGAGTCCAACCACTAGGCCAGCACTGTTGAGTGACAAGGTGACTAAACATGTCCCTAATGCCACATCTACACGTCCTTTAAATCCCTCCATCAATCAAAGTGGTTGATGGAGACTCAACCACTTTGACTTCTAACAGGGATTGGTAGACAGGGTTCATTCAACTCACACAGAATCCAGCCCTAATCCAAACAAAACCAACACAAGTTCCCTGGAGCATTTCTGCCACCTCTTTAGAAGTGCAAAGGATTAAATCCTCAAAGCTTCATCTGACCACAAACAGATTTCACCGCAACAGAAAGCTCCCACCGCAGACCTTCAAGCACATTAAGGTGATGTCTGCTCCAGCACTATGATTGGCACCTCTGTGTCTCTTAAACAGGTTTTTTTTTTCCCTCCTAATTCCTTCACAGGACTGTTAGCAAACTCCCATACCATCTGAGCCTGATCTAAGGAGTAAACAACAAAAATTAAATTAATGTCATGCTCAGTAGCATTTAGAAATTGCAAGCTAAGCAGCTGCCACTTATTCCTCGTAACTCAAAGTATTTTATTGAAGGAAGTTTTCAAATAACATACATTGATTTTGTCAGGTTTGGTTTTTGTTTTTTTTTTTCCTTTTACCCAAGCAACGTATGTGGTATGTTCTGTACTTGTAGCCCTACACACACCCAGGTTTCATTGCAGTCACTCTGACTCCTGCCAAACAGATGTTGAGGGAAAGCAACTGAACACAACGTGGGATAAAAGCTGTCTCAGACCAAAATGCTGGGTTAGGAAAACCTTGTGGGTAATACAATATACTAAAAGCATTGATTATATATTTATATACAGAATTGATAGGTAGCTGAATTGCTATTCGACTGCTTTTACTGAATTCATACTATTAAATAGGAAAAAAACCCCAAACAAGTATTATGTTACAGGATGGCAACTACTGAAGTTTTTTAAGTTTCAAAGTATTTATATAATTCATTTTACCCAAAATCCAGATTCTCACTAGTATCCTAATAGCAAGCTAAAATCATTTGAAAAGTGATAAAGGGTTTGGAAAGTGATGGTTTTAAACCACCCTTTGAAACAGTAGAATGGCAAGAGATTCCCAGTCCCCAAACAGAAAGTACTGAAGTATTATCCTGAGTCTGACAGACATGTCAGCAATTTGCTGTAATTTGTGTAATACCCAATCTTAGGGCTTATCTTACTCCAAAACTTTGGTTGTGACGAAGCCTAATGACAGAATTCAGTTCAATTTACTCTCTGAAAGACAAAGAAGTTATCTTTTTACATTAAAAATCAACATTTTTTGTTACCTGAACCCTTTTCCTATATGAAAATAATTAGATTTGTATGAAGCAGAATAAGTACAGTACATGAAAACTGACACGAAACCCTTCATATTTACTTTCTCTCTTGAATTTAGTAACAGTGTTGGATCAAAACATGGCATTACCCACTACAGGATTTAAGATTTGGCTTAGCAAATATGATAAAACACAAATATTATTAGAACACCCATGTGGTTACTTGTGAGGTATTTCTGATCTACTCAGTAACATCTCTTTGGATGACCATGACAACAATCTTTTCTAACTTCAGGTATGGGACTTCTGCTGCTTCTGAACTGGTACTGATCAAAAAATCTGCAATTCATTACCTTTAACATGAAAAAGGAACTTTGCATTCCAGAAGCCAAAAATAAGCTCATCTCCCCTCGCCATATAGAAGCAACTTTCAAAAGTTGGCAGGAAAACCTATTTTCTTCCACACTCACTGTTACAGAAAAGTGATTATATTCTGACACAAACATGTTATATAGACTGTCAAAGAAGTGAAAGAATTCCACATTAAAAATAATAAAATCAAACCCAGTCAAACCCAGGTATTTTACAAAACCTTACATTCTTAAAACAGGTAATAAAGAAAAAAAAATAAACAAATCACCATCTTTCAGAGTGCAAAGGTCAATTTTTCCATCTTAAACCCATAGAGAATAAAGGTTTAATTTACCATATAGAGAAAAAAAAAACAAAAAACAACAGAGTTCACTTTTGTGACAAAAATTAGATAGGGATTTCTTAAAGCACCAAATATTACAAAACATCATATCAACCTTGCTTTTCAATAGTGTTATTTGGCAGTCAGCTGGATGTAGGACAGCTGTTCCATTGTCTGTATTTCCGTTCAATTTGAATTATCTGTGTTTTTCAATTCATTTACATTAAAGATAATAATATATTTAGCAATAGAACATTAATAAAGCAAAACCTATTATGATTAGCACAAATTTGCATTATTAAAAAATGAATTTTGTATCTGCTTATGAACATCTCCCAAGTGGCATGATAAAATTGAACATAAAAAAAAAGTCAGGGTTTGTAAATAAGATTCCACATAAAAAATCAGGTGAAGACTTAACAGTGGCACCTGAGAGTATTTAGACAAGAAACCTGCCAACGCACATACCTGTAAATCCGTTGAATATTTTCAGCTTTGATTTCCTTGAGAATTTCATGGTACATCTGAGGATTATTTGGTTCTTGAGATGTTGGGGGAGAAGGGCATTTCTTGTGTGCATAATATCCTATCACAATTCCAAAAATAAATAAAATCAAAGCAGTGCAAAATACTTTCAGTATCCGAAAAAAGCTGCAGCGGTTGCTCTTTGGTGCCTGTCTCGTGTAGTGGGCGATGTAGTCAGGGTCTTCCTGGAGCCTCTGGAATCTTCCCTTTGGGGAAGAGGAGGCCTGGATGGGCTCCAGGTCGAGGTCAGGGCTCTGTGAGTTGCCCAGGTGGTGCTGGGCTGCGCTGTCCAGTCGGAAATGGTCAAAGCCTGGCTCCTCCAGCTCTTTTTCCATGTCCCACTCCAGGTCCAACGCTGTGGCTTGGAGCTCATCATTGTCCAGGTATGGAGAGTGCCCCTGTGCTCTCTGGTCTGCATTCACTTTGTGATAGGCCATCTTTTTATCTATTAAAACAAAATTTAAAATTGAAATGCTTGTTTCTATATGCACACCTAAACAATTTATTTATTCTTTGTAAACCTGAAAGAACGAAACAGACAATAAAGCCCAAAAACTGGGTTCTCAGTATTTCGCTCTCCCTATTTCCATTGTCCTGTCTTTTGCCAGATCAACAGTCCCATGAACATCATCATGGGAAATATATTGTAACAATATGAATAAAAGGGATTTAAAAGTGCCAATGGCAAAGCACTGAAATTATCCAATTATTTTGTCAGTCCTCGAGATAATATTAAAAAATTGAGTGAAGGCTCAGAGTTTCCAAAACAATTATTTGTTACCTGAAAGTAATTTTAAAGCTTAACAACTGTGTGCAACAATTTCATTTCACACACCATACAAAATAATGCTGCTAAAATAAAGTTGAAAAGCTGGAAATAATATGAATTGCCTGATCTGATTCTAAACACAAGGAAATGATAAATTAAAAAAGAAACTTCAGGGTGACACTGTACTTACATATCAATAAAAGGGTTCCATTTAGATGGAGCATTCTATTATTTATAGGTATTTTAAATGCATAGTTCTGGAATGACTGATGAATTTACTTAGAAATTGTCCCAGCTGTTTTGCTCCACTTATTTTTCCCATTTTAATGAATAAAAAGCACTGCCAGGTAAGTATTTGTAACAAAATCATTTATTTAATAGCAAGGCATAACTGTGGCACTTCTAGATATTTCTATGGAAGTAGAAGCCCTCTACAGGGAACTCTGACCTCCAGTAAAAACACTCAAAGTCAATTTTCAACAAATCATCTTTGACAGACTGCAACAACAGGATGCCTTTTCCCCCACACTCTGACAATAGCTATTCCAACACATAAGCATGTGTACTTTAGGGCTTTTCAAACATCAGACTCACTTCTCAATTAGAATTAAATGACAATAAAGATATGAAACCTCTCATAGTGATGAACACTAGATTGACACCTACAACACTACATTACCACTCCATTTTTATGTTTTCAGGCATTTTCACTCCCTAAGATTCACCTCCAAATAACATTACCCCATAACAGAGGAACCCACTGTAATGGCAAAGTGGAATTCAGCTTTTTGAAGCTCTCTGAAGAGAGCAAACTGCTTGCAAGCTCCAATATAATGAAACAGCCTATTGTCCCCTGAAAGGCTATCTGCCTCTATACAATACCAATTTACAGTGCCTATTTTCCCCCTACAGCCATATAAATATCCCTCACCTATAACTGTCAGACAGCCCGGGGACAGCCAAGAGACCCCACATGTTCCAAGTCACCACTCCAGTCCCTTTGCAAATCAATTCTCCTCCTGCAGCCCAAACTCTTCCAGAGGCAGCGGGAGCAAAGCTAAAGCCTCTTAAATTAGTGTGAAAGCCTGCATTATTTATTTGAATAACGACTGCAAATTTAGTCTTTAAATTCCAGCAGAGTCCACAAATGGCTGCAAAGTCAAACAGCTGCAAAGCTGCTGTGGCTGCTCTCTGTGGAGTTTGTTAGCCCAGCCCTAAGGTTTGAGAAGGATCCTCTGAACTTCACAATCCCCATGGTTGTGAATGACCTGGAGATCTCCCAGGGGAGCACTCTGCATCTCCATCCAGGTTGTTCAGGAAGATATTTAATAATGCCAGCCCCAGAAAATGATGCCTGCTGCACTGAGCTTCCAGCCAAGCACCAAGGGGACATCAAACTATGTATTAATATTCTTTGTAAAATTGAGATAACTCATTTTCAAGCTATTAATCTGCCCTTTCACTCTGTCTCCTCTTCTATTAGTGGAAGGATTAACGTGCAAACCATCAGTGGCAGAGATCATTGCTAGGTAATATCAACTGCCCAACAACCTCATCTTCCCAACTCCACTTCATATTGCTTTTTATTAGAAATTAAAGACTGATGTTTTGTCCTTTAAAGCAAAGCAAATCATCACTGCATTTCATAAACAGGTAATTTTGGCTCTAGAATTCCTGAAGTCATTTAACAAACTGGTTTAGGCAAATAGGTAAACCCTTGGCAGATTACTACAGTACTAGCCATAAACCAGAATTAAGGCAGTTTTTCAGATGGAGTTTCATAGCAAATATTAATCTTGCTGAGCTTATAAATGTTGACCATTGCCTATCTGTGGTAGTTAAGTTTTCCCCGTATTTATGATATGAAAAAAATTGTGTTATTGTTCAATGGAGTGTATTAAAAAAGGTTATTTAAATCTACATATAAATGCATAATAAAAATTCATATGAAAATTCTTGAAATGGTTATTATGCAAATGAGTAGTAACCCTTTTCCACAGCTTAACATCTCAGCAATTCAATTTTCATTCAGAGTGCCAAAACCAGTTTCCTCACTTCAGGAAAAAAAAACAAACAAACCAACAAACATGCAAGCAGCTAAATGACCTAAAATAAAAAAATCAATATTCAATTCAGTTTTATATTTGAGACCAGTCTTTGGAGTATGGGATCTTATTAGCAACACACATCCTTTAGTTAAAGAATGCAAAGAATGCAAGAGTAGCTGCAGTTGTTAAGTTCACTTTTCCCACTAATATTTCTAAGCTCATTGTTCCAGTCTAAGGACATAGCACAACTCACCTTGAAGTATCTGAGATCAGGGCCTGCATTGCATTTAACCATTCCAAAAGTAATTTTACAAAGGGTCTCCTGGATCTTAAGGCACAGATCATTTGTGCCATGCAATCTCTAACACCTGCTCTATTCAGTATTTGGTATTTAGCTGGTTAAGGAAGTAGGCATAACTTAAACATTATTTATTAAACATAGTTTTGCCTTGGAACTGGAAGGAGAAAAAAACCACCACATATTCACAGTAATAGTGAATTGTGAAAAAAAGACAATAGAAATACAGAAAAAAATGAAGTCAAGAAAAAAACACTACAATACTCAGTTCAGTCTTCCCTATAACACAGGCCATAAAATGAACATATTTTTGAAAGACATTTTTGAAAACTTCAGTAGATAGAAAATTCACCCCATCTGCCAGCAAGCTGTTTCAACATTTAATTGTTGTTAAATACATGTTTTATTATGAAGATAAAAGAGCAACTGCAAAATGCCAGAAGTCTGAATATGCACCAAGCGAGCTTTAAAGCCACTCTATAGGGACAGCAAAGGGGATCATAAACTCTGGAATACTGGACAGAGCCAAGCTGATGACCAATAAAGCTGATGTACATTTCTATACTTCAACCGATTTGTGGGGAGAATGTTTATAGAGAGGTATCAAACCAAAGCTGAATATCCTTTCAATTAACTACACACAAGAAATCAGGAGAGTCAGCTTTATCAGACTGTTGTTGCCTTAACGAGCCCATTTCAAAACTCTCTGCCTGTGCTTTGACCTTAAAAATAACACATTTACATCCTGCCTGATAGGAACATCTTGTTATGGAACTACCAGAAACTTCTTTTCTTGACAACTTTCCCTGCTTCAATCCCTTATCAGCAAAGCTTTCGAAAACTACAGAATATGATCTTCATTAAAAGTCACCCCCCAATACCTACATAACAGAAAAGTGAGTTTACCTGAACATTTTATGAAACCAAGAAGGAAAAAGCAATATGAGCATAGCACTGTAAATTGTTTGTGACTGGTGCTGTAGTTGTTAAATGCAGCTCATAAATAGCTGAGACAATTAACAGGCTCATGCCCAGCAGGAAGTGTTGGCAAGTGTTAATGGGCTGCCCACAGAGAGCCCTTCTCAGGCCACTTAGTGCTCAGCACTGAAAAGGCAAAATTCACCCAGGAATTCTCCTAAAGGCATTGGGGCCTCTTTGTACAGTCATAAATCAAAAATTCCAGGGCTGTTGGACTGTCTCGTTTTGAAGGGGTCTTTCCTTTTTATTTTCATCTCAGTATCTTCTATACAGAGTGCTTTTCCTCTAAGTCCTTGTAATCATTTTGTGCCTAGGGAAAGCCCCAAAGTAGATGTAATATCACCTGTTTAAAGGGCCAACAGCTGTGCTTATCATGGAGCTCAACAGCCTCTGCACTTGAAGGCTTAAAACTATGTATGACAGCAAATTAGTACTTTGTTAAATGACATGATGCCAAGTTTCAGGCCTAGACAAATTTCTTCAGAGTTATAAATCCCTGACAAAACTTGTTTGCAGAAGAGATTATGATGCCATTGTCAACAGCAACATTACACTGCCCTGTAATTCAAAAATAATAATGTGATATCTCCATCACCGCTGCCTTAATTCGGTGCAGTAATGATTTCTCCCTTCCCTCACCTTTGGGATATGGGCTTGGCAAGCAGTTCAGTTACAGCAGGACAGTTAAGGACCTTGTGACTCCACAGAGCCACCAGATAAAAACAAATGACAAAACTCACCAGTTGTTCACATTTCACTGAAGATGAATGCAACCTGGAAAACTGAGCAGTGTTGTAGCAATAACAACAGAGAGATCAGACTGAGAAAAGGTCTGTAAAACACAGCTAAGTTGAGTCTAAAGCTGTCTCTTCATTAATAAGTCCTTTTTGGCACAGATGAATGAAAGGAGTATTTAACCCCTTCAAATCTCTCATTGATTTTATTATAATCCAAACAGCCATGTGGACCAGGATACCATTGATATCAACTCAAAGGATGAGCACAGACAGGAACAGGGGCTGTGGTGGACCCTGATTGATAAGACTTGTGCAGATGATGCCCAGCTGGAACAAGAGTTAATCTGCCTAGAATCAAGTGCATCAGCCACCTGAGCTGTAATATCCTGGGCCATCCAGATGTGCACAGGTACATGGATATATTTGCCTGCTGCCTTTTTAGAATCTCTGAATTCCAGGGACCCACAGAAAGATTGCAGAAAGCTCCTTCTTCCCCACTAGACCAGGTATCAAAAAGCAGCCTTAGCTGGTCTCTAATATGCTGGGCATGTACTACTAACACAGATCTTTCCCATTCTCAAAGATGTTTAGTTTGCAAACACCTATTTGCCTGAAACAAAACTCAGATATATTTACTGACTTTATAGGAGCTAACAGCCTCGGTGATAGATGCGGAGTCTGCCGAGGGGGTTTATTAATACTGTGGTGTAATCAGATCACAATAAATGGCTCTGGTGGAGCCTGTGCATTCCTTGTGGGATGTGCTGTGCTGCTGCCTTTGCTTTGCCTCCAGGACAGGTCTTTCCTCCCATCAGGGTGGGAACAGCTCCGTTCTCTCACTGTTCACTCTTTTTGCTCATTTGCAAACATCAGGATGACAACGCCAAACAAGGAGAGAGAAGCCACACACACACACACTCACTCCAGTTTCTTAGTTCATTAATTAATCACTCATTTTTCCACTGGAATCAACACTCAGATCCTTCTCCTTGAGAAGGGCATTGGGTAGGACTCCACTGTTTCTAAAAGCAAAGAAGCAGATGGACGATCAGGAGTTCCAAGGCTAGTTGGGATGTGTTGTGTATGTGTGTTTACACGCTGTTCTTAAACTGGGGAAGAAATTTTGTCCCACATCTCCGCTTAATTGCACCAGGCCCCGGCCCCACCACCTAAATCATTCTACCCAAACCACCTCCTCACCATTTACCTTCCCAAAACCCTGCCTGAGCTCCTGCCTACCCCACCCAAAGCTCTTCTTCCAAAATGTCAATCTTTCACTTTTCCCATTTTTCCTCAGACTCCCTGTACACTAACCTAATACCCAGTTTGCCTGCACAGATATGTTTTTCCAACTTCAAGGTTTTATCAATAATATATTTTGCATTATATTCCTTCAGACTTTATAATTGCCTCTGAAAGAAATAAAATCAAAGCTTTACCAGGACAAAAACTATTATTGGGGCATTTGCATTTAAGCTTATAGTTGAATTTGATGTGAAATAAAATCATTGTAAATGGTGTTTAACTTGAAAATGCTGACAGCAATAGCTGCACTAACAGGCCATAGCAGTTCTTAAGAAAGTTAATTTTATATGACTCATTTATGCTTCGGAAATTTTTACGTTGCCCGTCTTTAGATTGGGCACATTTCACTTTGATATTTTTCAAACTCTTTTTTCTCCTTAATTACAGTCAATCCGATTTAAATTATTATTTTAAAAATTAAGTAATTTTAACTTTGAAAATTTGGAAACTGTACATTTACAAGCCACTACATTGTAATAAAATGTGCTAGTGGAAGTCTGCTATACTTCAAAAGATGCAAACCAACATTGCAAAATGCTGTGTGGTTTCAACCCGAATCTTGGAAAGAACAAAAAAGCCGCAAACCAGAAGAAAAAACCCACAAAAAACCAACATCATAACTAACCAGCCAACTAACAATAAAAACAAACAAAAGAAAACTAAAATCAAAAGGTCACTTTTATGGCTGAGCTACAAACAAGAAAAACAGGAATGTGGCCTCATCATAGGCATCAACTCCATTCCTGATTTTAAACAATCAGTGACAAAACCTTGCAGTGAAAATATTAACACATTCTCTTTAGGGAAAGAAAAACAACCAAATGAAACCAACCAAAAAAAAGAAACCACAACCCACAAACAAGCTGATGACTCTGGACCTTTTGGGATGCAATTTTATCTAAAAGTGGTCCAACCGTGCTGCCCCAGCAGGGTCATCCCAGAGGACACAGCACAAGATTGCATCCAGATGGTTCTGGAGTATCTCCAGTGAAGGAGAGTCCACACTCTTTCTGTGCAATCTGTTCCAAGTGCTCCAGTTCTCAGAGTTTGGGATCAATTTCTCAGACTTAGCTGGTTACAGAAGAAAAATCTTCCTAATCTTCCTATTAGCAATATTTCACATGGCAATGAGAGATACAGAGGAAATACGAAGCGCTAATGTCTCATGTCAAGAGTAATTTTTTTGATAAAACCAGACTTTAAATGATATATTCAAAATACTGATAGACACACATGAAAATGTTCCTGCTGTCACCATCCTGTGCTATTCTAACTTGCTCTAGAAAAATAGGTCAGTACTTGAATAAAAAAAATAGATCCTTACTTCAAGATTACATTTTCTAGATTTTTTTTTTCTCATTTCTTGCTCAGTGGGGTTTTACTCAGTTTTATCAAGTTCAACAATGACAGGGAGCCCTTAAAAATAATATATTATGGAGCTGAAGACGACAACATTTACAATTTAGCTTTATTGGAATTTTACTATATTTTGATAGATGACAGCTTTAATGATTCTGTGCATGGTTTATGGCAGAAAACAGTAAGGCAGTAACATAATTTTCTGCTCTTTTCAACGATCTGTATCCAAAGAATTCAGAAAACAAGCGAGTGCACTTCATAATCACGCCAAATTTATTTTCTGGGTGAACTCTCAAATGTTAAAGCTCAAGTACATGGAGTGGTGTTGCCGTGGCAACCCAAAATGAGCCCATGTTTGTAAAGCACACTGGTGTCCCTGCACACCTGTGAGGCACAGGGACAGCCCAGACGCCTGTCAGGAGGGATTCGAGCTGGGCACGCATCATCAGCCCCAAGACTGCTCCTGGCGAGGCCAGGGGACATTGCTGGAGCCATCAGGCTGTGACAACCCTGCATATGATCCATACAATGGCAGAAGCACAGCCTCGGTTAGGTTGGAAAAGACCTTTAAGGTCACCCAGTCCAGCCATTCACCCAGCACTGCCAAGGCCACCGCTACGCCGTGTCCCCAAGTGCCACAGCTACACACATTTTGAATACCTCCAGGGGCGGTGAGTCCACCACTGCCCTGGGCAGCTGTGCCAGGGCTTTCAGTGAAGGAAAGTTCCTTGTATCTAATCTAAACTCTCTCTAGTGCAGCTCAAAGCCATTTCTTCCTGTCTCACCACTTGTTACCTGAGAGAAAAGACCGACCCCACCTGGCTGAACCTCCTTTCAGGGAGTTGTAGAGAAGATAAGGTCTCCCCTAAGCCTCCTTTTCTCCAAACACCATCTCCCTCAGCTGTTCTTCCTAAGCCTTGTTTACTCCTGCTTCTAGGGCCTAAATGAGAAACCCTTCATTTGCCCCAAGATGTAATATTAGAAGATTTAGTGTTGCTATAGCTATAGGCGGAGTAGAGCAGTAAAATGTTTGGTGTCCTTTGACCTTTTTTTTTCCTAAATCTCCACTGAAATAAGCTGTCAAGTTTGAGAAATGTCAGAGTTTGGTCATTTGAGTCTGCCTGGAGGTGTAATTTTGCATGGTGTACAATTCCTGTGAATTTATCAGAACATGTTTTTTCACACATAGTCAATATGGTGTGACATTCAGCATCCTGAGTCCGCCAATGTCTACACGCTGAAATGAGTTTATGATTTCTCTTACAAAGAAAATTCAAGATGTGTTACTTCAGGTCAACAAAGGAATCCTCAGTGGATTCCTGAGGATAAAAATTAAAGGAAGCACCCCTTCTTCTTTCTGCCATTTCCTCTGCACACCTATCTTCTGGCAGTTCTGCCACAGGTTTAAGATCTGTGATGAACTACACCTACATGTAAAGCTTGACATATCAGTAATGTATGTGCTGTCAGCAGCTCTCCAGAAGAATTTCACACTTTCTCTTAAGCCCTTGTGGAACTAAGCCACAAAAGCAGCCAGATCTGATGTTTTCAGCCAAGTCCTACCCAAGCCTGACCACATCCTTGGGAGAAGAGACACGGCTGCTTAGCCTATGGTTTAATCTTCAGCCTCTCTCTGATGGTCTCCCAATCATTATTTAGAGAAATCTCTCAGCCTTGCTGTGCTGTATGGAGATGAGAGCATTGCAAGAAATAAACTGGATAAGTCCATTATCCTAAAGACTACCTTAATTTTCAGTCTCAGCCTGATCTGGTCATTTTTGACACACTCAAGTTGACAGTCAAACCTCCATCTATGCACAACTTAGCACAGACTGCCAGTAGACTGAGCTTATTAATACTGTTAGTCTATACACATTTCTCAAGGAAGAATTTCTTAAAAAGCAACCATAACACTTGACCATTTAGAGAAGAGCATGATACACACCTTATAATCTAAAAAAAAAACCAGAGCAGCGACTGTAGAGGAAAGACTGCTCATAAACCTTCTTTATACTTGGCCAGGGTTGTGCATAGCTATTACAGCTTAAATTGTTTATGCTATAGAACTTTTGATTTAGAGACATTAGCAGTTGAAGAGAAGCAAAGTGTGCATTATGACAAGAACAAAGAGGACATATTCAAGAAACACATAGCTTAGCACACTCAGCTGAAGAAGGCTGTAAACCATGTAACTGATGCTTAGAGGTATTGCAGCAATTCCCTGCTAAAGTGGGAACAGTGCATCTACAGAAGGGCTGATGGTTTCTGCTAATTCAGCTCTATACCATCAGATAAATGTGGGCTGATGATCCTGGGAGATGCTGGATGCCCATGTCCAGGTACACACCCTGGACAGAACAGCCAGTAATGTTTGGGACCTTTCAACAAAGTAATGGCAATCAGAAAATGACAATCTGTTGACAGCAAAAAATGTTAAATAACAAATGCCACAGGAAAGCAGCTGTGGATGATCAGTCACAGAGCATACTTTGCTTACTGGCTTAATATGTACAACTGCTTCCTCTCCAATTTTCTTTAAAAAGCACTATTAATCCAAAATACCCCAAGGAACAGTGCTAGGAGAAGACTAAACCTTCTGTCCCTGCTTTCAGCTATAAACCAGAATATGTCCATATTCATGTCATAGCAGAACTTGTTACAGCCTCTTTAAAAATGGGATGATACATCAATTACAATACTGGAATTAATCCTGGAAAGTTACTCTGAAAAGTTGACAATTCACAGAATCATGAAAATGTTGGCTGGCAGGGAACTCACAGGGTCACCTGCTCCAACCTCCCACACAAAGCAGGACTGCTGCCAAGAACAGATCAAGTCACCTCATTCTTAAACTGAACTCATCAAGCATTCAATCAGAGCTAAAGGGTTCGATATAAACACAAATGTATGCCATTGCACTCCCTTTCTTTCCTCTGCTGCCAATACATCTGTTTCTTAGTAAAAATAGCATCAGTATGCAAAAATAAAAACTCTCAGACCTGTAATATAACCAGTTGTTAAAATTCATACGGACATTTTTGCTTAAAAAAATTACAATACAGAAAAGAGACAGAATTGGAAAAAGAAATGAAAAGTCTTAACACACAGACATAGCAGCCATGGCATGAAAAATTCATTTCCATTAATGAGATGTGGTAGTCCCCAGGCCAGCGCCCTTTGTATGTGAACCATGTTAATCAGATTGTATGAGCATTTGCTGGAAACTCCTGGGACAGCAAGCAACTATAACTATAGAGCAAGCACAGCAGATTAGCAGCTTGCTAAAAACTGCTTGACTTGTAACCGTTGAAGCACAGGAATGATGCAGGTTTGCTGAATTATTGATAAATGAAGCATTTTATTTATTTGTCTTGTATTTGTTGCAGCCTTTGACGCAATTCCCTCATCACCAAAACATGGACAAAACTTCTTTCTCAGGAGCAGCTTTATGTTAGAAAGCACAGAATAAACACACAAATAAGGTCTGTGTCAGCCCAACTTTGGTCACAGATGCTTCTTGCACAATGCCTTGTTATTGCTATCCTACATCTCCAAAAAACCCCCTCAGAAACTGCAGCTGGGTTGGAGTGGGATGGAAACACAAGAACTCCCACCAGGGCTCACTGCAGGAGCTCTGCAGGTTTGAATGAGGAGTACAGCTGGACTCACAGCAAGGCTGAGCAGGACAGCAGGACCTGGTCTTGACCAGGCAGACTCCTCCTTTTGAAGAGGTTCTATTGCCTGAACCCTTCAGCCTGAAGCAGGAAAACCATCTGGATTCAGGGTTTCCTTCCTTCATCTGGCAGTTAATACATTTCATTGCTTCCTAGCTTGGGCTTCATCTGCTGCATCATTCCAGCGACACAAACAAAAGGAAATGTGCGCTACCTAAGACAACTTCATTTAAAAAACATTTGGTTTGAGAGTTTCGTGGAAATTTCAAAGTTATAAAGGTTTTTATTGATTTTATTCCCAGCCTAATTTTAATCTTAGTCACCACCTCACACTGTCTGTGCAGAGCCAGGAGTCAGTAAGAAACCAGTGTTCTCAAAAAGTCGCCCTCCAACTGAAGGGAATCAATAAGCTAATTTCCAAAGAACATAACCTAGCAATATTCATGAAAATATTATCCATAGCTGACTCTGAAAAGGAATCCCAAGAGACAAACATGCTATTAGTGACGCTCAATAATACAAACTATTAAATTCGGCAAAATACTATATGAGTATTTTCAGCATTATACAGATAACTTTGATTCAAAATATGAATTACAGTCCAATTGCCTGCCTTTTTTTTCTGCCTACAATACTTAGATGTGTCCTTGAAGGAAGAAGAGAAGACTTCATAAAATAAACAAATGTATAATCAACCATCATTCATATGCAGCTTCTGTCTCTCTGCAGGCCCCTGGGAAATTGCCTAGATCACTACAGTGACTCTCAGTATGGCCCTGGTCTCTTCTGCCTTTCAACCCTTTTGAAATACAAATTTAAAAAAATAAATAAATATAAAAATAGGGATAAAGATCCTAAACTCCATAAGGATCTGTATTTTTTTTGACTTCAAGAAATGAAAATGAAATTTTTCAGTTTCCCCAGAAATGTCATTCAAAACTGAACATGCTCTGCTTTACCTTACATGTTAATTATTTCTCTTAGAAATAAACATTTCCTCGCTAAAAATGTGCATTTTTATTAAATTTGGGGTTTTAGTGGGAATATTTCCCTCACAAAACAACTTAATCAGCTTTTTTTATACATGACCTAATTCTAAGCTGAGGGGGAAAATAAAAAGTGAAGTAAGAAGATGCCCATGAGGAAGAGGATAAGGACTCGCAAATCAAAAAAGCAGCAGCACTTCCTTTATCTCTACTACTTTTTTTACAGGGAAATGTCTCCCACTGAGCTTCATAGTACAGTGCTTTTCATGATTTACAGCAAGAAAAGAGGCAAATCAGTCTCTAGTGCAAAGTCACCCAAGCTCATGAAAAATTTAGAGTGACTAAATTTATAATTAAAATGAATCAAGAATTGACATTAGAAAACAGTTTGTACATTAACAGAAATTCAAGACTGAAAATCTGAATGCTCTTTTTTTTTTTTTTTTCCCCAACAGGAAACTCACAGAATTCCCTGTATTTTAGATATAGGACATACCTGTAATTTCTTTATGTATTAAGGGTATTTAGAAACATAGTGAACTATATTAAGCATGTCTCATAGCTTTTGTAATTTATTTATGAACCGGGTCATTATTAAAAATAAATGATCTTCAATAGCACTTAAAAGTAAAGCTGTTCTGAGACCAAATGTTAGGCAAATGGCATGAAAATGTAAAACTTGGGGAGTTACAAAGCACTGCTCTATCACAAAATATTTATATTACCGAAATACAGCCTGAAACGACCAGGGTTGTTATAACACAAACAAAATCATTACAATTGCATAACATGTCATTGGCTATCAGGATTTAGTTAATTACTCAATTTTCCAATCTCTTTTAAAAATATCAAGCCATGACTCTGCTTCACCCAGATACAAAAGCTGTAGCTGCTCTTGCAGATGTTACAAAGGGCTTGGTCTGAATATGGCCAAAAGTGGCAAGTTCCATTACCCATTTTCAGACATTTTACAAAATTCTCAAATAGAACCATTACAAGGTCATGCCCAAAGCCCAGCACATTGAATGTGAAGACAGGAACCCTACAGTGACCACTGTGCCACATCTGTATGTAAGTGACACATAAATGCTTCGTAAATCTCTTTTGGACCTGTAATTAATTTCCATTTTTCTCTTACTTTTAGATCCTGGAAATAATTAAGCCTTCAGTTAAACCAATAAAATATTGTGTGCTGTCTCAAAACCACACCGGATTTTTACCTTCCTCTGCTAACCTTAGTCCAAAATAATTGCAGAAAATACAATTATCTACCACAGTCACCATCTGGGACATGAAAGCAATCATTTTAATTATTGCCATTGTAACTTGGGACCCACAAAGACCATTTCCTGGGCTACATATGGAGTTTATTTTTATGGATTAATGTCAAAACAGGTGGATGCAACATCTAAAAAGGCAGTTGGCTAAATGCTCATAAACTTTCCTACCTAGTGCAGACTACTACAAACAATTGGAGAACTGAATTTTATATCCAAGCTGGTTGTTAGGCTGTTGGGTGATTTCAAAAACAAAATCAGCACTGTTCTAAAGCACTTTTATGTATCATTGAAGTAGCTGTCATTGAAGTAAAGAGATAGCTTTGTCATTAGAGATGCAGATTATCAAAAACCAGTAATTTTACTGACTGTATTGGGAATTTTGTTTATGGAAAAAGGAGAATACTCTGGGCACTTTTATTTGAGTAGATACCTATGAGGATGCACCTCTAGCATAAGCCATCAAAGTTAAAATGGATTTATCCAGCAGAGCAATCTCGCAGAAAAGAGCAAAGTAGGACTGCAATCTAATTAAATTAATGAGAACCAGAAAAATAAATATATAGGGAATGAAATGAAGACAGAGTATTAACTTGAAGAGTTTTTGAATATAGCACTGAAAAAAGCTACTTACATGCCTTTGAAGATAGTTTGAATTTGGTTTACCAAGGTCAAAATGACTGCAACACGAGTAAGAAACTGGAAAACTTACATAAAATGGTAGTAAGCAAAATCTTCTCAGAGCCCTATCACAATTTAGGCTTCACACAGCTGAATAAAACCTGAAAGGACTCTCATTTAATGAGCCCATAAGACCTGAGTCATGATATGAAAGTCTTAGGATTATTAATGAATGCAACAGTCAATGGAATTCCCAGCCTGCAAGTGTTTGAGAGGATCATCACTTCCTTCATCCTGACACAATGAACTCCTCCTGTGGGCTGCAGAGGCTGCTGAACTCCCATCAGTATTAAGGGAAATCAGTTTGGTCAGTTCCCCCAAACTGTGCTCTGAGTCCAGCAGAACTGAGTCAGCAATAGCTTTCCATCCCACAACACACCTTGAATTACAGCTAATAATGGTGGTTGGTCGCTGGTTTGCCTCGTTGTTTAAACTCGTAAGCTGGTGATCATCAAGATATCTCAATATTTACTGCCACTACTTTAATAAATGGTAAAGACCAATTCTGGACTGAGATGAGCTCAAAGCCAGTTTTTTGGCCAGAAGTTCTGCTTTTTGTAAGTCAAGAGCAGCACAATCAGCAGGGCTCCATGGTAGGGCTGGGGGGCTCTGGAGCAACACCCCAACAAACTGTGACTGACTCAGCACCACACCTGGATCCCATGGATGTTTCCAAAGATATCCATGACCACTATAAACACACTCTAATAACCTACTGAGGCTGGGCAGAATGCTCTTCTACTACCTGACTAGAGCCAGTCTTACTGATCTTCTTCCATGAAGATTTCACATCTGCAGATTTCTTCTCTAAATTAAAATGATACCTTGCTTTTTGCTGGACAACATGCTCCAACCTTAATCCTCTGACCATTCTAATTGCTTTGAATGAAATACCATTAAGGGTTGAAAGCACACACATACCTGAAGTATTTAAGCATTGAGATCAAAATCCCACTTTTTGGCAGGCCTACTATGAGCATCCAGATCTAGTTCTTTTTTAAGATTCACCGGCAGCATACTGTAGAGTGCAAGGATTGAGTTAAATCTTTTAAAAGACAATGATACAAGTATTTAGCTAAATTGAAAACAATCATGACCTTACATGACCTTACTAAGAATATTCTAATAGTAATGTTTATTCACAGCAATGATCTGGAGTAGGTTTTCATCCCATAAGGAATATTTCACCCTTGAAAATAAAAACATCTTTCCCATGTTTTGAAACTAAATAATTAGATTTAGATAAAATATGCTTAATTATGCCCAGAACAATCAAGACTGACTGCTTGGAGGGTGTGAGTCCCTCAGTCCATCTGCTGAGTGCGTTCACTGCTTTTTTGGCACTTCCTTGAAGTCATGAAGTGAACACACACACACAGAGGTTAGAAACACTTCAAAATCATGTAAGCAGATGGTGATACAGCAGGTAATAATTTAATTACACAACTCCTAGAACATGTTTCCAAAACTCCCCCCCTCCCAAAAAAAAAACCACAGAAGAGGGAGGAAATTAACAATGTTCAGGCTGATCTTTTAATTGCAGTGCAGTAGCTTTTTTTGCATTGGCACTGATATTCTGCAGCTGGAAAGAGTAATAAACAAGAAGTTCTATACCATGTTTTACTCCTAACACAACATTTAAGATGGAAAAAAATAAAAATTAGCATGATAAAGTATAAGTTTTCCTTGTAGACAAGAAAATAACAGCAACACCAAAAAAGAAAACTTATCTTTAGTTTTGCAGGTATAAAGAGGTCAGAAAGATACACACATACATCTGCTCTTGCTCCTAGGCAGAACTGTGATACTTCTGAAGTGTGAAAGCAATGAAGAAACGCTGCTCTTATTAATTCTTCATTTCATGCAGAAGCACAGAATCCCATGGACATGGAGCAGCACAATAGAGATGAGCTATCAGAGTTGAACTGAGCAACTGAATGAAACTGAGAGAAGGGTATTGAAGAAAAAAACAACAACAACAGAAAACCACACAGCCTAATATTGTGTTGTCTACATAACACCTATGAAGGCTGAAAGAGAAAAAAGGCTCTCCTGCAAGCTCTTATGGCAACTTCATGTTTTAAACAAGGAATTGCTGCCTACAAAGAGGCTGAGGATGACGAGATAAACACTGAGGCACACAAGGTTTGATTGGCATTTTAAATCAGTGGTGCTGAGTCATCCTAACTTAAGGAATGTGAAATTACATCAGACATGCATCGACATTTGCATTATGGGCATAAATTAAGGCATAAAAGTGTAAGGAAGCTAATGCAAATGAATTTGAATAATCAGCAAATTGTCACTGAGACTCGGCACATTCCGGCCCCTGCTGGCATTATGGGATGTCTTCTAGTGAGACATTGAGATATGGGCAGAAAAAAGGAGTGTTTGGTATAAGGTAGAATTAATGCTTGTGAAATTACTCCAAAATAATACAAGTTCATACAAAATACTTTAACTTTGTCATAGAACGGTGTATTTTGTCCTTATGGAAAGGTCAAATGGCTTTAAGAGTCACAGTATCTGAGTCACAAAGTTTAGGTAGTGATTTATACATATATGCATAGAGACATGTATAAAAGAAACATAATAAAAATCACTAGTTGAATTTTTGGGTTATTTTCATTCTGACTTCAAGTGCCATAATTGGCTGCCTAATTGGAAGTAAAAAACCTAGGCTTATGATTTAGGCAGCTCATAATGCAAACTTTTATTGTATTATTTTTTTATTAGTTCCATTTCTCAGCAAGCTCTGAGATTATGGAAGTTGGGTTCTGGATTTTATAGTACTATAAAATAACATATGAAATATTATTTAGCATTAAATTTTGTAAACAAGATAAGGTCCCTCCAAATTGTGCATCTAGTTCCAACTTGGGATCAACTTCTCTGTTAGAATGCACAGCAAATGAAAAACCAGCACAGCTTCCTGGAGTGTCACCCTGTCTTTGTTACACACTTATTTTTTCCTATTTTTTACTGAGTACGTCAATGGCATAAAAGAAGAGAGGTGAAGCATTTACAATTGTTTTCAATAATTTCATCTTTTGATTCTCACAATTTATTTCCCTATAAGTTATCAGAACAGAAATATCACAAAAGGTCATCTGGATGTAGAAACATCAAAATCCCCAGCATCACTCCAGCTAGGTTTATGATGTATAGCTTGAAATGCAAAATAAACTCAGAGAAATATATTAAAATAAACCTCATAATGAAAACAATAGTAAATACAATTTAATTCTGTGCTGTGCTTGTCATTTGAAAAGGAAGTTCAAATCAAATTTTAATAAATATGATATATGAGTTCAGAGTGTAATAGTGCCTTTACCACATAAGACAATTACTTTTGTTTTTTAATTGAATGCTGTTTAATGAAGCTTTACTTTACTTTTCAGACTACCTACACCAGAGTGTTTTGGAAAAAGAGTCTGAAGTCAAAGTTTAATTAAAATCCTCTGCATGTCCTATGCTGTTGTTGTTTGGGGGTTTTTGGTTGCTTTTGGGGCTTTTGTAGGAATGGCTGATGTTTTGTACACATATTATCCACTTTATTAAGTATATTTAAGTATACATGCACACAACTATATATGTGCATGCATTTTCTATGGCTATATACAGAATAAGTGGAAGTTATTATCTGGCATTTTCTTAAAAAACTACACAACCACTGAACTACTTTTGTGGCAACAAATATCTTATTAGAAAATAAAAGTGGCAGTAAGAACTACCAGGTTTCAATATTTAGTGGCAAATATTAGGATTCTGACTGTTAAAATAACTCCAAACAGCCCTAAAGGTGCTGTAGCTGAACATGTGAGGAACGGGCTGAGGGAAGCTCTTGCTAGAAGGGCAGCCAGCCCAGAAACAACCTGCTCTGTCCTCCAGAAAAAAAACCCCACAAAATCAATCTGAAGTGTAAGAGCTTTACCTAAAGGAGATGTCCACATTTATATGAATATAAAGACAGACATGGTAGATGAAGGTATCCAGTGGGATATGGCCATCCCTACAGCAGCAGCTCAGTGGCTGCCTCAAGGCACCCCTGCCCAATATTGAGCATCAAATTGAGTGAGTTTGCCTCAGAAAAGGAGCAGAAAGTAAAGCAAGAGCCAGCTGGTCTGTTTTGTCCACCATCAACTGCAACAGATGTAGTGCAAATGAAAGTGCTGTTAAGTTTTCTGATCAACATTTATCATCCAAAAATTACATCATGGCAGTGAATAGTGGTAAGTAGCCATGAGAAAGCTCAGATAGAAGAACAAAAGACAAAAATCCTAAACAAGCTTCTTAAAAAAAAAAAAAAGAAGTTATTTATTTTTAAAGCTCCCTTGAATGCTAAAGACCCTACAAAGATAACAGGCCAGACATGCCTGATGTAACTCACACAGGGCAGGCCGGGGAAGAGCCAGGCTCAGCATCAAACACCACCATCCCCACCTCTAACTGGCTTTTAAACAGTGCTGAGTTGATTGATGTGTCCCTTCTGATTTACCATATACTTTTTTTTTGGTTCTGTGAAGAGAAGTTAAACACGTGGAAGAGAATAATGTGTCAAGCAGGAGATTAGTTTTACAGCCTGTACATTGAAGTGAATAAATTGTACTTTCATTAACAGAAGTAGGCCACACGCCGGAAAAGTCATCGGATTCGCTTCACTGGTGAACTGGAGCAACAATATCTGATTAGAAAGCCTCAGCAGTTCAAAAGTCTTTAAAGACAGGTCCAGTGGTTATACAATTAATTTTTAATGATATTGTTCCATCTGGGAGATTTACTTCAAGTGCCAAATGGGTTCCCTGAGCTGAAGTATTAGCTTTAACATACCTGACACATCTACAATCTGTCTAGTATCTGCTTAAAATACTATTAAAAAGTTTATGGGGAGATGCTCTCCTTATTTGTGCTTTCTTCTTCTCCAGCAGTTTTTAAGGTCCTGTAATGCACCCATAGTAGGAAACATTAGCAGCAGTAAGCTGGGATTTTTTGGGTTTTTTTGGTTTTTTTTTTTGACAATTTGGAAGATCTAAAAGTTTGTTAATAGCAATAGTCATACAAAAATGTTATGAAAAATTGGGGTTTATTCCAGCTGGATTATATGATAAACCATCCTTTTGGAAAAAAAATTAAAAATCAAGATTTCTGATTCCAGAAATAGAAATGTATCATTTTCAAAAACCGTATCAAAAGTAATCCCCATAAAACTTTTTAATAACTTTCCATAATTTCAAAACTGAACAGGGCTTAGAAACTGAATTCCTTTCTCTCAGAATTCTTGCTAAATATTGCCATTAAGAAGTTATTTTTTCATTCCAAGTAACACAAGGCTGATTCTGCTGTTAAGCGCAGAATCCAACTCTCAATCTTTAAGCACAAACAAAATAAAGAAGGATTTCCTTCTTTTTCTTAGAAATATTAATATATGTTACATTTGTTGTATCAGCACTGATTTTTATTCAGTTATCCAAGTACAGCAACAATGCTGAGATTTTATATGGAAATTCAAGGATAATTCAGAATGGTATTTAAGTGTATACTTTCACATACTTTTATGGACTTTGGTACAATTAGAACAAACAAATTGCTGTAACACTGCTACATGACTATGTTTTTTTGAACAGGCAGCCTCTATTCTAAAAATGTTTTTGTCTCCAGGGAAAAATCTACATTTCTTCATTAAAAAAATATGCACATCAAGCTACTGAGCTGTATTTTGCTACTGTACTTTTACTCATATCACAATAGTGAGGTTTAAAAATAATCAAGCAGACCTCCAGTTCCTGTTCTGAGTAGCAGGATCTTTTTCTATGACCACAGGCTTCATGACATGAAAGCAAAGAGCAGCAATTGCTGGAAACCAGCTTTGTAGGATAGAAAGCTTTCACCCACATCTTTTGGTGAAACAAAGAAACAAAAAAAATCACCAAACTTCATTTCTAAAACTGGGACATATTTGTGGAAGCAGAGAATTCTGTTTCCTTGACCCAGAGTGTGTTGCATGACTCATATTGCACAGAGCAGCTCCAAGAGAGATGGGAAAGAGACCAAGCTGAACCCCTGATTGAACAAGTGCTTAATAAGGCTGATCAGACTGAGAAGGAAAATCTTGAAGCTGGGGAATCCTCAAAAAAATATATTGAGAACTTAATGCAAAAAACCCCCACTAGCAGGTAGCATTGCAAATATTCAAATTGTTATTATCTAACCTAGTCTCATATTTTCCCTTTTAAATAATAATTGTTCCACCACTGTGGCTTTTTGATTCTACAACAGACAACCTAGCACAAAGCTCACTGAGCATTTTTTATCCACTTCTTTCCCCACAGAAACTACTGGAAAGCAGCTGATCCCAATTCTTGTATCGGTTTCTTCCCTTTATAAAATATGTATATGCTTACCGAACTTACATTTTAGAACAGATGTACATTTTACAGTCAGCAAACAGAAGCTTTTCATGGATAAAATGGCACCTATGCCATTTATGAAAAAGACATCTAATATAGCTGAAAGGAAAGAACATGAATAAATGAATTTTGTGTTATTTCTACTTCATCAAAAAACATTAAGAATAAAAAGTAGAGATTCACAGTACCAGAGAAAGAATAGAAGACTAAAAGATTATTCTAAAGGTCACATTATCTTAACAAAGTGCCACTTTCTGACAGTGTGACACTGATACAGAAATAATACACTCCATTTACCAGCAACTGCTCTGTGACACCTGTGCCCTCTGCACTCTAAACAAAGAAATTAGTGATTTTTCTCAAAGGCCACCCTGTGAGCGTGATATTTCTCTGCTGCTGAGGTGAGCAGCTCCATTGCTCAAATCCTGTGTTCAGTTTTGGGCCATTTGCTCCAAGAAAGACATGGAGGGGCTGGAGTGTGTCCAGAGAAGGGAAGGGAGCTGGGGAAGGGTCTGGAGCACCAGGAGGGGTTGAGGGAGCTGGGAAAGGAGCTCAGCCTGGAGGGAAGCAGACTGGGGGGAGACCTTCTCACTCTGCAGGCACCTGGAAGGAGTTTACAGCCAGGTGGGGGCTGGTCTCTTCTCCCAAGTCACAAACAGCAGGACAAGAGGAAATGGCCTCAAGTCTTGTCAGGAGGTTCAGATGGGATATAGGAAAAATTTCTCCATGGAAAGGGCTGTTAAGCACTGGAACAGGCTGCCCAGATAAGTGGTGCAGTGCCACCCCTGGAGGGATTTAAATGAAACATAGCTGTGGCTCTTAGGGACACAGAGTCGTGGTGACCTTGGCAGTGCTGGGTTAATGGTTGGACTCGATAATATTAAAAATATCTTTTCCAGCCTAAACAACTCTATCAAAAATGAGGCATTTGCCAATAGGTATCTAAGAAACATCTGATCTGGGCCCTGAAGCGAGTCTTAAAAATGTCACCAAAACTGAAACAACCTCTCCCCAGATGCACTTTTTTGTGCCACAGGACAAATTCTCTCTCGCACGGCAGCAGGCTACAGCATTTAAATCACAGATCCAGAATCTTTTCTTCTTTCCAGAACACAGCTATTTGAAGAAAGGTTATCTCCTTTCAGCAGGCAGAAAAAGCAACAGCCTCCACTTTCCACGTGCTACTTGTGTGCATTAAAAAAACACAGACAGAGGCAGAAAGGAAACATCAGCTCCATCCCTGCCCGGCGCTGGATGTGAAATGCTGTACATCAGCCTAAAGATAGGCTTGTTACATAAGATACACCCAATGCTGGTTCATGGGAACTGTTCCATAACAACAGACCATGACAGCCCATTGCTTAATGTGCCACTGAGCTGATGTGACTCAGATAATAACACGCAGGGAAATTTAACGCTTCCCAGCACACACTCTTCTTTCTACAAGAGTCCCTTTTCAAACCTCACGGCAAAGTAGCTGCTCTGCCAGCAAGAAGTGGACCTGTATTTAAAGGTTATTAAAAGGGCAAGAATCAGGAAAATAACAAAGATCGGCTCTGCAAAACTCAGTAATAATAATAATAAAAAAAAAGTAATAATGTGCTGACATTTCTATAGAAGATGTGAAACTAAAACAGAGATGAAAAGATGAATAGAAAAGAACTCAGAGAGCTAAATACGTGTTTTGTGAATAAGATATGTCTCCAGCAGTCATTCACCATTCTGACCTTATCAGGCTTTTCAGCTTATCCAGGCCTGTTAGAGCTGTTTTAACACCTAAAGAACCAACCCACTGGAGAACTGTGAAAGCAAAGCATCTCACAGGAACCTGATTACCAATTTGCCAGGAAGTATTATTGCTGTGAAAAGTGTATTAAAATGGCATTCCTTTGAATATCTCTTCTCTCTAAATTTTTGAGGATCTATCTGTGTTTCAATGAAGATCTTTGGGAGAAAGAATCTCAACATTTATTCAAACACATTATTTTGGTGAAATGGTATTAATCACATCTGTATCACACTATCATAACATTGTGTTTGTGTAGCACAAACCACAATGTTCTTGCTGTCCAGTCTTACACCAAGATTATACTGGGCTTTATTGATCCTTGCACTTGTAAACTATGAAAATTTTTGGAGGGGAGGATATGGACAATCTGTCAAGGCAGGATTCATATGCAAGACCTTGTAAAGAGAAAACTGAGCTGTGCCAAACGCTGTCTGGAGAAGATCATCTCCCTCCGTCTGTCCACTTCTCCCTTACCCTAAGTCCATCATCTCAGCAATTTAACAGAGCCTCCATTCCCAAGAAAATTCAAATCCAAATCCATGTCATAGAATAATGATGATATTGCAATGTGTAACCTGAGTGTTCCTCCTGACTCCTATTCCTCCACAGTCACTCCTCTTCCATTCCCTTGTTGGAGAAATTTGTGAAGAGCACATGAAAATTTGTGGGGCAAAAGGGGAAAAAGGCAGAAATAATTATTTCCTTCATTCTTGGTAGCATGCTCCCCCTTGGAGCAATGAGCTGCTGTTTCAAGGGCTGCATACATATTTTGTATTGAGTTGCCACTGTATAAACTTGCAAACTGAAGCACCTGAATGCTACTTGAAGGTATCAGCAAATACTGAGCTCTGTACCTTTTTTTGAGCTACACACCTTCAAGAATCTGAAACTAAAGCTTTTTAATGGATTCTTTCCACTTATCTCATAAGCCTCAGCTTCAATCTTTTTTTCTTTTTCGAAAGCAAGCTGGTAATACTTACCTATCATTAAAATGAGAAGAACAAATTGATTAGCAGTTGTAAAGTACATTAATTTGAGATAATCAAATAGAATAGAGTAGGTAAAACCAAAAAGTATGAAGACTTCATTGATGTAATACTGATCACCTAAATATATTCTTCTTTAATAAGTAGTACTAATACTTTTTTTCACCAAGTCAGAAGGGTATTATTTTTCCTGAAAAACTTTTATACCTTATTACTGCAATCACTTTTTTAATTTCATGCTCCCCTAACTTTATTACTGTTCATTTTACTCACTTAATTCTACATATTTTCTACCATTCACTGGGAAAACTGACAGAACTTCACAGGCTTCTGATAAATAAAATTTAAATGGCTTTGTTAAAAAGGATATTTATGTGTACAGCATGCCTCTTACCACCACTGGAAGCCTTCTGACATGCTCCAATATTTATCTCCACAATTCCCATAAAAAATCCTGCAGCCTCAGAGCAGAGGCCGAGGCAGAATGAAGGCAGCAGTGACTGGAGAGGCCCTGCTGGCTGTGACCCAAGGAACAGCCCCAGCCACTCCAGTGAGGTTTTAGACCACATCTCTTGCTGATCTTGGGCTTCTGTCATTGCTGACTGAAATCCAAGCAAGAATTAGTAGAATATAAGCCATAGTTGATCAACATCCTGCACTTCATCATCACTGAGAAAAGAATTCTTCCCCTCCAATAACAGGGTTTTCTAAAGGAGAAAAGGATCAACTAGGAATTGTTCAAATACTCCTGTGATCTTTCTGTCAGGTTATGACTCAACAACAAATGTTGGACTTGTCTTTTAGAGAAAAAAAAAAAAGTCCATGTCAGCCAAACTCCTACATGAAAGTCAAAGATGAATGTATTTATGTAGAATTCTCAATACCTTTTTCCTTTACTATTCCCTTAATATTTGCAAAGTGAGGTTACAGAAGAGCTGTAAATCAGTGCTCTTTCAATAGCCTAATGCAGGCAGCCTTCTCATATGCTTTATGCCTAATGGTGGGCTATACAATGAAAGCCTAATGTCTATAACTGAGAAGATATTTATATTCATAATGTAAAGGAACTGGAGAATGAGTCTTTAGAATATTGTCGCTTTCAGTCATCTTGGCTTTAACTCCTGAACTAATGCTGGATTATTAGAAGAAAACTGCTCTATTTCCCTCTTTCACTCTGTATTAGCATGACAGTGGAAATAATACACTAAGGAACTAGAAAGATGTTATTGCACTGTGAGTCCTTATGGGTGGATTGTCGTGTATAAATTAATCTTTTCGATATCTGCAGCTTCATCTGATGGCATTTTCCAAGCTTCTCCACTCAAAGCATTCTTCTAAAACAGCCAAACTCATTGTTCAATACTATCTGGCATTGTTTCACAGTTCTAATTACAAATTATACTCTCTATGAGCAAGACAGATTAAGAATATTTCAAGCTAAATGGGTGTAATGAGATACCCTTCCAGTTCCATTTGTTCTTACAAGATGAAATGAAAAGCTAAATGCTATAACCATGGCTCTCTGATGTTGCACATTCCAGGTTACACTCATTTGTTGTTTCCTTCAGAAATAAACACACAAAAAAGAGTACAACTGTTTAAAAAAAAAAAACACCCTGAAGGAGACTATCTTAAGGTTTTTTGCTCCTTCAAACAGACAATTCCCTAGAAACAAGATGACTTCGTGAAGCTTCTGTTGTGGTTAAAAATGCCCCTTTGTGGGCACACCCTGGCTCAACCATGCCATCCACTGGAGTTGATTATTTAGATTTAATGCTGCTTTGAGTTCTACCAGCATTTAAAAAGCAGCTTAGCCATGGGAGCTGTCAAAGTATTAGCGTGAATCTTTCTGGAGCAACACAGCTGAATTTTTCACAACCCTTTAAAACATTGTCTCACAGAGTGGAAAAGTAAAACCAGTTGTGCTCAGCTCTTCTACACAAAGACGCTCCAAACTTTTCAGGTTTTTGTTTTCTCTCTTTTCTCCTTAAAAACATGTTTTGCTTTCAGTAAAATACCAAAAAGACTTTATGGACTAAACCATCATGATCTTGATTAATGCAAGTGATTAAAACAACTGTCTCTCTGAGCACAGACAGCTGATAACCTTCCACCCCAAGGCTGCACCTCCCAGACAGCAACAACCTCTCCCTCCCCTGAAGAGCTGTGTGCTGCCTTTCATCTCTGCATCCTATGAGATCATTTTAGCATTTGATATTGCTTTAAACCTATTTCCCTGGCAATTGAGATGTATAATATTCTCCCTCCCTGTCACCTTGCTTTCACACACCACAAATACGTGCATCCCCTCAGAAACAGAGCGAGCCACCCGGCATAGCTGGCTAATTGATGATAATATTTTAATTTGCTGGAATTGAAAGGAATGGCTGCCCAGACAGCATTACCTAAACCCACTAACCGAGACAGCATGTGAAGGACCTTGTGTCCCTAATGGCACACCACTGCATCAAAGACAAGCAGAGCAACAAACATCTTATTAAACAACAAGTGCAGAAAAGCAAAAGGCAGAAGCCTCCAGGGCCATGTTAATTATCTCAGGGTCGAAGTGCTCGGAAGCTGTCTCACAGACTCCAAGGCAGTCAGATGGCAGTGCCAGAGCAGTGAAGTCCCCAAGGTCCTGCAGTTACAGCACTGTCATATTTCAAATGACAGGTAATACTTAGGAACACGCCGACACTAACCTCCTCAATTATATTCAATGTCAAGGTTTTTGAGCTGAAGGAACTGCTAATTTTCAACATACACACTTGCTGACAAAAGGTACTTTATCAAAGAAGGGAGTTTAGGGTATCTGCTGCAGATCCTTTCTGACACAGTGGGAATTCTGTCCTCCATGCAAGCTCTCCAAGGATGAAATAAATACTGCCCTTAGTCAGGCACACAAACATCACAACATGCTGTGTTTGCTTTGCTGACAGACAGCGCCTTAGCACAGAAATCTCACTCTGCTATTAACAGCAGCCACGGACAAACAAATATTCTCTTGGTTTTTATTTGAACTTCCTCCAGAGGAAAAGGCCCAAGTGACTGTGGGCTCTTGCAATGCCCCAGGTGCTCCAAGAAGCAGGACTAAAAATCCTTCCCCCACTCCCCGGAGCAACCATGCGTGCACAGAACAATTCCAGTGCAATTACCAAGAAAAATATAAGCACTGAATTTAAAGAGAAAGACACTTGAACATGCAAACACGATTCCTTGTTTATTCCCATATTTGCACTTTGCAGACTTTAACTGAAAATACAATTAAATGAGCTTGATTCGACAGTCCAGAAAAGAGATTAGGTGGCAGAGATATGGCTACGGGTGAAGGAACATGGTCTCATTAGAGCTTCCTCTCTGTTCAGGCAGCTTCTCCCACTTGCAGTCATTAATATGAACTGGAGACAGATTCTGCTGTGATTTGCACCAATTTAAATCCAGAGCAACTCTTATCTGGCCTCCAATTTGCATTAATGGTCAGAGGTGGCACAGTGAGATGACGCACGATGAAGGCAGCACCATGTTTAGAAGGAGAAGGAGCAGTACCCCAGCAGAGAGGCTCAGAATTTAAAGGGACACAGTGCAGTGTAAAGAGATACTTGTTTTAATTTTTTTTTAAAGACCTTGCTAATATTAAAAATGACATTTAAAATTCTTTAAAAGTATTATAGTTACTTGCATTACTCTGACTTTTTTTTGCTTGTGTACAAGAAATTTCAATGGCTCATCATGATTATTTTTGTTAACATTTACAATGCACTAACACAAACACCCAAAAATGCCATATTCCTGCAGAACATGCCTGAATAGCATTTGACATTTTGGCAATTACTTGGCCAAATGTTCAGACTAGAAGAGTATCAGATGTCCTCTAGTTTCCCTTGTCACACTGCAGAAAAACAGACAAATTTGGTTTTTAATAGGCAAGTAGGAGCAGCAGCACCCCCATTTGTATCTGTACAAACAGGACTGTGGCTACACTATGAATTTTTAGTGCCTCATGTTCATCCAGGAATTCCTGCAAAGCCCTGGGAGGAAAGCTGAGACATTCCTGCATCTCATATCCAAGAATTACTTCATAATGATTCCTGAATTGCCCCTGTTAACAATGAACCAACAACCAGAATGTGCCGAGGTACTAAAATCACAAAAGATCTCATTAGTCCTTTACTTTATTAATTAGGAGTGAAAGGGTTAAGGAAAACACACCAAAACATGAGATTTATATACCTGCAAGTGCGTTTCTAATTTTATACAGATATTTTTCAATTGATCTGACTGATCCTCTTCAAAAGAGCTGCTGGACTAATAAACCCATATCCACTTGCATGAAAGGGAATATTTCAGCAACACAGGTTGCATTTCTTGGCAATATGTCTACTGATCCAGAGCTTGAAATTTGTGCTGATCCAGCAGATGGATTTCATAAAGCACTGTGCTCTTGTACAAACAAAACCAAACCAACCTCTCTCCCAAGTGTCACTAGTCCAAGAAGAAATTTGCAGGTTTGAGATTTCCACATGCCCAAACTAATAACATTCAGTATTCACACAGACTCCTGAGAGGTCTGAGATTACTTAATGTCTGACTACTCAACCCTTTGTCAGCACTTTTATTCTGAATAGAAAAACCCCCTACATTTTCTGTGAACAACATGAACCTCTAAAATTAAAATGTATAAGCATGCATTATACTTTAATATACCAACACATAATTTCCTCTCAACCTTGGTTCCGATGAAAAATGGTCCAAGAAACTCACAAAATGAGTTTAGACAAAACAGAAAAGAAAAAAAAATCTTCTCTACCTGCCATTTTTTTATTAAAGTAATAACTTTGTGTTGATCTGAACCAACTAAGAAGACACCTGCTACAATTTCGATGCAGTATTACAGAGTTGCTCACATCTGATCTTAAAAAGATACTTATTCTGTAAAGATGATAAATATGAGAAAAAGTATTTTCTTTCAATCTTTTAGCTTTGAATAATTCAGGGCACGTTCAAGTCAGTAGCAGCTTTTTTCTTGTGTGTGTGTTTTGGTTTTTTTTTTTTTAAATATGGAATCTGAGTAGCTAATACTACTCTAAAGAGTTTTGAAAATGTAAAGGTTATTCGATTTAGGGAACTAAAACAAGCCCCTATTCTGGCTTAAAATCTAATTTTCGAACACTGCAAAATACTGGGATCATTAACAGAAGTCTAGGAATTCCCTTAAACTTTAATGAAGAACAAATGTATATTTTTTAAAAATACATTGTTGAGAGTTTCACAGAACTTTCATACTTCTGTTATTACACAATATATATATTATATATTACAAACCTGAAACAGCTACATATTCATCTGTAGAGAGGGACGAAAAGTTAAGCATCCTAAAACCCACAAGTTTTGTGGCAGATTTCATGTGCACCTTCTATATCTCAACAAAATACATATGTTACACTGACAGGTAATTTTACAAGCTGGTAGACACTTGGAAGTTTTGGCATTTTTTCCCCTGTATACAAACATAGGTTTCAGTACACTAAAACATCTGATTTTGATCCTATTAATCATACTATGTTACTAATCTCTATTCTGCAAGAAAATTAGACTCAATGGACTGAATTTCAGGCAGCCAGAGGTCTAGGATAAATAAAGGTAAAACAGTGTTTTTCTGTTTCCACTAAAGTACTGAAAACATGGCTTGGTTTAGGTACCATAAAGAAATTTAACAACAGAAGTGCTGTAGGTACATCTTTATCTTTGATTTTAAAAATTCAAGTACTTCAGAGATACAACAGCTTTGGTGACATAAAAGCACTGATCGTACAGCAAAATGTGAGGAGCAGTTTAGTGTTGTCTGCTAAAACCAGCTCCTGTGTCCCTGGGGAGCAGAGCACCAAGGTTACAGCTCCCAGCCCCATGGTGAGGTGCTAAATCAGGTTTACAGGGCCATTTACTGCAGGAACACCCAGAGCAGCTCCAGGGTCTGCTGTGAAGTGAGGGCTGGAACACTGCTCACACAACCCCAGCACCCAAAATATGCCCAATCTGCCATTCCTAATTCAGCATCCCACAAAGGTGACCTAACACTCCAGAAACAAGGGGGAGCGACAAAAACTGGATTAGCATCTGAAGACCGGGCCCAAAGATTTAATACAGGAGCAAGTTAAAAATGCCATATTTCCAGAGCCAACTGTAAAATCAAAACTGGACTGCCAAATTAAGTTTCTCCACATGTGACATGACTTAATATTTGTTCAGTTCTTGTTCCAGTAACAACCTCATAGAGGGGAAGCCTGGGAGAGATGAAATTGGCTATTGCTGCAGTGGCAGGCAAGTTAGCTGGCAGCCTTGCAGCACACTAAATCCTTTCAGGGCTATCATTTCACCAAGTTAAAGGCAACTTTCTAGAACATGCATGAAATGTTTCTACAGAAGCCAACAGTAAATGTTAAAGGAAAGAGCCTGGAAACCAGGATATTCTTAATGCTGTATGTTGCATGTTTTCTAACGATTCAGTTTTCACAGAAGAAAACAAAGAAATAACCCTAAGAAAAAAGTATTGTTTTTCTTCCAGTCAATGTTACATAAACCAAATGACATTTAAAAATTTCTGAATGTAAATAGACATTTATTTTCCTTGACCTACTCAGGCAAAAACCCCAGTCTCAAAATTCAGCTATTCAATGCAAACCAAAGATCCTGAGGCCAATAACCTTATTTAATTCCATAGCAACAAACACACACAAGTATTATCTTTTTTCATCTCAACAAAGACATGTTTCACATGAATTCAGGTAATTTTATAACTGGGGGCTGCACTGTTTGCTCATTTTTCTAATGACTATAATCATGATTCAGTCAAGTCCCTCTGAACACTGGCAGCATCAGACCCAAGATATTTAAAGAATTGGTATTTGCCCAGTACTTCTTTCACTCAAAAATTATCTTACCTATAAAAACAAAACACATCAGATCTGCAAGGCAACACAGAGGGAAGCTGTTCCAAACTGGGCTGTTCTGCACTGCAGGAGCAGCAGGTGGAGAAGGGAAGCTCCCAGACCCCTGAATCCCCCAAAGGCAGCAATTTGGGTTGTGAATTTAAGAGCACCAAAACACTGTGGCCACCTTTGCAAGAAAGGATACTGCATGTTTAAAAAATTATAGATATATATATATGTGTGTATATATCTATATCAGAAATAGATGTGTGCACATAGATACATACAAACATATATTTAAATAAATTTATATCTGCTTCCAAAAGCTGGGCAAGCCAAGCTGCTGCATCATCAGCCTTCATCAGCCTGTGTTAGTGGACCTGTTAGTGAGGTTGCCAAGCTTTGTTTGGAGCAAGGATTCTCCTGAGAAGGCCGCACTTTGAGAACCATCCCTGTCACCATCCCTGAAATTCAGCACCATTCAGATGCTAAAGCTTGAAATGACTGTTTTCTCCTAAGGTAATGGACTTAAATATTATTTAGGTAGAAACAGATTCTTTCCTGCACTTATGTGATGGAAATAATCTCCAAGTACTTTCATTTAAAACTGCTCATGATGTAAAATTATTTCAGACTGTGGCTTCATTCTAGCATAGTATAAAAATGTATATTAAAGCTGACTGAAATATTTGCAAGCTGTAATATCATTCCATTACCAAATCTTATCAAATCAAATCCATTGCAAAAGAGACTGTTCCCTGATTATTCACAGAAGTAGCAAGCCATGGAAAGGTATTGTTGATCTTACAGCCAGAGGTGTATACAATACTTGCAGCAGATGAGAAAGGACATTCTGCATGCAAACAGCTTTACCTCCCCTCATTACAAAGTACCAAAGAAATTCTTCGTATTTTACAGAGTTTTCCCTCTGAAAAGTATGCCGCTTTTCTAGCAAAATCCACGAGTCTTTTTATAGAAAACCTGGACATGGTGAGTTACACCAAGTATAACAACATACTTTTTATATTTACTATACAGCCACTTAACTGAATATCCAATATCTAGTAGGCAAAACCCAACATTTCAAGCATCACAATTAACATTTTAACTCTTTCACATGTTCAATAAAATTGCCTTATTAGTTAATGGAGGCAACCTCAATACTAAACCTCTGCATCTCCTTTTAATACAGAGGGTTTCACACTTAACACACCCAGAACAAGTCACTTATTTTTGTTGTTCAGAAATAATAAGGTTTGTTTGACAGATGACCTCACTAAAGACAGTCATTACCATTTATCCTCCCTGTTTCTATGAAAAAAGCTCAACTGATGGAAGCTTTGCATTTTGCTTTTGTTTTATTTTAAATTTATTCTGTTAGAAATTGACTCCTTCTGTCAGCAGAAGAGTTGGATTTGTAAGAGGAGCAGCAAGACAAGCTCAAGCATGTGACAGGCAAAGCACACTGACAGGAAGGGAGATGCAAGGCTTTTACAGAAGCCAGAATTATATACCAGCAGAGAACTTAAACTTTTATATCTCCTAGCAATTTTTCAAAAGGAGTGATACTTATATAAATGTAACAGCTGCCCACACAAAAATTAAAGCACCAATTGCCAGGCACATTTTACTTCATCTATAAAGGTGCACACAAGGAAACAAAAGTTTTGTACATGTATTTCTCAAGGAAATAACCTCAGCCCAAAAGCAGCTTTCTGACTTCTGAAGACACTTGCTGTTCCTGGAGAGCAAACATCAGGCTTCACAGCTTTGGGAATAAGCTATACATTATGTCCCTGGAAGCCAACCCAGTGTTAGACAAGTGATCCTGTGGGTTTCCTGGGGGAGAATATGAGCACAACAACAACAACAAAATCCACTAATCAGGGGCACTGGAATTTGACAGAGACAGCACAGCTTCCTCCCACTAGTGACGCTGATGGATGTTTTCTGCACCAAAACTGTCAGTGACTAAAGAGGCTTCAACGTGAAGGAGCCTTTCCAGCCCCACTTCACATTATCTGGGAAGGCTGGCACTGACTGACAAGGCAAATATTACAGATGACTGACATCCCTAAAACAAGTTCAGAGGTGGGGCATCTTCAAGGGGCTGCTGGTGGGAGCTGTTGTAGCTCTTGGGGCAGTGACTGGCTTTGCTGCTCAGCTGAGGTCACAAAGGGCTGCTCTTCACTGCTGGCACCAGCCCTGCCCTCACTTCCCAGCCCAAAGGAGCCAAAAAAATGATGCTGGATGCTGGCATGGATCCCTGAGTAGTGAGCACACATTCTGGATCTAGCATGTTGATTGCTAAACATACCAACATCACAGAAAAGAAAAACAAGTTGGGAAAAAGACAAAAATTGATCTGAAACCAGAGGCAGAACAGAAAAAGCACAAAATTGTAGAGGATTTATTATCTTTGTCATGTCCTAGTTCTATCCCTGCCTGGTAAACATACTTGTCACCTCCAGTGCCTTTTCTCTGCTTTCTGAGCAGCACTTGGTTTTGCCTTCTCTGAGAAAAACACACAAGCAAGAGATGACAAAAAAGTTATTTCATATTTTTTATATTCTTCTCAGTTCCAAGTGATGGTCCAGCCCTGAGGAACTGTCTGCAGAACCCTAATCCCTAATATTGCACAGACAGCCAACCTGCCAGCAGGAACTCAGGTTTCCACATTTCAGTTCAATCCACAGAGATCCCATTTATGGTACAATCAGCACCATGTGGCAAAGGTGCTTAAATCTCTTGGGAAAAGAGTCACAGTATGGGTGTGCATTTTGAGTGAGATTAGCACCTGTTGCAAATAAATGTGAGATTTATACTTGCTGAAAGTCTAGTCTGCCGAGGAATAAAATAAATTTAATATTCAATTAAGGAAACAAGAGCTTAATTTTAGCACAGATGAGGAGCATGACGTAAACCAGAGCATCCGGCCATCCATCATGGTTAGGATGACTTTAATGGATCTTTAGAAATGCTTATGGAACCTATGAATTTCTGGGCACTACTTTGGGATCAGCAGTAAAAGAAATTCATTCCCTAGTTACCTCCTAAAGCAACTTAGCATACCATGTATGATGAAGAATTATAGTCTGCTTGAGGAAAGATACTTAACTCCTTACAATGCAGCAATAAACGATGCCTGAGCAGAGATGAAATTTGAAAGCTTTGCATTTGATGGGCTTTGAGAATACCCCTTTGCAAAGTATTATATTTTTATTCCTTTTTTTTCCTTTTCAAAATAATTGTTTTCCCACACACTTTCTAATATGACCATGCAGGCAGAAAATATTCAATGTTTCTTTTCAATTACGACAAAATTTTTTAACCATTTATTACAGTGGAGAAACCTAGGCAAAAAACCCCCCAGTATAAATCATGTATTTTGCACTATCTGCACCTCAAGAAGTTATGTCCAGAATCAGACAGCAAGATGACTGCTCAGGAGGAGATCTTTTTGTAGTCAACATGCATCCCCTACAATCACTTGTACCCACACACCCCCTCTTCTCAGAGGAACCATCCTTCTTCCTCTGCTGCTTTAACTTCTCTTCATATTTACTATGCTCTGAAGAATTTTAATAAATATTCCATGTCATATCCATAAAGCAAATAAAAATGATTAACTAACAGTCAGCACAAATGCCTCTAAAGCAGCATGCACTCCTCTTTCATGCAGGATCATCAAGTTCAATACCATGCTAAAGGTTAAGTTTATTAAGCATTAGAGAGAACTGAGTTCTCATCATTCAACCCCTCCTTCACCCCCCCTTTTTTTTTGAGAAAGTGCAATAAAAGGAGGTGCACAGCTAAATGGTGACCTTTACAAGTACTGTCTTCCTATGGGAGGAAATGTGCTGTATTTGATTGTTACATTTTAGAGAAGATTAATTAGTCTGGCACGCTAATTGATATTTTTTGGTAGGTGAGAACAATCAAATAATTAGTTTCCCTTTAAAGGAATTATGCAATAAATGCAATCCAATGAATAACTACACTGCTGTATTATAGCTATATATTTGGTTTGTGTTTAAAAATGTGTCTTAAAAAAAATAAAAGCATACATTTGGGTAAAGTTAATAGATGGCATTATGTGACACAGCTTTTTCAGCCAGCAAGTCCTCCATGGATTTAAATCACCAAGCACCAAACCAGATACACAATAACAGTCTCCTGTTTAGCAGGATGACAGATGTCACCAACAGAAAGCCTTGGAATTAGTGAGCTACAGCACATCTCAGATCTGCAATACTGCCTGTGCACCATTGCTGCTGTCATGCAACTCCCACAGAAACACAAGAGCACCGGCTCTGTAAAAAGCCAGCACTGCTAAAAACTGCTGGTGCTGCTTGGCTTTCACGTGTAAGAGCACCTGTGAATGTAGGCACAACAATCTTCCCCAAGGCTGACCCGCAGAAAGCCCACATTGGCCTGCAAGCATGATCTGCACACTGCAAACACCGACGGAGACACCAACCAGGCCCACGATGGTGACGGAGCTGCCACAGACCCCGTGCCACCCACAGGACCTCCTGGAACCACGGAAACCAAGCCAGGGGTGTCAGCAAAGCCCTTTCCCACTTCAGCCAAGTGAAAAAACTTCTAATTTTGCAAGCACGGGCAGCTCCTGTGTCCTGCAAAGCCACAGAACGGGGCAGGCCTCGTGTGTGGGCCATGTGTGTAACCAGCACCCGCTGCCCTCACCTCAGGGATGGCTCCACACCCTAAAGCAAACAAGGGCTGAGCCACACAGAGAACTTTGTACAGCACCAGAACTGCCCTCCATAGACAACACACACCCTTGAAGAGGCTACACCAAGGCTTATTTGCATCTAACTTGAGGTGACACTCCAGCTCTTACCACAAGACATCACAAATTGGACTGCCCAAATTTTAAGGCTCTGTGGCAATCCTTCAGCTTACCCAAAACACCCCAGAACAACCTCCTAAATGAACAAAAATTAGGTGTTAGAAGGATGACACAGTTAAATGATGGAGTTTGTAAAACCCCAGCAGATGATGTTTTTCTCTGCAAATCAGCAATTCTGGGAACGAGCGCAGGAGGCTCAGCCCAGATGCACACAAGCAGGAGCTGCTGAACTGGGACTGGCAGTAAGGAGTTGAAATAAAAGAGAAAAACCTGCCTACCTCAGTCAATCTGGCCTAAATGGAAGTAGTTTATTGCTCACTAATTACAAGTTGGGAAGAGGGATCAACCAACCAGCCTGATCCCTGGTGCTGGCAGAAGTACAAGGATTTAACGGTAATATTTGGTCTTTCTAGTAGCAGATATACAAATCCATTTTCATGGGCTTTATCAGACACCACATGTCTCCTTGGATTTCTCTTAGGAAAGGTCACTAATTAGTGGCCAAACTCTGTTAGGGTGCCTCCTAACAGTTTGGGAAGGACCACGGTGGAATCTGAGACAACAGTTCCCATTTTGGTGTTGCACATTGAAGGAGGCAGGAAGAGAACTTGAGTTTGGAGACTGAACTAATTAATTTGTGCTATTTCTGGAAGCCAGGAACAGAATTAGAAATGAATTCTTTATTAAACGAGAGTGCCTTTCCTATCTAGGAAGTGTTGGATTCAATAGACAAGAGTGTCTCAAAACAAACCCCCCAACAAAACCCCAAAGCACTTCCTTTACCAGAAGAGCGAAGAGTGAAATAGTTCTACAACACACAGAAGCACCAGCAGGAGAGACCTACTCCCCAGGTGATTCCTGTAGCCATGATTTATGGAGATCAGTGGGAAAGGGATGAGGGGGAAAAGCAACCTGAGTTCAAGTCCAGACTTTGTATGCTGGAAGGCAAAACAACTGTGCACAAATTGAGGTGGGTTTTTTTTGTTTTGTTTTGTTTTGGGGGTTTTGGGGTTTGTTGTTTTTTTTTTGCATTTCTTTCAAGAAACAGCTCCAAGGCCACGGTTGCTTTCCTGCTCAAGCCTGGTAAAGAAGCGGAGATACTTTTGTCTTTTGTTAAATTCTCTTCTAAGCAGGCTTGTGATTGCTGGGCTCTCACTTTCTTGGCTTTGGGAAGCTAAATCTAGACAGTTCTGTTGATAAGGAATGGCAGAAAGCAAGCAACGTGACAGGAGGAGGAGGAGGAGATTTCCTAAATGAGAGGTAGGCTTGCATCAGGCACAAAGGACAAGAATGTATATTGATGACTTTTAAACTGGAATTATACTGACATTATTTCACTCTTTTCCTAACTAGAAATGAGGAGTAAGATGAATTTTACAACAGCAGATTTTCCCCACGACTTCAACAGAATTAGATTAAATTAATGTTTCAGTTGTGCTTAACCTGAATTTTTGTCTTCTAAGCTGTAGGCAAATGGTTTCTAATCACTGTTTCTGTACCATCTGATGTTAAAGGTTCATCAATTTTGTTTCCCACCAATATGATTAAACTCTTATTCAGACAAGAAAGCATTGTTAGTAAGGAAATCAATTTCTTTTAAAACTCTCTCATGTACTTCCATTTAATAGATTCTTCAACCAAAACAGGAAAAAAATCACTGGTCTTGGAGTTATTTTCTAGCTTTATGCTGAGCTGTGATATTGTGATGTTTCTTCCCTCTAATTCTACCTGTCCCAGACTAGCAGCATACAGGTCAATAAATCTGATCTCCCTCCTACACAACTCTTAAAAAATAAAGAGCGGTTAGAACCATAAACTGACAAATAGTGCAATTTTAGCTTATTTAATGAAGGACAGAATGAACTTCTGCATTAGAAAATGTAACTCCAATTAATATCCAGAATAAAACACCCTGTGCTATTATCAAAAAGTCATAAAACATCTGGGGTTAACAATAATCTGCCTGGAGAGTACAATATATAACAGAAATGAAATGCCTTATTGCTGTTCATCATTTTCCATCTTCACAAGGCTACTGTGCTCACACATTAATTACAGATATTAGATAAGCAAATTGGATCCCAATGCCCTGGAAGCCTGGTGCTTCAACAGCTGGAAGAGCAAAGAAAACCAAATATTAAATGGGTGAGATCCTTTACCTGCCAGGTCTTCCTGGGAAAGGATTCACAAGATCCCACTGCCAGGCCTTTACCTTACTTGTGAGATACTTCCCCCCATAAGCACCTTATGCATTCCAGCTTGTGTTAATAGGTGAAGGAGTTTTTTGGGTGAGCCAAGGGGAATTCAGGGGCTCCTGACACTGCTCTCAGACAAACCAGTAAATAACCTGCCAGAAGCACAGCAAGAGGGAACTCGGCCATTTGGAGTTAATTTGTTTGATTTAAAGGTACAATAAACACACTGGAGGACAAAATCAGTCTGTTACATTAATATATACTTAATTTAGGGTAAATGCACATTTTACGTGAGGCTCAAGCTCCACAACAGGTACTGAGGCACCAGCAGTGCTCAAGCTCCACAACAGGTACTGAGGCACCAGAAAGCCCTTTTTGAAAAATAAAAAAACCAGTACAGGTTTTCAATCCCAGCCATCAGCCCTGGTGATGCCACCAGCTTTTCAGATCCTTAAGAGATTTTGGGGCCCTTCCCAAAAAGGCACATATAGTTTGGGAAGCAGGGAGAAGGGACGTGCTCTTACTTTTGCCTCCTTAATAATCATCCTTGGGCACAGCTGGAGCCTTATTTTAGGGAGCTGGCTCCAGCAAGCCAAGTTCTGAGTGGGAAGCAGAGTGGAGCACATCTTTCCACAGCCAGCTGGTTCACAGGTGTCCCTTCTGCACTGCTGAAAGGGCAAGGACTCTGTGTCACCCTGTGCCACCCTGGCTGAGGACAGTCACCTCTCAGCTTCACACAAAGCAAAGAAAAAGATATTTATTCACAAAATAACAATCCACCCTGGCCTGCTTACCAAGAGTCGTCCTCCTCTGTGAAGCATTAATAACCTATTTTTAGCTACTTTCAACAACACCACACCTATATGATAACATATTTAATTCCTTAGAAAAATAAACTCAGCCTCCAGTGAGGATAATTTTGTAGTTCACCAACAGACACAGGGTTTTGACAGCTGACTGGTCATAAACAACCAAAGGTTCAAACAAAAGATAAAATACTTGTGTGAGCCACCATTTCTACCAAGAATTTCAACGAAAAGTGAGGAACAGCAAAGAGAGAGGATAAAATACCATAGTCTAGAAGCAAAAGAAATCTGCAGACAACATGGCTGAAAGGAAGGGGAAAATAGCAGGATATGTCACTAAGCATAATTAACAGCCAGATTTCAGAGCAAATCCTCCTTCTGTGGAGGTTTAAAGGTGACAATAAAGCTTAAACTGTCAAAAGCATTTGATTAGTATGTTACAGATGGAATTTAAAACTGGCAGGTTAATTATGAAGAACTCCCCACGATACCCAATTCCTATTAATGCTTCTCCTCCTTTACCTGGACCAATCAACCTAAATTCATAGTTTCCCACCACCTGACAAAATACAGCTGTTGATAAACAAACAGCTTTTCCTAGAAAAAAATCTAATATTCATGCCATTCTATTAGGATGCAAACACTTCAACAATATATTTTAGCTGTAGATCAGTACCTCCACTGCAAAATTTAATTGTGCACTGCTCCCTGAAAACTGCTTAAAAGTGTGTTTTAGAAACTGTTCACAGAAGGTAATAAACCATACTTAAAGTCACATAAAACTTATAATCATTGTTCCAGCCATTTTAATACTGAAAAACAACTGTGCAGAAGTTGAACAGCCTCTGCTAACACTACATATGCCCTTTCAGTTCCTAATTAGGTGATAATACTCCGGGTGCCTGTAATGCACAATTCAAATGCCTTGCTTACCAAAGTGTTTAGCATTCCACAAATAAGTCTTTATACCAATTAAATCCCTTGTTATTATTAAAATGCTTCCATACTGTTGTAATAACACAGGATAACACAGCCAATGCTGCTCTAATTGTGCAGCTATTCTTTGAATAATTGTGGGATTTATGAATAATCATTGCTAAGGATACACTACTATTCAGTACAGAGTACACAAAACCTAATAATAGCTTGCAAATAGATTTGATTTATGTTACAGTATCTTTTAAGTGTGGCATGTACACTAAAAAAATCTTCCTGGGCCACTGAGAAGCAGCATTTTATAGGGCAGTAATTTACTGTAGCAATCCCACAGTAATTTACAAGCACAGTAATTTAAAACTCTATGCAGACAACAAAAATCTATTTTCTTCTCAAGATCTGAAAATATTGCTAAATATCAGGTTCTATCCAAGAGAAGACTATTATTTTTAGTTTTCTCTAGAAAAGGCAAATTAAGAGAGATTATTTGCTCACAGGAAACTTTCAGGGCAAACTCAGTAATGAGTCCAGATTCCCTACCAAATAAATCAGCAAGTCCAGAACCTGCATTATCTTCACAGAAAGTGACTATTTAACAGCAGTGACTTATAGTTTAGTCCAGTTCTAATCTTTTCTGCTGAAACTGTGTACAGTAGGAGAAATACTTCATTCATCATCAGAGTAACCAAATCCATTACTTATGCAGTAACACATAAACCCATCTTAATACTTGAGGAATTTATCTTTCTCTTACCTGAGCAAGTCTAGGAAGCTGCAGAGCAAGGAGCTCCTACTATCAAAAAGATTAACACTAACATTTAGAAACTGGCAGGAGTGCTAAGGAAATCAATGGGACTTTCAACAAGTAACTTGACATGATCATATACTAAGTTCACCTAAAGACCAAAATTAAAAACCAGCCACTACTAAAAACCTTCAACATAGAATAGGAACAGAAACATTTTAGAGACTTATTTAATTATTAACTTACATATATGGAGGCATTTGAAATTATTTTCACACACAGGACTAGTCAAGCCTGCAGAAGTCAGTGTAGCAAGGGAGCAGTACAGAGAGATTAGATCATTTCTTGGAGGCTGAATTAGCCTCCAAATTCCTTCAATATAATGCCCCTCCTACCCAAATCTATCCAGCCTTTTACTTTTCACTCCTGGGAACAGCTGAGAAAAGTGTTAAGGAGATCTCCACGTGTTCAACTTGCTCCCCAAGGAGGACTGGCCAATCTTCCAGTGTGAGACATGAGCTGTGCTTCACCAGGGCAGGCAGAATTGTCATTGTGGGTACCTATAACTGCCTGGAAAATAATTGTTTTTTAAATTGCATATCTGTGGTGTTCATTTATAATACAAAAGGAAAGTCTGAGGAAAATATCATCTGGCAAAAAAAAAAAAAAAAAAAGGACACAGACAACTACATTAGAAAAAGATTATTTGTAAAAATTATTCTCCAAGATATCAATATTTATACATTACATACAAAAATATAATAAATACAAACAGAGAAAGAAAGTGAAATATCACAACAAGCTGCTACAGATAAACAAATATGTTTATTTTTTCCTTCAGAAGACATTGGTTACTCAGGCAAAACACTCTATTAGCAAATCATGCCAAAAAGAGAAGCCTAAATATTCCAGAGATTAATAACAGCTAAACTGTTGCTTCTGGTCCTCTGCTCAGTGAATGCTTTTCTAAAGGAACAACAATATTTCTATGCCAACCATCACTACAGAGCATAGGACTCCACCTCTTCCTTTTTAAAAAGCAAATTACCCACACACTATAAAGGAGACATTTACTGATTTTATTAAGTCTCAATCAGATGGACAAAGCTCACCCAAAAGGCATTAGAATCACCAAGTGAAGCCAGGCAATTCCACATCAACAACAGCATTCAGCAGCATCATAAAAGAATTTATTACAGAAAAGAAGAAGGAATCTTGGCACACAGATCCAGCTCTAGACAATTAAAATAGTAAGATAAGAACAGATGTGAAAAGCTCTTCAGAAAGATAGCTGTTCTCAACGAGTCTTTAATGGAAAATCAAATTCTTATTTAGTGCACCCAGAACACATCACTAAATACATTGTACATGAATTGACACTGTGCCTCAGGGGCAGCAGGTTACTGCTAAATAACAACAGGATTTCCACCCAGGGCAAGGGCCTCAAATTGCACATTAAGTATCAGGGCACAGAGACTTCATTCAAACTGGGGCCTCAACGGGGGGAAGAAAGAAAATCCTCATTTTCCTAGAATGCTGAAATTGCATTGTTTGAAAGCTGAAGGTTTCTTTTCTGACTTTGATCAGAAGCTTTCCTCAAATTTTCTCACATATAGATGTGCCATGCACTCTACAAACAACTTGTAGTACTCCACCATTTTTTTGCAGCATCCTTACAAAATTATAGCATACCAAACAGTTTTGGGTTTTTTCCCCAAACATGTAAAATTGCAGGGAAAAATTTGTTTACATAAATTATACAAGCACTTTGCATACATGGAAAGATTTATTTTTTTTAGCAAAGCAAGTATCTGCAAACATCAGATTACAACCCATTGCTTTATATCCAGGTAGCCAGGGGAGGATGTAAGGTTTTCTTTCTTTTCTGTTGTTTTTATTACATGGATTCTTTAATATGTGAGGCAAGCAAGCATAATTTCATTAAACTGGTGAAGAGAAAGGCAGAGGCACCAAATTGGTACAGTTAGAAGGCTCAGATTACTAATTTATGACAGCCAATCTAATCTTTTAGTGGCAAAGTTAGTACAGAGGATTTTATGTCTGAACTTCTTCCTGATGCTTCATTAATCTACTTGCTCACTTATATCTAAATTGTGCTGTCAGCATGTGCCACATCCCCATGCAGATGAATATGGGAGCAGCCCTACCTTTGCATCCACAGAAAAAATTCCACAGTGCTTGAGAGTGATCACTTGCAATAAAAACTCTCCTCATTAGCCATTTTTATCGAGCAGCCACCACTCTGCCTCATCACCAGCACCTCTGCCTGTCCACACCTCTGACTTCCCATCTTGGAGCTAAAAGATAAACAACCTTTGCCTGCCTTCCAAGCTGTCACTCTGAAAGCCACCCATGGGCAAAAGCACAGCTATAGCAGGAAGTCATTAAATAAATTAGGTGCATGCCTCAACCCATTGTTTGAATTAATGTATATAAAACATGGGCAGCAAATAATACAATGAACTGTTTGAGCACCCTTATCTTAATTTACATTTACTTGCCTAGTAATTTAAATTACTTTTTTTTTTTGAGCACCTGGCAGTAAACATTAACATTATATTTAATTTGTATATGCATTACAGCATCATCCAGAAACACGAGGTGCAGGAGCAATATGCCAAACACAACACCTTGAAAAATTTCAACCTAATTTAACTGCACTGATTTTTTGGATGAAGTGTAGATCTCTGTTAGGAATCCATATACAATTCACTTCAACCAACAGCTTCACACAAGAGGAACTTATTAGATGAAGGTAAAATATACAAAGAGTAACACAAGTCTGAGAACACAGAAAATACTCCTTTGGGTTTTGCTTTTATCAATGTAGTTGATAGCAATTAAACCTCAGAAGCTGCATGCCTAAACAACATAGTGCAATTTATTTTGATTACAGAGTTTGTTTTTTCATGTGTAACCTGCCAGTTAACAGGCAAGCCCAAAAAACCATCCATCTCCCTGGTAACAAACTGAGCCCAGCTCGGGATCTGAAAAACTCTTCATCTCCTCCTGTCCCTTGGTCAGGGATGGCAGCTGAAGGGGCCCTGGGTGCCATTACCCAAAAGTTTCATCTGGAGACAGGTGACAGTCTCCATGTCGATGAATGGGACAGCCAGGCATTCCCACATGGATTATCAGACACACCTCTCACAGCCAGACCCACAGATACACACCAGAGGATTTTGTCATGGTTCCACTGCCCCAATTCCAGTGTGGTTTGGCACATCCCACACCCCAGCCACTCCAAGGCTTGTCCAAAGGACAGTTGCCACTCTCTGGCTTTTCCCTGTGGATCTCTGGTGTTTGTTGGCTGTTTGTGCTCCTGAGCAGTGAGTGGGAGCTGATGGAAATCTCCCTAACTGCACCATGTGCAACTGGTTGGAAGGAACCTGTTATTGATGGCACAATACATTAAAGTGGAATTTTATATAGATCTTATGGATTTCTTCCCCCTTCACCCATGAGCATTATTTCAGAGAGAGGTTTAAGCAAGAGTGAGCCTGACTTTTGTTTTTATCTCTTGACTATGACAATATAATTAAGCTGTGAATGATATATCAAAGTGCCATACACAAAGATGAATTGACAGGAGTAATTTTTACTGCTCAGAAGCCTTTGGTTTCATATATCATAATATCCTGTAAAGCAAGCCCATGACATCTGCTTGACTGTAAAAGCAATAGCTTGGTACAGACCTCAATTCATCCTTCAAACAGGCATTTGTGCTCCCTGCTTATTACCACCACTACCTGCATTACTGCAGTTGGAACCTGCATCTTTCATTATTTCACTTCTTTATTAACTGCTTAGCACAAACAGAGAGGAGAATATGCTATATTCCTATATGACAGTGTTTTATATAAATGCTCAATAGATGTTTTGCTTCTTTTGAAGGTGCTAAAAAACCAGAATTTGGCATATTGGTGGACTTGGCAGGACTGGGTTAATGGTTTGATTCAATAATCATAGAGGTTTTTAGTTAAATAATTCTATATCTGGCTGGGATCCAGACAGGTCTCCTCTCTTTTTTTTTTTTTTTTTTTTTTTTTTTTTGGTAATAATTTCTTTAGTAAACAAAAAGGAAAGGAATATCTGTATTCCAGCTTTCACCGCTTCTCATTTCACTTCTTCTTGAGCTGGAAAGGATCTTAGTTTTGTACCTACAAGAATGAGAACCTCATTTACAGCTAGGATCCTAAGGCACTGCTGTAATGCAATTATTATTATCATCACCATCACTATCAGTCCAATCAATCTGACTGTGTGCTTCTAATGAGTTCGTGTCTTAGGGCAGTTAATGTTCACACTTTTTTTTGTGTGGGTTTTTGTTGTTAAATAACCATTCTTTGCAGCAAATAAATTGAAAGCTTGATAAAAAAAATTAGTATTTAGAGAGCAACTATGAGAAATCTCATTATAGCAAAACATTATCAAGAAGAGCAGATTAACCCAGCTCATTTTGGGGGGGTGAATATTTTCTGGGTTAAGAGATATGACTTGGCCAAGAGGCAATTTCCTTATATGTTTGCTTCTTCTGTAGAAGAATGAAATAATTTCCTTGAAATAAATAAATTATACAGGAAAGATTAAATACTCTCCTACAGAGGCCATGTGTAGAAGGAATGCTTGCTATTTAAATGGCTGTTTTGGCAAAACAGAAATTAGGAAGATTTGTTTCCTGCACGTTCCTGTGAAATTCATTCCAGGACGTTGCCCCACCTTCCTCTGAGAACACCAGGGACAATCCTTTCTTGACCATCAGATGCCAGAGAACTTCCAGCTTGAAAAAAGAACCCAAACTTAATTTATTCTTGTCTGATAAAATACTCTGCTACACAAGTCCCAGTTGTGAATAATCACCATTCCACCACATGAATCAGCCCTCTATGCATGGATTTACAGGGACAGACTCATTGTCAGCTGCATGTTTGCAAGCTTTGCATTGAAGCCACCATTTCCAAGGCAAGAATATAAAGAAAAGTGAAGGTGAAAACTTTTTCATTATCTTAGAAGACAGCCTATTACCTATATCACTTTCTCAGATATCCATCCATCCACACCTAATGAGTCCTATGATTTAGTCAGAACACATCCATAAAGATGATTCATGGCTGCTATGCAGCCACTTGATGTTAATAGCAAAGCTGATGTCTTAAATCACAGCTGTTTCCCTATGATAGCCAAGGGGCAAGGCAATACTTTGGAAAACACAGGGAAGAATTTATTAGACCAACTCTACAAAAGCAACATTTACAAGAAAAATGTAAAGCAAAACATCAGGTTCAAAAGTGTTATAGTATCAGATGCTGTACAGTAATCTTCATATGTTAATATTGCTAAAAGTTTACTATGTCTAGGTTATAAACTTCTGCTTTTAATTTTAATTTTATCTGTAATCATTTCTTGTTGTTCCACTACCACAGCGAGGTCAGTGTAAAGCCTTAGTAACACGAGGCAAGTATAAGTGTCATTCTTTCCTGTGTTAGTAAGCATTTCACCACAACTGAGAAGAGTAAATTTCAACAAAACTAAGTCTGATTAAGTTAAATTAAAGCCTGATTAAAGAGATTTGCTGACGTTTAATTATATTGATTAAGGAACAGATAGCACAGAATGTTAAGAGTACCAGCACTAAGCCAGAAAGAAAAACCAAATGACTCAGAGTATCCAGGAAAACTACTTACATCCCTCATTTTTAGCTGGTTAGCAAGTTCTGCTGGATCACAGAGCAAAAAGGTTTCACAGGGCTGAGTCCTCTCTACATACACCCCAGTCACAGGCAATTTGACTCAGAAATATTTATGTCGGCTGCACACTCTGGAGCATTAAAGAATATTATAATACAGCCAGGAAGGAAGGAACACATGAGTAAACTTGGCATAACACAAAAGATGACAATTAGGCACAAGATACCCATCAGCTCTTGGAAATCTCTTAGCAGATCCACAGATAAAGAGATGTTGCAGATTCAAGCTCTGTTGAGAAATGGGTGGATTTTTAACTAGAACAAACAATCCCTGACATTTCACTTGCTTTCAGCAGGGATCCAGTTGCCTTACTCATCGCTATTAAAAACACCTAAATGAATCCAGCAGGATTTCTGAGAAAGCAGTGAATGGGCTGTGATTTTGCAAAGCACTGTCTGGTTCCTGTCTCCATTCTTCTGGCCAGTAATTTTAACAACAGAAATACTCAACTCAAGTTCCCATTAACAACCAAATGGTATTTTTAACAAGGAATAAAATGACTGCCAAAAACTGAGGGTAAAAAAATACAGAGACAAGAACATGATGTGCATACACCCAAGCAAAGTGGAATAATTGCATAGATTAAGTAGGTCAACTACAGGTATAGATTTCTTTTAAGCTGATCCAAAAAGGTATGAGAAATTGCATGTGAAGGCACGCTCCAAGAGAATTCCCTTCCCACATGCAAACAGGCTTGTCTTAGTCAAATCAAGGGAGGCAAAACTGAAACCACCTACCCCAAGGAGCTCCCACTGCAAAGCAGGTCCTATTTCTCAACTTGCTCGCTGGAAAGTGGCTGTGGAATAACCGGAGTGACGGCCGAGCACATGTCCCACAACTACTTCTTCATGATCTTTTTGTCAGGTGATTTGTAACCAGGAGCCTGGATTGGACAGGAAATTACCTTCTTCACAACTGCTGTCTGGTGCTTAGCATTGTGAGGAGCTGCTGTTCAAAATACAAGAATGCAGCAACTGGTGCTTTCCTCACGGGGAGCTCTGAAGTTTTTCGTGACTATTTAGATTTGCAATGTGATTTTCAATACAAAGCTAAGCCGGTGTATCCAAAACAAAAAGGTGAAAGAAGGTCAAGAACTGCCCTGTAAAAAACAAGCCTTCCATTTCAGGAGGAAAGAGGAGATATTTTCAAAAGGAAAAAGTCTCTTGGGAAGAAAATGTTGGTAACTCTTGGGAACCCGCAGGTTAGTTTGCTGGTGGGTTTTGGTGGAGCACATAAGAAAACACATGAACAAACACGCAGATTTCCTCCAGTTGCTAAATGCCCATGGAGATTTTTAATTTGTGGATGTTTTTAGCTATCAGGAGTCTTTTAACCCAATCATTATTTTCTTCCTAATTTTTAAAAAGTAATTTTAAAACAGAGAAGTTGGAATTGAATCAACAAGGCTCAAGCAGGCCATCAGGAGAACCTCTCATTTCTGGAAGTGTTGAAACATTAGGTTTATAAAGAAAAACTGTTGTCAATCCTAAATAAATCTGAGTTCTTCCCCTGAACTACATACATAGCTCAAAAAGGAGGTGCTTCAGCACACAAGTTCCATAAAGCCCCTGGAATTCTGCATTTCCCAGGCACAGGAGCACTCACATACCCCCTGACCCATGGCAGAACCCCAGGGAGAGGTCAGCACCAGTGGAACATTTTGTTACAAACCAGCCTTAATCTGCCCTGTGAACCCCAGAGTGGGAAAACACAGACTCCTGAAGGCACCTGCCTCGGGAAAGGAATGAGAAATTCAGAGCTGGGAAAAACCTCTCTCCTCCACACTCCACTCCATCACTCCCAGCTCCTCTCTGAAGTGAAGCAGCCCAGAGCCAGAGGCAGCAGAAGGAACCCTCCTTCCTCCCTACCTGAGAGCAGCAGCGGGGAGACATCGCTGTCCACGGGATTCCTTGTTTGAAACCCCTGCATGGCAACGCTCACACACAAACTGCTGCCACCACACGGGGTGGGAGCCTCCTGACACACCAAACCCTGCTGGCAATCCTGGCTCACAGCCTCCAGGTGAATGAAGAACACGATCTCACAGACAAGAATATGTATTAAACACAAAGGAACAACTTCCCATGGCTGGTAAATTCCCAACTCCCATCTCCACCCGAATTCCAAAATGTATGGATACTCAGTAACTGCAAAGATGGTTTAGAGATCATTACATGCATTCCTATCAGCATGAATGGCAGCATTATTATTGCAGGAGGAAAAAGAGACTGAAACAAAACAAAGCAAACTACTGAGCAACCTGTCATTGTAAATTAATGGAGTTTTGGAACAATCCAGGAAAGTTCCTGAAGTTTCTTCTTCCTTTTTATAATGTCATGCTTCTAATTTACTTCATTTATATTAATAAATACTGGATTACACAACTATTAATCTAGCTGAGAACTGCACTAAAGCTCACTAAATCTGTCTCTAATTATTATGATTAATGGTGCAAAATGATCAGCTTCTCAAATTAACAACCTAAAGCAACCGGTATAGGAAAAAGGGTATTTTTCTTAGTAAACAGCTTCTTTAGTCTTTCTAGTTAATGAAATCTTGGGCAGTCCATTCAGTAGTGCTACATTCTAATTCACCATGACTCCTATTTACGTAGATTTGCATTGATTATGCTGCCATTATGTATTTTTTAAGATTAATTATTGTTAAATTGCACTTAAACTCTGTCTCATTCTTAGTATAACAGAGCAGAAATCAAGAGCTGACTACCCTGGCCTTATTCTTTTTATCTCTGTATTCAGAGGTTGTACTAAATTTCTTTTTTTTATTATTACTACTCTTACTATTCACCAATACTAATTTTCAAAGGACAAGTTCTCCATTTGATATCTAAGCTTTGCAAAATTGTGTCCAACATTTCAAATTAACTAACAGATTTTAAAAAATAATACGATAGGAATTACATTTATTACTGCATTCCTCCATTACTTCTGTGACAACTACTCCAAAGTCTGTTATTTTATGGTGGTTTTTAAAGAATGTTAAAGTAATCTCATCATTCAACCTAATTAAGAGAAAAAGACTCTAAGGATAGTCTTATCAAACCCAAAAGGAATTATCAAGTATTTTCAGTTCTAAGATCCTTAGATTTGGGTTCCTACTCTGGCAGTTCTACCCAACCATCACTGAAGACAGCTGAGCCAAAGTCAATTCACAAATACAATTAGAGAAAAGATGCTGAAAATAAGAAAATAATGGTAAGCTTATCCTTTACCACCCCTCAAACTAAAAGGAAGCTTCTCCCACCCCTCAAAGCATGCAGTAAGGACTATGTCTACTACACTGATTTCCAAATGGGAAGACAATAAGCCCCCCAAGCACCAAGACAGTGAGAGGATTAAGAAGGAAAAAAGCCCTTCAATAGCATTCAAATGAATGGCAGCTTCCTTTGCCATTTCAGACACATTGAAATTGTGTCTTTTTTCCTAAAGAAGGACTGGTAGCTCTTGCTCAGTGTATTTTCACCAGCAGTCTTTTTTCCCCAACATCTCTCATCAGTAAGGCTTTTATTTTTTTCCCTGTGAACTAAAAACATGAACAGCCCTGCATGGAAAATTAAGCCCTGCAGAACATAATGAGAAACTTTCCCACAGGTGCAGAGAGCCTAAGGGATTTTTCATTAAGAATCAGACTTCAAACTATATAGATATGGTCAATGCCACGGGGATGAAATGTGTGTCTAAAGAGTGGCAAAGAGAACTGATGTTTCTACTTTGTCCTTCCTCATCACAATCCATTCCTAGGACAAGTGGAATATTATTTAACAATGTGCTTCTATTGCAAAGAAGCAGCATCATGTCCATGTTTTTTATTTCTCCTGCCCTTGTCCTATGGCATTATAATGTGCAATACCATTGTGTCAGTTGGTCTTATATGACAGGTCTCACATTTCCACAAGGAATTTTTTGTGGGCTATAGCTCATTGGAAAACTTGCAGTATTTATTCATCAGATCCTCCTGTACCAGACAGTGACTGCATCCCTCCATAGCATTGTCCCAAGGCAGATGCCACATATTTCACAGTCCCTCCTGTTTCCCTATTTGTAGTAAATTTATATCAATTCAGAGGAGCCTTTCTCTGACACAGGATTGAGAAGCAAATATAGAAAAGCTACTTTCAAATAAGGATTGAGTAGCTAACAGAATCTACAACACTGCTGGTGAAGAACTTGCTCCCACTTGAAGATTCCTCTTAAAATTTTCAAATTACATGCCCAGTTTAAACAAGTTTGTGTTCATTGCTCCTGTCATCATCCGAGTTAATAACATTCATTCTTTAGCACACGTGAGTAACCAAGGCAGCAAAGATTAAAAGGGAAAGCCAATAGCTAAAACAACTGGTTTGGCAGCTGCATGGAAGGAACAGGAGCAGTTCAAACACAAAATTCTCACTTGTGAGTCTGGGAATGCCCTGCAGAGGACTGCTTAGGATACACCACTGGCTGCTGTGTGGGAAACCTCAGTACAAGGCTGTTTCAACATGAGAGGAGCATTTGAATGCTCTTCAAAGCAATTGTGAAAGCCATGCAAAACCCACTCAGTTGTGCTTGGAAGGTTATTGGGAAATGGCAAATTACTCATCACTGCATGGTTTTCCTTCTGTTTCCTTGCTCAAAATGCCAGAGCCTGTAACTAACCTGAAAAATCTCAAAAACACTTCTAATACCTGCAAACCTCACCAAATGCACCCTTGACACTACTGCACTGTGATCACCCCTCTGTGAGATAAAATGTGAAGATAGAAAGTGAACAAAAACTCCTTAAAGTGAAGGAATTGCACCATATCCATAACTAGAAGATAAAACAGCAATTGAAAGTAATGGGATATTGTTCTCTGCAGGTTCCTGAGTTGCAGAGGTTAAGAGGGGCATGGGGGAATGTTGCTCCCAATGCGGCCAAGCATCTAATATAATGCTGTAATTAAGCCTCAAATAACCAATTTGAATATTTTAACCTATCTTTTTTTCTTTCTTTTTTTTTTTTCTTTTTCTTGACAGATCCATTCTACAGAATATGGTTGTAACACTTTGCCCCTTGGGGAAAGAGGAAAAAAAGTAAATTGCCAGTTTTACTCAGATGTAATTGGGCTTTAGTTTCTTTCTGAAACTATGGTTTCCTTCCCTTACTGTACCTGGAAGAACAATTTAATCACTTCTGTGACACTCTGACGAGGCTTTCACTTACTTTTCCTGAACTAGTAAGAAATTCACATTGCCCTAAAGAGTGAAACCACCTGAATTTCATCTACTTTCATGTCTCAACAAGAAATTTCATACAACTCTATCCATCTAAAGTAACCCTGCAAAGTCTAGAGGGTTACTGATGTATTTCTTAGCTCAGACTGAATCAGCAAGAAGAGACAGACCCATGTGCAGGTACCTTGAAGACTAGAAAATTGTAGATTGCTTCTGTGCATGTAAAAGATAAACATAATTTGTGATTTCCCAAGGCTTTGTGTGATACAAGCTCATAAAACACACTTGTGCCTGATGGCACCTATTATTTTGTCTCACTACCACTCACCTCTCCTCTGTTCCTGCGAATTTTCATTAAGGCAAGAGGAGTCAAACATGTAAGGAGAATTTTAGCAGCAGCTGATTGAGCAAAGGGGATACTGAGTTGCAAATATTTTTGCCCCATTAAGACTATTTTACTAATGCCACTGTGAAAAGACAGTAATATCAGGTCCTACTTCTGGAATGACATTCTTGCTCGTGATGGCTGTTAAAAATTGTCCCCAGAGCTAAATTTTACATTAGCAGTTAAATTGAGGATATATGGAACAGGAGTTTAAAGAAAAAAAGCATACAAATGCTGAGAAACCCATTTAAAATAAACTTTAGCATTACTAATTTAGTCATACCAAAAGCCCCTTCTTTTTTATTTTGCAACTTTTTGTAAGGCGTTGCCCTTATTTAGGTTCCATGCTAAAAAATATTATCAATAGATGACAATGTAGCATGCAGGCACTGCTGCTGAGAGCACCAGGTTTTGATCCAACTCCTCAGCCTCTAATGCAGAGAATCCAGGAAAAATACAATTTACTGCAAAGACAATGTCACACTGGGTTTTGGACCTCTGGGTGAATAGGAAATACACATCCCCACCAGATTCCCAGCACATTCCATACAAAATTCCTGCTGACGGTAAAAAGAAAACTCTGATAAAAAAAAAAAAAAAAACAAAGGGTTTTTTTTTTCTATAGGGTTCCAAATCAATACACTCCAACGCTGTAATTGCACATGCCCATGTCCTCTACAGATAAATGAAAAAGGGTCCATTTTGTTCTCACATCTGGGAGCCAATTAAGCCACATTCAAGACACTATAAACTGCTGTGACATACAAGTCTGGGACCAACAAAACCTTGAAGACTTTGGAATCTGTTCACACTGAGAAAAGTCAGTGCAAAGTTGCTTTAGAAAAAAAAAAATACTGTTAAATTTACATTATACAACTGTACCACGTGCCCACTGCTGAACAAAGAGAACTGACAAATTCTCAGTGCAAGCTTCAACGCTTCACAAATAGGAATTTATTTTTGAAGACAAAGTCATATTATTTCCTACCTTCAGCATCATATTCAGAGTTTTAAAACACACACCTTAGGTATCACGAAGTCAGGATGAAAGGAAGCAACACCAAAACAGACAAAAGCCAAACATTTTTGAAATGGACAAGGTTTGCAATTCTCAATGCAGAGAGAAAATTACAGTCCTTAAGGTAGAAATTGGTTAGATAAAGGATGCAAACAGTGAAGGATGGAAAGACCTAGTAAAGAGTAAGAAATATCTCCTTGGTGGTCATAATCTGCATTTTATGAATCTGCATTCATTTGAAGTCTCACTAAAAACAGGAGCCTTCTGTTGTGAGAAACTAGATTATAAACTAGATACATTTTAAAAGAATAACAACTAATTTTTTACAACCACCTTGTGGCATGCAATAGAGTTTTACCTATTAGAAAAAGTTGGTGAACTTCATCACACAGAACAAAAGTTCCTTGCAGGCATCTCCCTCTTGCCACACACAGCTTTCTCAGGTTCTCTATTTATTTTACTTATTTACTTTATTTTCTCTGTTTTAAGTAGCCTTTTGACTTGAACTGTGTGTTCCACCTTGAGCTGCATGTGAAGATTATGGTCCACCCACAGTGAAGTTCATAATGGAATTTCTCACCAGGTAATAAGAAATAAACAATTTTGAAACAGGTAAATCAGTCTATTTTTAAAAAAAGCTCCCACAGACTGCTGAGACAATAGAGCAGAAGTCCTGCAGCATTGTTACTGCCACACTTCCAAATCCAGGTCTTCAATTGTCTGAATAGGACACTTTAACATCCTCTCTCCACCACCACCAACAGTGCATTATTGAAGCATATTTTTGAGGTTTTTTTTCAGAAAGCAGTTGGTTCTTAAAAAAAAGGCAAGACATTTCTCAGAAATGCATTCTAAAAACCTCGCTAAAAGCTTTCAAAATTCTGGAGAAGCTGCTGAAGATTCCCATGTGAGCACTAAAATGCTCGAGGTGGGTGCTCTCTGCCTTCACTTCCACCATCCTGTGGGAGAAAAAGGGTGGGGACTGGTGGGGAGCGAGGGAAAAACATTTCCTGAGCATCTCTAATTACAGGCACCACTATCCTCAAAGAGAGGTTTAATTGGCCTGATTCTTATTTTAGCCTTGTCAGTTGACTCATATTTAACAATTACTGAAAGACATTATGCTGTTGGTCTTGAAATTATTTTTAGGCACCACTAGAAGCCTGGCATAGGCAAAAATTCTTAATTTAATTTGTCACAAAGAGAGTAATGAAGTTACTCAAATAAGAAAGACTCCACACTGACAAAAACAGAGAGGAAAGTGAAAGCTCATCAAGTGACACACCAAAATCTCCTACAAATCTCCCACCAGTGAGGAGGTACTCAGGCAGCTCAGGTTTACTGTACCACTCCTGCAATATTTAAAGGATACTACATATCATCAGCTTGGAAAGAAATTGCAAATCTGACCTTATTCCTGCTGGGTTTGGGGTGTAGAGTTTTGACAGAAGAATTAAAATTAAAATATAAGTAGCACAAGAAAAAAAAAAAAAAACACGAACTTGTCAGTTCTTTGTTATTCAGCACTCGGTTTCATGTTATTTTTGAGATAAAGTTCCACTGCAGATGTATAAAAACTGCCCTTTTATCTTTTGTCCATATATTTATGGCATTTGGTGGCAATGCAAATTATAACCTAAGTCTGGATTTCTTCTTGCATTTCACCAGGAAGTCCCTTCTCTTGAATGGTGGAAAAATTATCTCTAAAATCTGAATTTGCTATGACTAAGGGAAAGTTGGACCTGTTTCTTGGTGATGAGGGAATGAAAGGCACACGTGCAGTCAGCTGGACTCAGGTCTGTGCACAATTATTCTATGGCTGAACTTACCTCAAATTAATCCCCTTAGAATGAGATTTTAGGATGTAAAACCACCACAAACTATTTTAAGTGGAGTTTTACTTGCTGACAGTGATAGGGTTTGAGGTTTTTTTGTAATTTTTCTGCTGCTTTCTCTCTACATTGTTATCGTCCCCCTTCGTTTTTTATATACTGTGTTTACTTATACCAATCAAATAATACCATTCTGTTCCTTTCTTTATTGTTATTTTAGATGTTGCAGAGTGAAAAAACCCACAACCCCTTACTTTTCAAAGCTTAGAGGTTGTCCCTTATCATGTGTGAATAAAACAAAGGGTCAAGGATACAGACAGAACAGAATCATAGAAGAGTTTGGGATGGAAGGAACCCTTAGAGGTCCAGTCCCACACCCCCAAAATCAGCCCACAAAGTGCATTTTGGTTAAGCACCCTGAAGGAGAGTTTGAACTGCAAGCAACTAAATTCTGCTTACATTCTCCAAAAAGCAGAAGACATACTATAGATTATTTGTTACAAGACAAGATATCTCACAGGATAATAATAAAAAAAAACAAACAAACAAACAAAACAAAACACCAAAAACCACTAATCCCTTTAGAAAACACTCCTATTCAGGACAGAATTTTGTTCAAACAGGATGAAAACACTAACTTGGCCTTTGTTACATTGGCATTTTCTGAAAAACTCGAATCAAATAAAAACTTCTAAATGAATTAACAGGCAAAGTTACATGAAGCGCTGAGCAAGACAAGAAAAGCCAGCAACTGCATTATACAATGTTACAATTAATCATTAAAACAGAGCAACATTTAATATCTTTCCTTTGAAGTGCAGTGGTATGGGAAAATCCCAGTGATGGAAAGCCTGGGGTAATTGCAGCCAGCAGGTGGTTTAGCCTGGGGAGCTGGAATCAGGAAGACCTCTGCATTTCCATTATTACTTTTTTGTAAGAGATCAGAAGGCAATGTCTTGAGTTAACACGATGGAACTTCAAAGTACAGGTATGGTTGTGCTGAGGAGAAGAAAAGCAGTGCAGAGAACCTCAGGGACTGCCAGGAGATCCAGCAGAGGCTGGAGCCACCAGCCAGGAGGATGCTCTTACAGCAAAGGTCTCAGGAGGCACGCAGAGAGTGAAGCCCCAAAACACAAGGTGATCAAACCAATGATTTCCTCTGTACACAAATAATGCTACTTCTCTGTACATGTCTGGAAATTGCCCAGAAGTTTTTAGAATATCCATAGTGTTTTCTAAAACATGATGATGCGTGTGACTAATATACCTTAAATATAGTTTAGAAATTGGGAACTGACTTAGAGAGATATATCCTTAAGAAATGAGTTACAGAAGACCAAATGACACAGAGATTCCTTTAAACTGTCACTGAAAAAAGTTACATTCCTCCAGAAGTGCAAGTTACTGCACAAATGACAAAAGAGCTTCCAGCTAATGAGGGAAATATGACTGAATTTCCAAGGAGGCTTTACAATGGCTTACAGGAGATCTTTCATTAATATTTACCTCTGTGACTCAACTCTGACAACCATTATTTCCCCAGCTTCTAGGTAAAAAGGAGATTCTTTCAAATGGTATCCTGCTGTATGTGGCAGGATTATGACACTCAGGGCCATGGTTTAATGTAGACTTGGCTGTGCTGGGCTAATGGCTGGATTTGATGGTTTTAGAGGCCTTTACCAGCCTAAATGATTCTATAAAATCCCACACAGGTTGGGATGTGTCAGAAAGTAAAACAACTGATTAAACGTAATTCCATACATAACTTTTACATGTAAGGAGATGTTTTTGACTTTCACTAAGAGGAAATTTTCAGGAATTTGATGCTTATGGGTACTCCAGCCAACTTGTCTCTGGCAGCACAAGGGAAGTCCATTCCCATCAAGAAGTGCCCAGTACACACATCTAAGGGGCATCATGGGGAGGATAAGCAATGTGTTCAAATATTTCAATAAATTAACTTCTCTCTGCTTGCAGGCATTTCCTTCAGCCGTAGAGCTGCTAAAATTTAGAAACTAATACCAATCCTTATGAAATTTTAATTTGGCTTCTGTGAATTAAAGACAAAAAATGTAATTTATCATATAACAGATTCACCCTCACACTGTGCTATGGTCTTTTCCCTTTATCCAGGAACCCTTCAGTTAGGGAGCATTGCAATTCACCCGCTGTAGCAATACCTGGTGAAAGACAATTGCCAGAAGTGATGCTGGTGGGATTTTGGTCAAAAATTCAACGAGAGGTTGAGCAGGTGCTTTTATTAATGCCTGTCCTCTGGGGTGCAGTGACCCAGCAGCACAGTTTTCATGTGTGTAACAGCAAAAAATCTACAAAAAGATGAAGCAGAAATGCCACAGACAACCCACGGCAGAGAGGAGTAAAGAGCTAGATTTCAAACAGCTATTTGCTATCTGGATAAAATTTGTCCTTGAAACATTTTTTCAGTTTGAAGGGGTATACTACTAGGTCTTGCTGGTGATGCTCACCAAACCAAAAAAGCCCAGTACTTTCTCTGGGCAGAGGGAGATTAATTTTATTTTGACTGCTGTTGATAACAACCAGAAAAATTCCTGTCAACACACCAAAAAATTAAGGTCCAGCTGGACAATACTATACAGTTTTTGATAGCTCAGTAAACTGCAAGTGCTGTGGCCTTGTCACGAGTAAGTCTGTAGCAGGACTGAAATGCAGCTGTATACGATTCCCAATGCGAAATTCGAGAGAAATACCAGGACACTTGCAGGGATAAAAGGTGACAGGGAATCTTTAAAAATAAATCCAGATTTCATCCAAAGACCAACACAGCTCAAATCCGCACAAAACAACATCAACCATTAATTTTACAATACAAAAAAAGCACAATGCAAATGAGAGAGGAGAACAAAAATCTGAACCGCTTCTCTGGTGCATTGTCGCAGACATCTTTTATGAAAAATCCTTTCCTTAGGGTTTTTCCTCCTGAGAAGCTGAGAGGCCTCAGGAACAAAACATAAACAATGATTATCTGCTGCTGTGGAATGCAACAGGTGCATCTGGGATTGGTCTCATAGAGTTGTTTCTAATTAATGGCCAATCACAGCCCAGCTGGCTCGGACTCACTGTCCGAGACAGAAGCTTCTGTTATCATTCTTTGTTATTCTATTCTTAGCTAACCTTCTGATGAAACCTTTTCTTCTGTTCTTTTAGTATAGTTTTAATGTAATATATATATCATAAAATAATAAATCAAGCCTTCTGAAACATGGAGTCAGATCCTTATCTCTTCCCCAGTCCGAAAACCCCCGTGAACACGGTCACAGTGCATGATGTGCAGGGAGCATTTGCAGCACTTTAGTACACCTCTGCAAGTGGATTAGAAATTACTGTTTCATGAAGTTCCCTACCACTTCCTCTGCCAACCTCTTTTGCTTCTTTATGTTGTCCCTGCAGCCATCTATCCACACACAGCTAACACACACAGAGGCACAATAGCCCTACAGCAGGCCAAGATGCTTTTTCCTCACATTGTGCATGAAAGCAGCTTTTTATTCACACTGGCATTACAAAGAAATCCAGCATTTAGTTACTCTCTTCCCAGTCCTTTTGTCATTATAACTTCTGACATGCTGGCTGATGCTATCGGCGTTAAAGACCCCGTTCCCCAGGTTGTCTGTGTGCAGTTTATAAATCTGCTTTGGATTATATTGATTTACTAATTGACCAAAACACTGGATTATACACTCTGCTGGACACTTTACACATTAAACAAAGTAATTGATAAAGACAGCAGGGTCTTTGGGCTGATTTTTCTAGGATTTGATCTTTTCTAGGAATGTACATTTCAAGTCAGTTCTTAATAGCAGAAAGAAATCACAGAAAAGAAAAGAAACAGGGAAAACCAGTCTTTGGAAGCTGTTATTTGCTACTGGAGGATGGCTGGCAGAGGCAGCAGCAGGAGCCTGACTGGCAGCAGAGACCTGATCAATGCTCACTATCATGCAATAAATGGAAATTCATGAGGTAACACCCTCAGCAGCCCAACAGAGGAGCCTGCAGAGTTCCCCAGGAAACTGAGAAGCAAGCACCTATCCATCAAATCCCTGGAAAGAGCAGTTTATCTTCCATCCTGTTGAGTATACATCTGTTATTAATCAATAGCTGTTAGGATTTGTGTCCCCTCTCCTCCCATTTTTACACGAGCTGGCAACTTTCCTGTGACTGAAATAACCCAATTAATCTTCCAAATAGAAAGGCAGCCTTTTTTTTTTTTTTTTTTGACAGGCAGATGTTTGACAATTGATCTGAACAAAGTGAGGGAAAGGAGAAGGAGCAAGTACAAAATAAGGAAGCACATGTGATATCACAATCCAGTGCTGTAAATAGTTCATTGCTCCACCTGCTGTTGGGCTCCTTTTCCTCTGCAAATAGCACATTCTCCATGGCTAATGCCAAACACAACAACATTGTACCTACAAAGAGCCTCAGCACACAAACCCATGTCATTAAAAAGGACTAAATGGACTAAAAATGCACAAACCTAAAGGCAAGTCAGAAGGAGACAGAACACTGATTTATGTCCTAGGCCTCTTTTCATTGGGATGTAGAAATGCAAAAGACAAATGAGCAAGGATTGCCATATAGGCTTAGATGCATCTTTGAAGGAGATCTCTATTGTCCAGAGAAAAATAAAAAAATAATGCTACAAAAGAACACATTCTACAATACAACTATTCCTTACCTGTATTTAAACAGTGATTGCTATTCCTACCAGAAGGCCATATTCAGTTAATTCTTCAACATTTTGTCAAGGAAAACCAAAACCAGTCAGACCTTGCTTTCCCTCTAAGCCCTTTAAATGCTGTTTTGCAGCCCCTGTGTTCAGCTGACCCATAACTGTGTGTCCCCAGGTGGGCCCTGCTGGGATCAGCACACTCAGACAATGCCCAGTGTGAGCTTTCACCTGCAGGGGGGTTTGAACAACCTGCTCTAGTGGAAGGTGTCCCTGCCCATGGCAGGGGGTTGGAATAAGATGATCTTTAAGCTCCTTTCCAACCCAAACCACTCTGTGATTCTGTGTGACCCAGTCCCAAGGACCAGAGCAGAAAGAGGGAAGGGATCTGAGTCCCCAGGCAGGTGCTCTTCTCACCTGGTACCCACAGCACCACCCAGCTCAGGATGCTCCCTGCAATCCATCAGCCAATTATCCTCCTGGAGCACTCTCAGGGATCAAACACATTCAATTCCTGTGGCCAGAGGTGTGGGTTTAAGTGAGCAAGAGCATTCATTTCAGTTGTCAAATTACACATTCCACTGCAGCTAATGAAATCTGCATTTCACTAACTTTTCTCTAGGCCACCCAAAAGTGAATGCTTAACTGGAAAAGAGCTGTGACTCAGGTTGGGCCACAAAGGTATTAATATAAATAGGTGATGTATTGTGAGATGCACTGCAAAACTGCTTATAAATGTCATGGCTCTGCCACTGACAGCTGTTAAACAGTGGAAGGTCAAAAGGGCTTCTCTGAATTTTTAGCAGTAAGAGAAGATCCTGAACTTAGTAAAGCATTTTAAATAATAACACATATTTTTATCCTACTTTAAACCATCCACAGGATTTTTTCTTAAAAAAAGCTATTCCCTTTGTACAGCCAGTTGTTTATGAAGTGTGTGAGCTGGGTACCCTAACAGCAACAGTCTCTGCCCATCAAATCTGTTGGACTTCTACTATCAACCAAAACCTCTCTGAGCTTCTTACCTATCCCACAATATCAGCAATATACTGACACGAACACAAGCAGCACCACAGTTGCATCTTAAATCTGCCATCCCTGACTCCCCAAAGGCCTTGCAGTCCTGCCCTGCTCTACATTTAGCTCCATCCTTTCAGCCTTCCAGGCAGTGATTCAGAGGTATGAGAACAGCTTTAAAATCCCAGGATTGTAAGCAAATAAAAGCCCATAAGACAGCAGGTTCATGACCCTTAGATCTGCAGTATCTTAGCTTTTGGCCTTTTAGTCATGGGTTTGATTCTAATCTCAGCCCCACACTCCACATATTTGCATCACAAATCTTCAACACGTGCCCACAATAACAATTACTCTGCAAGAGCTTATTCTCAAACACTCCACTCTAGCATTCAAAGCACATGTCCACCTGAATCCAGCTTCAGATTCCAATTCATAAGGTGTGGTAAACAAGAGCAAAGCCTTGTTTGCCAACACTTAACATCTTCTGGACAATTATTTCAGTTATGCCATTTATTATTAGCACAAGTTATTTGGCTGTTTTTAAATATATCTTAGCAGTTTATCTCTGACTGAGAATACCAGCCTGTAAATAATTCAGCACTGCCAATGAACTGATTATTCCAAGGAATGCACTGTACTTATTAATATCACTCCAGAAACAGAATTGCTTTTAATGCCTCCCAACTCCCTTACAAAGAGAGAAGGAGTTAATGCACTTGAATCTAAAACTAACTAGCAGCCAATTTAGACATCAAGGGCATCCCTTTTTCAGTACATGATATTCACATAGCACAAATTCACATATTCACATAGCACAAATTCAACTTTCCCTGTGCTTCAACCTTTCAACAATACTATGGCTCCATCTAAAATGTTTTCTTAGATGTTTTCTAACATAGCTAAGTGTGAAATGACACAGTTACCGTTAAATCCTCTGAAATCCTGCCCACTGCCCATATTAGAAAGAAGTTCTTCCTCCAGTTATTATTATTATTATGTTCTTATTTGTAAGAACCACACAAAATACCACACTGCTTTTCTATACATCAGAAAGAAAACTTCACTTTCTCATTGTAAGAAAGTTGCCTCACATTAGAGGTGCATTGCAGTGACATATCCAGTATTCAGCCAGCTGAATGCCCTGGACAAATGTATTAAGATCCATTGTACATTTATCACTGCATCAAAACCCTTGTAACTATAATTACTGTTATGAATTTCAGAAACAGAAATACTAGGCTGAGGGGTTTGTTTCTCCCCAGAATTTGTTCCATTTCATAGCAACACAAAACTGCCTGTTGAATTTATTTTTATCATTTGTCAAAACCGGTCATGATCGTCTTTGTGATTAAAATCCACAACTGGTCTGAATTCTCTTAGAAATTATATTTTTTTTATTTGTCACTATGATTATCATGTCTATGGTTATGAGGATTTTTTCAATTCCCTTTACTTTTACTTTCTACATACAAGAAATCTGCCTGATCCAAAGAATGTCAAAGACTTGAGAAGTTTCCTTCTACATGGGAAAACCAAACCAGACAGAGATGCAACACCTTGCTGCAGTTTTAGGAACTGCACACACAAGGAGGGATACACACCTCTGTCACACTTTCTCCTCACTAGAGCAGCCCCTTGTCATCAGGCATGGAAAAAATTCCCTGTTCCATCCATCCTACACCCACATATTTTATATTTATCACCGCAGTATAAGATCTTTCTGTCACACTTTCAGTGGTGGTGGGTTTGCTCCACCTGTTTTATATCCTTGATCCAACAAAGTAGATGAAAACCAGAGTATTAGTTTTAGTTATCATGTTTAAACTCCAATGTTTGGTCAACTCCTTCACTTCTCCCACTGACAGATTGCAAACAGACTTTAGGGCTGAAAAGAAAAAAAGAAAAAAGGAAATTTTTATTTTAATCCAATTCTTCTTAATAAAATTGGTCATCCATAGAGAGGATTTTATTTTTTTTAATATATAAAATCATCCATTTTGTTTAATCGGCCAAAAGTGTGGCTTATGGATAGGACCCAAATTTGTTTCAGATTGACAGCTATTTAGTAGTCTGGATATTCCTGGCAGAGGCAAAGAAGAAAAGAAAAAGAACACTTTTTCAATAAATCTTTGTGATTTCTTCTGAGAAATAATAACCATTCATCAAAAAGGTGCCAGAGCTTATGCAGGTGTTGGTGTTTGCCATGAACTGACACCATTTATCCTCTCAACTCCTTGCTGGAGTTGTAGAATAACCAAAGGCTCATGGTAATTAAGAGATCTCCAGAAAGAAACTGAGAAATTCTGAGCAGCAAAACAACTGGTGGAAGCAGGGACTGCATAGAAAGAAAACTATCACTTTTGAGGGAGGCCTAGAGAGGAGAAATCAATGTTCTCACTGAAGAGGGAGACGAGAGATGTCATGAAAGTAAATTCTCCAGATAAATGAGTTTTAAAAGAGAGAGCAAACAATTATATATTTATAAAGATGCATATTTTATGACTACGTTTATCTCCCCACTCTGATACTGCTGTTTGGAAGTGTGTGCTGCAAAGCACAGAGACACAGGATGTGCAATTCTGAAGTGCACATAATTAGCATTTACCACCTAAAAAAACAAAACATGAGGGATGCAGGAAACTGGGTTTTGTTCCTCTATCTGCCTGTATTTTTAATAGAGTGTCCAAAGCCTTGCCTTCCAAGGGAAAGCTTTCAGCATCTCCTCACTTTAGGGAAAGTGAGGATGAAAAATGATGAGGCTGCATGAGGCCGCACACTAATAAATTACTCCTTCTTCTGTGGTCTCAAGTCTCACTGTAAAAAGCAATTCTGACTGCAACTAGCTTGAAGAGGGACAGAAAGTTAGTTAGGTGAAGTGGAAAACACCCTGGGAAGGATGCAAGCAATGTCAGACCAATGTAATTGTAGCTTTTATAAAACCTTTAAGAATCCCCTGGTCCAATTCCGAGCACAGGTGGTTGGATTTGAAAGTGTCTCCAAAATGAGATTCTGGTAATCACTGAACTAGAAGGAATGAAATAGAGGAGATTTCTGAGCTGGGACAAATAGATTTCATTCATCTGGACAGTCTATAGTCAAAGACCAAATAATTCTGTATAAAATGCTACCTGCCTAATTCTAAAATATATTTCTTCCTGTCTATGGAGTTGCACTCTGCAGAATATTTTAGATGCTGTGTGCAGACCAGCAAACCCAAACTCCATGTAGTGCTGTCTATGCCTCATTTCCCAGTTTAAAGTTCATTTTTATTTATTTCAACCTCCTGAACTGATTAGGCAGACTCAACAAGTGATGTCCTACAGCAAAAAGGTCTAATTTTGAAGTTTAATTTATACAGTTAAACACAAAACCTAATAGTCAAAATTTCCACGTGATGAAAAAATCACTCATTAAAATTATTCATGTAAGAGAAATTGCAGGAATTTCCATGTGGGTGGAAAAAACCCAAAAACAAACAACAAAAACCCAAAAAAACCACCAACCAACTAAACCCCCTAGAAAATTAGAAGCTACATTTGAGTGTTCAACTTGGAATCAAAACTGTAACAAGCCAAATAAAATCCTTCAACTGGTTACTCATGGCTAATTGGTAAATACCAATTACGGACTTTAAATGAAGTAACTCTATACTCTTTGTTTTTTTTAAACTGTGAATCTGACCCACTGCTGAGTCTGATCCACCAAGATATTTTGTGTTCCAGCTGGGCTAAATCTAAGCCAAAAGAGGTGCAGCTCTACAGGTATGTACTGGCCCTAGTTTCACATGGAAAAGTTGCTTCACATGACAAACCATGGGCTGTGTTTGGTGCTGGAGCTACAGCTTACTCAAAACTTCTGATAGTGGGAGGAAACTACCAAACAACAGGAAGTCAAGGATATGGAAATTTAAAAAATATATATTCTTTCAGCCCAGAAATGGATGCTCAGAAATATGGGCACATAAAATCACTGATATCTAGACATATCTAGCCTGTTTGACACTCTCCTGGGAAAATAATCGGAAAATACTCCCTGCTATGAATGGCAATGAGGACAATCATTTTTATTGTTAAAGGATTTGAAGCCATTAAGGTATCTGCTATTCTTACTGCTCTCATTTTTAGTATTTAGCCTCTAGTATGCCAGAAATTCAGCAAGCTTCTCCTCCCAAATAAAATCTTATCTCCCTCTCTGTAGATGCAGGCCACATTTTGACTGGAGTCCCAAGCCATCACTCTTTAAAGTAATCACATAACAGCATCAGGCTTTCACTCTGTAAAATTCATGTTTCAGACCTTTTCAAAACATGCCCTGGTGGTCACCAGCAGTTGGCAGAGGTAGCTGGTTAAATCCAGAAAGCAGCTGCCAGGCTGTGAGCTCCAGCAAAGGGAATTGCACACACACTCAGCTGCTGTGTGAGTACAGATGTGCTGGGGTGGGATTGCTCAGCCTTCAAAGGGACCAACTCTGTTTCTTTCTTAGGAGTGCACTGGATCAAGAAGCACCTCCAGGATAAGCTGAAAAGGAGCAGTGGCCACCCCTGCTGCAGGCTCAGGGCAGCAGCTGTGAGAGCCCCTGGGGTGCCGTCCCTTGGAGCAGCAGCTGTGAGAGCCCTTGGGGTGCCATCCCTTCCTTGGAGCAGCAGCAGTGAGAGCCCCTGGGGTGCCGTCCCTTCCTTGGAGCAGCAGCTGTGAGAGCCCTTGGGGTGCCGTCCCTCGGAGCAGCAGCTGTGAGAGCCCTTGGGGTGCCGTCCCTCGGAGCAGCAGCTGTGAGAGCCCCTGGGGTGCCAACCCTTGGAGCAGCAGCTGTGAGAGCCCCTGGGGTGCCGTCCCTTGGAGCAGCAGCTGTGAGAGCCCGTGGGGTGCCGTCCCTTCCTTGGAGCAGCAGCTGTGAGAGCCCCTGGGGTGCCGTCCCTTCCTTGGAGCAGCAGCTGTGAGAGCCCCTGGGGTGCCGTCCCTTCCTTGGAGCAGCAGCTGTGAGAGCCCCTGGGGTGCCGTCCCTCGGAGCAGCAGCTGTGAGAGCCCTTGGGGTGCCGTCCCTCGGAGCAGCAGCTGTGAGAGCTCTTGGGGTGCCGTCCCTCGGAGCAGCAGCTGTGAGAGCCCTTGGGGTGCCGTCCCTTCCTTGGAGCAGCAGCTGTGAGAGCCCTTGGGGTGCCGACCCTCAGAGCAGCAGCTGTGAGAGCCCTTGGGGTGCCGTCCCTTCCTTGGAGCAGCAGCTGTGAGAGCCCTTGGGGTGCCGTCCCTTGGAGCAGCAGCTGTGAGAGCCCCTGGGGTGCCGACCCTCAGAGCAGCAGCTGTGAGAGCCCTTGGGGTGCCGTCCCTCGGAGCAGCAGCTGTGAGAGCCCTTGGGGTGCCGTCCCTCGGAGCAGCATCGCTCAGGGCTCTCCCTGGAGCCACCGAGCAGGCACGTCCATGGCAGCTGCCAAACACAGCGATTCCATCCCCCCAGAGGACACAAAGCAAACAGCTGCCATCCTCACACACCAGCCAGGCTCACCCCTGCTCACAGGCCCTTTGAAGGCTCAGCACCAACCTCTGCTTCCCAGGAGGGGCAGGAGTAGGAGCACTACAGGATCATCATCATCCTCCTCATCATCATCATGCCTTGGCTTCCCTGGCTGGCCCAAAGAGGTTGAACTCAGCAGCTGAGGGCTGCTCTAACCTACCTATTGACAATTCACAGATGTTTTGCTCACCTAATTTGTTCCACTATTCACAAAAGCATGCAGTTACCTTAGCAACTACTACATTATATTTTATCTCCAAGCTGCAGAGCTTTCTCTTTCCTAAAAACAAACCCCACAAGTGTACTCATACCGCATGTAACCTCTGATATTAGTCCTAGCCATTTCAGGAAACAAAAATAGGCACAAGTGTAATGAAAATAATAGTCTCACTTCTAAAATCTATTGAAGTTTTCCATTTATTAATAGATTTTCTTCATAGATTTGTTTTATTTGACTCTTTGGCGTATTTGCTGTTTTTCTATGGGTTACAATTTGCATAAAGGAAATTAAGAGGACAAGGAGGAAGACCTGTTTTAAGGAGTGAGCTAGAATCCTGGGAGAAGACATATTAAAGAATCAAGGGCATATCTTAAAACTTGCTGCAGGAAGAAACAAATGCCTTTAGGCCACTGACTTCTGTCTTTACTGAATGGACATCTAGAATGAAAACACATCTATTTTTGTATGATCAACCAACAGAACACTGAAGGTTTTTTCTAAAGTGAAAGACACACTTCTCTATGAACATATCTAAAAGAAAGAATTATACTTGGAAAATATTTGCAGTTGGTTATGCACCAGCATTGCTCCTGGGCACCACAGCTTCCTGCACCCCGTGAATTTGAATTCCAGTGAAACAAATTTGTTTTGAGAGGCATGTTGTCATCATGTCATGTGAAATGAAGTGGAGACATGTACACAAACACTGAGTAACCTGGGACCTTCACACTGCCTGCTGCCAGATGAACCAGCCTCGGATCTACGTGTGACTTCCACTGCTGGAAATGTTCCTGTGGTGCTGCCCAACACTGAACTGCACAGGAAGGAGGGGAGGGAAATTAAGAGCTTTTCTCTAAAAGGAATATTTTTTTGGGGACATAATTTTGATTTATTTAAATCAACCAAAAAGCACAGACTGCATTTCCTCACAGCTGTAAAAAATTAAGGTTTATCTTCAGGGATAACTAAAGTTAGTGAGCTTGTTGGGTCTTCTGATTTCAGCAACTTACTGATTTAAACCCACAGATCAGTGCTTAGACTCAATTTCTAATATATTATTTTAACTACCTTTGAAGTTAGGAATAATCTTAAATACTGTCTTGAGTTAATACTTCAATAAAATAACTTCTGCAAAGGTCTTGTACAACAGAGTGTGATAACCTTTTATAGCTGTGACAGGATGTTTGATTTCCAGCTCCCTGCTCTGCAGTGCCCATTTGTGCATATTTGAATACACCAGAGAATGGAACTTCTGCTTTCTGCAAAAGTTGGATACCTTTCAAAGGTTAATTTTCACATTAAAGATAGATAAAATAAAAAGCAGCTGGACAAAGATTTTTTTCTGGTCTTTCTTTTTTCACAGGAAGTTATTTTTTTAATCAAAAAGGCACAGTACCTTTACAAAGTGATAAAACCTTGCGGGAAGCCATCAGTACCAAGTTCAATCCAAGCTGACAATTTTAATTGCAGTTAATTAAAGTGTTGGTAGGGAAGTAATCTAGCATCCAATCAGTTATTAGTAATTAATCTTCCTGCAAATCTCACTGAGGATGGGTCTGGGCACTCAAGCTCTATGTGGTTTCCCAGTTACTGACCCTGCAAGTTTTCTCCTACCAGTTCAGTCAGTTTTCTCTCCAGTACAGCAAACTCAGGCTGACAGTTTTGTTTTTCTTTATTACCCTCAAAAATCCCTGGATGGGTCCACTGACTCTGGGTGTGTGGCCACCAGGCTGCACACACCTCTGCCAGCTCTGAGCCACTGCCTCATTTCAGCTGCCCCCTCTCCTCTCTCTGCCATGAGCTCCTCTCCAGGACCCTGCTTTGAGCCTGCTCCTTCTGCAGTGCTGGAGGAACTCTCTGAGGCTGAGTCCATCATCACCTCCCCAGCCCAGCACGTGGGGCTTCCCAAACCTACTGACTATTTCTGAAACCACAGCAACGCTTGAATAAGGATTTATAATTTATTTTTTTTAATAAAAGATACAACTGTGACCTTTCCATTTAACGCCTGCCTTCCTATACCCACCATCCTGCTCTGCCCCAAACACCATGATTCGCTCTCTAAAAAATCTGAGATTTTAGAGGAAGACACTGAATTCCTGTCTTCTGGTGTCTATTAAAAACTGTTCCACACTTTGTATCATCTCCTAATTCACCCTGTTACCATGTACAATGCTCTACCCCTAGCACAGATGTAGAAAACTAACTACACACAGCATTAATACCACTTTGTCAACTTCTCCTTTACCTACATCCCTTTCAGCAAGGGAGATGCAAAATGAAATGTTACCAAAAGGTAAGGCTGTATAAATGTACTCAATTACTTCTACATTAACGTTTATTTAACTTATTGAATAATTTGATGTAGTTAAAAGGCACCAGGAAACCACAGTAATGCCAACACAGCATTAAAATGCCTCAGTACTTGCTCCATCCTTTCTCTTACACCACTCAGCAGACAGAGAAACCTCCCCTCCCTGAGCTCTACAAAGAAGTGCTACACAGCTTTGATCAGTGATATTGAAATTGCCACCACATTCCAGTTTAGTGTGGATGAGTTTCAATGTTGTGGGAAAAGATTCACAATGTGTGCGACAACAGCTTGTCTAGGCTGCACACAGGCACAACCAGCACACATGAAATGAGTTACAGAAATTATATGAATTAATAGACTACTGTATTTATGCCACTCATTCTCTCAGCATAATGCAGCACCATGCCAGCCATTAAAATTCATAAAAACAATTCATTGCTTTTTAATTTTTACATATTTATGAGCACTCATTTGAAATGAAAATTATTTTCTTATTGACACTTTCTTCCATCTTGACAAAAAAAAGTACAATTTTGAACATTAAAGCCTAATGACTTCAATATGTTTTGCAGATATTAATCATACTTGGAATGCCACAAAAATGAAGAGACATTTATCCAAATCCAAAATACAGCAATCAAGTAATTAAAACACCTAATCCAAAGCCAATAAACAATATTCCAAGCAGCAAATGCAGTGATGTAATTATAGCTGTTATAGGCACCTTTGCCTATCGAGAATATTTGAACAACAAAATAAAATTAATGGCAACCTCAGCTGCTAATGTAAACAGAACCAGCTTCCATTTTAAAAGGAAACAGATGCATTTTCTTAGGTTAAAATGCACAAAGCATTCCTGTATATGAGATGGTAGACATGAAACTGTTTAGTGAATTAGCACACAACTTAAAATGACTTCACTTCACAAACCACTTCATCAGAGAGAGGGAAAATCCTCCCTCTGCCCTGCAAAATAAACATGAAGTTGCAACATAAAAATTGGGAGGGACATAAAAAGGCACAGGAGCACCCTGACTGGGTAAATCGTTTGTTTTCATATTAACATTCATCTAAATTTATTCATCGTGATTCCTTGATAACTTTTCAGTTCTTCACTACATGGAAATAACAAGAGGAGATGGATGCTGGGATTGCAGCTTTGGAGACCACAAACTGAACCCCCACCCTCTTTTCTGGGGGAGAGGGGAGAAAAAGAAAAAGGGAAAGACAAGAGGAGGCACTAACAGCCACCTGGAAGAGAAAAGCAGCATTTTTCTTAATACTTTGAAGAACCCAGTCCCTAATTTCTCATCAGCTCCATTAATGTGGAGAGCCTGTCCAGCCTGCTATCAAGATTTTAAAACATCCCTGGTACCCATTAGCATCCCCTTCCAGCACCACCTCTGCAAGTGGATTTTGTTGTAATGCACTGAACAGAGCCTGGTAATCCCAGCAATTCAGAAGGAGCAGTGAAACTCTGTCTCCTCTGCTCGTCCCTGTCGCGTTTTCACAGTGGCAGAACATTAAACACACTGGTGTTCCATGCCCTCACACTGGTTTCACCCCCAAGCAGTGCTGAGGAACCAGCCAGGGTGTCCTGTGATCTCCCAGCCACACATTCCTCCTTCTCTGCCCACCAGTTTGTATCACATACACCTGATTCTGCTCCAAGTACACACTTAGCTGGAAGTCAAGCTCAGCATTGCTCACTACTGTAGTGGCACATGGGTTTTAAGCAGATTTTGCACATATTTTAAGTAAGGGTTCTAAAACGTGCTATTATATAAAAGCAGATGGGTAAAGTTTTCAAAATAAAGCAGATGATAAAAGTTCACTGAATGTTTGATAACAATATTGACATTTCCACACCTGAAATTTGTAAAGCACTTGGGAGTTTCTACAGCTACTACAGAGCTAGAAAAAGAACCTGACAACAACAAAAGCAAAATATTTTTATTCATGTTACTGTCTTCATATATTGTCAAATTGGTTCTGGAATCTTAAACTCTGATCAATGACTTTCAAAAGTTTTCTACATAAGAAATAGTTTAATGCCAAGTAGCAAAACAAGTATTTGAAAGGATTTTTATAAAAAAGTTAGAACTAGGATTGTCAGGAGAATATATCTCTATTTCCAGAGTGATTGTGCATATTTCCCTTTGCTTTGAGAGAAAGAGGATCATTAACATTTAAATTGAAGTAAATGAGACCAATTTCTACTCTGAAGGGCCTGCAAAGCAGGAAACATGATCCAGCATCCAGCAAACCAGCAAATCAAGTCTGTTATCAGCACCTCTTGAATAAAACTCTGTGTAATGTTGTGTACCCAGCACGAATCACTTTTCTCAAGAGAGGCACAGCCCATAGTGACCTTTGAACAGGCAAGTAGGTGTTGGAATAAAAACAGCCTTGAGATGGTAGGGTTTGTAGTAACTTTACATTTACAAGGTGTATGTCAGCACTGGCTGTGTTTTAGGAGGCTTAGTAGATCCCTGCATTGTTAAAAATAACACAGAGCAGTTGACTCCTTACAGTACTTACAGAACCTGAAATAATCTTGAACCTGACACGAAACACGACTCAAGAGGAAAACCTGGAGGAGGGTGAAAAAAGGGTTTTCATTTTCACAGACTCACTGGGTTTCAATCCTGCCACAAATGTGCAACACCCTGGGAGTGTGAGGAGTGTGGATCCTGCAGGGACACATGGAGCTGGGCTCCAGGGCCCTGATGCATTACTAATGTGACAACAGATCACTGACATCCCTGTTAGGATCCAGATGTGTCACCTGAGGCTCAGACTGAGGAAAAAACTCCTCTCAATCATGCACCTGTCCTTCCCACAGACAGGTGCCACTGGGCTGCAGCTCAGTGGAGCTACAGCACTTTAATATATGGTGTCACATTAGCTCTGAGCTGTAACTGCAAGTCGAGTCCCTGTGGAATAATCTCTTCTGTGAGCACTTTCAAAAGTGCCTTGGGTAGGATTAGCTTCTGTCTCTGAACAGGGAAAGAGAACAAAAATTTTGCCTGGGAAAGGAACTGTATAATACTACCTTGTTTGTTATTCCTGCTCTTAGAATCTTCCCATTTGTAATTTACACTTTTATTACTGTATCAAAACATGGAACATAAAAGTTGAATGCCAGCTGCAGCCAGGTTCATAAAGAAGAACACTTCAGAGCCCTAATGAGTGTTTAACACTCCCCTAAATGCAGGGAGTGTAGAATAATCATCTCTATAATCAGGTTATGAAGCTTCTTTGACAAAGTCCCCTCTCTCTTTCCCCTCTCCAACACAACAAACAGCCAGGCTGGCTCAAAAGTTAGGAAGGAAAGGACACAGCAACATTCCTACCAGACAGATTTAAAAGACATATTTCAAACTTCAAATAGTGCTCAGGATCTGCTAGAAAAAAAATGAAAAAAAAATATTGAAGAGTAAGAATGCAATAGGCTTTCATAATTTTAACACCCTGATATTGCCAAGAGCAAGATTAAACTGTAAGAAATAATGACAAGCTAAGGCTTTGTCATTTGTGTGATATGTGCAACAATGGAAATAGCAAAGGAGTCATTTTTCATCCCACTGTCTAACACTTGGTTAAGAGGGTAAAACCACATGGGTGAAAACACTCAAATTTCTTTCTTCACTGGTGGTGTGGCAGCCAAAGAGACCTGCACAGGCCTGGGTGGGGATGGAGGGAAGTGTCCAAAGCCACACTGGACAGGGCTTGGAGCAGCCTGGCCTGGGGGAAGGTGTGGGATGAGCTTTAAGGTCCCTTCCAACCCAAACCTGTCCATGGCTCTATGATCATTTGAATGCTGCAATCTCTTCTCCCTCAATTATTCAATTCTGGAAAATAAACCAGCCAAAAAAGGATTAGCAGCTCTTAATATTTTTTTTCCTTATAGTATTGAACTTGGAAACTTCAGATTGTTCCAAATATTTATAGTACACCATGTTTCACAGCTAGAAGAGCCCAACTGGACAGCAAATGCCACACAATCACACAGAAACCTCAGGTATCATCAATTTTTCTTCTTTCTCTTTTCTCCACATTCATTACGCCTTTCATTCTTTATTAGAAATGCACAGAGAGGATGGGAATCCTTACTCCAGAAAAAACATTTTATTGTTGTTTCTCTCAGAATTTTAATTGTCTTTCCCATGATTAATGACCAATTATTGTTTTAAATTTGGGTTTAATTACTGTATTGGATAAAGACTGAATCATCCCTCTAACTTCTGTGCAGTCTCTGGGCTTCAACCAAAAAAATTAAATAATTTTAACACAACTTATTTCATATTTTAATGCATGAACCATTATTAATCATAGAATCATGTAACTGTAGAATGGTTTGGGTTGGAAGGAATTTTAAAACACCGTCTAGTTCCAACCCCCTGCCATGGGCAGGGACACCTTCCACTGGACCCGGTTTTGGCAATATAAGCACAGGAAGGAAGTTAAGAATACAGCACTTCATCACTGGTCTTTTTGCTAATATTTAATACCCACAAACTATTCTGTATTCTGTACTATTTCTGTAAGTAGGAAGTCCTTACCAAAGGAAGTGTCCAGCTCCCAGCTGGGTTTTCTCAGCACTAGCTGCAAATGTCCTTTTTGCAGTTAACCATGCAGAGCATTCCAACTCAAGTCAGAGCCCTCTGTGAACGCAGTGAATGGAAACCAGCAGCAGCACAAAGCCAGGCATTTCTGTAACACTTCCCACCCAAATAAACACATTTCTGCTGCTTACTGGTGGACTGCAGGATGAGAGCAGCATTCTAAGCCAGGCAGGAAACAGGGGGTTCCTAGATAAGCACAAGGTCCCATTACAGATCTGGGTTAGTGCATTTTCCCCCGAAGGTTTTGAGATGCCAGTCATTGTGTTTCTGACCAGGGGTGAAGCCCCCAATGGACTGAGCCCATCACTTCCAGGTATTTCCATACCCTGGCAGCGCTCACACTGCTACACTGGGGCTCCTGACAGATTCCTGGTGATCTATTAGCAGTTCACTCTCTCCGATTAAATGCAAGGCAGCCAGACAGTAATGCAAATTAGTAAGCAGGAAGAATCATTAGAAATTTGATTCATTATGGGAAAGAAGACAATAATTTCAAATAGGACTAATACAGTAGTTATAAACACATTTTCACTATGTCCTAATTTCAGTTAATTATAAAAAGACAAACTGTCTAGAAATATTAAGTTTTGATTGGAAAAAGGGAAACTTTAATAATGGGTAAAGGCAACATCTGCAGGATGTTGAGCTTTTTTTTAAAAAAGACTGACCTTATTAAGTAAAAAGTGCATTCATATTCATACGGAAGTTAAAATCTGCCTTTAATGATTTAAGACTAAAAGCTAATGGGCACAAAGCTGGGTATACAAAACAGAGTAATTATACAGTCATAATTATACATTAAATGACTAATATGATGATGTTTGTGTTTAATAACATGATATGGATACACTGTCACAATGACCTTAGTAAATCAACCATAGGCTATTCTAAATTATTTCTCTTTGGATCCTTCTCCCTCACCACCCAACAGCCCTGCAGAGCCCCAGCATCACTGACTGCAGCTGAAAGCACCAGTTACTCTTGCATGAAATTGAACTTTATGAAGAATAGGAAGTTACTGATGATCTCCAAGTTCAGAAGTATAATAGAAATGCTTATCTTTATACTTGGCATAATTTAAACATTTATACACTAGTAATTTAAAATGGCTGCAATGCCTCATGGTTACCCTGGGGTTTTCAAACGATAACTGAACAACCCAGGAACATTTAAAATTCTGCTTTTTCAAATGGGCTATCTCAGCATTCTGCTCCTATTCTGCTCCGTGGAATACAGGATTTTAATTTTCTCCTATTACAGTAAGCAATCATGCCTCTATCAGTTTTCCATCTTCACAACAGATGTGCCTATTCAAAGACCTCAACATTCACTTCCCAAAACAAACCCCAAAGTCAAACCAAGACAAAACAGAAAATATGGCCAATTACAACTTTTAGCCCACATATGCCATAAAACAACCAGAAAACAAGAAAAAATAGTTGCTATAAACAGCCTGTCAAACAGAAGCACTCCAACAGGATAAACATGACCTTTTTTTTAATATATACAATCAACTTTCCCTGGAAAGCCAGACATGGGTCAGTGCGTGGACTGGATACTCCCTCTTCCAATTCTGAATGAGAAATACAAACAAGATAAAGTGAATTAAATGAAATGCAGACAATTTTATTGCAGTCTTCAAGAGGAAGAATTCAAATAGACTGTGATTTTCAGGACAAACTTGTTAAAAAGACTGAGCAAAAACTTAGCAAAAACAAACACGTATATTTGTGCTTATAAGGCCTGTAATCTGTTGAAGCATATTACTGCAAGTCAGGAGAAGTTTTAAAGCTTGGGTTCAGTTCAAACCCTCATTCTCAAAGATTTGTGTTTGCTTATCAGCTAAGAATTTCCATAAAGGAAAAGAAGATGACCATCACAAAATTTCAGTGGGCTATTTCACATCTGGTCAGAAATAATTTAAAGTTACCAGCTGGGTTTCATTGCCTCCACTTAGGACCTGTCTGCACTCAGAGGCAGGGAGGATGAAATGCCTGAACACAGCCAGAGTCCCACAGCCAAAAAGAAAAAAAAAAACCAACACAAACTCCACTTTTTAAAAGCCTGAGTTTTGAAGACTGAGATTTGATTTGGACTGAACTCAATTACTCAGACTTTACCAGAGTTGTGCTGCAAACTGAGGTTGCTGCATTTTTAAAACCCTGACAAATATCTATATATATACATGAGCCTGCTTCATCAGCAATTTTGTTTCTTTTCCTGGGATGCTGAACTCTGCTGAAAGAAGCCTCATTCCAAGACTTCAGCATATAGAAAACTCCAGTTCACTTGTTCCCAAGGCAGTTTATTTACTAAAGACTGGTACAAAATTAAACAATAAATTAAATCTGAGTACAAGTTCATGATTTGGTTTAAAAAACATCTGTTTCGGAATAAACAGAAAACACATTTTGTTTTACTTTTTTTTACAAAACATCTCTTTTGAAATATGAAGGTGTTTTTTCTTTCCTGCATCTTATAGCTTTGCTGTAATTGCAATAAAAGATGCAATCCAGTTCAAATGGCTGCAGCTGACACCAAACTCAGAGGGGGGAAAAAAAAAACAACAAACCAAGTTCCTGAAACCCAACAGCTGACAAACAGACAAAAGCCAGGTTTTACTGGACCTTATCCTCGCTCATTTGGAGCACAGCAGGAATCATCCATGCTGCAGATCTGGGACACAAACCTTAAATCCAGCAAAATGTTTCCTTTTGGTTGGCATTAAAGACAAAGCAATAGACAGAAATAAAGCTACAATCTACAATTATACATAAATAAAAGAAACCAGGGAACACAATACCCTGAGGCTACATATATGTAGACACTAAGACTCCTTTTGGTCTCACAATCAGTTTGATTTTTCTCTTGCTTTTGGGTAGATCTAAAGAAATAAAAACACCTCTTCCACCTCTGCAGACTCTCTTCAGGAAAGGTTTGTTGACCAAGGTGGATGCCTGGAGAAATAATGTGATTACTGCCTGTGGATGTACCACTCACTTCCTAGCTTAGGAGTACAACCATGTATTGGAAAGGCAAAACACATGAACCCTAAGTTTTTTAAAGGTGAATTCAGTAATAAGCTAAGTGTATAAACAATGGTGAACTTTAACCACTGCTCCTGTGCGTGTAAGCACAGAACACGTGCACCAAGTGTTGTACAACCCTCGCTCGCTGCTCTGCTCATTTGTCTCTGCCCTGATCTCTGGGAGGTTCTGGGTGTTCTGAGTGCTCCTGATTTCTGGGAAATGGCTGTAGGCAAAGCCAGATCACTGTGTGCCTGTGCATGCACACATCCCCACCCACCACCAGGCTCCCAGTGCCTCCAAGATGGATTTCAGGTCACAGATCAATTAACTCCTGTGCTGATGGATTTCAGGTCACAGATCAATCAACTCCTGTGCTTGCACCACCACGCACGGCTGGGACAGGATTTCCAGATGTGTAACCTGGAATCCCTCATCTTCAGCTGGAGAGTGCAGTGCTGAGGGCAGACTGCTTTATGGACCCCTGAGATGGCCCTGAAGGGAGTGCAGTGCTGAGGGCAGACTGCTTTATGGACCCCTGAGATGGCCCTGAAGGGTGTCAAGAGCCACCTTCAGCAGAGCCAGATGTCAGCACCTGCTGCTGTTTGCTGTCTCCAAGACATCCAACACTGCAGGATACAGCTTACTTTAAAAATACAAAATGCAACGATCTCAGAATAAACAAAGCAATACACTGCATTTCCAAGCCAAATTTCAGCTTTCACACTTAAGAAAGACTGCATCCGGGATATAAGATTAAAGTAAATTTAGGGGACTAGATTTTTTTCCCCAAAATGTTTGAAATCTTTCAATATTTAGCATATCCATGAGTCAAATAAATACCTAATCATTATGCTAGATAGATTTCCAACTTCATTAAAAAAAAAAAAAAGAAAAAGAAAAACAAACAAACCAACCTACAAAACCCTCCCAAAATAATCCCAGGAAATACTCGAGAATTCATGTACAAAGCAAACAGATATTTGCATTATAAAAGGAGGAGGAAATGCCATAAAGCAGAAAAAGAAACAACACTGAAGTGATTACAGGGAACCTTTCACTTCTGGATCACCTCTGGAGTGTGCTTAGAGCTACTTAGACTGACACTGAACTATGAAGCACAAGATAAAAAGAAGTGTTCACTTCACTGCTGTCCACTGGGCACTGAAGGAACTAATCCCTCCCTCATCCAGAAACCTGCCCTGGATTTTCCACATGGCACAGCATGGAGGGAACACACAAAATTACATTCCAGCCTGGTTTATAACCCTGTTATTAGCACAGTGCCCACGGCGTTTGGGATGTAGGGCCAAATGGGTGTTGGGAAGGTCTGTCCTGAGACAAGGAACACCCTGGGGAAGATGGAAACCTCCTCCCTGATTTGAGGCTTCTATCAGTGCAAAGGAAAGTGGCTGATGCTGCCATGTTTGCTGGGCAAATTATCACATTCATTTTGCTCCTCCTTCTTTCCCAGCCTTTCACTCCCCATCCTTCACTGGGTTTTACGCATCCTCTTTGATTTTTAACTAAGCTCGTTCAAACCCCACCTTTTGCACAGGAGACCTTGGGGGTTTTTCCATTTCATTTGAACACTCTCCTCTGCTGCTACAATTGAGCCAATTAAAGCCACAAAGGCACTTGTCAGTAGTCCTTGGGATATCGATATGGTATTTACCTTCCTTAGATAAAGGCACTTGAGAGCTATTGACGGAGTTTAACCCTGTGCTGCCTGCAGAGCACGGGCAGCTCCTGCTGCTGATCTCAAATGAGGCTTGAGGGGAAAAAGTGAAGCAAGTTATTTGCACAAAGGGCAACCCAAGCCAACAGAGAAAATCTATTGTTCAACCAAAAATTGAGACAAGTCCTTTTTTCTCAGCCCATCTGTGGCTTTGAGTCTCCGGAGTACAAGACACCGAGCTTTAATGGGTGCAAGCTTCCACTTTACTGTCTCCCTATCAAAAAGGGCCTCTCCTTGCATGTAAACATCCCAAAATTCAGCGGCAGACATCTACTGTTAGAGCAGACACCATGCTATAGCAAGCACAAATTCCCTCCAAAGCAAAAGCCAATTAATTGCATGTCTTACAATTTGTTAAAAAGAAACAAACAAAAATCCCCCAAAGTTTAATTGCTTTCTAAAATAAAATCTTTACACTTTTTGCAGATGATTATGTTATTTCACAGTTTATTATAAAACATTTTCTGTTTTCATTAACTGAAAGTTAATAGTTTTCTGGTGTGGTGGCTGGAGTGTAGTAACTGCAGTGACACACCAACATGAATTTTAAATTCCTGCGTACGGCAGCAGTACTAATCTCACCTGCCAGCCAGAAACAATAGACAGAAAAATCCAGGTATATAAAAATTAGAGCTCACATTTTTCAAGGTATTGAGCTTCCCTTTGCCACCAAAATAAATGGAAGAACACATAAATGGCAGAACTTTCCTGGAGTACAAGGCCCAAATAAATGGCTAAAGGGTAACTGCAGGTCTGGGTTCAGAAGCTGCTGGAAGCTTTTAGAGAGAACTAGGTATTTCAATGGTTCCTTTTCCCTGTGAAAACTGCACACATTTCACACATTTCACTCTTTTTTAGAAAACGAAAGCAGACAAAAAAGTATTATTCAAGTTCTGCTAGGGCTCTTCAGAGAACACAAAATTGGGGACGGTGCAGTGTTTTACATTTGCTGAGAGGGCTCTGCAGTCAGATGGAGATGCCACCTCGGTCCTGCTCTGTAAAGTGAACACAGATGCAAGCTTTGATTTAGACATTCAGTTCTACATGAAAACATTTAAGTCAGAACTTGCCACAGAAATCCTTCAGAAACCACACGTTTGCTCCGTGTCCTTGAAACAGCCACAGCTGTCTGCCTCACTGAGGTCCATCCCAAAAAACACCTGACACTCACACAACACATTTTGTCTCTGTGTGCTCTTAATAGGCTTCCGTTTACCTGCTGGAGTGCAACCTGTCAGCTTGGCCACCTCAAATGCCTGCAAGCCTCAGTGGTATTTGTTTCTATCCCTTTTGTTCAAAGCCAGGCTGAGTCAAGTCAGCCAGGAGGTTTGAGCATCAATTCGCCACTGGCAGATACTCTTAGAGGGAGAAATTTCCTGCTGAAGAGCTGGCAGCAGCCACCACAAGCTGCCCCTCTGAAGTCAGCTTTGTCCTACTTTGCTGAGTTTACTTCTTCTGTAAGAGGTCACAGTTATGCGCACAAAGTTTGAGAAACTTCAGATGTTGTGTATCATAACACATGGCTCACCACAGGGTGAAGAAAAGAAGGTAAAAATTTATGTAAAACTACCAAGCAGGAAGGGACAGAGGTGCTCCCATCCCTTGCTGTAACTGGGAGACAAGTACAGTATTCCTCAGGGGAGCTCTTGGGAGTCTCCTTTACAGAGCTCCTTCTAACCCTGTGGTACAGCTTTACAAACATCCTTCCTTTTAACAGCAATGCTTGGCACCAAGACTGGGTTCACTGCATCTCTGCATTCAGCCAGCAGCACTCGTTTCTCTCACATTCCCACACAATTCCCTCCTTGCTTCAGACATTTGGAGGGAAAGCACGAAGTGCTTTTGGCCCCCCAGGCACCTGCTCAGCACTCAGAGCCTCTGTTATTCCTGTCACTATGGTGAGCTGCCCTCAATTGTCCTTCCAAGGGCCAGATCTTTGGAGCTCTCCAACCAATTTTGCCCTTTGTAGCTCCAATTCTCCTGGCCAGGGAAAACTGCCTCTCATCTGCCTCAAAGCAGTGTCTTCTCAAAGACCATTCTGGACATGGGAAAAGAAAGGGGCTTTATGTTACCCTGCCTACAAGGACACCTGCCCTCGAGTTTTACTGGAGTACAGCCTGTATTTCCAGTCACCTGGAACTGTTTCTGGGGGATCACCTACAACCAAACCTCATGGATCCCATGCAGACCAATCACCAAACAACACACTTGGCTCTAGGCCTAATGTGGATTAGGTGGTCAGCATTTCTAGTTCTGTTCTCAGTACATCCTGCTCTGAAATTCAAACTTCTTAAAAGCTTTTCCTTCTCCTCTGCAACATCTGAGTGAGAGCTCACTGTGCCACAGAGCCACTGATTTCAGTGCAGATCACAATTTCTAGGTTACTATTTTAAGTCTGACCTAAAATTTTTACACTAACAGTCATCATCTAACAGCCCTGGTTTAAGAAAACAAATGCAGAAATAAGGTTCCAGCCTTTGTCTCATCTGGTCCTTGAAATTATAATTCTTCCACAACAGAGAAGTTAATTGAATTCCAATTTTAAATGTACCTCTAAGACAAGAAACACACTGTACACATTACAGCATCCCATGGTGAAAAAGAGTCTTTGATAGAATTAGAATTTGCTTTCTTGCATCTCAAATGCAAATTTCTCTGGAGATAGCTAAAAAAATCTGGTAAGAAACAAAAAACTCTTCAGCAATAAAATATTTTTAGTACATAAACAAACCAAAATATTCTCATTTGCATATGGTGCATCTTCATCTCATGTGACATTTTTTATTTTTATCCTATATGACAATGCTACTGACAAACTAAATAACCAGAAAAAGCAGGCGACATTTCTGATGCCAGATGCTGAAGATCAATAGCTATTTCCCAGAGTTTATGGCATAGTTAAAATTTGTAACAGGAATAATTTTCTCTTCAGCCCCTCAGGCTAAGTCTAGAATTATTGACTAAGTCTAAGTTATATAGTGTAGCATTTGTTATTATGTTTATGGATAATATAAAGGATTTTATGCTTTCTTCATGTAATCTGGTAAGTATAGAAACAGTAACTAGGAAAGAATTCTCTGTACGAGGAAAGCAGGAGTTACAAACACTTTGTTGTACAGGCATGCAGAAGACAGGGTTTATATAATTATCCGCCAGTTAAGCTGTGCTCCAGTTTGCAGGAGGTGGCCACCATGCCCATCAAGTGCCAGAGAACTGAATTTCAGTCCCTCAGAGCTCACTGTGCCTTTCCTCCATGGAGGGGTGCCAGGTCCCAGAGTCACTGCAGCAATATATGGTGATTTAAATTAAATTTACTGCCACATGGGAATGGCTGTATATTTATAACCCCAGGAATCTGCCTATGCTTTCCTCTACCCAAGGCATACAGGGAGCAAAGAAGAAGAGAGCAGAGTTTATCAAGGACAACTGCACTTCCATAAGGAGGGAGAAACAACAATCCTGCACAACCATCCCATGGCTTGGGTTTGCTGGAACTATCAGGCCAAACACACTCGGTTTATAAGTGAAAAGAGATGTATTTATTTGCTATCAGCCCTAAAAACTTGTCCCTGGGCAGTGTGGAAGAATAACTGCATTATTTCTTGCTTGTGTCTCAATCAAGGCTAATAACAACACAAACCAAATTAAACCCTCCTGATACCAGTGTAACCCCATTCACTGCATTTTCACAAATAAAGCAAAACTAGAAAGTTGGTAAACATTTCTGCTGATGAGGCACAAGAACAAATACAGTCTGACTCAGTCCCTCTTTGCAAGGCCAGCAGGAATAAAATGTGGTAAACTTAATTGTGTTATGGAGGCACAGAAAATCTGAGCATACACAGACAGCAGAAATGCCACTTTTAAAAGCACTACTTGAAGAAAAAGATGAATATATATATATAAATTGACAAAGCTAGCTATTATGCCTAGCACTATGGATTCAGAGTTAACATTTGGGCTAAAAAGCACAGCTCTACTTTCTGTAACTGTTTCTACAGGGGTGGATTTAGTTACCTTTTGCTTATGCTTTTTGTGCTTCTGAATGCTAAGAGAGCTTCAGGATATGACCAAAATGCAGCCAGAAACATGAAACTGGAAAAAGACACAAGCAGCTGCAGCAACACTCCAAGAGAGCTGATCCTTGGTACCAGGCAGGCCCAAAGGTACCTGTGGCTCTCCACAGCTGAAACATGACAGTGGACTCTAAAAAACCCAGAATTTTAAAATTTGAGTGAAAAGCCCCAACATTACACAGAACACACATTTTTTTTTTCAAGGGGGAAGAAGATGATAAATCTCTTTGAAGTTCACTGTTGGTTTGCAATGATTTCCAGCTACTTTCCTGATGTACATGAAGTCAATCCTTCTTGCTTCTCTGATTGCTGACTAAATGCAAAATGAACAGTTTTGCAGTTATTAGTCTCAGTTCAATATATCACATAACCAGGAGACTAATTAAGAGACTGGGCCTTGAGGGGGGAAACAGAACCAACCAAATAAACCCCCCAACACAAAACCAAACACTCAGGAAAAAAATAAATTCTAAAGACCTGGATCAGAATGACATTGCAACAAAAACCCAACCTTGCTTGTCTTTAAAAAACACATCTCAAGAACTCACTGCAAGACATGATAGCATTTAGGACACTGTTTCACTGTGCTGATGATCAGTGGAGATGCTGGTTTTTTTTCAAGAAAACGAAAAAGACAAATAAAATAAAACCTCTCACCATCACCACCTTTTCCACTAGGACTATGGAATGAAATCCCTGTAGAGAGACAGAAAAATTTCCAGCCACTTCCAGAAAACTTCCAGTACTTGAAGAAGGAGAAAAAAAGAAAGCTTGTCAGGGCCTGCTATGAATGCAGAGCACTCTTTAGTTTATGAACCAGTTCATATCTGCATAAGAAGTTTACATAACACCAGGTTTCCTTTGCCTGAGCTGCTCAGACCACATTGATATTCCCCCCGCGCCAACCTCCGCTCTTTGCTTTTCTCCAGTAAGTGAGTGACTTTCACAAAAGGAGGTGCAGGAGCAGCCAAAACAAACATAACCCTTACCACACACACTGAACAATGATGTATTGGGGGAAAAACCAACAACTTCCCTTGGATCACTTCCCCAGTGTGGCAAACACTGAAGCTGACAGAGCCTACTGCTGACAAGGGCTCATTGCTACATTTGGTAGAATTTCAAAGGTTAAAGCAGCTTTATGAGGAAAAGTTTTCAAACATTTTGCAAACATAATCCTTTTGCTGTACATCTACTGTGTTTTCAATTTCAGTTTTACTTATTGCAGCAAGATGTTGCTATCTTGTTTCATTTTCAGGCACACACATTAGGATGCAATCACCTGCAAAATTCTTTCCAGTTTAAGAACTGGAAAGGATTGTGACAGCAAAACAACAATAATACCAAGCAGATTGGAGCTGAAAGTCTTGGGCTTGATATCCAGTTTTGTGGTCAATTCTCAGCATTGCAGATTCCCTCATATCATGCTTCAATTTATCCAGTTTTCTCAGATTTAGTATGCTTATATTAGTGATAATATTTGTGTAGAACTGAAATCTCAACTCCTGATTTGTGAGCACATATGAACTGGGAAATGAAAGCTAAAAAAGCCCAGGTATTCCTGTGATAAAAGAGTTAAAAGCACCCTGAAAATGTTCAAATGACTTCAGCTGAAGAAAAAAGAGTGCTCTGTGCTGTTCCAGCTGCTGATGGCTCTGCGGGACTATTTAAATCTTGTACTTTTCACAGCACCAGGACAGTGATCAGAACATACTTCTCCAGCTTTCTAGATTCACCACTTTGAAATGAAAGTCAAAAATCTACAGGAGGCAGCAATAAAACGAATTATTTTAAATTACCTATTGTTACTGTACCTGGTTGGGGAATAGAGCCAAGCTGTGCAAGAAATGCTGTCACAGGAAACCCTTGCTATTATCATTCAAAAAGAGCCAAAAAGGGACCTGGTGATGTTCTGTCAGTAACTGTCCAGAGAGAAAACCTCGACTTGCAGGGCTGAGGTCATCCAACAGCAAGGGGAGAGGAAGCACTTTGACAATGCACCTTCAGAATTGCCACCTTTTGTTAGAGAACCCCCCCCAGTTAATAACTGCAGCTGATTACAGCATTCATTTAGCATTATTTAGAGCCCTGCTCAAAAACACAAACCTGAAAGGAAATTGTTCATGTAGCCTAGGAAGCTGTGTAGACATGGTAGCCAAGAAGCAAGAAAGACATTTGAGACTGAAATTTGCTTTCTGGGACATTCCCTTCTCAATTCCCAGTGCTCCACGCAAGCATGCCAGGATCTTTACGTAGGCTCTTGATATTTTCCGTTCACCTCTCTCAGCAAAAAGTAGTAGCTGCTTCTTTCAGACCTGGTCTGTAAATATTTCATGAAACTACATATCCATTGATCTAAAAATCAACATCAGAACACAAGAACAAACCCTAAGGAACACACACTCGGAGCTCATCCAAAGCCCAGATTAATTACAGAGGGAATCTGAACTTGCTGGGAACTGCTTTTAGAAATAATGCAGCTGTTTAATAATATGTTTATATTAAATATATATATATAATGAAACCAGTTATAAAAATGTTTAAGTTACATTAATAAGCAGCACGTAAGGGAGCCCTGAAGAAACCCCAAATTTTCTATGATCTTTTATTAATAATGCTTATATGACTCCCCTCATTCTTGCTCACTTACTTGTGCCTCTCAAGAACCACAAGAACAAGCTGCATTAACTTGAACTTCTCAATTCAGCTCTCTCCTCTGTGGACCAGAGGCAAGCATGGATTACACACACTTAGCAAGCCAGCAAAGCTGCTACCATCATCTAGCAACACAATGCAGTGTAAAATCAATTACAACTCATGTACAATGTCATCAAATTAAAATTTACAGTAATTGCATCTTGTGGGGCTTATATTGTCACATTCTCCAGTAAACAGTACTTAATTCATGGGAAGACTGAAAACAACAACTCGTGTGAAGGGAACGGATCTTGATTCTAAAAGCAAAAAAACCCAACACTGAACAAAACAGGGAAAAAACCAAACCACCACAAAAGTACAAGGCACTCCTGGTGAGTTTCAGTGCATTTCTGAAGGGCTCTCAGTGCACTGCCTGAACCAGGAATCAATCCATGGCTGGCAGGGACAGCCCCATTGTTCAGAGCTTTGCTCTTTTCACTTGTCACACCTCGGCTGAACCACTGCCAGCAGCAGCAAAACAACAACGGACGGAACCAGGAGTTAATTTATTCTCTGGGCTTACTGTACTTGCTGCAAAGCAAAACTGCTGTGACGGCAGAGTGACCTTATATTCACTGATTGACCAGATGGCGAGAACTACTGACTTATGTAAGCCCCGAGCCTCCTTCCCCATCTGAAGGGAAATCAAATAAAGGGCTCTGCGCAGCCTTTAGGGCTCCAGCCTAATCATCACAGCACCATTAGAAGGAAATGCTGCAGGGAAAGGCAAGGAGGGAGCAGGACTGAAACCCTGGATCCACAAAACCGGGTTTTTTTTTTCACAGCAGAACTGAAGCCATGGGTATAGCAGAGCAAGAAGGTTTGTGCACCTGCTGCCCAGGCCATATCTCTTTTGCTAATGAATAAGTGAAGCCAGCCTCCAGGGCTGTCAATCTGGCACCTTTAGTAATTTACACGAGCCTCAAAGTTCTCTAAAAATAAATAACATGAAAAGGAACCCAAGTTGTCTCACTAGCAGTGGTTTTGACAGGTATCTTGAGTAATGTTAATATTTGCACCTTTCTTTCCTTAAAAAATGCCAGTTGAATCACCAATTATTTGGGACAGTTTCTAAAAACAAGCACACATGGAAATAAGGTTGATGGCACCTGAAAAAATGACACTGGGGGTGTGCATGTGTGTTTGCATGTGTGCACACATGGAATTTTTTTTTTTTAAGCCAGAATTACTGTGCAGCCCTAATTCTTGTCCCATTTCCATTAGTGCAAATCAAGAGGAATTCCATTTGAATAAGCTCACTTAGGCTAATAGAGAAAAGGCACAAATTAAGCCAGAATCACAATCATAGTTCCCAAAAGACCTGTATAAAATACAACGTGCTTGAAAATATTTTCCATCAGTTTTATTCGTAGATTATATTGGCAGAAGTGAAATAGCTCCTCATGTACAGTGCAGAAAATAAGATTGGAGTTCAACTGAACAACCTTCTGAGCAGCAAAGCCTTGTTACCACAAGTCAGGTCCTGAATGAAGACAGGAAGAAACAATACCAATTCTTTCATTACCATGCCTGTAATGGCATTTAGACCTGTACAGCATTGAATATTCCTGCTGCTTTACTCAATATTAAAATATGGATCAAAATCTAATTTGCTGCCATATATTTTCTGGATCGTTCCTACATAATTATTAACACACAGGAAAAAAAAAAGAGAGAGAGAGAAAAAGACAATGGAATAGTTCTCTGTGATCTAAACCTGCTCCAGCATTGATGGAGTTATTCCCTACAAAATATGGAAATCTGAGACACATATTTGAAACCCTGGATTAGATGCATGCATGCATATAAAGAATAACTTCAAGGAAAAAGTAATAACACATCTTGTCACTGACTAGCAAGTTACCACTTCAGCTCTCAGAAAACCTTTTGAAAATTTTATAATGGTTTAAGGATTCTTGCAAAACACAAAAGAGACACAAAGCTATATCCCTTGTATGCAGAGCATGAGAAAGAGGCCAGGAAGAAACTGGTAAAGTCAAGCAAAAGAAAAGCATGGGCTGAATGTCAGGGGAAAAAACCCACTGAATGCTAAGAAGATAAAATAATGGAATAATTCCCCAGGATGATAATATTTTCTGGGATGTTAAAACAGCCTGTTGAAAGAAAAACGGGCTACTGGGAAAACATTCTTTCTCAAAGCAAAAACTTGACATTAATGTTGCAAAAGAAGGACTAAGCAAGATTTATGAAGTGTTGCGTTCAGGATTCTACTGAAAATTTAAAATACCTAGGACAGAATACTCTGTTCTTACAGTTAGTCACACAAGTGCCCACAAGGGCTATTTTGCATGCATGTGTTGGTGTAACCTCAGCACAACCCACAAAAAGAAAAAACCACAAAGGGAACAAGCTGAAATAAGGCACGAATGCTAAACAGAAACAACATCCTTCATCTCCCTGCATCTGCCATGCCCTGCTCACATCCAACAGGCAGGAAATTTGTGCAAAGTAGTTGTGCAAAGCCCTTCCTACCCAAAAAGCATTTGCAGAAGGTTTAACAAAGCTACAGAACAGTAACCCCAACACCCACAGATCACCTTAAATTTGAAGCAACCTTTATTGACAGTACAGCGCCAAATGCTTACACGATCTTATCAGACCTTTCCTTGCCCTCCTAAATGCAAGCAGTGGGTTTTTTTTTTTAATAATGCATTGCAGAGATGAGTGATGTGGATTTCCTCCTTTCCCCAGAACACAGGCAAGGACAAGTCCCCTCGCGTGGACACGCAGCACAGCCGGCAGCAGAACAAGCTCCCACACGCAGGGCAAGGCGCTCCCGACAGCACAGCATTCCACAGCACAGCATTCCACGTGTGCTTACCTGGCTGGGCTGCACTCCCTGCACTGGGCTCATTCTCTCCCATTTCCACTGAATTATAAACTCCCCTGAGAGGAGCCGAGCTGTTCCAGCCAGGGGACGTGGCTGCTGTGCAAGTTCTGACCTCCTGACTTTCCAGCGTGGCGCGGTAACCCTATACCTGACTTTCCTCTGGGAATAATCAGTATCCTGCTTCCTGAGCTACCTGGGCCTGCCTGACCTGTTTCTCTATAAACTGACATCATATCCTTTGATCTGCTTTGATTAACATGTGCTTCGGGCAAGGCTGCTTTGTCTCCTCTTGGGCTCCCCACCCTCTCCTTTCACTTTCACGCAGGCTGCAAGGTGCAGGTTTCTCTGGTTCGTGGCAGGTGTTTGGGACAAAATGCCAAAGACCACAGAAAGTTTGCAACTGCTTTTAAAGAACCTCTGAATTTGCATTTTGCAGGAAATCTAAATGTTAATTATCAAACCAGTGTCTGGGATGGGAACTTTGCAGCTCTCCACCAAAGAGAACAACGATTGCTGCCCACGCAGAGCCCCTTGGCAAAATCCTTGCAAAGAACCTCAAACCCAGCCCACCCTTCCCGTGCCTTTCCCAAGGACTATCCCCAAGGAAAATGCTTTCCTTCAAGACTGCAATTTCAATATTGTTTTGATTGCTTAACAGAAAGGGCTTCTAAACAAAACAAAAGGTTGTTTTGCTTGTCTTATGCTCCCTCTCCAGCACAAGGAGATAATCTTATCCAGCCACACTCCCAACTGAGTTACAAGAAAATATTTGCTCCTTTCTGCCATGTAAATCAAACAACAGGTGTCTGATACATTTGTAATCAATTTGTTGAAAAAGCACACCTGTCTCTCTGCCTTCAAAGTTAGCTTTATTTCAACATTTACATTTGCAACTGCCAATGACAAAAATCAAAGAGAAGACACAGCGTTATTTTAAAGGAACAAAAAACTGCAATTTAAAAGAGGTAGTTAGCTCTCCCCATGTTAATCTCCATCTGGATTACACTCAAAATGGTCTAATCAATAGCGTTAGAAAAGTTTTGTAATCCAGAAGCAATTAAGTCTGTTTTTAAAACTAAAATATATTGTTTTTTCTTCCTTTTTTTTCAAAGTATTGAAACAGAAATACAGAGGGCAAAAAGTAGAATATGAGCTTTTCAAGATAATTCAGGCTAGGTAAAGCATACTTTTCAAGTAAAATTTCTGAAACAAACTATGCTAATTTAAACAAAAATCTCATTTAGGAGAAAGAACATCCCCACCCCTCAAGGTAAGCAGCACATAAGCTGAAGTAAAAGATATTTATGTCCTAAGTTTTGCTATAGAAGGTAAATCAGACATCCCCCAAACCCCAGTCATCAGAGCAGTAAATTCCAAAAGAAGTTCTCACTTGGTTCACAGAAATGAAGGAGTTTACAAGAAAATGCTCATGCTTTTATTCTTGCCTGATTATTACATTAATTGGGTTAATTCGACTGCTCCACAGCCAGAAAAGACTTTACCAAGAAAACAAAGAGAGAAGAAAAATATAATTGGGTCTGAAATTAGGCCTTTTATTATTTTACTTCTGTTAGCAAGCTGAGCTATTGCTATGTATTTCCCCATAATCAGCTCATGGCCCAAAATTTGCAGTCAGTGCTTCCTACAATTCACCAGGCTCGTGCATCCTACTGTCATTTACTGCCAGCGAGCTGAAGCTGCCCCTGGCCAGCTCAGGGTCAGTGCAAAGGGTGAGACTCCAGCAGACACCTGGGGAATCTCCCCAGCTGCTCCCTGATTTCCAGTTCCAATGCTGAACATCATCTTTGAATAAATTCACTGAGTTTTTCCTCTGGAAAGTGCCAGTGAAACATTCCACTGAAACATCCGTTTAGTGGGTGGAGGTTTTCAGTTCTAGTGCAGCTTCCTCTGCTTAAGGACAGAGACTAAATGAAGTTATTTTGGTATGCAAAGAAAAGAGTAAGAGAGAACTTTGGTGGCTTTGTGTTTACTTCAAGAGGGAAAAACCAAAGTGGTCTTTCCTGAAAGCTTCTGTTAGGACAGCTACTAGACAACAAGCATGCAAGAACAGACACTGAGCCTTTATTAAAGGCTCTATGTCTATTCATGCTTTTCAACCAGGTCCCTATTAAGAAAAGAGGTAAGAAAAGAGATACCTAAGTAGCACAATCCATTCCTGGGGACAGCAGAGGAGCAAATTCAGAAACTTCTCCTTGACCACCAAACTTGGGGAAGTCAGAGATTTGGGACTGAGCTTCTATAAACAAACACGTGTGGGTTGCTCTATTTTTAATACATGTTTAAGAAAAGCAAGTTTATTTATCAGTGACTTTCTGCACTGCAAAATAAAACATATTTGATGATTAACTGATGAGAGAAACACCTAAAGCATTTCTGCCCTCTCCAAACCCAAACTGTCCAACTCTTCAAAGAGAAATCCTTAAATAACCTATGTTGGTATTACTTCTAAGCATGGAAAAAAATCACAATGATTAGTTTTTACCCTCACTGCTGTACTCCATGAGGTGTCCCTCCACCCCCATAATGGGAGCTAGTCATTCCAAAGAAAATGGAAGTCTAAGGCTATATAAATAACTCCTCTCCTTAGCTACTGAGTACCAGCACTTCCTTCAAGAGTAAGGTTTTGATTTTAGGCTTTTAGCACCTACAGAAGGATTTTGTAGTTACAGTTCTAGCATTTTCTCACATCACCTTCTGTTAACTCTTAAATATTTTTAAGAATTCAAGAGATGAGAGTGATAGTACTGAAAATACTTCTTCCCTTGAAATGAAGACTACAAGTGGGAATAGCGCAAAAAGGACGGAAACTCAAGATTTTTCACACTCCCTCTCTCAACAATGACTGATGGTGAGAAGTGGCTTTCTTGCTTTTATGTTCTCCTAGAACTGTTTGTTGTGCTCAGTTGTGTGCAATGATTTAAATTGAGTGTTTTCCAAAGGAGGAACTCTTAATTCACTCACCCTCTCCAGAAACACCCAAGTGCGAAAACGCAGTGGCTTTGTTCTGCTCCCAGAAAGAAAAAAAAAAAAAAAGAAAGTGATTTTATGTATTTACTGCACATCAAATACAACATTTCTTAGTCTAAAGAGTGCATGTGACAGAAAGCGAACAGAAATGTAATTTGATGATTGTAGTGATCAGGGCTGAAAAAGAGAAAATTTGGTTATGCTGTGCATGAAGCCATGGCAAGCAGATCACTGCATCATCCTGCTGACTGTAAGCCTAAATTCCATGTCATTGGAAACAGAGCCCACCCCACCAACAGTGCTGAGAATTGGCAGAGAATATTCATTTTGTCACAAGCTTCCTAGACTAGATCTGCAAAGGTAGAGGCCCTCACAACTGAAAGCCTTCAGAAAAGCCAAGGTTTCCTCTATGTGCTGGCCCAAAGGCTTTCAGGAGTCTCACTTTTACTCAAGAATATTGGTTTTTAATAGGATTAATGCAAAGAAAGCAATATCACCAACAGCTAACACTGCTGCTGTCACTCTTTACTGGTAACGTGTTCTGTCACACTAGATACTCTACAAAGGGTATCTAGAAACAAACATTTTGGAGTTTGGTTTGGTTTTTTCTAAAGAATATCATCCCAAAACATGTGTTTCCAAAATATGAATAATGAGACACAATTATTACATATGAAATTACAGAGATAATAAAAATAATATCCAGAACTGAAACATAAGAACTGTGATTATGCAGAGTTCTTTTACACAATTGCTAAGATGACTCTGATCCAAGTTCTGTGAACACTCTGATGTCCTTTGATAACCACATATTTTAAAGTGCACCACAGGACAGAAGCAGACAATAAAGTTTCTTGCACTGACCACCTGTCTGGCACCATGGGCTGACTGTTTTGACAAGATGATAAAAACAAATATTTCACCTTCAGTAATGGCAGGAGTGCTGGGAGCAAAGGGACAGTGCCAATCCTGTCTGCCTCACTAAACCAGTGAGGCACAGATTCTGATGTTTGCATATTGTTGGTGCTTGGGTTTTCTTGATGTTAGTGCTGGTTATTTGTTTGTTTTTTAATAGCAGCATGGCTATTTCATTTATCCCATGAAAAATGGTACAGCAAACAGAACAGCATTGTTTGTTTTGCCTCTAAATTACAAGCAGTTGTTTAGGCTACAACCTCAATTAAAACAGGAGATGGGAGGGAAAAATACTTTCTTCCACAATTAAAATGGACTAAACAATGGAAACGATAACCAGTCTCAAAACCCACTATGAGAAAGGTTTTCAATGTCTACGCAAATGATGCACTAAAAAAAAGAGTAAGTGCCAGCAGCAGAGACCTTGCACAGACAGCACTGAGCAGTGAGCAAAGCCCAGGAAAGACCTACTCCATCATTTTATTTCCAGCTCTAATTGTGCTAAACACCTTTTCACAGTTGCAAGGATGCTGTGGTATAAAACTTCACACAGATGCTAACATCACCTCCTTAGAACTGAAGTGAGAAACAAAATATATTTGTTCCCATTTATTTCTAAGCATTAATAATAGATAATTACTAAAGGGACCAGAAAACACCAAAACACAACTCTGACCTGCAACTCACTGATGTGGACTGAACAGAATTAAGATTTACATCTTCCAGATCCCAGAGAAGGTTGCACTGAGGAGCAGTCTCCTTTTTCAAAAGCATATCCAGCAAAATGACTGACATGTTGTTCAAGCTCTCCCTAATCCCTTGCTGAGTGAGAAAATCACATGCCAAGGGAATTTATTAGTATGCAGAAAAAAAGAAGGATTCGTTATTTTTTGTTGTTTTGTTAACAATGCATACATTACTTTCACAATACCTGAATTATGGTAACTGTTCTGTCTCTCTGAGACCTAACAGTCCTGACATGATTGAAAATGTAACACAATGTGACCTGCTTTACCTTTTATGACCATAAGAAAACTCAACATCTCTCCTTCTTCCCTCTCAAAAATCCTGATTTGGAAGGCTGAAACAAGACCACTTTCCTCACAGAAGTATTTTTCCCTCCACAGAAAACAGGTGCTTTGTCAAAATGCAATTTTTGAAGTTCCTTTAAATTCCATTTTCTAATCAGTTCCTGCTCCTCAGTTTTCACTCCCAGAGCATTAGCAACCAAACCTCAAAAAAAAAAAAAGTTAGAAATCAAAATCAACAATGGCCTTCTGATTCACTCTTAATGTTTTATACTGCCTAGTTAATGAAAATATAGGTCGGTAGAAAATAAATAACAACTCAAGCTTCAGCAGCTTCAGACCTGAGCAGCTGAAGGATGAGTGCACAGAAGCCAAAGCTGCAGACACATGACTGTGAAGTTGGTTTGCAGAAGGTAGGAAATAAGAAGGATTAGCTTCTCCTGGTTCCTTCTAATTTGATCTTTTCTGTATTCAACAAACTCCTATATTCATTAAACTCCTATAAAGGTGTGGTGCACAGAAGATTGTCCTTTTTAATCTGGGGCTATAAATGACAGTAATGCAGAGTACACAAAATATAATAAAAATCCCCCTGCCCTTTGATCCACTTGATTATTTAGGAAAACAGTAGAATTAAACCAGAGCTTTTCAAAGATGCTGTTTGTTTGACTGAAAAATCTCTTTACAATTTATTTCTACCACCTTTACTTTTGATGAATCTTGTAGTTATAATTGAAAGCAAAGGAAAAATTGCATGACAAAAGTAAGCAGCTTAAGAAAAGGAGAATGGAAGAGGGAAGGAATGAAGAAAGTTTGTCAGCAAGAGAGCTCACGTTATAAATGCTAATACTAACTCCATCTTGCACAACTAAGAAGTAAATCTTACTATTCTAAGATCACATTAGGAAGCACCAAGTCTAGAAACCTAATACAGGAAATTAAAGCTGATCAGCTCTAAATAGGAAAACAAAAATCACCATTTTATCCTTACTCTTTTAGAAAAAGCACCTCTTCAAAAAAGGGTTTTGATTTTGGCAAGATGAACACACATCTCTAGATCCATCTAGCACAGCTGGGAAGGGCTGCAGTTTAAGTGGGTCAGCTTGCATTCCAGGCACATATGTAAGCTTTTATAACAAATTTACTATATGAAATACAGTCATTTAACATGGAGATGGATTTTCAAGCCAGCGAAGACTTGAATGCTGAAATATCTTCTACCCCAGCAAATACAGAAGAGCCAGGAAGAATCCTATGAGTGAATCTTCAATCACTAAAGATTGCTACAACAGGAGAGCTGTAAAACACACACATGCACATATATATATATATATATATATATATAAAGATATATAGCTATGTATATCCTACAGAGAAGCAATAATATGCTACAAAGGACCTCACAGTGTGGGACTGCCCTGTACAGCAGGACAGGCAGCTCCTGCAATCCACACATCCCATCAAGCACGGCCTGAATCCTTCCAGAGTGGAGCAAAGCAACAAAACTCTGCCCTGACACACCATCCAGCAGGCCAAACAGGGTCTCTGAAAAACACTTTTGTCACATCTATGGACAAATGAGGGCACAAACTGACCAGAAAAGCCTCTGAGCTGATATTCCCACAGCCATTTATTACTTTTCTAGCCAGCAGACTTGCTGCCCTCTTGTGCCAGGTGTGGTTGTCTCCTGACAAAGCTCTGGTAAACCATTCCCTTCACTGGCCCCACTGATGCCTTTGCTTTGATTCTAAAATTAAGAGCCAGACACAGTTAAGGGATAAAGGGTTTTTACCTGGGTATTTAATAAGGATTTTTATGGTATAGCAACTCACCAAGGTGGAACATGCCAAAATGTACACACATGGTAGATCATGGACACAATTTTATAGATTTTGAAAATTAGCTCATCTAACAAAGATGCCCTAATGAGAGGTTTGAATGGGTAGCATGACATCTCCCTATGCCAAACTTCTCCCCCCTAGATGGGTTTAATCCTAGTTTGCAGGATGTGTTTTAGAGGGGACCTTGGTTTTTTAATATGGATTAGGGTTTCCTGGCCTCCAGCTGTGAGGTCTTTGGGATGTTTGGTCTTCTGACCTAACAGAACAGCAGAACTATGCTAAAATACCAGATTTAAGGAATTACAAGTATGCATGCTGAGGGTACTGAGAATACATAAGAGGTAAATATAAAAGAAAAGGCAAAAAAATCATCCTGGCATCACCACAGTAGGAAGGTCTCCAGTATTTCCTGCTCCATGAAAATGTAAGTCAGCCCCTGCAGGGGCACCCTCAGGAGAGCAAGCAGCTTTCCTTGCTGCTGGCAGGGTGAGCAGAGGCTCCCTGACCCAGCTGCTCTGTGCAGGGCACACAGCTCAGCACAGCCTCGCTCCTCTCCTCTCCAGGGACAGCCTCGCACACCACACCTGCCCACAGCCCCCTGCAGATGCAGCACAGCCCCTCGGTCTGCAGAAAAGCACATCCCATTGGTTTTTAACCACCAGCCTGCAAGATCAGATGGGCAGGCACCGGGACGGCACAGAGCGAGGACAAGGTTCTGCCCAGCACCATCTCTGCATCCAAGTTGTGCTCCAGACTGAATAAATTCCCCTTTTTTTCCAAACTAGTTGTTGATCAATTATTTACCATAAGTAGCTCCCCATACAAAGCCTTTCCAGTGTGGAACAACACTCTTCATCGCTGCTTGCATCTCTGAATCAGCTTTGCAGTGCTGCTAAAAAACAGAAGGAGCTCTATTTTTCCAGAGAGAGTAAAGGCAGCAAAATCTTATTCTCCCCAACTGAGGGGAAAAAAAGACAAATTATTTTTAGATTAGCACTGTTTTCCATTTCTCCCCAAATCCACAATAAAGTTTTATTTTCCCCAATTCCAGTTGCAGTGCTGTACTCTTAGAAAACACAGCTGTTGGCTCAGTATTTGCTTGTATGCAGTTATTGCATTGCTTCCTATATTTCCACATATTTTTTTTTAAATACAGAAGCAATATAGGAAATTAGATCTAAAATGCATCAACCACGAATGACCCTTTTTTTCCTATTGTATCATATGCTTTAACCAATAAATTGTCTCCATATCTCAAATGGACAGGATATTATGTATAGAATCCAAAATGAAGGATGAGAAGTTAATTTTGTGTCCATAATTAAGAAATCAGAATCTCACTTTCATACAGTGCTCATGGTACACACAAAAAAAGTAAAATCCCTTAATTCTTGTCTGCTCTGGGTTGAACTTTCCATGACTTTCTGTGTTTCAGTTCCATAAGAAATGAAGCAGCCCAACAGAAATTACCACAATATGGGTCAGTAAAAGAAGATTAAAATCCTTGCAAAAGTTGGTTGAAAGTGTCAAAACTGGCTGATTTGAAGCATCATAGTGTAAGTTTCCTTGACCAACATTCCAATGTAACCAATGTTTTAACAGATCAGTAATACTGAAATTTCCCAAGACAGCAGCAGGCATTTCAATAGAACGCTGAAAGCATTTAATATACTCCATTCACATTCCTTACAACATGATGGACAAAAAGGATTTAAAGTTTAAAATTATTCCATTTGAATTGCAAATAAAAGAACATTTCTGGTAACATGGCAGAAGTTGGTTGTGCTTTATTCAACAGAAATGCATTGTACAGACAGAGAATAATATAAGCTGCCCACAGTTAAAAAGAAAAAAAAAAGCTTACTTCTTGTCTTGGTTCAATTTTAAGTATTTTTAAGGTATTTTGATATCTTAGAATCTGCTATAGGGGAGTAAGCAGCCAGCAGTTTGGACACCTTGGACATGAGCACAGATTCATCCTAAAATTTTAATCTTTTTCTTCATTGATACAGCAGATTAAAGCACAGCTTTGAGGCTTTGGGTCCAAAGTTTCTGTAACACCAGTGCAGTTGCAGCTCCCTCCATGCTAGGGGTTAAATTTGGGTTAATACAATTCTACCCACAGACAATCTCACGTGCAGACGATGAGAAAGAAAGAGCAATCTTGCCCCAGACCAAGGTTGCCCTAAAGAATACAAGTTCCCAGTCCAGAGCAGTTAATCCAAACTTTCCCATGAATCATCACAAGCTACGGAACATTTCTCAATACCCTGTAGCAAACTCAGGGCTTGTAACACAAGTATAAACCATTAAAAAGATAAATAGTAAGTCAGATGCTGCAGCCTGCAAAAGAAAGAAGGAGAAAGACCATTTTGTTAATGACAATGGCCTCAAGGCTTTGGCTATCCAAACTGAAACTTTTCAAACCTTCCACCTGATTTTCTGAGGATCTCCAGTTTCAAGGAAGCAGTTCCACACAGCTGGCTGCTGCTGTCTGGCCTCTGTGTTTGCTTGGGGATAGAGAAGGAGAATGGATTGTACGGAAAAAAACAAAAAGTTAGATGAAAGTGCTGATAAAAATCAGATTATTATTCCAAGTCTGATAATTACAAAGCCTGCAGTAAATTTAATGGATTTCTTCGCAAATTCCATCAACAACATTCCATCATCAACATTTCCATGCAAAGAGTGTTTTTTGACAGCTGGTCAGGTTACACATTATGCCAAAATACTCTACTGTTTCAGCTGTAAGAACAACTATTAAAAAAAAGCTTGAACTCAACAAGAAAAAAGGGAAGCAAGCATTTGGCAAGTGACAATTGCTCTTCCTGGTAAGAGAGAGGTGTTTGATTTTTTTGTTTAAGAATCCCCAAGATGATACAATTGTAGATATACACACACTTTAACCTCACTTTTGCCTGGTGTAAGAAATGGGAAAAAAAATGCCAGGTAGATCTTTTGTCCAACAGTTCAAAACAAGAACCCAATCTGCTTCCTACAGCTTTGACCTCATCATTAGGCACCAAAGTTGTTTCTGAGAAACAGAAGAGCAAAGAAAATTACTTGAAATGTTCAAAACACGCTGGGTTATGCAGCCTCTGCAAGCCAGTTGCACCTTTTTCCTTAATAATTATCTCCATATAAAACAAAAATAGTTACTGGATCAATGTTCACTTGATGACAACAACATTCACGGGGTAATGTCCATGTACTTTCCCAAAAGTCTTCTAGGGAACACCAAATTAACACCACATCCCTAAGGAAACATCACCTACCTACAACCTTCCTGCAGCACAAAGAGAGATCCACCCCTTGTGTGACACCTGTGTTCAAAACCCATTTGAACTGTTCAAGAATAACTTGTACAAGGCCAAATCTGTCAGAATCCTCAGTGTGCTCTCAGCCTGACATTACTTCTGTGTCAGAAGGGAAACAAAGCAGATTTGTCACTTCAGAGCTATGTTTAACCACAAAAAGGCTTCTTCTCAGGGCTGCAATTATAACACAAACTCCAGCTCATTATCTTTTAGCAATAATGACAATTTTCAGAGGGCTCTCAGACTAAGAAAACAGAACTTTACATGGAATTAGGTCTAAGAGCTCTCAATTTTAGGCAAATCTCTTCCTTGAAAGCACAATAAAGCATGGGACAGGAAGCTCACATTTTCTTCCTTTAAGTAAAACACTTGATTTGCTTCTATTCCCCTTGTGTTTCTTTTTAGAGGTTGAAATACACAGAGACAAAACAGGTAAGATACAGATCTAACCCAGCCACGATGCATATTGAGGATAAAGTGTGCAAACCCCCAGGAATCCTTCTTCATGAGCTCAAGGGATGAGCCAGTGTCAACTCCTATGCGGTGACAGGGGACCTCAGCCCATCCTCCCAGGTTGCCAGGCAACCATCCCTGTATCCTTGGCTTTATTCATCAGCCATTAAGCACCATCAGTCTCCCTTTCTTTTCTCCCTCACACAGGCTCCCACTCTCAGAGATGGATGAAGGGGAGGGGGAAGTTAAACAACACGACTTTCTTTCCAAGCAGAAGCAACATTCTGAGTTTTAATAGCTCATAGGTTTTAGCCAATTCACACAACTCAGAGAATTGCTTTGTAGTGAAAGGTACAGCATGATTGCAAGGTATGGCTGCATTAGGAAGAGGGCTCTGTTAGAAGTTGACATTAATGGACATCTAATATTATTAGACAATGATGATCTCATGCTGACAGCACTAAGTGCCCTTTGAATTTGTAGAAACTAAAGCAACAGATGACAGTTCTTTTAAACCCAGAAGAATGGCATTCACCATGAGGAAGTGCTGTTGTAAACCATGTCAAGATAAATAAGAAACAACTGATCTCAGAAGCAGAACTGTGATTATTCCAGGGAAACAAAGCAGTACTTCAGCCACTGGAGGTACTGATCCAGTCCTTAGTATCCGTGCAAACATACCCCACCTCTGGAACTGTTGTCTGTCTGTAATTCTCAAGCCCCAGGTTCAATTCCACTGGCAGGCACCAGCAGGGCAGTCCTGCAGCCCAAACAGAGCAGGGCAGTGCAAATGGAGGGGAAGATTCCTCTCCTCCCAGCCCAGGCTGGCTCCAGCCAGGGCAGCTCTCACTCAGATCCTCACTCAGCATCCCAAGTGTCCCCAGTGTCACAGGGAAAGTGGCAGGGCCACGCTGGGGACAGAGGGGAGGACACAGCTCTTTCAGCTAAAGTCCACTCTTGCATCACCTTGTGCTGCCACCAAATACCCAACACCTACTGAATCTGATTTGACACTTAAGGGCAAATCCTGGGCATTTGAACCAAATACACAACTGAGCAAACTCTGACAGAAAATATTTCCAATTTATTGTGCTCCTGGGACATGGGCCTATGGTTTGTGCCAGTATCACAAGCCAGTACTGGGAAATGAAGTGGCAAGATGGTTTCTGTGATGTCTACATGCATTGGTTAAATCTGGGGCAAGTTTTGCTTGAAAATAAAGGGGTTTGGGTACAGCAACCTCACTGGTGCCTTCATGCACAGACACAGCAGGGCATATAGAATCAAGAAGTTCCAAACACTGAAAATTACCCATTCTGAGTGATTTCAATGAATGAACAAGACATACTAAACATTCAAATCAGGTAAAACCATGATAAAGGAGACTTAGTTGAGATTAAGAATACTTAGCTGTACTCAGAGGTAACTAACTATTCATAAAGTTTTTAAAAGAATTCTTTTCTGCAACGATTTCACAAACAAAACAAGCTTGCCACAGCAAGTTAAACAATTCTGGAGGAGAAAGGCTAAAAATATGCAGTTAGAGGATACATTTTCCATATACATGAGAAATCAAAGCATATACATATCTAATGAAAGCTGTAGAGTGCTGAAAATTAGTCTCTGGTTTGGCTTTTACTTTCCTACGGATATTTAATTACCCCTTCATCATTTTCACTGCCTTGCTCCCTATACCAGGAGTGTGGTACCATGAAAGGAAAATTAAGAGGAAGAAAAATGTGAATTACCATTCTACCAATTTTGTTTGCAACTGAGCTCCCGACATACAGAAGCTCGGAGCTGCAACCTGATTTTCAATTATTTATACTTTGTTGCCTTTTTAATTTCATATTTTCCATTCAATTAGAATGATCTCTCCTTCATATGCATATTCAATTTTCAGACAAAACCAGACAGTTACCAAGGCAGTATGTAAGACACATAAGCATTCATGCCACTGTCATTTCTTTTAATTACTGAAGCCATACTCAAATTACTGGCTTATGCTTACACTTTACTTTGACTAAATTTTAAGTTTTGCAACTTAACTCCTTAAAATACCGTTTTTTATATTCTGAGCACATGATATCCTCGCATTTGTTCCAAGCTGAAGAACAACCATGATGAGAAGAAAAGTTAGAAGAGGTTTTTTGTTCATTTACCTTAAAGCCAAGATGGGATGAGCTTTGTAGAGACTTTGTCACGAAGGCATATTTTCAGTCTGGCCTCTACACTAATTCTCTGCAAAAGAGGAATACATCACATTTTATAATACCACTCCTTGAAACAGAAAACTGATAATTTGCAATGATGCAAATTGTAAATATAAATAGAAGATGCATTTTCCTGACACTGCAGCAAAGTAGAACATATTTTGAAGCACGATGGTACTTAGGAAATATTTTTCTTACTTAAAGAAACAAAATATCTGCCTAAAATGTTAAAATCAATGTCCTTGTATCCAGCAAGGTCTGTTTCATGAAGACTCATGACTCCCCAGCAGGGAATTTTTGGTGGCACTTCTGCTTACTACAAAACACTGGACAACAAACAATTGCCTTTGTTATCCATCAGTAAACAGAAACTGTTCTTACTACAAAAAACAAATACCACTGATATTATGATCATTTCAATATTTCACATATTTCCCAGCAGCAACCTCATTATCACCCATATAAATCTCCCTCCTTCTTCAATGAAATTCAGTTGTCAATGTGTTCCTTCCTTAAGCAAAACAAGGTAGTTCAGTACCTATTTAAACAGTCTCTGTGCATATTACTGAAGTTCAGTCCTAATCAAGGCTTATTATAAAGATTCCACAGATTGCTCCACTAATAAGCAAGCTTCCATTGCTGCACTCCATAAATTATAAAACAGAGAGGGAAAAGGACCAATAGCAACCAACTTTTGTCATTACTTTCTGTAAACATCACCATATCAGTAAAGAAGTAATTAAAAAAAATAAATAAATAAAAATGCACTGTGACTGTTGAAGGAAAGAGTGTGGCACCCAGTGCCAAGGTCTGGTTCCTTCAGTGGTGTTGAACCTCAGGTCTCTTCCAACCTCATTGAATCTGTGACTTCTTTTCAATGTCCAGAATGCAGAACCCACCCAGCTCCTCCATTACTCCATTTCATAGCACAACAACCAGCACTAATCCAAATAAACAAATAACACACTGAACTAGCAGGAGTTCCATCTCCCAGACATTTGGATTTAATATAAATTATACTGATTTACACTTAAAGCAGGAATAACAATGTTAGATTGGGATGCTCAGAATTTTGTACAGCCAAGTAAAACTAAGACAAAAATACCAATCCTAAAGAAAAATTATGTTTTGCCCCTCAGAAACCCAGTCCCCTCTTCACAAAGGCAGTTGAAAATGTAGTGCAGCAAAGCAGCAAAAATTTAAACTGAAGGATGGATTTACTGGGTTCCAAAAATCACATTTCCTTGACAATACAATATTGTACTACTCTTCTGCAAAAGAACACTTCTAGACTCTACAGCCCCTGTAAGTACATCTTACATTCATGGTCTGACTGGACAAGACAAAAAGAAGATGAAAAAAACAACAAAAAACCCGTCTTTTCCCTGGACCAGAAAAAAAAAGAAACTTATTTGCTCACAGGTCTCAGATAAAAGCTTCACGTTACAACATTTTATCTTTTTTACAGTTTTACTGCTCAAAAGATGAACTAGGAGATTAAATCCAACTTTCTATTAAGCTCTAGAGACAGTCACATGCCATGCAACTCATAAGGCTTCAGAGTTTGGACACAGTAGTAGATATTGAATATATGAGGGGAGCATTTCAAAAAGGCATTAACACTAATAGGGCTTACATATGTGTATCAAGGGAAGAATAGCTGCTAAGTTATGACACTCCTCAGTCCTGACCCAGAGGTACAGAAAGAAGCTGTCTGTATAATTCCACTGAATTCTGAGAGATTCTCCTAAATTCACCCACTTAGGAGACTGATGGTTTCTTTTTAGGCATCTACTGGAGAGGAAAAGAAGTGAGGAGGGAAAAAAAATGTCAAATCATACACAAATCACTCCAACATGGTTGTGTTTTTCCAGTTTGAAGAACAAGTGCAGGGGCAATTTTAGCAGACACAGAATGGGGGTTGTTTTGTATATTTAGCTGAAAATCAGTGGGGAAAAAAAAACCCACAGTGAACAATTCCACAGAACATCAACAGATTATAGTTTTGTCCTGTCTCTCACATTTGGACATGCAGAACACTAAATTTTTTTTCTGTCACCATGACTAATAACTGCAGGCTCTCACACCCCGACACCTTCTAGATATACAGTTAAAAAGGAGCAAAACAATTTGTTGACATAGTAACAATAAGATTCAGGGAACTGAAAATAAAAGGTCATGTTTCAGTTTTACCAGCCAGAGCCATTTATTTCATTAGTGACCACCTTCCTTGGCAGTAATGACTATGTTCATCCATGCCACCAATATATAACTTTTATGCAGCTAGCAAAGGTACAGATAATGACTCTGAAGTAATTTCTGTAGGGAAGCTTGAGGAAAAATATTCCTGTACACAAATCCTGAAGAAATTGTTCTTTCCTCAACAAAGTTTATATTTGAGAAGGTAAGTATTTCTTGCTAGGAGAGAATATTGCAAATTAGAGCAGGAATCCCATTTCACTTAAAATTGTCATTCCTGTGTTTCACATGAGGCTCAGAATTCAGTGGGTAGAGAGGGCAGGGTGAGGAAGGAGGGACACAAGGATACAACAGCTCTTGGATTAGATGTTGCCACTTTTGATCCATCATCACATTTTCTCAGATTATGAAAATGAATTTTTCCCAGTAGTACATTTCACGCTTGACAGATTACAGATCAGTTTACACATTCACAATTGGAGCACTTGGATTTTACAAAAGTTCAGGTCTTTTGAGACCAGCATTTGTTATATGGTTTGACATGAGTCAAGAGAAACATTCTATGAGACAATGCCAGAGACACTTTCTGGCAATGAAATGGGTGAAGCCACAAACCTCTTAATGATCTCTGCAGCCAGCCTGAATTTAACACATTTTCTTTGACTTTACAGCTGGCTCAGAAAGGTCATTAGACTATTATATCTACTGTTATGTAGAGCAGCACTATACACATGTAAAGTTTCTATAGCAACACTTTCTTAATTCACTCTTTAAGCAAAACACCAATTAGCTTTTTATTATAGCCAATTAAAAAAATCTGCACACTAATTGACAACCTCTCTACACAGAATTTAAGCTTATGCAGAGGAAAATTGCAGTAAAATTTTTTTATGGTAATAGCTTACTTCCTATTCTCCCCTCTTAAGAGAAGAGTAAATCATTCCTGATCGGTGCTGAACATCTATTTTCCAATCTAAACCATTCACACACAGAAGCAACCTATCCTGATATGCTTTAAATCTGAGGAGAGCCTGCAGATTACAGGTTTCAAAAAGGCATCAAAAATGTGATCAGCTGACTTATTTCTGCATTGCAGGAAACTGGGCATTGGCCCCTGCACCTGGAGATCATGCAAGAGGCAGCCAGCAAAGTGTTTCTCTTTCAAAGTAGCCAAGCATGTTGAGCCAAGTGAGAAAGATGGCAAAAAAACCAGTACCACAAGTCAAATTTAGCAGGGCAGAAAAGACATTTTCATTTCCTTCTTAGTACTTAGTGTTGGTTTTCTCAGATGTCTTCTGCACAGCTGGTGATGACAGCTTCTTTGTATGTCACTTCAAGTAGCAAATATCAAGACATATTAGTCAGAAACCAGTCAGTGAACAACAGTATAAAAGGGAATACAACATGATGCAGAGTATCAGGAAAAATAGTCAACAAGAGAAGTTAAACCATCCTTTTTTTGTAAGATCTCCTGCAGGAAGCTGAATGAAAAACATCGCTCCCCTTACAGTTCTTCCATGTGAGGTGTCGGGACTCACCTTACTAATAAATAAATAAATACACACAGAATGAGGTGGCAGATGGCTCCTCTGACAAGCTCAGCATGCCCCAATCAAGAATTAATGGTACTTGAGGTATCAGTAGGTCTGCTGATTCTTAAGGACACACTACAGAAACTGCTCCTATTTTCATAATCTTATTTATACTCCCTGTCCTATTGTGCGGTATTGACACTGAGGCATCTCACATGTTCTGTGGGGAAACCAAAATAGTTTCTCTTGAAAGGCTGACAAGCAGAAAGAGGGGTTAGAGTGGTCTTTCAAACCTACCATTGTAGAGGAGAGATCAAGGTACCCACACAGGTGAAAGAAACCATTGTGTGTAACCTTGGAGTTGCTGCATCATGCAACAGGTCTGGCTGGATACACACTCAGGCTCTGCAGTACTCAGGGACACCAGAGATAAGGGACGAGACCCAAGCAGCAGAGTTACAGGCTTTCATCCTCAGCTCTTTAGGGAGGTAAGCTCCCAAATGCAGTTCCCTGAATCCCCAGGAAATGGGAGTATTTTCAAGTTCCACGCCTTCCAAGTGCAAAGCGCCCACTGTGAGACGCAGAGCTCTGCCTCCTGCAGGGAGACTGTCTCAGTCCAAGACACAGTGCACAGTGTTGCACACAGGTACTAATTCCAACTAATGTCATCATCTGCTGTCCCAGAACTTTGAAGATTTCTCCTCTAGAAATCTCCTCCTTGTGACGAGCACCTCACCAAAATATGGTCAATTCATCCACACCTGCAGTGAACATCTCTCCCTTCTCTGCCCTCCATGGAAGGAGAGCAGCCCATGGCCCAAAACAAGACCTGTCAGTACCAGCGATGCAGAAGTGAATACTTGACAGCACCGGAGCAACCAAATAAGCTTTCTTCTTCTTTTTTTTTTTCCCCCATTTTTAAAAGCTATCTGCATTGGCATCTCAAGCCATTCAAAATTTCGGCCAGTCAGTTCACCCTGCCAGTTAAATATTACACAGACACAGAGTGCATTCAAGGAGAAGGTTGAGGGCAAATTTTAAAGGCAGCTGGTACTTGTTGGCAACAGTCAGGATCCTCTCCAGCTGCTTTCCAGGAATGCACATTCCCATGATCAGAAAGGCTCCAGCTGGTGACAGTCACTTTTCAAATACATCAGCACCAGGTATCTCTTTCTTGCTGTCTTCCCTGATGCGCTCTTTGCCCAGGCAGCCTGCTCTGAGCAGGCACAGCCATGTGGTCAGGTGGCTGCTGTGCGATGTGAAAACCCTCGAGGGAGTACAACAACAGATATGATTTCTGGCAGTCTCATCCCTGCCAAGAGAACACCTTCAGTGGCCTCAAGCATGAACCCAAGCCAGCTGTGCAGCCATCCCAGCCTTGGTAAAAGCAGACAGTTCAAAAATCAACATCAGGCAGGTAGAGAAGCTTCTCCCCCATATTCCCTGTTATTAGGATCACCATTCAAAATATCTTCATTAAAAGAGCAATTTGTACATCCAGCTGCAGGTAAAGGACACAGAGGTATGTGCCACTTTAAGACCCCAGAAAAACAGGTTTTTTTCTTGCATTGACTTTTTTCTACTGTTTTGCAGCAGAGCTGACTGCAATTAAACTGTCTTTGTTTAAGCATAAAAGCTCATTTCTGTTATTTCCAAGAAGTATTGGGATGGCTTTGTTGCTTCTGTAAATTACTCACCCACTGTTACGATCCACCATAGAACTAAAGCAAATTAAAACAATAGCCAAGGCATCACTGAGAGCAAAGATTTTCAACAGTTTTCACAGATCCTTTTTGACTCCTTTCATTTACTTTTCTGCTTTTGAGACACATAAAACACAGAAGCATGATTGCAGTAAATTTTGATAACTACCATAGATTTCTCCCACTCTCTCAATGAAGAAAAGTATTTCAGAAAAACCTTCCATCCAAATTTATCTTTTCAATTTCTGCACAATCCCGTGTTGGCAATAATATGCACCCGTTACACTGGATGATGAAAAGAAGAATTTAAAGGAAACCATAATTTTCCTGCAGCATTTTTTAACCTCTGAAAAAAAGACTTCCTCAATCTTAAGTCTGGACATAGAAACTGAAAGCAAAATTACTGCACAGAAGATTATTTTCTGTCCTTGCATCTTGGTGAAGAAAGAAAAGTATCAACTTTATGACCTGCTACACTTCAGTAATCTGAAATTACTACCTTCAAACCTAAGAAAATGCAGTTTTATTACTATTTTTAATAATGTTTTATATAATATATACTATTATTTATTTTATTAATGTTTGAAGTAACTTAAATGTTATCCAAATAACGCTATTTTATTATTGCTCTAATTCTTGGTATTTTATTAAGGATGTATAGCAAGATGCCTGACTTGCAATCCGATCAAACAGGTAATATGGAAAGGATCTCCTCCCCTTGAGCTTTCAAATTTTTCTAGAAGACTGATTGTTAGGGGTAGCTTTAATAATATTTATAAAATTCTAACCCCAAATTCCAAATTGCACCATTTGTAAGCTCTGAAATCAGGAACTCTGAGTAAACAGAACAGGTGAATATTATAATCACCATCAAGTTCTCGAGCCATGGAATGACAGAGAAATTATTGTGTCTTTCTAATTTTCATATAAGGTCTCCTGGAACTCACACTTTCTTAATCAGGCAAAATAAATACAACAAATCTCCAGTCCTGCTACTGAAAATGACCAGCTCATATCTAAAGGATACAGTACATGGTTTGTTATTTTATCATTTTGGGATTAATTTAAAAGACCTAAACACACGCTAGATTGAGCTGGAAAAGAAGCAAGCATGTCCACGGATTGCACCATTTCACAGTCAGGAAATTCGGGCCAATTAAAACAGAAACAAACACCGAGGAAAATACAATTATATGCTTCTATGGAGGAATAACACTGTTAAAACAACCCAGTCTATCTCCCTCTTCCTATTTCTTTCATCCAAACCTTCCAGGAAGCATTTGGACAAAGCAGTTCCCACATCTTATATTAGGGGCAGAGCAGCGAGTATTTGTATTATGTGCACGAGAAAAATCAATAGGTGCAGTTGAGATCCCAGCAGCACGGGCAGTTTGATGGATACACTGCTCTGAGGAGTGCCAGGGCACAGCTGGGCACCAAGGACAAATGTCAACGCTGCCACCAACCCTGGCAGCACCTGGGCACCCACTCTGCACCTCCGGGCCTCAGCAAAGGGCTGGGAGAAAGAAGAGCCACCAGGTGAGGAGAAACAGAGAGCTTATGTTGGCCTTTTGCTTTGTCTTTGAGATAAGAACTCCAACAGTTTGCCTTTATATATTCAGGTAAAAATAACTGAATATCTACCACTCAAATTAAAGGACACAGATGGCTGCTTTGAACTGAAAGAAAAGGCCAAAGGCACCGGCTTCAGTTACAAAGTCCCCTAAGAATAAGCAGAATGTTGTACCTTTGTTGGGTGGAAGGAGCTGTTATCTACCTTCCCTGCTCCTAATGGGATTCCCTGGGGTCTCCTTTTCATCACTTTCAAAAGGTCAGTCTTTGTCTCCAAGGGCTTCTTGTCAATGCTAAAGCCACATTCTGCTCTTTGATACAGAGATAAAAGAAATATCTGCTGGCTTGGACCACCACAGACTGAGAAAAAGCCCCAGTGCAGCGTTTCAAAGCAGCAAGTGCATAACACAAGATGACCAAGGGAAGGCAATATTCTGCAGGAGAAGAAAATAACTTGCCGTGATAAACTCGGTGACACATTTCACTTTCAGCCTGGTCCAAAATGCACTGAAGTTTGCAGAACTTCTGTTGATTTTAACAGGTTTGGGAATATGTCCCTTACGCCCGCTGAAATTATATCAGGAAAGGAGTATCAGTTTATCAGGTTTAGTGGGCACACACAACACATTTCATCTTGAAGCTTCTCTCCTTTAAGGAAAAGGAAGGTTCACATGCTCAGGGGATTCAGACACAAGAAATAAAGCAAATGAGAGGGAACGCAGATTTCTCAGTGGGAGAACAAAGACAACAGGTTCATCTTCAAGAGAGTTTGTATTTTCTCCCTAAGCATAAATAAAAAAAATACAGATGATATACATTTTATTTTTACTTGTATTCTCACCAAGATTCATCCCAGTTGAAAAAGAAGGTATGTCTCTCCATATAAATAGATTAAATCATAAAAAAGTAGCAAAAAGTCAATTTCCAGACTTTATAACTATTTTCATCTAATAATTTGTATTTTGCTACTGCTAAGATCTAGACCTCACCAAAACCAGATTTATATAGCATGACTATAGATAATCATCTGCCAGCATTTTTATATAAATTCCTTATATCAGCAGACTTCATAAATTGGAAATTATATATATATATATATTAGTTTATGTATATATACAATTTTATTTATTATATATATTTTTTTTTTCAACAGAAACATTGTGGGGCCCAAGGGGTTTTTTTTAAGTAAGGAGAAAAAACTAAGCCACACATTCCCATCTTGCCCCAGCACACAACCAGCCAAATTCCAAAAATTAAGATAATTCTTGGCCCATCAGCAAAGGCTGAGCTGCTGTGTGAAATGTGCTCATCACTGTGCACTCTTCATCCTCCATCCTCCAGTTCTGCCCTGGCTGGGATGGGAGAACTCAGGGGCTCCATGGGAAAAGGAGATTTTAGCACCCAGCAAGTTCAAAACCTCCTTCTGTGTCCAGGGAATCACAGAGGGTGTGTGAGGCTAGGACAGTAAGATTCAGCCCCGTGCCAACAAAGAGTACAGAGACAGTTAGGATACATCTTTGTCTCATAAAATGGTTTTTGGTGTAGAGATGCACCAAGCAATAACCAGTGAGCTCGTCCAGGCACGTCACACACGGCAGCAGCAGCTCAGAGCTGGGTGCTAATGAAACCTGACTGCACTCAAGACATTTGTCCTGAATTATGCTGGGTGTCTTTGCAGAGAAGGACAGAAATTACACACCGAGCAATGTATCAAAGGCCTTTTTTTATTGCTGCATTTTCTTTTTTATACAGCTTTACAGACCTCCTGTGTGACTCCAGTTGGTTAATAGCTTTTTTGCCAATCACTCCACTGGTTAATAAAAGGTATTCTCCTTGTCCATCAAATTTCCCTGTTCTTAAATTGGTTAAATATTTTCTCCACTGATTCTCATGGGATAGATTTCATGCAGGTGCTAGTTGTTTTTCACCCAGGAATAGATAGTTATGTTAACAAACTGTTCATACCAGGATGGTTTTCACATGGGAACTTGCAAAGTGCTACCTTCACTTAGAAGACATGACAGGCCACTGATCCAACACAGCAGGCCTGGTTTTATAAGGATCTGCCATTGGTTTTCTTTTATAATTTTTCTGCCTTACTGCAACTGCTGGGTATTCCTGCCCAGCCCTAAATTGTGCTCCCTCATCCCACCCTTGAGGAGACACCACAGTTAAGTCATGCTGTGTTTTCACCAAGGGGGTGCACAGGGACAAGAGCTTCTTCTTCCCCTCAAAACCCCTCCTGAGACACAGCCTCAGCAGGGCTGACCCTCCTCCTCCTCGCTGCTCAGGATCAGGAGCACTCAATGCCATGGATTCACCAGCAGAGAAGATGCCAGACCTGATTCTGCCTGGAATTTCATGGCTAGGACGTGCCATGGATGCAGCACCTACATCCCAGGTCTACCCCTGCCCAGACAAGTCTCTGGACTTCTCAGCCTCAGTCCATTGGCATCTTCTGATCTTCATCCTCCTTAGATAATCCTGGTTTAGGGATCTCCACCTGGTCAGCCACAGCACTAGCAGCCTGCCATCTGTCCAAGGTTAGAGGGAAAAGAAGGAGCTGATTCATTTTGAACAGTTCAGCTACACTGAGTTTTGCTGACTTATTATTGGTCAGCATATTTATTATGCTAGATATAAATAAAACATTAAACATTGTACTCAAAATATCCAAAATAGCCTGCAATTCTCCTACTTCCTGAGCAAATTAAATGAGTTTTTGCCCCAGTAGCTTTTGCCTTTTTTTTTTTTATTATTAAAGAACCAACACAGGGGGAAGTCACAACTATGCCTAAGCTATGCCTTTTTAAGGGGGAAAAATAAAAAAGGGTAAAAAAAAAAAGGGAATAGACATGGGATGATACAAACAAACTTACACTAGTGCTATAAGCTGAATTCTCTGCCATTGTTGCTGTTGCATTATTTTGGCAATCCAATTAACTTCTGATGTTGTCAAATGCAAAATCAGAATGGGTTTGCAGAATGAGTACTAACACACAGTAGTAACACAACTACACCAATTTCTATTAGCTTGTGCTGTTAAATACTCTCAAAGGCCAAGGGTAAAAGATCTGTTTTACAGCAGTGATTATGAATTCCGCTAGTCCAGACGACAAGTATTGCAGATGGTGTCCTACAACAATTCTGAAACCTCATTTTCTTGCTTTCTAAGTAAACCCACTGCACTACTGCAATGTATGTTTGCAGTTTGCTGCTAAATTTAGCTATGTCACCAGCAAGTATCAATAAAGATCCTATTGATTTAAGAGTATGCATTGCTAAAAGTCAATGTTCCAATAAGTGGGACAGAGGTGACATGAGAATTGCAAAATCCTACTTAGTCGAGCATGTAAAGCAAAATTCCCATCCTAAGCCATTCTACAAAAGAATGATCTTCAAAAGGAGAGCAAAGCCTAAACAAGGCAGAACAGATAAATTGGCTAATAATGCAAAACCAACATTCTTGTTCATGCCTGCAGAAACGAAACAAAACAAAACAATCCTAATACCTGTACCTATTCTATTCTGAACTAATTTCTTTAACCAATGGCAGATCCATCTTGCCTCACTGAAAGGCCAGGGAATGATGACTTGCTGGGTGAGTCAGGAGCAGTCCCAGTGGAAGTGGAAGCTGCTGAAGAGGTGCTGTGGAGGGCAGGTCAGACACAGCCACCAGCAGCAGGGTGATTTACAACTCTCGCTGACAGCGCGTCTCTGAAAAGATCAGGAAAGCTCTGATTGCCTATTATGCATTATTAAGACACAGATCAATAGAGAAACCTCCAGGGGCCACTAACATGCGCTGCACGTGTGATTTCACCTTCTGCAGGCACAGGAGGCAGCTGTGGGAGCTGGTTCCTGCAGCCCCTGGCCAGGGACTGCCCTGTACAGCCTGGGCCATAACATCATCTTCCTTCAGGAAGGTCACATCTACCTTCCTTTTTTTTTTTTTTTTTTTTTTTTTTTTTTTTTTTTTTGTGCCTACTAAAATTCAAGCCATCACACCTTGACTTGTGCTCCTCCAGCTACACCCACTGCCATTAAATTTCAATTTAAGCATTTTGGGACAGAGGCTGGGCTGAGAGATGGGCTTGTTTGCAGGCAGCAACCAAATGCAAAAAGTGCCAGACTCCCACTGCAGCCTCTAAACATTACTCTAAATGCCAAGAGTAACCTGTTATTTCAACATGTTTTTCAGCTGAGGGATTGATTTTAAGGCTCAGAGAACAGAAACAGCTCATTTTTGAAGGATAAAAAATAAAATATTAGGAACTCCAGATGCTCAGTAATTTTCTTCACAAGACAGGAATACTGCTAAAATTATCCTCGCTACCAAATCATATTCCTTTTCCTGAAAACCTGAAGATAAAGGTAATTTCTGAACAGTAGCATATGTCATAAATACATGTACCAGCACCACTCTGAGCCTCACATCACCTTGCCAGCAGAGCTGGGCAGATTCAGGTGATTTACAGTAAGCATAGTTAATAACTTACAATAATCATGCTTAGCATCAAGCTCAGAATGAACTGCTGCCAAACTGACAAATGTAGCTATGAAAATTGATAGCTTTGAAATTTGTTTCAAGGTTCATGTACAGAAAACCTCGCCAGCACACACAAAATTCAGAAGGCTTTTAAGAACAACAGTATTCTGCATATGACTGAATTAGTTAATTACTTGAAAATTACCCACCCAGAAGAAAAACTGTCTCCAGGTCTGGTGATTGCCCATTTATTTCCAGCACAGAAATAACTTTATTCATTGTGGCAAGGAAGGATAACGGATTCTTTGCACCTTTTGAAGGGTAGAAATAAGTTTGGAGAGTAAAGATAAATCACTCATTTAAAACAGGTATTCAGGGCTTAAAACTTTGAGTTGTAGCACCAATGCAACTCCCATATGATTCACCTTCTGCCCAAAGTTCAGTGATCCTTACTATTAATTAGATGTTTCTCCTCCATCCTCTTGGATTTATTCTTCTAGATAGAGAAAAATGCACCCTATTAGGAGCTCAAAATCTTACCCAGAAAAACAATAAAATAAGCTAGCAACACAGGTTCTGAACACTGGACGCTAAAGGAAGAACTGGCAACAAGACAGAATGGAAAAGAGTGGAATAAAGTAGCAGTTATTTTCACCCAGCTTCCATGGCAGCCAGTTCAGTCCATAGGCTGGAGTGCTGAACTATCACTGCATGACATCTGGCTCCAAATGCCTCCAACTGCCAGATTTTGACCCTGTGGGTTAAAATTCCAAACTTCTCAATCCAGGGGCAGATGTTTCTACAGATTTCTGAAATGTGATTTCATTAATTCACCAACAAAAACAAAGAAATCTCACCACAGCACATTTCCCCTGATTTAGGGCAAATGGAGTTCACAGCACAGCAACTGGGACAAGAAGGGCTGGGGAGAAGCAGCAGAGAAAACGTGGAAAGGCCAAAGAAAAGAGCAGAAAATGGACCCAGAGAGCAGTGAGACTCGTGGTCAACAGTGTTCTCCCAAAGTCGTACTGCAGAGCCTGAAATGCTCCAAACCATCGATTTCTCCTGCTCCTCTGGAAGCACACGAGCATCACCCTAACAAGCTGTGCATCCCTCACCCTTAGTGAATGCAAACTACTCTTGGTCTTGCTCTTTTAAGGATAATCAGAAGAGCCCTTTTACACATCTCTGGGTCTCAGGCTCACTGCGAGGTGCTGGTCAACTCTGTGGGCATTGCATGGCTGATTAGAGTTATTCAGCCTTCCTAGAAAACTGAACAATAAAAAATAAAAAAAAAAGGAATAATATTGCAGAGTTGAGCACTGAATAGCCATCAATTTTAAACATGGATGTATCTATTATTATTATTATTTAATCCATGCATAATTTTGTGCTCTAAATTGATTTAAGTGGAGGTAAAATAGTGCAGTTTCCTGGTTTCTTACTTACACTATCGGTACTCTCCAGTGAGAAGAAGAAACAGGAAATCTCACCCAGTTGCATAAAAGCTTGAAGAGAGCCTACTGAACCAGAAGAAAAACTCCACCATCTTATATTTAACACACATACACCACAGAAAGCTGGATCAATATCAAAGATGGATGAAGTGTTTCTAAATGGGATTCTTAAGCATTACAGGAGAAAGAGAACCATGGGTGAGGACATGGAGGAAAAGAGCAATGTGAAGGACAGTAGGAAACAAAAACAACTCGGAAGTTGAAGTCCACTGCAAGAGAGATGATGACTGCTAAACATAGCAAACAAGCCCCATGGAGGAAAAAAAAACTTCAACTGAGACCAATCCTGTGCTTCAGGTAAAACAGACTGCACAGAACTTATGTGCAACAAGATGGGGTAAACCAGCACCACGAGCAGATGGCTGTGTCTGAACACAGTGACACAGCATCATCCTCAACTCTAGATTCACACCTCACACCTTCCTACAATTATCACTGTAAACAGTGCAGTTCACTGTCTGCCTTCTATAGTTTGAAACTGCTGATGCTGTTTAACCAACTTCTGCCCTTAAAATAATACTCCATTTCTCCATAAAATATTTATGTTAAGCTTCTAGCACAGGTTCCTGCTCAGGGTCTGTTAAGCTCTCATGAAGAGCTGAGTCAACATGCTGAACCTTCTAAACTGTTTCTTCCAGGTTACATAAAACCAGAAGAAAACTGAAAGACAGGGTCACACTTCTCAGTTCTCACTGAATGAAGCTGTAACTGATATTAAAAAATAACAAATAAAATAACGTGAATGCAACAGAAACTTCTTTTAAAAATGCTGGTCATCTCCTCAACTAAATTAAGCTCCAGCAAATGGAAGGTATTAGTCCAGCAGGCTCTTATCCCATCCATCTCCTACTCTCCTACACATTATCCAAGCTCTGTGCCAAATGAGATCATTCCACTACAGCCCACACCTGCTGCATATTTGATTGTTTTGACATTAAATGTTCATGCACAGGGGCACACATCACATCATCTCTGTGACCATGGGAATGTGATCTCTGCATTGCCAGCCTGCCAAAACTTCCACAAAAGTCAACAGCAGTTGTGCTCACGAGAAATGTGCCCAGTGTTTCTGGGTTTAAGCAGATTTCATGAATTTCACGGCCCTCAGAAAACATGCTCTGAAATTCTTCTTTACAGCCTTATTTTCCCTTGAAGGGAAGTATCCACGACTTGCACGACTGAGATCATTTGAACATAACCTCATGTTTTTGCTGACATTTGGCTATCCTCACCCCCAGGCAAAACACTACAGAAATGTATATGGAAATTACTCAGCCAGTAAGGAATCTGGAGAGAAATCCCAGCTGTCATATGAGAAATATAGAGGATTACGGGTATCCCAGCCATTTATTAAGTTATACTTCCTTGATATTAAGCAAATCATGAAGACTAAAACTGTCTTGCTGATGTTTTTAAGAGGAGGCAACTGAGATGTATTCAATTTTATGCTTTTTGAATTTATCTGTACACTTATGATAGTCCTACTGCAATGCTGAGCAAAGAAATGCACCTGGGCAGTCACACCACCCAGGAGTACCCACATCACAGCACAGTTTGGGTTATTTTGCCTTTTTTTCCCCCCCCACACTCTCTGTTATTGGACAAAACCAGAGTAACTGAATTTCTGAGACTCAGATTCAATTAAACAGCATCTTAGCAGTTGCAACAAGCACAAACGCAGTTACCAGAATTTGATAAAGGTGCTTCAGCACTAGAATCCTCTCTGTCTTCACTGCCTGTATCCCTGTATCACACCCTGAATCCCACAGTCATTGCTAGTCACACAGCACTTTATTCCACAGCAAACTGAACGCTGCCAGCAAAGTCACATGCTGCTCAAGTACTGAATGCAACTCACTGCACTGCACAGATCTGCAAAATATGTACAGTCACATATTCCATAGCCAGAGCTCTGCCATTCTATGGCCCACTGTAAACCCTGGAAACAATGGCATGATAAAAAAGAAAAGAATAAAAATATCACAGTTTGAAATAGAATTTGTTACAATTTCGGACTGGTGGAGGATTCAATAAAATGGCTTACCACAAGAGAGCATACTTGCATATAGAAACCACTCACCAGTTAGGGAATTCCAGCAGAGAAATTTAATTTTTTTTTTTTTTTTTTGTTAATTAAAAGATGCAGCTAACCTGTGTATCATCACTGAAACCAAGGACTTTATCAAAGTGAAAAGCCCAATTAGCATCAGTCCTCTTTGGATGTATGGGCTAACATATCCCTCATCAGCTCAATGAAAACCCAAGGGTGCCTCTGCTCTCCAGAACTGCAAAACTAATAAACAATTTCATTTAATTTGAAACAGACTACACTGAAATCCAGTTTACCTCAGAGTAACAGCAGATTGCATGCTTTTCTCCAGGGCAAGTGTGGAAAAATAAGTATTAAAATCTAATGCATGAAAAAGTACATTGAAGAGACCTGCATTTGCAAATTGAATAGAGTGGCACATTTATCAAATTTGAACACAGCAGGCTCAAAATCTCTTCTGAAATGCACTGAAATACGTTTCTGTTACAGCCTTCAAAGTATAGAAATACTTCTCAGCTGAATTAATATGGTATCCAAAAAGTAATTTTTGTCCTTGTTATTATTTTACGAGGTTATAATGAAGTGCCAATCTGCTATCCAGTATTTTATTCTGTTTTTTTTCTGTCACTACCAAAAGGACTGTCCAGTGGGGAAAAAAACTACAGACTGGGAAGAGATTTCACTATTTTACAGGGGAGCCTTTTATCTCTGGAAGGAAAATGCCTTTCCAATTGCCATGCTACTTCTCTGGCTGTGCCTCAGTAACAGAGCCATTACTCCACAACAGCGCTCAGTGTTACACCTTAGCTCACCCAGGTGAGCTTTGGGTGCATCCTTAATTGTTGCACAATCCAGATGCACATATTGTTTTTCCTTCAAGAAGAGGAATTTTTAAAAAAGCAAAAAAGCCCATGCTAGAGATGGGATTATCTCACTGTCTGACAGGAAAGCCCCCAGATGTTATAGTAATAAGGCAAGAATAGACAGAAATATGTTTTGGGTGCAGTCTGTTTTGGGTGCAGTCGGCAAGTTTTATTAAATAGGATTTACAAATAAGTGGTGACAATAATGTTTTTCTCTACAGGTTAGACCTAATTCGTATAACTTTTAAAATGGTACTGTAACTAACATTTTGCTGATGCTGCCCAGTAGAAACAGTAACTTTCCAAAACTTAAATATCCAAATATCTAAATACAATTCTCTCTAGATTCTCTTAAATCCTAATACATGAGTTAATGCTTTTAAGTCAGGATCAGGAAAACCAGCCAGGTCACTGGGGCCAAGATGAACTGGACTACTTCCCAGAGAAATGAAAGATTTGTATTTTCCTATTCTTCATTAGAAACAAAAACACCACATAGGCACACAGTCTGCCAAAACAGGCTACAAGACACATACACAACAGCAAGCGAATCATCAGAGAATCAGAGGATGTTTGGGCTGGAAGGGACCTTAAAGCCCACCTCATTCCACACCTGCCCCAGGCAGGGACACCTTCCACTCTCCCGGGCTGCTCCAAGCCCTGTCCAACCTGGCCCTGGACACTTCCAGGGATGGGGCAGCCACAGCTTCTCTGGGCAATCTGTGCCAGAGTCTCACCTTCCTCACAGTCAAGAATCTCTTGTTAATATCCAATCTAAACCTACTCTCTTTCAGTCTGATGCTATTCCTCCTTGTCCATCACTCCATGCCCTTCTCCAGCTCTCTGGGAGCCCCTTGAGCCTTCTCTTCTCCAGGCTAAACAACCCCAGCTCTCTCAGCCTGTCTCACAGAGAGATGCTCCAGGCACTGCAAATCCTTGCCTTGCAGGACCAAACTGGATCTGCCAATCGCAAGATAATAAATCCCATTCCAGGCGACTCCCAAAGCATTTATGTCAATGTTTCCTCAAAGCTTTTGGGTCTCATTAAAACATAAAACCCCAGCCACCACCAAACACAGAAAACAGTTTCACTGAACAGTTCTGACCAGCTCTAATTAAGATATATAAACTCTTACAGTTGCACGCCAGCTTGGTGTTTATATTAATAACTTAAGTATTTAATAGATACCTTCACTTTTAATTACCACAAATGTCAAGAGCTTCCTGTAATATAAGAGCTCCCCAAATGTTTCAATGATTTTTGAGCTTTATCTGAAGTGGTTAACTTTAGGATTTTGTAATGAAACCAACCCTACAACATTTTAAAAATTAACAACCTTCATGCCTACACATTTTCACCCTAAAACATCCAAGGACCTTCACTGAATAATAGTGCCTCTTCTTGCACTTGACATTTATTAGTCATGATTTTAAAGTGAGGAGTATTTAATTACAAATAAAGGATCCCTGACTTTGATAACTCTCAAGGAACTGCTAAGCATGAAATAAAATATGATACTGGAGCCTCCCCTTCAACTTTGCCATGTATATTTCTTTCTTTCCATAATTACAATAAAATAGGCTGATCGTCAAAGTCTAATTTTAGACTTAACAAAGCAGTAAAGGTTGGGGTGATGAAAAAGAAGCTGGAACAATAACAGTAAAAACATAGTCATGGACTGTGACGATCCAAGAAAAATTTTCTGGCCAATTTGATTTGATTGTGTTAAACAATGACAAAGTATAGAAGCAATTAGAAATCACATCCAGTATTAGCAAGTGACTAAATGCTGGTTAATGGCATTTTATGCTTCCTGAAGACTGGCAAACTTCTACCCCATTTTTAAACAAGAATTCAATTTTGTCATCAGGATGATACTTTTCCCTTCCATTTAATTGTGGCCAAATAACTTTCTGAATTTTATTTTGCTACTGGCTTTACTATTACAAAACAGTATTAATATGAAAGATTTTTATGAAAAAAATTGTTCCCATATATTCCAGCATTGACAGTGACACAAGAAATTAATATGAAAGCTCAATGAAAGAAGACTAGCATATGATTTTGGAATAAACATATACACTTATTTTGGATATATATATATAAAAAAATTTTGAAACATATTAATGGAATTGCTAAGGTCAGAAGATATCCATCCCCCAAACTGAAGGCCACTTTAGCAAGCCCAAAGAACCACAAAGCCAAACTGCTCTGCACGTTCTGAAGAGCTGAAAGCCCAGTTGTTGTAGAGTTTTAAAATACACCAACAAAAAAGGGCTTTGAATCCTTAAAAACTCACATCACACACACACACACAGAAGTGCTTTATGTCAGTGTTGAGAATGACAGTTATTTACAATGGCTCAGCTGAACGCTGTGGCAGGGAATCCTTCTTGACATGAAATTAAATACACTCAGCCTTAACATTTCATAAGCATCTTTGTATTCACCAAGGGTGTGTAATGCCATGGCCACGAACGCACCGGAAAATGTGGAGCCAGAACAATACTTAATATAAATGCTCACAGCCAATGTCCTCAGTGCCTCAAGATAATAAACATACACATCTGACTGCTAACACCACAAGCAAATCCAAATTACTATCATGCTTTAAATCAGTTCCCCCGATCTTCGTGTGGCTGTGAAAATAAAGAGATGTGAGAATTTTCAGGAGGCACAAACAAGAGTCAGCGGCTTAATAAACTTTCTGCACTTTAACCTTCTCCTTCAGGTGCTGCAATACTCATGAAGAACTTCTCCTAGCTTACCCCCTCAGGTTTTCAGACAATTATTTACCAGGAAAAATTAATTCACAGGAGATCCTGCAACAGCTTTTCCACTTGGGTGTTACTGAACACAAACAGTGAGCATCTGTCTGTACTACCTTCTGTGATTAAAAGTCAAACCTTATAGATTTTTTGTGAGTACCAAGAAAGTCATGTGTCAAGTTGTCTAACAGAAACCCAGGTTCAGCCAGGATTCCCATGGTAAAGCTTTAATAGCAAGTGCCCATACAAGGCAAATCTTGTTTTACTGACAATCACATGAGATGTGGGAATGTCTGAAGGCTGGGTCATTCCCTGTTTCACTCTGACTCTTTCAAATATTAAATTCAGACAAAAGTTTCTGGCAAAAGAAACAGCAAGCTCATATTTATTGCTAAGTTTTAGTTTTCAAGATCAAATTCCTTAATGATCTAAAAAAACCAAATTAAATTGTCCTTTCACAGAAATACTATCATCACATGTAAAGTAATCCAGGCAAGTTCACTCATCACACAGCAAGGAAAATAGGAACAAAAAAAGCAGGGCTACAGCTGGACTGTTCTTCTATTGAAGCTTTGTGCAGTGCACGATCCTTCAAACCCTGACACAGATGCAGCAATTACAGTTCAAGTTTAACATAGCTCCTTTTACTCTGCTCTCACCTTTAGGCAAATTCCTATTTCAGCAAGGGATAGGTTCATCTTTTATCCCTCCCTTCCCCACCATGCTCAGAGATAAGAGGATTTATCAGAGGTAGGAGAGGCAGTACATTTCATGTTTGCTTAGGGCAAGCTCTCCACCTTTCTCTATTCTCACCTTAGTCTTGCTCTAAATTGTGCATTCATCCACTGAAGGGCTGTGTTAATCCTGTCCTGTGACCCATTACTTTGGATAAAAATGGAAAAAGCTAAAGATGGGAGAGGGTTTCCCTGGCACAGACCAATTTCAATATTCAGAGTAAAACCTCAAAAGGATGAAGGAGTAACAGGCACGTATTCACCCTAAAAAATGGCTGGACACAACTGTAACACTACAGCAAAGCTGCTTTTCCATTTCTCTGCTCAGATAATCATGATAAATATCAGCAGTTTTTAAAAGGTAGGGTCAGTTGCCTGTAATTATGTACAAGTGCTGGACATTCACTGCAAGATCACAGCACACCTTTTATAAAGTGGGGTTGGTTGCTGCACACACTTAACTCACCTGTGCTCTAAGCACTGCTGGAACAAGGAACAGAATCAATTTTCTGGCAAAAATCTAATTCTGAGATTGAGTTTCTCTGAATATTGCAGACTATCACATTTTCTAAGTCTCCTCCTCTTCAGCCTTCCCCCTGATGCTGACAGAATTTGGATTAAGGGTTCTGGAAATCTTTTGCCAAATGTTTACCTGGGCTTTTTTTTTTTTTTTTTTACTTTTTTAACACAGAGAACAGTAAGCATGCTTTTAGTAGGCTCCTTTAATGCTAGTATAGACCTGTTTATTTTCCATTTCATTCTAGCAATATTTGCTCAATTTAACCGAGTTACAGTACTGTGCTCAAAATAAGACTAGCATCACCAGGTGCCATGCTTGTTCAACCAGAGTCAAAAAACTTTGTACCACTTGTAGAAGAGAAGATTTTCAACATTTTCCATCCCAAACAATATCAACTTCCACTTGAAGTATGTACTGAGATAGACTGCCTAGAGAACAGCAGAAAGAGCAGCACATTCCCAGCAGCACCGTGGCACCTTCTCACCTCTGAGTGCCACCAGCTTAAAACTTGAAAATAACCAAAGGGGAAGCAAAGGTGCCACATCCCAAAAATGAGAGAGGATTTTGTTTCTCCTTCAGAAGAATAAAATGGGAGTAACTGCTGGATGGGGATGGCAAGGAGATACAAGCATGTGGAGCAGGGCTGCTTTTCACAGGTAACTGAGAAATTGCTCCAGGGAATTTGTGGAGAAGTGTTTTCATCCAGAGGCAGCTTTGCATCTCTGACACTTGCTTAGAGAATTTGCCAGTGGTGAGCAAAGGGAAATGAGCCAAGAACTGATTTACCCTTGACTAGAACAGGAGATCCCACTCAACCAGCAGCAAGGCCCAGTTTATCTATAAAAGGCTTGTCAATTATTTTTGACCAGGTCAGCCTAATTCTGTAAATTGGATCATTTAACTACTGTCTTGTTCTTGTTTCTGACTTCAAACATCAGTCCAGTTTCTCTGCATTGCCACTGCTTTGCACAAACACTAGGCAAGTTTTAAATATTACACATTATGACCACATCTTCAGTGCCATTCTGAATCCTTAATTACTAAAAAATATAAATAATCTATTGAAAATAGTATTGTATGTCTAGCAAATTAAATATTTAACAATTATTTAAATTCAATACTTTTAAGTCCTGGAAACACTGAAATTAGTCAAGTAAAAAAATTATTTTAAACTCATGTGCTTGAAATGCACATTTTCTGCACTTCATTTCATTTTATAGTCTCTAAGAACTATTACAATTTTTAATAAACTTGTATCTGGGATTTGAAGCCAAACACTGATGCTCAAAAGGCACAAATTATTAACTAAGAGACACCCAAAGTGGTAATAAAACATATTCCCCAGTGGTATATTGCAAATGGGCTGCAAAAATTACATTTTATTAATCCAGCTGCAATTAAACAATAACAGCTGTACAACTTGTATTGCAATGCCCCGCTTTCAGGGAGATGACAAATATTGTTCATTATTCATTATATATTGCTGATTGGCAAACATTTTTCTTAGTCCAGTAGTGATGTCTCTTGGGTATGACTGCTTCTCTTTATGATTGCAAACTGAGCTCTCCTGGTGTCTTGGGGTTTGCAAATGCTGTGAGTCTGTCTTTCCTCTAAGATGTTCCACATTTCAAAGAGAATGATAAATTTCTGCTGAAGCCAACAAAACTAAGCAACACATACATATAGACAAGTATCTGGCTAACAAGTTTTTAAAGTGTTACTGACAGCTACTTACTTTTCTACAATTAATAATCACTATCACAGCCTCCATCTCTTTCTTGAGACAATACACTCAATGTTTGGCAGGTATGAAAATGAGAAGCAAAGACAAATACTAGCTAAAATCTGGCTGAGAAATGTACACAACCACCCATTAATTTTTACAATGAAAAACAGCAGCTAACAAAATCTTCCCTCTTTGGAATGAATATTACATGCAGTAGATAAAATATGGGCATCATTCTGCTTCCATATTTTTTGCCATGCTCTAAATACTGCTCTGTAAACATTAGGGCAGCTAGTAAAACATCACAGTAAGATAAAACAGGCATAATTTCTGGAAACAAGACACAAAACCACGGTATAATGAGTATGGTATATAACAATGGAATATTGGCATTCTGCTGTGTACATCTGACAATCTTAACTTTTCAGCTTCATCAGGATCCTGATGGCTCTAGCTCCAGCAAATCTGCTTTGGAATTCTCCATTAAAATTTAATTTTAATGGAAATGTCTGCAGCCCACAACGTTTTTAATTAACTTTTACTCAATTTCTGTCTTTTTTTTTTTTTTTACCATACAGTAAAGATAGCTCTGACTTCTACCAGAGACAAAGATCATACTGAACTCTTCAGCCTTGGTTTTGTCTCTGACTAGACAGCAACTGTTAGCTCGTTAACCTTCTGCAAAGCCAGTGATCTTAAGAGCACAAAACCAACAAAAACCACCTTTTATTTCACATCCTGATAAACCAAAAATAAAGTAGTTGGGTATGTCTGACAACAACAACAGTACTATCCATTGTGAAGGAAATTAACTCTACCCCAGTCAAAGCCAGCACAGATCCAAAGCTTGGTTTCTCCTTGTGTGTACTTTAGGGAATTATTTACACATATACAAGTCATCAGGACTGATGCTCATCCCTCGATGAGGCCAGCACAGCCAAAAGGGCATCCTCCACTTCTGGGTACCAGGGATCCATTCTGACCAGTCCCTACCAAGGCTGGGTGCACAGAAACAAGCAGCTGGAAAATCCATTTCTCATTAATTGCTGCCCTTCTCCTGTCCCTTCATCCAAAGGAAAAAAAAAAAAAAACATGGTTTTGGTGAGAAAGTAAGCAAAGGTTTGCAAAATAAATGCATGTCTACCAACAAGATGTTTTCTGTTTAAAAAGATGGCTTTACCAGACTAGTAGCAAAACAAAGATACTCTGGAATTTAGGCAAGGTTTCTTCACAAGTAAATTTTTCCTCATTCCTTTACATCTTCCTAGATCAGGCAAACAAAGGCAGGGTTCTAATTTCTCCCCTGCTATTCACTGCATTTTTCTTTGCTTTCACTAACAGAGTGTCTCAAATGCATTGACAACAATATCAACTTCCTGACTTACCTACATCTCTTACCTATCATCTCTGATGTTCAGTGGGTAAGTGACAGAACATGAAAATCTATTTTTAAAAGCACATGGAAAGCTAGTAATGGCAAGCTGTCTTCTCCTTGTTACAGGGTTATTGTCAGAGTAGGAATTACCATTCCATCTGGAACAAAAAGGCTGCTATAAGAGTATTGTTTACTTATAAAATATTAGTAATCCTTATTTCTTGTCACATCATATTTTCTAGGTAAAACTTTCAGACTGACAGTTCAAAATCACTACTACAGAGAATGACTTCAGAGTGTTCCTTCCACAACAGTAGAAATAATCCTTGACTTGTAGACACAAGAACTGGGTTATGAATATACTTTCATCCCAAAAAATCCAAATCTCACACTTAATGTGAAGATCTGTAGAAGTTTTGATGTAGACCTGAGCCAGGACCTTTTCTCCTGATGAAACATCTTTCCTTCTCCTTGCTGAAATTCTACTAAATCCATCAAAAAGCTCTTTGGATATGTGACAGTCTCCACTAAGCTTGCAGCTGTCTTCAAACCTCACGCACACTGTGGCATTTTTAAGATCAGAAATGCACATTTTGAAGGTTTCCTGTTGACCCAAGGCAGCTTCACAGAGTGGTACATCTGAGGATGGGGAGGAGGGCAGCAACAGGCTGCCCGTTTGCAAAGCCCCTGAAGGAAAGAGCAGGACACCTCACAGACCTGCCTGAGAGAAAGGAAGGAGCAAGGGGAAAAAAAAAAAAAAAAAACAAAAATCAGGGCACAACATTGATTTTTTACTCTTCTCAGGGAATTCATTAATTCACTGACATAAAAGCAGTCATCTAAGAATGTCAGAGGAATGCATTGTACCAACTTTACTAACCAGCTGAGTCCCTCAAAACTGCATTTACTACGGGCTGCATGAGCTTCACTTCTTCATAACCTTACTTCTAATATGGTCTAATATGATCAAATAGTTTCATCAATAGAAGAGTGGTAGCTGGTGTGGTTTGATTTTTTTTTTTAATATTTTTTTTAAATAAAGAAATATCTCAGTAGTCATGAGTTGACACTCACAGGCCACAACACTAAACTGACCCAGTCAAAGGCATTTTTTTTTTTAATTCTGTAATTGTGTATTCAACCCTAAACCAATTCAGTATGGAGTACAAGAAGACATCATAACCTTATTACATAAAATCTATATAAAAAACATTGTGCATTCTGAACTTGAAATCATTTGGGGAGAACGAACAGAACCCCACTTTGTGCACACTGTTGGCGGGTGGTAGAGGAGAAAATCAGTTTATCTCTTCTTATTGTTTATTTTCCAGTAGAGAAAAAGTCTTTTAAAAATGGGAACCATCTTAGCTTTCAGAAGGGGTTTACAGCTTGTGCAAACCCTGAGTCCTCAGTCCCACCCTGGAGCAGAAAGCCCATTCACACTGCCTGGCAGGCTCCCATGGCAAGTCCAGTGCTCTGCCTGTTTCTCTAGACCAGGCTAAAATGCACAGACTGCCCCCAATTACACGACCCTTACAAAAATTTCCACTACACAGAACTTTTATTTTCCCCACAAAGTTTACCATTATCTTGCTTGCTGCCCAGTGAAATATTTTTAAAGGACCTCAAGCATTACAGACACTTTCCATTAAGAGAAACTCAGGGAAACTTTCCATTCAGATAAGCTCAGGAAAAAAATTAAAATACAACCAAATATGTAGGGCCTAAATGTAAGAACACCCAGCAGGCTTTGACACATTAGAGCAGTGTGGGTTCCCGAATTCAGCTCTCAAAGAACCCAAATGCAACAATAATGATCTTGGCACAGGGCATTTCCTGCAGATTAATGACCAGCAGGGAGGAGTTGATAGCCCACAGCGTAGCCAAGGGCCATTAACCCCAGCCAGTCATTAATCCCCAGGAAATGCCCTGTGCCAAGATCATTTTCCTATTTCAAAACGAAAAGCAGCAGAGACCATAGAGGTTGTTTTGTTTTGTTTTAATGAATGATGCTATTCAGCTGTTATCTCCAGGGTGTAACACCTCTGCAAGTTAACTTGCCATGGCTTAACTATGAGGATGAAAGTGCACAGGATGGGCAGAGCACAGGACCCAAGCAGAAAACACTGGTTGTACACCAGGCTGACAGCAATTAGGGGATAGCTGCAGTCCTGTTCCTTGCTCAGAAACATGAAGTGCTGAATCACTGTGTCATGAGCGAAGATGTTGTTCTGAGCTGCATTTAATCATTCCCAACTGTGCTGCTGAGCACATTCTCCGTAATAAGACACATTTTGCCTCGTCCTCGCACAAAACGAGGATGTTGCTCTAGAGCAGGCAGTGCCATGGACCGTGTAACACTTCACTGAAGAAAAAGGGCAGCTGTAATCAGTACCATTCCTGTCACATACACCTCCTGCTAACTCATACATCCCAAAATCACATCCCAAAAAACCCCCCTACCACGAAAACACAGGATAATGTCTGATTTGCATGTAGAATTTCATAGGAGGTCTCAGTTTATAGCATGTAACTATGGATTAGCATAGACACACAGTAAAAGAGAACAGTAAATCCATGTTTACAAGCTGACCTGTCATCATAAACTTCAGTCTTCCATTAACAGGCAATCTGAGTGCTTTGCTATGGTGTTTTTTTCAAAATGGGTTGCAAAACAGATGGCTGGGGGGGGGTTCCCAGTGCAGCTCATGAGTGAAGCCAACCCTGCAGGTACAGCTGAGATCCCATAAAATAACCCTCGCGTACCTTGGGCTCCTGATGGATTTTACACAGTATCCTACAAGATTACCATTTTGAAGGTAAGAAATTTGCACAAAGGGAGGGTTTTTTCCAAGGGCATCAGGGAAATAGTAATCTTTGAGACATTGAACCTCATCAATGTGCTGAAATCCATACAGCCTGTCACCAAACTGTCTGGGAAGGCAGTGTGCAGAAGCACCAAATTCCCTGAAGTACATGCTTTTAGGAACATTTTTGTATATTGACAGTATAGGGATGCAGAGAAAGGAAGTCTTATCTATAAATTTAGCATATCACTGGGTTATCATGACTGCACGTCGCTGTGCCTAATTTTGTTGGTCTATAATCATGCAATTAAAGCTCCTCACTAACAGCATTATCACTGCTTTAAATACCAATATATCACCAGACTTCAGGTTAGGAGACTTTGTTCTATAAATACCATCCTAGTGTTTTACAAATTAAATGATGTCTTGCGTGAAAAAGACACAGCAGAACAAAAGCCTTAAAAATTATTCTAAGCAAGTAATATCCAAGAAATTTTAGTATTGCCTTACTTGTGAATTGCGTCCTCTCTGAATAAACACAGTCTGTAGCAGACACTGATCCCTGCTCTCTGGTGACCAGTGACAGGACTTGAGGGAATGGCATGGAGCTGAGTCAGGGAAGGTTTAGGTTAGATATTACAAAAAGGTTTTTCACCCAGAGGGTGGTTGGGCACTGAACAGGCTCCCAGGCAAGTGGTCACAGCCCCAAGCCTGACAGAGTTCATGGGGTGTTTGGCAAATCCTCTCAGGGCCCAGGGTGTGATTCCTGGGGTGTCTGTGCAGGGCCAGGAGTTGGACTCTGTGATCCTTGAGGGTCCCTTCCAACTCAGCATATTCTATGATTCTATACATAACTCAAATAGTCCTAAATAAATAAACAGTTCTCTTTTCTCAGAAGTTCATCTTCCTTCTCTTCTACTCTGGTAGTTACAAATTCACCTTCTAACACCTGTGAAAGACACTATTGCTCAGATTTTTAAGCTGAGTTTACAGCACAGAGTATCACCCCAGCACAGTCCCTTCCTCATCCTCTGTAAAGTGTCATTTTCAAAGACAAGGCCACATGAAAATAGATTTTCCTGTACTAGGGAAGAATTTAGACATGTTTTATTTAGCAGAAAACAACTGTGTGTGGTTACCTGCTCTTACAGTCCCTGATCCTACAGAAGCTAACAAGAATCCTGCCCCATCCAAGGAAAGGAGCACATCCAGTACTTTGGAATATTGGGCTCTCATCAAATCCATAAGTGAGCAGAGGGGAATGATCCCAGCACTCTTCTAACAAGTGTTTGTGGTCCTCTGGTTATACATAATTTACCGGAAATAAAAATAATTCATGAAGTTATTCAGGAGGGACTGGGTAAAACCAGCAGTGCTTTTCAGGAATTTGTTGCCCAGCTGCTACAAAGATCAGCTCTTCTAACCTGTTGATTAGTTTGATCCATTTATTCCCACAATGAAAAGCAGAGCTGAAGGGTTTTCTGCTTTAAGTGAGCAGCACATCAAAACCCACAGTGCATTAACAGACACCAGATTATCCACTCTGCTTGTCCACAGAGTGCAGCAGTGCTCCATAAACCAATACAAATAATGCACATCACTAATTCAGCTCCTTGTCCACAGATGTACCCATGCATCACAGCAAACCAGACACGTGCTCCAGAAAATGCAGCTTTGAGCCTCTTGCCCCACTCTCCTGCAGATATATCAAGCTGGGAAAACATAAAGGGAAAGGTGAAAAAGTAGATTTGGATAAATGAAAGAGACCAATCTCTTCAATGGAGAGGGAAATGTGTTTATTTATGTAGATACTAATCTAGCAAAACTTAACTGAATTTTGGAAAAATCACTAACCAAAACTATGTTATATGTTAGTACACAGTATCCAGATAGAAAAGGCAACCCTAAGACGAACTGTATTGTTTTTATTAAATTTGAAATTTAAACCTTAATATTAAATTGAAGATATTAACTGAACACAGTAGATATTAGTACAGTCACAATAGTGATAGGCTTCACAACAGCCTATCACTATTCAGCATGGGCTTTCTGCCCTAACTTTTTGTAATCAATACTCTCATGTCTCAATAGAAATAGCTCTTTTTAAAATACTATGGTCCCAAGTAAGAAACCAGTTACTGTCTCAATATGTAATCAGATCCCTCCCCTTGGTGTGCCCAAGCAACACCTGAATTCTGTCAGTCCCACGTCTTGGATTTTCTGCTCAAAATTAGAGAACACATCAATAATCTCAACAGCTGACAGAACAGTGGACAGAGCAAAGCTTAAATATTTATTCTTTCAGCAGAATCTTTGAATGCTAGCGCAAAAATCTTTTTCAACAGGAAAACAATTCCTTCTTTGCTAACTGTGTGATCTTCAATTGCTGACAATGTTTATTTGTGCATTCTAGAAGACATATAAGTTTTTAAAAAAAAAATTTTTTAAATTTGTTCAAGTTAGAAGCACAAGTTCCAGATGAAAGTTAAGAACAACATAAACATACATACACACACACATATATATATACACACATATACACATATACATACATAGTCATATTCCCTTGAAATCATTCTTAAAGCTCCTCTGATAGTAGATAAAATAAATGAGAACAGTTCTGGAAGAGCTCAAGATGTGCTCTGACCTCTCTACTGAGCAGCCTCCCCAGTCATTCTCACATTCAGGAAGGAAGGTTACATGTTGGCTAGCTGGCAGGTATGCAAAAGCCTGCAGGTGTTTGGGGGACAGGTTTTCCATCCACACATCAGATTCTTTTGTCCTTTAGCTTGAAGCTGAGAGACAACAAGAGAGGGGTTTTTTCCCTGGGGTGAAAAGAAAATCACTTACACAGAAAACAGAAAGTCATTTATATAGAAAATAGAAGAAACCCTTTTTTCTCATATATAGCTGAGGAGGCTTTTAAGAATTCCATGAGCTTTTCAAGAAAAGATGTTTTCTTAAATATTACCTGTTCTCAACTATTGGTAATTCAGTTCTAAGCCTGAATGGGACTAACCAGGTCAACAACGATCACTGCAATTTACAGAAAAGTGAAGAGATTGTTCTCAAAACTAACAAGGAAGACACACACACGCACACAAAATTCAACCCTCTACACAACTCCTACAAAGGTACATTGTACTGCCTGCAGCTTTTACTTTGAAGGTCAAATATTCTCCAAGTCATCAAAAGAAATTGCTCTTCAAAAGGTGAGAATAACAGTCCCTGTGTACAGAAATGTTCTGCCCAGCTATTTTGTGCAGAGAGGCCCAATGATAGCCTTTTCCATCCCTAGCTGGGAACTGCAGGCCAAATGTCATGCTAAGATAATAACAGGCTGATTTTAAAATATCAAGAAGCAGCTTGAAAGTGAAAAACAACTTCCAGAGGATGAAGAAATGGCAGCATTTCCATACAACTGCAGACCGAGATGATTCAGGGGAGAGAACAAATTATTTGCACCATCTTTGTTCCTCTAATTTATCAATCTGTAATTACTGTCATTGTCATAATAATTTGTATTAGTTCTAATTTGTCCCATTAAGGAAGAGGCAGATGCTAAAATGCAAATTACATAATTACAAGTAGGAGTGTTACTGATGTGTACGCTCCAGTCAGTCGTGGTCCTCAGAGTGGACAGCTTCTCTTCACCTCTGTGGAGGCAGAATTCCACATCCTTCTAATGTATTTTCCCCATAAACAAACACCAATCAACATGCAAAAAAGCTCCCAACTACTGAAATTGCTCCATTGTGTCAATGTTAATAAGGCTGACTCTTAGTATACTACTTTCTTGAGCGGATAAGAAAAGTTGAATTCAACAGAAAAAAATAATAATTAAATAATTAGGACTAAATTGACCCATGAATTTCCACCAACTTTCCACAGTTTTCCCAGAGCAATTTTTGTCTCTGACTGTAAGAACTCAAAGTCTTCACACCACCCTTGAGGTGCTGGCTCTCAGGAATGGCTGACACAGGCATTCCAACACCCAGGTCCAGGTTTTGGGTGGGAACACAATAAAAAGCTTCCAAGCCTACTCATCAGCATTTCTCTTCCATGCCAACACTGTCACCATCCATTCACATCTCTTCATTAACATTCTCATTTGGCATTACTGATACAGGTTAATTTTGCAAGGATGAATGAATGCCTGAGCTCTCCTTGATCTTGCATCACTGCTGACCTCCAGAAGATCCTGCTCATCTTTTCACTTTCACCCCTGCTGTGAAAAGCAGAAAAGCTCAAAGGCTGTTTTGCCTCTCAATCTCACCCTGATTACTGAGCACACAGGAGAATTCTGGGGCTGCACACTCTTGTTTACAGCTTACAGTTCTCTGAAAGCATCAGGAATGTTCTTTCCCTTTCTCCACCCACAATTAAGAGGGAGTCAGTGCTATATCCCTCACTCATCCCCTATTTCCACAGTGAAATGACTCATTTGAGAGCAGAATTTTTCTCCAAACCAGATCAAGCAGAAGAGGAATGCTGTTCTTGTAGTGCTGCTGTTAGAAACAGATTGAAATAGGACTGGAGGACTTTCTGGTCACAGCACCACAGTATGGTGTGATTTCCATCATTTTTGGCTGATCTTTTTAAATACCTTGTTTCAAATATCACTTCCACATCTACCCTCAGTTAAGTTCATAAATAACTCCATCCTACCAAATGGAAATGTCGATTTTTGGAAGTTCAGCAGCTCAGAGGGATTTTTAACTCATTGGTTTGTTGGATTGGCTTTAGTTTCAGGCATTTTTGTAATCCTTTGAAAATACATGGATAATTCCATTCCTTAACAGCTCTTTTTCTCAGTGTAGGGGCAAAGGTCATCACATATTTTGTCCTGAAATATTTTCGTTATGTGTCCTTTTTATGCCATAAGTAAAGCAGTTAAAGAGCCCCGCTGATTTTATTTACTTCCTTATTTATTCTGCAGCAGCCAGACACATGCCTGTTTGCACTGTTCCTGAGATCTGTTCCTGCTAAAAGGTAATCTAATTGAGCCAGAGCCTTCAACACATCAAACAGATGGCTATAAATAATGCAGAGATGCTGAACTTAGTGCAGCCATCACAAAAAACATTCACACCAGTCAGTCCAACTTGTTAGAACATCTTTAGTCCGAGTCACGCTATACACATCTTTACAGCCAACTCAGGAAATTCGAGATTCATTTGTCAATGTAGCAAATTCTTCTTTGTCCATCTGTAAAACAAATTCTCTGTGCACTTGTACAGCCTCTAAAGTTCTGTTTCTACTTACACTGCTTTGAGAAACTCGTGCTGAATACATAAACTGGGAAAAACTGGGCACTCAGAAAAGAAAACAAAAAAAAGGAAAAGAAAAAAAACCCACAAAACACAAACCAGCTGAACCTGTGCACTTTTCACACTACAGATTATGACATGAATGTTCAAATAATGAGACTTTTTTCTTCATTAAGACAGAGATCACAGCAGTGTATGATACAGAAAGGATTTTGTTTGCTTCAGTGCTAACTTCTCAGACTGCTGTCTGTCAGCTCCTCAGTGTGGATTCTTGCCTACAAGTTCTGGTTTTAGAGGGGAAAATAAAAATCTGAAGAAAAAGAATAAAAATTGGGACTTCTATTTTTCAGCTTTAGCTAATAAGAAAGCCTGCAGGTTTATATTCCCCATTCCTTTACCACTTTCTTCTCCTATTTATGTGTGTGTGTGTGTGTGTCTCTAGCACACCTTTTAAGAGTGGCAAACAGCCCTACAAAATTTAGCTAGCATGTCAGAGTTACTTCTGATTTTATCTTTAAACAGATTTCAATAGCAATCTTTTCATTTGAATAAAAGCTTGCTTAGCTCTTTTGCAGAGAAAAAGCCTAAAGAAACACGCATCCCTCTCCTCTTACAAAGACTTTATAAACATATAAAGATAGTTTGTCTTTAAAAAAGAAACACTTTAGGAGCCATTTAAAACCACTTCACCACTTTTTAAAATGTATGTTTTCATAATCTGCTGCTTGTATAGAAAGCTAACACGTAAAAGAAAGTGGAAATTCATGTCATCAACATAAAGTCTTTCAGGTTTCCACCAGCTACAGAACAAAAACAGCCTTAAGTCATCAACCACCATTTACCCCCAGCTTTATTTTGAAGGAAGTTTGGGATTCATACTTTCAGTCAACTCAAGCAGTAATCATCTCAAAGAAAAACTACAAATACATTAAGCAGGCTCCATCTCTAACCTCTCCCTTCCAGCAGAAGCAGCCAGAAGTAAACCTCAGGGAGCAGGGTATTAGTCTACCTCTCAGCTTCAAGCAAGCCCAAAAAAGAAAAAGGGATTTAAGGGAGCTGGGAAAGCTGACAAAAAATATTAGCAGGAATGGCAACACTAGGAAAAATAACACAGGAGATAGAGACAGCTGATGCAAGCCACTCTTCCTTTTATAAAGTAAAAGAAGCTTCTCATTAGCTTCTGAATTCAGGTATCAGATAAATACAAATAAATTTATTTCAAAGATTTTTTTGTCTTTCTATTCCTGTAATTACATAGTAGTTTTACAAACCATATATTGCCCTACATGACTTTTCTTCTCTCTCAGAAACAAATTTGTCACTCTCCTCTTATTTATTTATTTATTTTAAATTACCAAGTTTGTTGTTATTTGGGAACAGTACTGACATTATTTTACCATTTGGGAAACAACCCATAGAAATAATTAGCCCATATCACTTTCAAGTGACATAGAACACAGCTCCAAGTGCAGCCAAATCCTCACACCAAGGGAAGCAGTGCCAGGCTTGTTTCTGCACCCACTATAAAGCATCCCAAACTGCCACTCCAAGCAAGGTAAGCAGAAAAATTTGGCTTCTGTCAACTAATATGGATTTACGTTTATTTATACATATATGTATCACATATGTACTGTATTTTTAAAGGAATGCAAGGCAAGATGGAGTGAGGAACATGAAATCGATTTAAAAAAAAGAGAAAAACTGAATAACTGATGACTGTCTGTACAGTGCCCACTTGCTTTGATAGTAGTACCAGTAGAGGTAATCTGCATGTTAATTAAGCCATGACTGAAGTGAAACCCATTAATTTTGCAAGAGATCTGCCTGCCATTGATGGCTTCCCCAGTAACTGCTCTGTACTTGTTTTCCCCTGCCATAAACTCTGCTCCAACACTGCTCTAAGTTACATTGCAGCTAAACAAAAATCTGCTTAAGGGGAAGAATGGCAAGTGCTTGGCTTTCAAGGAGAAAGAAAAGCCTTGCAAGAAAGCTTTCTAGATCATTCTAGAAGAAAGCTTCTAAAGGGGAAAATGAAGGCACAAAAAGAAGAAATAACTGTAGATAATTCTAAACAAAACATTCACACAGCAAACACCTACAAAACATTTTTTCAACTGCTTCTAATGGGTTTTATTTAGTTTTGCTTATTCTTTTCACATATTAAAATACATTTTCTGTATTATGCGTTTTATTTCTTACAGTGATGTATGAGTCTTCTCTAACCTTTTTCTTGAGATGTAACTAAAGTGCATCTCAAGTGGTTCTGTCACGGTTTTCACACATTATCAAGTTCTGATAGTCATATGAATTCTGCTAATATTTAGCCAGGAATACACAACATAAAATTATTTCAGTATGAATCACGCCTTAGCACTCCACATAAACATCCCTGATGTTTCACATTTGCATCCTCTACTTATGGCTCTTAAGCTGCCAAGCATATGGTTTTAGACAAGATTAGAGACAGATTTAGAGAGATACAGGGTACATCTATCTACACCACCTTACACCAGTATTACTTAATACCAGATATATTTAAGGAAAAAAAAAATCCCAAGTTTTAGCTAGAAAATAATATGCCTTCACTGGAGTACCTAGAGAGGCTCACATCTCTCACCACCAACCCCTCTGAGGTTCCTCACGCATCTGGTGACACACAAACCACAATTTATCAGTGTGTGAGAAAAATGGGAGTCTGGAATGGCCCTCCAGGACCTGTACATGGCCAAGCACAGCCTGGCAGCCCCATGCACCACCCTGTGAATGGGCAGGGAGCTGTGCTGGGGACTTGCACACCTCCCAAAAGCTTGCCAGGTGTAGCACAGAGCTCTGTAGGACACAAGACTTACCACCAAGAGTGGTGACTAGGTCCAAAGTTTGGGAATTCCCAGCCTACAGCAGGCTCTCTAACTGCATGTCCTCCCTGCAAAACACAGAGATACATAGGATGGGACACTGAATAAAGGAGGCTTCGGATAAACCTTTGCAGACATCACACCTGCAGAGTGACCGATACCACCATGCAATGCACTTTCTAAATATTGCAGAGGATACTGAGTCCATTAAAATACAAACCAAGACTCAGTTCTATGTGGCAAGTGGGAACAGTCTCTCCTGCTGCCCCCTGAAAGTGCAGCTACAGCTTTTCCCAGCGGGGTCACACATCTGCCTGCCAGATGCTGAGCAATGCTCTGACACTGCTTCTCCTCACCCTCTGCCTGGAGGAAGGTCCCCTCAACACAGCAGCAAGGGTTTTGTTTTAAATTTGGGTGAATCCTCAGACAGTGGCTCCTGTCAGTGACCAACTGGTTTTCTCTCCAGAGATTTTGTGTCTGGGCAGCCAAATCAAACCTGGCAGCGTGTCAGGTGTTTCCTTCCCCATGTACAAATAGCACCCAAGTTAATCATTATCTGCCCTAGCAAAAAGTTACAGATTCAGCAGCACCAGCAGGAAGAAAAGCAGGGTATTTACACCCTACTACATAAAAAGAGGATCCTAAACCTTTAGAAATAACATGTGGGGTTCAAGGAAGCCATAATGTTAATCCTACCAACAGTTTTAACCTATTTAGACTTGAAAAGCACTGTACTGGTCCCAGTCCTGCTGACCCCAGTGGCTCCATTTCCTTTCAGTGCTGGTCCTGTCCCCCACTGCCCAACCAAGCACATCTGAATTTCAAAACTGCGGGCAAGAAGCAGAGAAAAGCCAAGCAGCCACTGAAGCACTCCCAAACTGGAAACCCAACACTGTGTTGTTGAAATTTCCAACAAATCAGCACCAATTCAAGAGCTTTAATACATGCAGAAAACATGGCAGTACTGTAACACAGAACTTTGATCAGTTGTTTCAATGACCACATAGAAAATGATCACCATTAAATCAGCAGGCATCACCCAAAGTTCTCATCATCCTGAGAGCAGGAGGCAGCAGGTAACACAGCCTGGGTGATAGGATTCAGCTCAGTTATTTTTTATTCCCTTTGAGGCTTCTTAACAGTAGTTCAACAGAGTTTAAGAGAGAAGGGACACAATTTCCAGAACACCACACTTTGAATCTGTCCCAGAATGAATTATTGGATGGAAGTTTACAAAATGAAAAACACCGAGCCAGCCTCATGGATCCATAATTGAATGCCCCACAATGGCACAAGTTGGGCAAGTCAGCCATAAATTTTTACACCTTAAGCTTTCAAGTGGCAGAATAGAGACTTGGGAGATATTTCTGGTTCCATCTATCCATCAGGCAGCTACAAGTTGTATTAGTCTAACACACCAGGAAGTTTCAGCCCAATGAGACAGTAAATGGATGCTACTCTAAAGCAGCACTAGAATCAACATTGTCCCTTGTGTGGTACCCAACACTTCCCTTGCTAAATCCTGAGCTCTCAGCATTCCCTCACCACCAACCACAATAAACATCCAGTGCTGCCAGAGCACACAGAGCAGCACTCCTGGTGTGCAAATAAAACATTTCATCAACTAACAACTGGAGATTTATGAAAATCAGTGTCAGAGTGTCACTCCAAAATGTCTTTTTCATTGTCCCTTTCCCTACTCCTGTATCCTTGGATACAGGAGTCAATTATTCACAGGGTTTTTTTCATTCCCAGTGCCCAGCCTTTCAGCAGAGGCACACTGTACCCTACAGCACTCTCTTCTCTGCAAGTCAGGAGTTTTCCTTTGTCATGGGTCATCTGCCACTACCAAGCAGAAAGCATTACTTTGTTCTAATGATATTAATGTCCAGGGCAGCTGCATTTCAATACTGGTTTTCCCAACAACCCTACATAATGCTGCCCTATTAATAACACACTCATAAGGCCAAATGCATCTCCTTTAGGCTAACAGTTACAATGATTACTACTATCTACAGATCCATAGACCCATTACATTTTATTTAACCACAAGGGTTATTATACAGGCAGCTCTGGAGAACAATAATTTCCTTCAGCTAATTATTAAAAAATAAGCCAAACAAACCACAAACAAAAAAAATATATCCCCCAAAACAAAACAAACAAAAAAAACACCAAAACCACTTTGGCCTTCTTGTATGCAGTTTTTGTTTTATAAATGTGAATCACAGAATCATTAAGGTTGGAAGGGACCTCTGGACACCATCCAATCCAACCTCCCCCACCAAGGCTCTGGCAGGGGGTTTCTATATTCACACCTACAAACCAAGGAGCATAAGCATGCAGACATAAAGTCTGATATTGAGTTATTTGATAATAGAAAATTAAAATTAGAAAATAATCCAACCAGTCACTGGTGGCTTTTGCCACCCTGCAATGATTTTATTTATGCCCATGATATTATTACTAAATCTAAATTAAACACACGACTTCCTAATGACCTGGGGTATGAAGAGTTTTGATTGTCTCCTGCACCACCCCCCTGGACTGATCACACTTGGCACAAGCACAAGCACCTACAGCATCCCTTTATCTGCTTTGAAATTCTCCAGTCACCCAAAAATGCATGGCTCACCTGTGCCCCTGTCCAGAAGATGCTTAATGCCACGTTCTCTAAAGTTTAAATGTTCTACTAATCAGGCACTAAGGAGTTATGTTCAGGCTGACTGCAGGTCACTCACTAACAAACAAGAATTGCATTCCAGATGAGTTACTGAACTGCAGCATGATCAGTATTGCAGCTAGAACAGATCTGTCCCTCTGTAAGGACAGGCCAGAGGTTTTGAGCCTTTACCCTCTAAAATCTTGCAGCCATTGTCACCTCTTTGACAGCTCTCTTTATGAATGGTACTATGTTAAAGAGCCAAAACCCTACCAGAAATCATCCAGAGTTTTATTAAATAATCCAATTTTACAAATTACCTCTTTTTGAATCTCTGAAACATGCTCCTCAATGATTTTTCCCCCTTTTAATCAGAAGAAGACTCAATTACTACATCAAAGAGAAAGCTAATGTGAAAATTAAAAGAGAAAAAGTAATTTCAACAGGAAACTGGGGGAAAAAAAAAGTCATAGGCGGTAATGGATTAAATTCCATTTGTTTCCTATGAGATGAAATGAGATATGGAGACCTCAAATTTTAAAGAAAAGTGTAAACTCTGAGTGGTTTATGGGAGTAGAAATCAACCTTTTGGCCTAATACTCTGCTGAGAATCAGGAATGTCAGAAGCTCACTCAAACATTAACAGCACTAAAAGAAAAAGATTTGCTACATGGAGCTATGATCACTGACTTTATTCCAGTGGAGTCAGCAGCACAGTTTCTACAAGCTTGCTGCAGCCCAGCTCAGAGTGCAACACCCAGATTTGGATAAGGAGTTCCAGAGAGAAGGAACAATCAGGTGCACCTGCACCTTTCACTGCCTGCACATCTGCACCCTCATCGTTTCAATAATTGATTTTTCTGTGATCTTTGTTTTTGAATGACGGCCTAGCAGTGGACTGACATTCACACTAGTTCAAGAAGACGACTGCATGGCTTCATAGATGCTAAAAAATAATTTTATGGGAGAAAAAAAGTCTTACACAGTATGTGCAGCGTTTTACAGAAGCCACAGTGAGGGCTCAGCAGAGAAAAGCGCCTGTCACTCCCCCTGCAATTACCATCCCTGCCAGAGTCCCATCAGCTTCAACGCTCCAGGGTTTGGTGAGAACCTTTTCTTTTGACACACAACTTATGTCATTTATTGACCAACGCTGAATGAGTCAGAATCTGAAATGAAAACCTTGAGAGATTGGTATTACCAGCTTGGGAGTGACAAAGGAAGAGGGTGGTGAGGCAAACTGCACAATCTGTAAATGCATCCTGCAAAGTATGTAAGTGTTTTATGATGCTCAAGTGTCAAATTCACATCAGGAATAAAATAAATAACAGAGTCAGAGATAACCTTTATATATTGTGGCGCACACAATAGTGCCCAACTGCTCTGAAGAGACTGGGCAATTTAAATTTATATAAAAATTTCTGAGTATCTGCAGTATATCTATCAATATGTTTCTAGTATATATTTATGTGAGCTATATATACATATGTCTGTCTTATGGGGATTTTTAAAAACTTGGAATTTTTTTCCTCATTTTTTACTTATTCTTTGGTCACTCAGACATATAAAGCCATTTACCTCTCCAAAGCCCTTGAAATCTTAGAAGTTCTGAAATATTTAGGTCCTTGAATAGAAAATGAATAGCAGTATTTTAATAGACAGAAAGCCAATCATAAGCAGTTACTGAATCTGCTGGATCAATTGCACAGATTGGTCATTAATCAGAAGAATACATCTATTGTCATGTTCATAGGATTCTAATAGAGACAAAAATAAAAAATAGGGGGTGCAAGGATCTTGATTAATTACCCTTTTCACTGACAGTTCCTCCAATATAAATTTTATTTGATGCCTTTCAATATAGCCCTCCACCAGCACGGTAGTGCTTTCATTTTTTATGCAACTCCTCATGAAATGAGTATTATGCCTTTTATTTAAACAGCTCTCCTCCAAAGAACTGCAGAGCAGCAGAGAAAAGAACAATGACCTTAATACCATCACCACAAAAAAATTAAAAGTTCCTTGATGGTGTAAACAGACTTAATCAGGCACTGTAGGGGTAAATTTTTTTTTTACGTGGAAGCAATGTTACACTGAAGGGCCAAAGTTTATGGTCACTGCTTGAGGAACAACCAGCTGTACCTATTAAGCCTTCTCAGAACTGGTTGGATTTACATATTTTTTCCTTTAAAATAATTTTCTTTGCAGACAGTTTCTTTTGCAAGCTTCATAGAACATTAAGGTTGGCAATAACCTCTGTGATGGACAAATACAGTAACTAGGAAAGGCCAAGTAATAGACTGTTTGTCTGAAATACTGTGTTCAAAGATTAATAGGTTGTTTTTTTTTTTGCAGGTTTCTTTTGAGGGTTGGGTTTGTTCTTTTGTTTTTTAATGTTATTATGACTGTAAAATTTAAACTCAGGAACAAGTAAAGTCACTTTGTTATATTTTCACAAGGAATATTCAGCAGTGTTCTTAAGGAAACTAGTCAATTCAGGGAACACTTGCAGATTTTGAGGGTGTTTAGAGAGAGATTTCTATCAAACTTTTGGCTTTTGCACAAATTCCTTTCATACAGGTCAGTTCTTTGAATTCCCCTTGACACAGGGCAATTTAAAACATTTAACTCATCCTACAGCAAGTTCTTAATTATTCAACAGCTGAATAAACCATATTTTGTACATACCAGAACATCTGCAGCACTCAACCAGGTAAGATCTAAGTTTTGAGAGATGGTGTGAATTTCACATTACAAGAAATATTTTTTCTGGGGTATTGGGTTTGCTTGTTTGTTTTGTGTTGCTGGTTTTTGGCTTTGTTTTTTTTTTTTGATTTGCTTTATTTCAGCCACTTGGCTTCAGCACGTGCTTACAGTCACTTGATAGCAAGTAACAGGGGTAGTCCTGGTGATGGTCATGGTTTTGACACCAAAAAGCAGCATAAATATTCACAAATACCATTTTTCTTCAGCTGAGAGAGAAGCATCCTATCAGGAACACTGCTAACAAAAGCAGACAAGCCAAGCAGCACAGCACAGTCCCAGCACAGTGAAACAAGACTTCACTTCAGCAAGACAAGGGCTGGATCACCACACAAGAGCAAGAAATGCTGGCACAGAAGTCCCCTGCGTATAAATCCCACCCACAGAAACATGTTTTAGCAAAATAGAGATGGGTTTAGCAAAACCTTTCCAAGATTCCAACATTTAACATGAACTTTTACAGTAGTTTCCTCAGACCTAGACAATGACTTCTTTGCCTATTTTTTCCAGCCTGCTGCATACCAGAAATTCTATTTTTAATATTAATTATAGATGATGGGGCAAAGAAGTATGGTCTGAGAGAACTGTATGAACCTGGGTATTACACAACCCTTTACAAACACCACTCCAGGTATACCAGACATTAAGCAGGTGAATAACTTGTATTTAGTTTCACTGACAACCACAAGGATTACTGTGCTCAAAATTAAATACTGCTTAAGAGCTTTTCTCATTGCAGCTAAATACAAGTTTATATCACAACCACAAGGCATCCATGGCCTCCTGCTTTCTTCTCCTGATATGAGACTTTTTTACAGCAAACTAAGTAAAACTGCTGCAATTTCACACAAGTTTCACATGCTTAAAACTGGATTAATGTCACTGGGGGGGGAATCCAGAAAGCAAATAATTCACACAGTAATATTTAGTATAACACCATTTCAGAGGCCTTTTCCTCCAAATGAAAGGGTGCCATTGCACAAACAGCTTCCCAGCTGGTAGGGCTGGAAGGGTCCTTAGAGCTCATGGTTGCTGCCATGGGCAGGGATATCTCCCACCAGAGCAGGATTCCATGAGGATCAGGATTGGTCAATGTGAGGCTGCTCCCCTCTGTCTATAGAAGGTCCCAATCCACTCAGCATCCCCAGGTGGGTGGTCTCAAGCAGATCCCCAGTATAAATCAGACATGAACCTGACTTACCTGTGAATAAAACACCTTCTTTTAAGATCCACAAATCTTTTACTGTACTTGGTAACAGGGGCAGACACAGCTCAGAAGTCTTTGCTATCACTCACTTGTTAATGCATACTTCATTTTATCCAACTTTTCCTTTTTTAAAATTTAAAGAAGTACAGGAGATTTTCATCTTACCCCTGCGTAAACAGGTCAGTTTCTAACTGATTTGCAAAAGTAACTCTGAATGCAACCATAAGCACCAAGAATATTTCATTTAGGCAGAGTTGAACTGCCTGATACGAGATAAGCTTGATGAAGCAACAGACACAGATAAGAGCAATGTTATTTTGGTCAGTGGCATAAGGAAACTGTCAAGAGAATTAATCAACCCAGTGTATTTATTGTAAGGGATAACCATGCTGCACTCTTGTTTTCACACAGCTGCATTTGTATTCATTCATTTATTCCTTGAAGCAAGTTGCAGGCTAAAATCCCAGGTCAGGAAGAGGCTGAGACACTCTGACTGACAGGGACAGGAGGACCACGAAACTTTCCTTGGGGACTCCAACCTGACACCACAACACAGCAGCCTGCACACCAGCTCTGCACACATGGACATCAACCAAAAAATCACTTGCACAGCTCAGGTACATTGATCACTGCATGCTAAACATTCCTAACTCCTCTCTTCAGACTGCCAGGAACACGGGACACCAGCAGAAATGTAGAATTTGAGGACAGAAATCACTTTCCATGTGATTTCCAAGGCCCTGATTATTTAAACCGTGTTTTGGTTTTTTTTTCATTTTCAAACACTGAATGATGCAATTTGCTCCATTCAGCAGGGCAGAAGCACACTTCTCCAGTCCAAGGCCACCTCCACCCATGAGGATCACTCAGAGGTCCCTTCTCAGCAGAGGAAACCCCTCTGCTCAGCTCTGCTCCACATTTTCCCAGAAGTGACAAATACAAAACTGTATTATTGGTAACCATCAAGTTTCCAGTGACAGCCACATAAGCCCAGTATATTCAGGGACAAAAAGCAGCTGCAAAAACACTGACCTGCTACAGGAAGGGCAAAATGATTTGTTCCCGTAACAGAATTAAGCTCCATCCTACTTCCCAGCACCTCTAAGTAATGCAGGGCACATTTTTTTTTCCTTCCCTGTAAGAATGATTGATGTGCAATGTGGCCAGAAATGTTTTCTGCTGTTCTAACTGCATTTTCTTTCTTACCTCACACAACACTTCGTCCAGAAAGGATGGATAAATATTTGACATGGCATCATTCCCAATGCTCCCCCACAACCTAAAAGTTTTTAAAAGATTAAATGTTTGGTTTTCCTGTCAAATAATTAATGAAAAAAGGGGTTTTTTATCCTGCTTCTGTATTCATTGTAATTACAAAACAAATTACGTAATTCCACACACATAAAAATCCTCTGACGTTATTTTACTGGTTCTCCCAGCGAGGATTTGACTAAGAACAGGATCACAGCTAATGAAGTCAGCACTAAAACCCTCATATAATCTTTCTGAATACCCACGAACTTCCATATGGAGTAAAAATAAATCATTTTTATGATTGCTTTCTGACACAATTAGGAGGAATATAAAAGAAGACATAGAATAAAAAATAACAGGAGTATTATGAAAATATGTCAAGTGGATGATGGGACACTAGGATGGGAAGAAGCCAGTATGAGATGGAAGCAGTGTAAAAACACACCTTTGCTTTTATTAGTGACAAAGTGTACAGTGTACTTAAAACTAGTTACAAAACTATGTGGTACTGAAATAAAGATTTCACATCTGCTGTGCCTGCAATCTGTCCCAGGCTAAACTTAAGACCAAAGATTTGCAGCTTTTTTCTCTTTGCTGGCCAATTAGTAACACACCAAAGAATAAAAATGTCTAAGTGGGGAAAAAAAGAGCATTTTTAAGAGTAATAGCTCTACTGTAGTTCAATATAATGCATTTCCATGTTTTCAGTCAGAGAATCACAGAACGGTTTGGGTTGGAAGGGATCTTAAAGCTCATCTCATTCCAACCCCCCTGCCATGGCAGGGACACCTTCCACTGGACCAGGCTGCTCAGAGCTCCATCCAGGCACTTCCAACCTGCAGAAGGAAGCAGCAGCAATAGGAACAGCTCAGAGTGGTGAGCATGGTGAGGATGAGACCCTGGTGAGACAGTGAAAGAGCATTCAGTCACCTTGCAAGCTGGTAATTTAGCCACTTATTAAAGAATCAGAATATGCTGAGTTGGAAGGGACCCTCAAGGATCACAGAGTCCAACTCCTGGCCCTGCACAAACACCCCAGGAATCACACCCTGGGCCTGAGAGGATTTGCCAAACACCCCATGAACTCTGTCAGGCTTGGGGCTGTGACCACTTCCCTGGGAGCCTGTTCAGTGCCCAACCACCCTCTGGGTGAAAAACCTTTTTGTATTTCCAACCTAAACCTTCCCTGACTCAGCTCCATGCCATTCCCTCAGGTCCTGTCACCAACCAGCAGGGCAAAGGGATCAGTGTCTGCCCCTCCTCTTCCCCTTGTGAGGAAGCTCCAGAAACTGATGAAGCTCCAGACCCTGATGAGGTCTGACCTCAGTCTCCAGGATGAACAGACCAAGCGACCCCAGCCACTCCTGGTACCCTCCTCCAGACCCTGCACCATCCTCACAGCCTCCTTTGGACACTCTCTGCTAACTCTGTCTCCCTTATTTTGTGGTGCCCAAGACCACACACAGGACTCAGAATGAACTCATGTTTCACAGTGCTCAATTCTCCTGCTGGAGAGCCTAAGGCAGCAAAGCTCTGGGTGTCCCCAACCCCAACTTTCCTTTCCTCCTTCCCTACACAGAGCTCCTGTCACCTCTGGATAGCAGGATGGCTCAAAATCAGTAGTTAACATCAGATGTTCATCATTTTTACTTACTACTATTACTCCTGTTAGTCATCTGAGGGACTACATTAGAAATTTCCTTCCTGAAATGGTTTTAGGCTTTACCCTGGAATTAACTGTCTCTATAAAAAGGAAGCATTAAAAAGCCATTTAACAGCTGGATACAACATCTGCCTTTCCTAGGTCATTAGTACTTAAGAACAGTTAATTTATGAAACTACAAGGTTACAGAGACCGACAAAAGAATCACACTTCTCTCTAATTTAAACCTTGTCTGTCAAGTGCTCCAATTAAACCAACTGTCTTCTTTTTTTTCCCTAATGCAAGGCACACCAAAGGGAAAGAACCATCAACTCTTTATATTTCAGCAGCTTTGTCACTATAAGAGGCCATTTTTCTTTGGACTCCAAATTATGGAGTGATATGATTTTATTTAGTATTTTCATATCTCAAACTCATGTTTGCAAGGTTTAAAAAATGAACTTGGAAGGTTAAAAAATAAATAAGAGGAGCACAAAAAACTCTCTCACGCAATATACACATGACCTCCTTCTTTAACACCAAAATCTAAGGCAATCTCAAGATTCTTTGGGATATGGTAGGTTTTTTCTGAGGATGTATGTGAGGCAGGCAGCACTTAGTCCCATCCACTGGCTTCCTTGCTTTGAACACCTGGACTCAGATCACATAGTGGCCTTCATTACCAAAAATCATAAACCACTTGACAATTCAGCAATGGTTTAAGAATATGAACTAATTTATACTCATTAACAGACTTTTAATAGTTAGCATCAATGTTCATACGAAAATTATCACCAAAACCCATGAGGCTGTATAAAAAGGTGATATGACTCTTGTTTTCAAAAGTAAGAGTAATTCTATAAAGAATAAAAAACTGAGCCTGAAAAGTGCATTTTAATAATATAGCCAAGAAAAAAATTATTTTGAAAGTCATATTCTACACTCAATAGGGAAAAGCATTGGTTCCAATTTATAACGAAGCATCTCTGTTCTCTTGATCAGAATATTATGTTACTGTTGAAACTCCTTCCCTGCCAAAAGTAAAAAATTCAAGTCTTTTCATTTCATGGTTTGAAATCTAAGTTTAAAAGTGGTTTGTATTTTTCCCCCCTTAATCCAAGTTCTAATGACACTGATGTAGGCAGATACCTTTTATAGGTATTTCCATTATCAGGGCTTGTTAAGAAAATATTCTTTCAAGAAGGATATTGGCATGCAGGTATCTCAGCATGAACAAAAACAAGTTTTGCAAAATCTGGCATCAGAAGTTACTTCTGCAGAGAAAGAAGGAGATCAAAACCTCATTTGCACACCCACCCTCATCCAAATACATAGTTTTGAAGAAGAAATGAAAGAAGAAGAGCATGAAGCATGTAATAGATAATTGGCTACAAATTAATGCTCAGGGGGATGCAGGGACCCACACAGAGCCCTCTTTGTTCCCCTTCCACCCCATGAGTGTCCCCAGCTAAATGGCCGTGGGTGGGGGAGTTTCCTCCTGCTCGGATTTCAGTGCAGAACTGAGACCTTGCACTGATGCCTTGTGAAGGCTGACTTAGAACTGAGACTAGATGGAGCTAAAGAATAAAGTAGGCATTTATTAGGAGGCTTCAAGAGATCCATCTTGGGCAATACAAGAGCCCAGCCAGGGCTATGCCCCAGATGAACCCAAAATGGTCACAAAAATGGACAGCTGATCATGGGGTCTTACACTTTTATAAGTTCTGGTGCATTTGCATATTGGAGCTAATTGTCCAATTCCAGCTTTAGGTTATGAAGTCCCATCCTTATTGTTTTCTCTCTTCAGTCCACGTTGTTTATGCTCTTGGGCCTGAGATTTGGACCATTTGTCCTTGGTCCCCAGCTAGAGAAGGAATTGTTTTGCCTCACTACTCTGTGCAGAGATCTCACCATCCCCTAATATGAAGCCCAGACCCACACACTAAAGCAGCCTAGAATCTGAAAAATATAAAAGGTCAAACCAGAGGCATCAGCATCTGCTGTGAATTATGGCTCTAACTCACACCTGACTTACCCTCACCCAGAGCAAAGTCTTTGCTGGCCCAGGCAGTAACAGCAGGGTCACCCCAGCTCTGCCAGAGCAGAGCAGCCCCTGGGTGGCACACGGGTGCAGCTGGAGCCTCTCTCACATCTGGGTAATGCTGGTCATGTCAGACAGCAGCTACAATCCAGATAAATCCAGCCTGGGAGTGCAGAATACATCCTGGAAACAAACCACAGCCTGCCCCCAAACACAGGGCATCCGGACTGCACACCTGGGCTGCAACAAAACTCCTCCAGAACTTCAGCCAAGAACTTCTGCTTCCCTTCCTCTGCCCTCTGACAGGCTCTAAAGAACCAGGCTTAGCTTCAGTGTCAGTCCTTCTCCTGAACCAGCTGCAACTCATCATGTGATAATCCCATCTTCAATTGCTAAATCCCTCCTTTTCAGTGCACATTTCCTGGTGTTAAGCCAGTTATTCGCCTGTGGCTCCCTATTCTTTCAGACTTTCCCAAGACTCACTCTTTTAATATCCACTGTGTGGTTTTTCCACACATAAATAAATTGTTTCCATCACTCCCAACATTTTAAACAGACAAACACATGGCCTGAGATAATACACATATTATACTCTAAGTCTGCCAAGTTCAATTTTTCCACCTCTGAAGCACAGGGGGAGAAAGTGTTAAATCAGGTGTTAAAAAGTTGTATATTCTCCTATGGTGAGAAGTTTCGTGCCAAAATTTAGCACAGGGTGCACAAAGCTTTATAGTTATGTTAACAAAGCTGTGAAAACAACTGTTTTCCTGGTGAAAATTGTGAAAGACTGTCTTCACATCCTCAAGGCTGATTTGTGTGAACCACAGCCTACAAGAGTATCAGGCACTAATCTAAATAATTTCCTACATTAATATACATAACATCACTATAAGCTACTTAATTATGTAAGAATGAATGCAGCAACACCAGATAGATTTATAAGGAAATTGAAAGAACTCAGAATTTCCATTAGAACTCCAATGTTTGTTTCACCTCTGTGTTCCTGCTTTTCTGCTAACATGCACCATGCTCTAATTTCAAATTCTTGCACTGCCCAAGTAGAATAGCCCAGACATGATGCAGTGATTTAAGTCACATGTGCAACTCAAACATTTCAAGTTGAATTTTTGAAGTTTCCAAATCCTTGTTTCTGTTTTTGTAATTTACACTGGATGGGGAAATGGTTTTAATTGCTATCTGTTCATTGTCTGATATGGAAGATAATGAAGTACCTAGAAATGTTATTAGTTTGCAGTATTTCTTCAAATTGAAAGAGAGTAGATCTAGATTAGACATTAGGAAAAAATTCTCTTCTGTGAAGGGTGGGGAGGCCCTGGCACAGGGTGTCCAGAGAAGCTGCTCCATCCCCAGAAGTGTCCAAGACCAGCTTTGACAGGGCTTGGAGCAACCAGGGATGGTGGAAGGTGTATTAATTTGTGGCATCACAAAATTAATATCATGAATTTGCAGAATTAAGGCCCAGGGAGCAGAAGGAGATAAAATTAGAAATTAATATGAGAAAATTAGAATGACTATGAGATGACAGTGCATACAGTAAAGGCAGATGCTTTCTAATTCACAGCTGAAAGAGCTTTACAAGTGAGCAGCTAACCTACTTAATGGGTGCTCAAAGGACCTAAAAAAGCCAGCACAGACAGCATTCAATTTCATTAACTCATATTTTCAAAAAAGTTCTGTCACTATACAGGCAGCAAATCGTGTTTTGAATGCAGTTAATCAGCCATACAGTGAGAACTGAGAGGGACAGCCACGAAAATAAATGCAAGTATTTCAAAAGCATTTCTTTATATTGCTGGTTTGGAAAAGGACCTGTGCTTAAATTCTGTTCACTGATAAGTGAACTCCTCCCTACCCAACCAGTTAACAATATTGTATCAGACTTCCTAAGGAGGCATTATTAACTCAGTATCAGAAAGAAGATTACAACATCCTAATTACACAGATATGCATAACATCAAAGGGACCACAATAATCACATAATTCAACAGAAAACTAAGAAGGTTAAACCACTAACACTTTAATCCAAAGCAAGAAAATCAGCACGATGTTACAAGAAATTACAAGACATCTAAATGTAAACACCAGCAGCAGATTTTTGTCTGGCACAAACACACAAGTCCAAGGGGCTGCTCTGTCCCACCCTACAGATCCTGTCACTGTGACTCTGCTCAGCCCAGCACAGAAAGGAACAGGGCTCAGGGGGAGTTCTCCTCAGCACTTGCCCTGCAAGGTCTCCCAGCAAACAGCACTAGGAAAGATATGAGTCTGTAATCACTCCTCTGTGTCCCGCATCCTGTCCCAAATCTCACAAACTCATAATTACTACAGCATCAGGAGATAAGAGTAAGAAGGAATGGGTTACCTGTAAAACGAGAAAGAAGTAACTAAAGCAAGTAATTTCTTTCACTTTTCAATATCCTAGTAATTTCTAAACTTGAATCAGCCATTTACTTGCCTAAAATCTGCCATCCACCAAAAGACACACTTTAGAAAGGAATTTTTAGTACCCTGTGGGACCAAAGTGATACATTTTAGCCCATTTCTTCTTAGTAAATGTAATGATTTTAATCAAATTTGTTCAGAGGAGTGAAGATTAGTTAAAGAAGAGAAGTAACTGGAACATTAAATTAAGGTATCATTGAGAATTAAAAATTTAATTTTCTGTTATTATCAGTGGTATATTATGAATAAAGAACATAGAATATGCAATTAATATGCAACACAATATGAACAGCATTTGAGAAAAACGAATTAGATATGTAGGACAAAAAGGGATGAATTCTTAAACCAAATTCAATTTGCTTTACTCTGTTCAATCTTCCTATGGGTCCCTGTTTAAATATTTCCAGGTATGGGAAGAGTCACCACTAAATTCTGATGTGTTTTAAGGGGATTAGGGTTCATGACAGGTAACCCAATATATTTTTTCTACACAAATCAAGGCATTACTTCTGTAAGCTTGTTTTTGAGCAGATATCTGCTTCCCACATGGAGCTCCCTGGAAAGGAACTGGACAACAACCAGTTTTTAAGCCAAACAGCAGAACTATGTAATTAATTAAAAAGTTAAAATATTCTTAAAACATAATCTAAACTCCCAGGTTATCTAAGGTTAAACTGTGTTATTCAAGGTTACTAACCAAGCACAAAATTACATTTTCCTAGGTCACTCCCTGTTCTGTATATGGGTATTTTTGAGGAAGAAGAGAAGCAGCAATGTCCTCTCAGACAAGCAGTACCTTTCTCCCGCATCAACAAAGGGAAATAGGGAAAACATCCAGAAAATAAGAAAAATATTCCCCATGTTAAAGAATATCCATTTGATTTGGAAATGGCACTTGCATTTCCACTTACATGAAATTATTTCTTCCTGATCAAGACAACTGGGACACTGACAATTTTCTTGATTTCAGCATTTTTTGTGTAACTCTATTGCTAAGGCTCAAATTAAGGTTTCCCTAGCTAAGGCTGATTACCACGTAGGTTCTGAATTCACAGGTATTTGAAACTCTTTGGAAAATAAGTAGCCAATATAAAGAAACGTTCCTTTTATTGCCACTTGACTCCACTCAGATGCAACAATGCATAAAACAAACCAAGTGCAGGTGTGCACACTCAGGCTTTGTGGTGTGTGTTTGGGAGCCTGTTTTCAGATTCCTCAACCTTCCTTTTCCTATCCCATCAATTCTCCTCTTCCCCAGGCATCCACATTATTTAAGCACACTGGAGCTCAAACAAAAACTGTATACATGGAGTCTTATTTTGCATATTAAATATGGATGAAAGGACAGAGACAGTCCCTCAGTTCTGCAAATCTCATAGAACTACAACAGCCAAATTTATGTATGTGTTAAAGTTAAAAAAAAGGTTGGGTGTTTTTGTTCAGTAAGATAAACTAATGTTACTTTATGCTTCCATGAAGCCAGCAATTTTTTCATCGGTTTTTCTAAAACATTTTAATTGCATAAATTGACAATTATCTGCTTACTCCATGTTATCTATTGACAACTCATTTCTAACAAGCCCTGTTTTGTACTTTTTCAAATACATCCCTCTTCATTTTTGACAGCCAGCATTTTAGAGGGCAACTGTGATCACCCAGACTGACCTTCTACATTACACAGGCCAAAGAATTAAACTCAGCAATTTCTTCGTTGAGCCCACATGCATCTGGCTGAGCTAGATCACATCTCTCACAGTGATATACAACCTTCATTTCAATGTACAAACCAACAGCAAATTACAAATTGGTTAATTACTGGTTTGGATCTGTCTAGAGCTGTGACCTTCAGACTCACAAAACTAGTGAACACATTTATTCCATGCACTTAGTACAGAGGTTGAATTTCCAACTTATCCCTAAATTTCAAGCATTTGGTAAATCCTCTCAATTTCAGAAGACAATTATTACTTGATATCAGTTCTGAGGCAAAAATCTGGCCCAAAATTTTCTTCCATGCCAAAGGAAACTCGGAGAAACACACCTGTCAAAGCAGTTCTGGAAACTGGCTAAATTATCCAAAAAGAAATAACATGCAGCAAAAGCAACAAGTGTTGAATACTACTCAATGCCAAATATATACTGAGAGATTATCCTTAGGAGTTCTGCTGCAGTTCAGAGATCAATAATTTTGTACTTAAGCTTGTCAAGTCATAGCATTGCATCTCCTCCATCAGTTTTGAGTGATAACAGAGAAGATGCAATTTCAGGAGTCTTGTCAAGAGTTTTCATGGGGGGGCTGTGAAGTACTTTCTTCAGAGATCAGCTACAGTACACACTGTAATACTTTTTTTTCTTCAAAAAAGGAAAAAAAACCACTGATAGATTTGAAAAACTTCAAGTGTAGGGACTAGGGTTTGTCTGAAGTTACAAAATCAGTTGCATGTTCTGAAATCAAAGTACAGACCCTGTACTTATGTCACACGGCTGGGACACCAAAGGTGCTTAAAGACCAACCAGTTTTTGGAACCAAGGTGACACTGCCCTCATGTAGTCAGAATTACTTACAGGGTTACATTCATTAACTTCCAGCAGAGCAGCTTTGGACGATTCCCCGTTTCAGAGCTCTCAGGGAGAGCCACATCTCTGTAAATTCTCATCTTCTTCCTCATGCTCAGAGATGATCTAACCAAGCATGAGAGCAAGAGGCCAAGACAATACTTAAATCATATTACCAGAAGTTTTCCTTGGATCAGAAAACCTAAGTTAACATTCAAAGGAAGTCCTTAACAAAAGAATTGACCTGAAAATATGTCCTTTATTTTGCTGCTCTTAGCCTGATGCCTTCTCCCAAAAAAAAAAAAAAAAAAAAAAAAAAAAAAAAGAGACTCCTCTTTTTCATTACGTTACTGGCATCAACATTGTTTCTATATGCTATTCTCTGCATGAATTCTTGGGTTAAGTCATACTTTACTTCTCCTCAGAAAAGATAAATAGTCCTGATTTTTTTATACACTGCAGAGACATTTTATTGAGGAAATTAGATGGCTCTGAAAACTTCAAAAGCAAATTTCAAGTCATAAGGCTTTTATTATTTTAAAGTATTTAGCTATAATTTGCCTTTACCTTATCCCTTACTTCATTACTGCAATTACTATAGATGATCAAGTTTAAGAGAAAAAAAAGAAGGCAGTACAGTAAAGCTGAAAGCAAAAGGCAGCAAAATATTTTCAGTGATTTCAAATCTGCTTTTGAAATTTGTATGCACATATGATTTGATAACCTAAGAGCAAAGAGGAGAACTGTAGATTAAGAATATTTTGCTAGGTGAAGCACATTTCAAGGAAAAATAGGTGTTTTTTGAGATATTTATTCACTGCTTAACTTTTTTAATTCTTTACTCCTGTAGAGAGCTATAAAGAAGCATGGTGTGTTTAACTGATTAGAGAAAGATACCTGCTTACTCAGCCTAAACAGAGTTTCAAACTTTTGCTAAATCCAGCTCTTAGAACTCAAGGCCTGTCAAATAAAAAATACTGAATGTATTATGGTTTGAGAATAAACCCATACATGGACACTATTTATTTTAAACTACTGAAAAGACTATTAATTGGTGTTGCATTTGCAGTACAGGTGTGCTGCTGGAATGCAAACAAGCAGAGATTATGCAAGAACGAAGGACAGGCAGTGATTTTGAAATGATAATTAGAAACACATGGGATCTGAGAGTGTAGTGGAAAAAAGTGAATGTGCTGATTGTGAGAAAAAGAGAAACCTCCCAGAGCAAAGCATCCAGAATAACACTCCCAGTAAATTCAGAAAGAATCAAGTGTGCACCTCTCCAGAAAGCCCTGGGCTGGGCACTGCCCATCAGGCCACCTCTCTGCAGCACAGTCTCACCACATCCATCACACACCAGCTGCATCTCCCACAGAAATCTCACCAAGTTCTGTCACGGGAAAGCAACACCAAATAAAGCAACAGATTCATTCAAATAAACTGCGCAAATCCCATCACGTTAGAGCCCTAAGTTAATTAACACTCAGAGCAGCAATGTCAGCACATTGGCTATGTGGACTTCTATGGAAGATGCAAACCAACACCTCAATGAGAATGTTTAAGATGCTAGAGATACTCTTTAGTAGCAGTTTGCTTCTACAGTTCACTTCTACTGAACTTCAAAGCCACAAGAGCTTGGACACAAAACTTCAATTTTTCTCATATCTTCCACTTCCCTTCTCTTGAGATGCAGATCTATTCTTGCAAGTTACAGTTCTCATAGTTGTCCAATATGTCAGACACCAATAACCAGATTTTCAAGTGTGTTTGAATGGAGAACAATGTAACTCAAAGGGATTTCTCAAAAAAATCTATGTCAGTCTTGGAAAGCATTGATTTGCTCAAATTCAAGCACACTTTTCACTATGAACCCGGTACCAAGCTCCTCCTCAAAACAACAAACCAAAGAACTGCTACTTCTCAATTGGAATTTCAGAAGTAAAAAACTGCAAAACCATTCCTGCTGATTATGTATGGAAGGCATTCACAAATTCTGAGAAAAGATCATAATAAAACAAATATTGCATGAAGAAGCATTCCAGATTATCAAAAAAAAAACCCAAACATTTGAAATACTCAAGAATTACTTACTTTGCTTCAAATCCTAAACCACCACTGTTATGACTCCATCAGGTAAATTCATGTGGGCAAGGACAGAAAATCTCACACCACAAGTGGCTTCAATGGCTTAGTAAACCTCAATTTGCCATTAAATGAAGACCAAGAATCATCATCATTTAACTGCTGCTTTAGCTCAGTGGCCATTTTGAACTTACCATGTCAAACTCTAACACAGAGAAGGTTCACAGGGCCCTTCCACAGCAGGTAAAAAGCCCCAATTTCCATTCCACAGCATTTACAGCACAAATTGATCTCCACACCACAAGGCACTGAAGACGATGCATCAAGGACAAATGTAAACTAAGCAACTTTAGAGTGTTTTATGTTGCTACCTATTTTTCAGGTTAATACGAGATCTTTACACTGGTACATTACTGTGTCTGAGGCCACTGGAGTTATACTGCAGTTTCTTTAGCAGATTGTATTATATTTCTTCACAGTTCCTATCTACTTTCAAATTTCAGCAAACCCGAGGGAACGCAGCCTTTCTGTATTTTTGTTGATAGCTTTGCTGCTCTACCCCCATCTCTCTCAAGAGAGCTTGTTAGGTGTAATACCTCTAAGAAAAAGGTTTAAGCAACATTTTGTTCCAAATCCTGAGAAAAGAAAAAATAATTTTAATTATGTTCTCATTTCCATGCCAGGCCATCTTCTTTAGTATGACATCCAAGCACATTCTGCACCGCAACAAATTTTGAGAAACAAATGAAAAAACATCCCCGCCTCCTGAAGCTAGGAAGGCAGTTTTATTTATCCAGCAGTAGGTATCTGAAATGCCTATCATAAAAATACTATAAAAACAGTTGAACAGGTATTTCTTGGAGCAAAGAAAGGCAAGAGAAAAGTCTGCAGTATAGCTTGAAGACAAGTCTTCACAGCTGCATTTGTCAAGCTTCAGCCGATTCTGAATACATCCATTCAGTACAGGAAAACCCAAATGAGAAACAACAGAAAAAAAAAGATGTCAGGCTGCTTCTGTTGGGTTGAAGAAACTAATACCACTATGAAAGCTATCAAAGGTGCTCTCACTTCTCATTGCAAATGTACTCCTGCTAACATTGCAGAACCACCCAACTATTCACAACTACAATGCAAAGTGCCACATCCCCTGTCAGCTGCCATGTCTCTGCCAGAGGCTTCAGTTCTGCCCCAGCCTTTGTCTACTCATATCTAACATGTACCCGTGAGACAGATTTTCTGTGTATTAAGAAGATGACAACTAATGGATAAATGAAGAGGTGAGCTTAGATATAGAAAACTACTGGACACTCTCCCTGCTGAAGCTGAAACCTCTGTTACTTTAATTACAACATCATTTATTTCCTGTGCAGGTGTTTTGTTTGAGGAGACGAGCTGGGATGATTTTTTTTAAATCAAAAATTGTTCCATTTCTTGGTTCTGGCTTCAGCTCTTTATCAGAATAAAACCACTGCAAAACATTCATCTCTGTGGAGATGAGCTCCCTTCCCTAACACACTGAGATGCCTCGGAGCACCAGAAGTGTTCATCCGAGGATGGTGAAACATTTTGCTTTGAGCAGTTCTGCATCCATGCATATAAACTCTATCTCCAGCAGGTGAGATTCATAATGTTGCTGAAATCCATCAGAGCCTTGTCATCCACATCACCAGGATGGTGTGGTTTATTCACAGAGGGAGAGCCATATTCTAAGGAAATATTTAAAAAACTCTTACAATGGACAATATGTTACATAAAGGAGTCTCTTTTGAGTAAGCAGCTGGAACAGCTCGATTTCCTGATCGCTGATCAGTATTGCTGATCACATTTAAATGTCACTGCAGCCTAGCCTTTGTGCTTGATCCTGCTTCCATTAAAACAAATGTCAGAACTCCCAAGAAGATTATCTCCTTCATCGGCCTTAAGGCTATATGAAACACTCTTCTTGAACTCAGAAGAGCTATAATTAGAACAACATAGTCCTAAAGAATTATTAAGTATACTGAGAATACCATGAGGATGCTAAATATTGCACCTCTGTCCTGAACTACAGCAAGGTGTGAAGCAGCTTCTGTATTTTCTTTCATTTTTCAATAGTCATGTGAGAAATAATGATCTATACCTTCACTGAAAATTTGGTTTTATACACTGGATATTTAGCAACCAAGAAATAGTTAGTATGCTTCCTTGCTTGAAACTAAAGTTTCCCTTCATGTGTCATACAGGAGAGTCATTGGTTCTAATTTGCACATATGGAACCACTCATGCCTTTCTTTGTGCTAAGGCATGCAGCCTCCACAAAGTCACTGATTATTGACCTGAGCGAAATAGTCAAGGCAGGCCTTAAAGTCAATGCTTCCTAAATTACACTTCTAAATTTTTGTTGCACATTCCCAAAGCCTCTGCCATAGCAAACTAGACCTCAACGTCATTTCTTCAAGAAAAGGGCTTTATTTTGGGATATGGCAGCAAGGGCCACTTCCAGCACTGCACCTGAAAACATAAGTACAGGAAGGATTAATGCTGAGTACAAAATGAAACGCAGCAAAAACAAACAAGTCTGGTGGGCTGGAAAGAACCTCTCAGTTGCAACACACTTCACAGCACAATCAGAAACATGTTCTACAGGGGAATAATAAAAATATGGTAAAACAATGTCCTTGTGGGTTTTGGAATTCCTGCTGTAAGCAGGGCAACACGTCAGCTTAGAGGGGCAGCACACAGAATCTTTTCTGATCAAACCCTTAAAGGATTTCCAGTCTTCCCCCATCTGTGCAGTGCATGGTGAGTGTCCCTCCCATTCCAGCCACCACAAGCCTCTATTACAAACTCATGCTTAGAGCATTGGTCAGTTTAAAAATAAAAATAAAAATCCAAGAAAAGCCGAATCAAGGCTAATTTTTAACATGGTCTCACTATACAAACTCAGCTCTCCACCCACTGCTGGGAATAAGAAAACTGCACAAAATCCTCATGCTTTGCATTTACAGTATGCAGCCATCGCTGGATTAGTTTACACCAGCTGCAAAAACTCATCACCTGTAACAAGAGATTCTTCTTGTGTTGGCAGAAACCTTCCAATAGTCTTCAGTCCTCACAGAAGACAAATATTTTACATGCAGTTTTCTTCAAGGCAAAGTACACAGCGTTCCATGTTGATTTTTAATTTTAAGATAAATACTTTCACTTCCAGTTTGCTACAAGCAAAAATCACTAAAAGCATGAGCCTTTTACGAGTTCTGTAAAATAAACATGTTCCTCTAGAAAAACTGTTCTTTGTTTTACAGATGATTTCATAATTCAGTGGCATTTCCATGGCCAGTCATGCACTACTGCAGTCAGAAAAGATGAATTCATCCCTCTAAGGAATTAATACAATACTGAAAGATCATGTTATGGTCTTCTAATTACTTTATGGCACCCTACAGAGAGAATCAACTTTGAACAGCAACACATTTCTGTTGATGAAAACATTGCTCTACTTATGTATCATTTTAGTACGGCATGTCAGGCTGTCTCAATCGACCTCCTGCATGCAAGTCAAGCTTCTACAAATGCTAAAAATCTTACTTATTATACTTAATTCAAGAACATGAAGCCAAATTCTTCCCCAAAACAGTAGAAAATAAAGGAATACCCCTAACAACAGATGGTGGGGAATGGAAGGCTGTATTTCTTTCTTTTATATGAAGACATCGTACAAAACCAACACTCCACTGGAGGCCACTGTCACAGCTGACAAGTTTGCATAACCTGTTTCTAGAAGACACATAGGAATTGTAATCAGCACCCATAAATTATAGCTACAACTCTGAAAAATGCCCAAGGACATACTTATCAAATAGAGCCAATACTATTAACATAATGGCAATTCATTGATTTTTCCTTACAGTAATTCCAATCTATATGCAGGCATATGAACTTGGAAACCAATTCTGAATAGGATTTCAAACACTTATTCTAGGAAATGTTGAAAAGAAAAAAAAAATTAAAACAACAAACCACCAAACCGAGCTGTAATTATCATTATTTGTTGCTGAAACAAATACTATAGTTTCGTAGAGAAAGCTCAAAAAGCATTAGGTCCTGCAAATGCTTTTCTGTGCTGAAAACATTCCCTAGACACTCTTGCTAAAATAATGACCCCAGGAAATGTAGTCAAATGTACTTCCCTGCCCCTCCAAATAGACCATGCAGAGATGATCACACCACATGCATTTCAAGTCAGGTTTTGACCAAAAACTCAGGTTTGCAGGGTTCAGCATGAGAGCCTCATCCCCTGCCTTCACTCTGCTGAGCTGGCAGCGGTTGAACCATTTCACCATTAGGCTGCTCCATGGTACACGTTCCTGTACGGTCCCAGTGATTTTCTGATGGTTAATCTCAGACCATCGTTAACACGTTATAGCTACAGGCAGTCGTGAGAGAATGATCAATTAAGCACGATTAGCAATTTTCTTTGCCTTGTCCAACCCCCTCAAATTAAGTGGTTCAGGCTTGACCATTGTGCCACAATAAAAACGAGTAAAACACATTTAACCTCATTATTCCTGTTTGAATAGCAAATTACCTAAAACCAACTCATTCAGCCATGGCAATGAAGAGCTGCAAATTGTTTGTTAGCATTGTCTTCTCCACATGTCCTTTCTGCTGTGAGTTCTATTACATCACTTGCAATTTATAAAGCAACAACACAAAACACTTCAGAGGACACCAGCTGGACACGAAGTGTTTTGTAACAGTTAAAAGGGGGCAGCAGCACAGAGCAGAGCCTCAGATACAAAGACATAAGGAACAATTTGTTTGTTGTATGAGCGACCTCTCTATAGGCAATGGAATAATATGGAATTTAATTTAAAAAATAACATGGTGCAAATCAGAGGAGACCCTAAAAACTGGACTGATTTCCACTAGGAATGATCTTCAGGATTTTTAACTAGATCTTCTAAAAGTGAAATTGTAACAACTTAATTGACAAACTCATGAAGGACAAACTCCTTCAAACCTTATCTTTTCATATTGAACAAGGTTATCATCCCTTATTTCCCCACCCTCCCTTCTTTCTTAATTATTTTTTCTCCATATACAGAAAAGCTGTCTTATTCCACAAGAAGTTGTGTATTTGGGCACTAGGAGGGGTCTGTGATTCATCCTGCTGAAATGCAACCAGCATCCCCATGACTTAAAAAGACACCTCTATTAAATTAAAAAAGAAGAGAGACATCTGTGTATGAAAATGGAGTGAAAGAATATCCTAAGTCCAAAGTCCAGGAGCTGAACAATTGTCAGCACAAACAGCAGAGTCTCATTACTGGGTGAGCATTGGGGAACAGGATGGCCACCACCAGCAGAAATTAAATTTTAATAGATCCAACATTTTCACTTGCATTTTAAGAACAAAAACTGATGCAGAAAGATACAGCTCTCAGAGCACTTCCCTGCTCCCTTCCTCCTGGCTGAAAAGAAGCTTACAGGAAACCTGTATATTAGCAGCACAGGACTGCCTTTGGTTCACTGCCGTGAAGGGTTCTCATTGGAACAAATGCTCTGTGGGTATCCCTTGGGCTCCTCCCAGGCTCATTCCCAACCTGCAAGCTCCTTAGTGAACTGAACAAGCAGTGGTGGTGTTCACACATCTCTCCTTTATTTTATTAATCTGGTTTTGCTATTTGCTGGATGGAGTTCTTGGACAAACTCCCACTGAAGTTATTTTCCAACTCATGGCAATGTTGCCAGCCGTGACATTTCATCCACTGCTTGTAGGGACACCCAGAACTCAAGAGCAATCTCATATAAGATTCAGACAAATATATGGAATTAATTCCCATATATGCCAACAGCTGGGGCACAGATATTTACATCTGCTCAACCATGGATCACAGAGTATGCTCAGCTCTCAGAAGCTGGGACACATCAACATCAGTAACATGATCAAATGTGGCTGAGTGGAAGTCTAAGCTTCTGCAAATTTGCCAAGTCATATTTAAACATTTTTGTTCCAAGGCATTTTAGGAGAGATCTGGACTGGCCTTTGTAGCACTGCTTTACTCCTAAAGTGCATGCCTCATTTAGATGTGAAATACTACAGATTTTCATTTAGATTTACCTCAAAACAATTTACTAAGTCGAACGAGTGGGGAATGAATAGAGCTGATAATGATGAGTTCTTTATTTTTCCCCCTAGTTTTCCTTCCTTCCATCTCTGTTTGCAGTAATATTAATTACACAAATATAACAGCCTTGAACTGTCTGGCGTCTTTCTGTCTTTATAGATTCACATCTAAGATTTTTTTTTTTAACTTTTCTAATACTAATAGAAGAACAGCAAGGTTGGGCAGCCCACTGCTCACAACACTGTATTAGAGACTGCCCTAGAGAGCTTTGCCACAAACTACCATGTAAACAAAACTGTCCAAAGTACAAATTAAGGGCGTTCTTGGAACTTCCACTCAACATTTTGATTTCTAGTAAAAGAACAAAAAAGTCTGAACTTTGAGGAAACTCAACAGTTATTTCAAATATTCATTTAAAGTTCTGTTTCAGAACAATTAAACACATTTCATTCTAATTAAGCAAAAGGTATATCAGAACAGCAAAAACCAGGTATGAAATACAATGCATTCAAAATGCTTAAACAGCAGAACAATATGCATATGCAATGCAAGCAAAGTTCTGCAGTGCTAGAGCCCATCAAGCTACATTAAAATCCCAGGGGAAAGAGGGAAAGAAGCAAAACCTGCACACAGGGCAGGTGACACCATAAATTGTTCTTGTTTTTCTTACAGAATCCAGTACTTCCCCAACTTCTTAGGCGTTTCTGGACTACAAAACTGACAGCAAAGTGATTTTCTTCAGGTCTCCTGTTTTTAAGAATCTGACAATAACAACAGTGATAAAATGCAGCAAGTTTTTCTTTCATAAGCTATGAAAAAACCACGCATTGAAAGAGGGATTTTTGGCTGTTTGCCAGATTGCAAAATACATGTGAACTGTTGCTGAGGAATCCCTTTAGAAATACAAAACCATCACAAAGTAATTATTTCTATATGGTGTGAGTTTGTTGAAGTTAGTGGAAAGTGGTAATCTCTCATCCTATTAATATTTGCAGGTTGCACTTCCTGGGCGTCGCAGAAAATGCAGCAAGGACAAAATTTACTCTTTAATGTAGCACTAGGTCTGTCTTCAGACATCTTCAACTCCTATTTAAAAGATCATGGGTATTTTTCTGGATGCTAATGAAGTTTCTTTCACAGCAATTTTAGTAAAACACTGTATTTTTGATTGCAATCTCAAATACTGAAGCACAAGGAAAAAAACCCTGAGTTTTTTTAGATGCAGTTGTAGTTTAGGTACTTCATATCTAAACTCAACTATTCTTTATAATGACATTTGTTCAACAGATACCCAATCTTATGGTAACACTTTTGCATTAAAAGAGGTAGACTGATATTGCACATCATTTCACTTATCCAGCCAGCAAGTACAGAAGAAAAACAACCTTTTGATCTCCTCACAAGCAGGAAAATGCACTATAACCATCTAACATACAGTGAAAGAGTGAGGAATTATAAATATGGAAGAAAATAATACTATCAACCTTAGAAGTACATATTCTTTAGAAACAAATAAAACCACATAACTACTCATATTTTATGTGGCTACTACCACGGCACACAACATTTTGCAAAGTAATTACCATAATGTGCAAATACTTCTGTAAGAGAAACTACAAAATAAATCTGGTTTTTAGTGGTATTTTCAAGCATGGATTGTATTATGCAGCCTCTATACACACTCATAAGGTAATTGGTAAGAACTTCTAGCATTTCACCCTTCACAGCCACTGAAAAGTCAATGTTATTTAACTGTTCCACAAATGTTAATAAAAAGTCATAATCCAGGGAGCTTACCCCGGGTCAACAGAAGGAATCCAAGAACCAAAGTTATTTCCAAAGTCCAGACAAGAGATCTGAAGGAGAGAATACCAAAGGGTTTGTGACAAAGCTGACATGGAGTCCTCTGAAAGGAGCAAAATCAATTGTGACATTTTTCATTTATTTGTAAATGCCTCTTTGGCAGTATGCTCACTCCAAACGACAGCTGACTCTTATAGAAAAGGGGAGGTGATGGTAAAATAGAGGAATCCTGACAGTTGCTTTAATGAGATTCTGCATTAGGATCACTCCACCACTTTCCCTCAACAAGGACTGTGCCCTTCACTTTCAATCTTATATTCTCCAATTTGGAAAGCATTAATCCCATGAAAAACTCAACTCAGCCTCCTCTAATCACCATCACAGCTCTTCTTTCCACCTCCTTCACCATCTCACTGACATTTATGTATGGAGTCCACTCACAATTTAAAATACATATAATTAGCATAGAGCAAATTAAACTTCAACCTGATAGCATTACTTTTAATCAAAGTGTAGTTGCAGTGTGTGTGGTGAGGACAAGAATCTTGAAACAGACCTCAGTTGATATCAGGAGTGCAAACTCACAGAGCTTTCCTTCCAGCTCTAGGAATTATGCTGCTGGCAGTGTTCAATGCAGGAACCTCTGATGCTCACATTTTCTTTATTACAAAAATAAATAGGGAAACCTGTAACATGACAGGGAACTTGCCTTGCAAATATTGAGAGAACAATCATTCTGGGAACAGAAGCAGACAAGGAATTTTAGTAACTGTAAGAACAGGCAACATGATACCACCTATTTCAGGAAAAGGCCACTGGCTTGAGGATCCAGTGCTTGAGCACACTTATTCTGGCACAACTCTTATCTGACATAATCCATTCTTATGTTTTCTAACAGTAACACATTTTCTGTTGTTCAAACTAATTTTCTAGTGCTATATCACATATCTTTCAATGAAACTAGATGACAGCACTGAATAGATCATGGTAGCCTCAGGCTGCACTGAAATTAGTATTTTATCCTCTGTTAACATCAGTAAATCATTTGTATTACAATGATAAGGTTTTGTAAGAAAAACAAACACACACACAAAAAAACCCATACAGGCATTGCTACAAGAAGCCTGAATCCCAGTTCTTTTGCATGCTCCAGCATCTTCTGAAAGATGAAGCTGGTGAAGGCACAGAACACAAGTCCTTTGAGGGGCAGCTGAGGGAGTTGAAGGTGTTCAGCCAGGAGAAAAAGAACCTCATCTCTCTCTACAACCACCTGAATGGAAGCTGGGGCCAGGTGGGGTTGGTCTCCCAAGCAAAAGGACAAGAGGAAACAGCCACAAGCTGTGCCAGGGCAAGTTTTAGGCTGTTAGGATAAATTTCTTCACTGGAAGGTGTGGCACACCCTGGCACACCCAGGCTGAATCCCCACGGCCAGAGGGATTTACAGGATGTGGCACTGGGGACCATGGGCTTGTGGAGGACTGGGACGTGCTGGGTTAATGCTTGGACTCGATGATCTGGTTCTAGGCAAACAGGCTTGATTTGAAAAAACTAAACCATCTGCTGTCATACTGATCAGAAAACAATTCCATCTCACCTCTGGATGAAAGCTGGCTAGTAAATCATGATTGGGAAGTTTGCAATTAATTACTCTATACCATAATCTGCTAGACAATGTACAACATAACCATTGAATAAAGATCATTTATTTCCTGAAAGAAGAGAGAGATGGGTGATCCTCATGAGTTACAGAGCAGTGTGCCTGACAGCCTTCAGAGAGCCAGGGGAGTAATCGACAGCTCAGCAAAACTTCCATTTTTCGTTGGATTAATTTGTTAAAAAAACCACCCAAAATCTTTTGAGAGTATTGTGGAGGTTTCCAGAAGAAACCTTTTTAGCACCTTCAATCTGAGGATGCAGACTAAAAGTGTAACTTTGAAACCTTTTACAGAATCTTTCCTGGTATATAAGATCTTTAAGAGTCTCCATTGATGGAATCAAGGACTGTGATTCACTTTCAGTACCAGCATTTTCTCCCTCTGAGATTCACTCTTTGCTGAAACTCTTTTAAATTAGCGTAACAAAGCCCAGCACAACATTAAATCACCTCCCAAGCATATCAGTCTCAGTTACCTAAGAGAAAATAGAGTACACTTCAAATTCTCTCGAAGTTTCTTCTGATTGATATCAGATCTCTTAAGTTAAACGACCCCTCATATTTCATTCCTAAATATATACAGTTACTCCTAGTAACCTTTCCCAGTTGGATGGAAAGCAGGAAAGGCCAGATTCTGGCCTCTGCTCTGGTAAGGGAGTACCAATGAAAAATAATGAAGTCAGCACACATTTGGAAAAAAAATTATTTAGCTCCAAGGAAGGTTGCTTTGTAATTCAGACAGGTGATCTGGAGGCACAGCAGAGCAATAATGACTAACATCACATACTAGAGGGAGTATAAATTTTAATGATATCGCTCATAAAACTCACATTTTAAAGGTTACAAAACAGAAACAAGCTTACAAAGAAAACACATAAATCATTCAAGGTGTCAGGTTCCTATTCCTTAGCTATTTTGAGAGCTAACGGCCTGTCCATCACTAAATAAACTGGAATATGCTATACTCATTTATGCAGGACTGAAAAGGGAATGTACACTAGAGTTCAGCAACCATTCACCCCTACAGACTCTATTCTTAACAACACAATAGCAACAGCCATGTGTAACCTCACTGATTTATTCATTACTCGACAAAATTAAACAAAAACACTTGACCAAATTCACCTACATCTAGACAAGATCACAACAACACATAATTAGCACCATAATTACAAGGACTCCTAATCCAGAGACATTAATGCACTTCACTACTTGCTCATACACACTTCATTGTAGGTCCTTAAATATAGGGCATTAACAGAGGATTAATGGGGCATTCCCATTAACAGACCAGATTACTTTCATCCCATGCAGATGAAAGAGAAACAGAGGCTTATATTATCATTTTTAATTACTGTAATTGGTCTGCAATTGCAACCGCATCTATTGTTGTCCCTATACACACATTATCAACACAGAACAATTCAAATGGCTGGTTGGGAAATGGCCACTTAGGGCCAATAAACCATTGTAAATAAACAGTGAACTTTGATAGACCCATGATTCAAATCCACAAATCACCTTTTGAGCTGGGTTTTACAAAAATGACATGTAGTTTGGCTCAGTGGTCATTTCTCTTAGTCGCAGAAGCTGGCACCTCCATTTCACTGACAGTAACTTCCACAACACACACTCCCGACTCCAAGGCTCCCTTCTGGGAGCAGCACCCAAGGGCCAAGCTCTCCAAATGAAGCTTCCACTTCAAAAGCCTTTCTGCAATCCATCTCGGAGATCAGGCCTTCAGGATTTGGTTTTCAGAGTCACTGTCTTTACATTACTTTTGTTTCCTTAATATCACTTATATTAGAGCTGCTTAATGGATAACCCGAAATTGATTTATTCATTTTTTTTTCAGAAGTAGACATACACTGAAAGACACTTGAACAAGGTCATTTTGCCTTGCTGCAAAGTCCAACAAGATTATCAGTTAAAGGCCTTATCCAAAATTCTCCCATGTCAAACAGTATTTCTACTGGCTGGATTTAACACTGAATGCAGACTTGGGATCTATTCTCAATCCAAACTGGAGTGCAGCAATCAACCACTCAACTCCAGAACTCTCCCTGGCAACACTCATGGGATTGCTAACTGCAACATCTCATTGGAAATTTCTGCATCAAATTACCACTTATCAGAGGCCACCAATCTCTTAAACTTTAATGGTTAAAGAAAACTCAGTGTTTGGTTTACAAAGGCAATAAACACCTGAATGCTTTCAGTAACCTCTTTGCTTTATACTTGTGTTTTTAGTTCTGGAATCTTTTCCTGTACCTCTGGAGGAACTTTATTTAAGTAAACTGCTAACCTATTATTTTTCCAGTCTTTGTTTTCTCTAGGAAATTATTTAAGAAGAAAACCCTCAAACAGTGATCTCAGCATTCATACAGCAGTGAACTTCAGATACAGTAATTGCATAGCTGGGAGCTATGACGACTTTCCCATGGGGGAGAAATGACCTGGTAATTCACGAATGACAAAGTCAAAAGTAAGGTAAGCCGGGGGAGGGAAAGGATTTCCCCCTAGGATGAGATAAATATAATTTCTCACAGCAGTGTATATGTCTCTTAAGCCTCAGGTGGTTTTAAGTTAATGAGATTAGTTCCAGCAGGCAGTGAAATCCCAGGATATAGGAATTATATTTCAGCAGTTTTCACTTCATCCAGCAAGCACGGTGGAGTCAATCTTTGTGTCATTTTGTTATTGTCCTGGTTTGGGTCTTGTTCTCAGGCTCAAGCCTGGCTAAAGCACCTCATAACTTTGACTTAAAAGCTTAAGCATCATGTAAAGAGTGTGTTTAAATGCTTAAAAGGGAGGAGAGAAGCACCAGGCTTAATTTGTAGAAAAGGATTTTTTTTGTTTAACTTTTCAGATGTGCTTTTATTCCAAGGAATTTGTTCTTGTACTTTTCCTAAACCAAGGTCACATGCATTTTTATCCTGAACACAAAAAAAGCCTCCAGAATGCACCGCTGTAAGAAACACTGCCTTTAAAATATTTACACCCTAAAAAGATGGACATGAACAGGTTTGGATGATTGGCTAGTTCAGAATTTTGGTAATAACCAAAAGAGCTCCTATCCAGTGTCCACCCACTAGATGTACAAGCTGCAGTTTCACTCCAGTCCTCAGATCAGCTCACACAAGAAAATCTCCACTCCTTTATTCCATTAGAAGAGCTGTAAAGCAGAAAGCTTTTAGAAGATTAAAAAAAAAATAAGGTCAGATGACAACACTGATTTCCACTAAGAATTCCTCGACAACTAGCCCTATTTTGACTCACAATCACTGAATAACTGCTAATGTAGCAATTGTTTTACACTCCAGCTACTATTTTTAGCTGTGAATTTAAATTTAACCTTCCTGACATCACCACCGTAAAGAAAATGCAGAAAAATCTAGCGTTGCCAACATGCTTTAGGAAGCTCTTTTCCATCCAACAGGGGAATGACCTTTACTCCTCTTGTGAAAATGTGCAGACATCACATCAAGGAAATGCTCATGTTAGTCCCAGGCTTCTTTCCAAGACAGTCTGATTAAACTTCATATCCAGAAAGCACACAGAGGAATTATTTTTATTGGGGTAATTGAACCCCAAATACAATATGAACTCTATTAAAAAGACTTTTTAGAATACCCAAGTCAATTACAGGGAAAGCTGTGTTTATTTTAGTTTTACCTTACAAGCCTAACTTTAACACAGGCAAATCACACCCACACAGACATCTCTGTTTGAACTTTTTTGTCAGTTTTATTTATTTATTTCTACTCCCGAATCTGCCTTCCCATTCTGTGTCAAAGCATCACCACATTATCTTCGTTCTTCATCCTGTCCAGAGATGTCTTTCCTTCTTCAGGCTTTACCACTTCATAACCAGGTGCTTTCAGTTAAATACAAAAAAATTCAAGCATCTCTTTGCCAAAAGAAAGAGCAAGTTCCACCATACTTCAGTGAGGAGTGGCAAAACTTCAAAATTAGGAGATTCATTTCCTTTTTCTCTGCAAGAACCTCAGCTGGTACAAACAGGTAACACGTAACTAAGGAGAGGCAACATCAGCAAATGAATCTGAGGGCAGAGGCCAAAACCTGACCATGAACTGCTTTCTGGCACAATTCCAAACTCTGCAAACTGATATGTTGGATAAACACCTGAGCATCCAGTATCTACCACTACATGGGCTGGCAGTAATTGGGAAAATGCAGCTGCAGAGGGACGAAGTATCACACACAGGTGAGATGAAAATGCATTTGTCTGTAAGACACCCAGATGTTTGCTTACCTGCCAAGTAAACACACATTTGCTGTCACGTAAACCCAATGAGTATTTCTACACGTGTACACATCAAAGCATGCAGATTTCAATTAAACATAACACACAAATATGAATTCCAACATTACAGAAATGAACTACCAGGGTAATTACTCTGGAAGCATTGCAATTATGAGTGGCATCAGAATGCATTATGCTCTGTGTTGGCAAAAGAATTCTTTTGTAATGGGTCAGAGAACTCCTTTCCACACGCTTTAATAATCAGCACACAGACTTCAAAGGGGGTATCTATTTTAAAACTCTGCCATCATTACACTGTCAGCATCTGCAAGAAACAGGCCCACTGGAAAAATACTTTTAAAAGTATGAAAATAAGGTGCATTACCTTAAAATGTTTTCAGAAGAAAACAAAATGCAGTGGTCTGCAAGTATCTACATTTCCTTTAAGGTCAGGAAAGTCAATTAAAATGAACAATTTTCATTTCTTGCACAATCACAAGTCAAGCTTCATACATAAATACCTGCCACAGAAAGACTTTAAAATAAGTGTTTGGCAATAGATGAACAATATTCTAGAGGATTTTTGCAGGAAAAAAGTGCAGCTTAGCCATTCTATTTTAAATAGTTAATGTGTGTTCAAGTGGCCTTAATCTACTCTGACTAGCTCTTTAAGAAGAAGTCTAAAAGCTTGCTTTAACATTACCTTTCTCTTGGTCAGTTCCACCTTTGCTATGTGCAATTTCTTTGCTGAAAGAATCATTGCATAGAAGTTCCCTTATAGAGCCTATTATCAGCATTTGGCTGGAGACAGCCCAAAAGCATCGAGCTTCCTGAAAAGCAAAAATGAGAGAGTCAAGCTCTAGCTTTTCACAAGAGCAAGGAAAAATGGCCTGGTTTTGAGAACAGCTTGCTGCACCCCTCTTAGCCAGCAAAGAACTGCAATTTTACAACTGCACGTCACAATGGATGTCTCTCCTCCATCCAGAGGGCCATGCATCCCTAGAGCTGGTTGTATGTAAGTACAAAGAAAGTTGTGCCCTGACATTTAACTCCTGGGGAGCAGATGTAGAACAGAGCATCTAAACCAACACTGCTGCTTGCTGTAAATAAAGAGACAATTCATCCACTTCTGTCCCAGAGGGTGTGAAGAAAAACTCATGCCTAGCTGTGTTTATCTTCTCTATTCTTTTTTTTTTCTTCTTCTTACCTATTTGTTTCTCTCAACGTCTGCAACATTAAAAGAAAACTATTACCCTAGAAAACTGAGTGTTTTACAGAAAAAACTCTATTGCTCTAAAAATGGTGGAAAGGGCATGTATACTTACAGAGATTACACACACACACACTTTTGTGCAGAAACAGAAAGTAGCCTTAATATAAGTGGGGAAATATCACAGAGCTCAGTGAGGAAATCCCACTTTGAACGTGAGCATAGTGCAGGAACTGCAGCTCTGGCTGGCCTGGGACAGAGCACACCCTGTCAGAATCTGGCATGACTGAGTGATGCTAAAGAATGGCAATACTAAAGCTTCTCAATTTTGCTTGCATTACAAATATCCTTAAACAAGATTACTTTTGAAGGAGGAAAAAAAAAAAGGCAAGGCAATAAAACATCATGTTTGAAGTCTTCTACTCCCTGAAATTTTTGTTCCTAAATCCAGAGGTGGCTGGACACATCAGGAAAGAATTAGCTTCCTTCTGCTGCAAACAGATTAACCTAATGCATGGATGGAACCTTGTTTGGGAGAGGAGAGAGATGCTGGCATCAGCCCGATGTATATGAAAGCAGACAGGCTACAAAGTTTAAGGAAGTACGAAAACTGTATGAGACAGTTTTGTGATTAAAAAGGAGATAATGAAATGGACAGAAGTTGTCAAAAAAATATTTCATTTTGCTTTGCTTACTGAAATAAGTATTGATGGCTACATTCCCAGCTTCATTGCAGTAAGCATTAGATTAGGGCTATGGAGCTAACTCACTGCGATGCATCGCATGAGAGCAAGAAAAATTAAACAGTTCAAGCTGCGATCTTGTCAGATCTCAGAAGGCTGGCAGGACATGAGTGATCTAACAGGGAACTTCCACAGAGAGCTGGGAAATCAGCTCCTGTTTCTACTGAGCATGTGCTCAGCAAACTTGGCTCTGGAGGCTGAGGCTTCACCCAGGCTTCTGACCATGGAGATCAGTGACAAACTCCAGTGGCATCTGTTTCACGTTTATCCTCTCTCAAGACAGAACAGCTCCAGCGAACACAGCTCACACAGGAACAAAAGTTCTAGAGTGGAGCTGCCCAAGTAATTTTATTATTTTAATGACAGGTCAGTCCTTTTTGGTTAAAATCCAGTGCAGTCACTAAGAGAATGGTTCATCAATCTTCCAACAAGAAATGCCCTTCACTTTCCATGCCAGCCAGAAGTGCTGCAATGTTTTCTGCACTGCAGCCACTGAGTGGCTGACAAACAATTACCCACAGCCAAGACTTCTGAACCACCAGACCACAGAATCTCCCTAGAACTGCTGTGTACACTCAGCATATCAGGATGTTGCATATCCTTCATTAAAAGGACCACAGAACCACATGAAAACAACAGAAGGTTTCCCCTTGCACTGCAGGCCTAGGGCAGGAGTTTCCACACACCAATGATACATTCCAGCTGTTGAAGAATGGTCTATTTTAAATAAGGGACAGTGTGACAATGCTCTGCAAATGTTGTATACCAAGGTTCACCCTGTAATATTAAAATGATTGTGCAGATCGTACTGGAGGAAATTAAATGCTGCTCCAGTTCATTAATGGTTTTCACACCTTAGACTCCACTAAGGTGCCTTGGTCATTTCACAGGACACAGCTTATATTAATTAAGTTGTGTACTTGCCTGCAATAGGTTCACAGTCCTTTAACCTCAAAAACAGGCAACATAATCTGTTTTACCACTATTATGTAAAAATTATCACAAACATTACCAAGAATGCTCCAGTACAAACTCAGGCAAGTTCTAATTTTTCCTGCTTTCAATTCTTTCACCAACCTCACTCCACTGTGAGTTTTCATGACACTCTGACTTCATCACTGTCACAGAGTATAGCATAAATGTCCCATTTCATTACAGTGGAAAAAATTTCTGTGCCTAGTCTTAAGCAAACAAACAGGGAACATGACTTACTTTTGATATGAAGAGATTGATAACTTTGAATTTTAAAACTGTACTTGGTGTTTCCCTGATCTTCACTTCCCATAATAAAGGTAGAAAATCCTCATCTGCAAATTGCTAAAAATAATCAGTTGCAAGATGTGACCTTGGATAAAGCAATGTTAAATTGGCCAGCAAATTTTTTGGAGGCATCACTGTTATTAACTTGCAATTTTTTCATTTCAGTCTGCCAGTGATGCTTGGCAGGTTATAATTTTTCATTTTCTCACTTGGCTGATGCTCACTCAAGTAGAGATTATGGAGATAGTGGTGGAGAATTTTTACAAAGATTTTTCCCCTTTCACTCAATCATATCAGGATTCAAACACAAATTGTCTCTGTGAGGTGGGTTACCTCTGTAACAGGATTACTGACAAGGATCCTCTCAGTATTCCAACGGCAGGAACAGTTCATGGGCTCTCCAGTGCCAGCTGCACAACTGCTACCTGCTCAGTGCATTCCCAACAGGAATGATGTGGCCCAACCTCACTTCTGCTTTAACTGTTAATATACAAGAGAAGTTCAAAACTTTAGTGAATTGGTATTTTCTCTTGAGGTCACTGCTCCTTTATTTTTTTTTTAAACCACTGATCCCTTTCTACTAAGAGTATTCCCCACTCATGACTAAGTTTCTTTGCCTCCACATCACCTTCCCACTCTCTCATCATTTTCTTGCCACTGATTTAATGCGTAAAAACTGTAATGAACAGCTCCTCCCAGTGATCATCCTGGAACAACACTTCCTATTTCTTAGGGGTTTTTTTTGTTTTCTTTTTCACTCCAAAGAGCCTCTGTTCACAAGGAAAATGTCCAGAACACAAATATCTGACTGAACATAAACAGATCCAAAAATGCGCTATTAAGTTGTTCTGCCTTTGGTGGGGAACCAAACGCATCCTCCTGCCAGAAGATCCATTTTGTGACAATCCTCTGACTAAAAATACCTGTCCCCCCAGCAACTCTGATCCAGGAATTGTACATGACACGCTGTGAATATCTGCAGCACTTTCCTCATTATCAGGAAGGATTTTTCTATCGCTATTCTCCCAGTCAGAGTTTGTGCAGGAAGGGAAGGGTGAGGGGAAGGTGAAGAACACATTAAAGGCTGCACACCAGAAGCATCAGTCACCACACAAGGCATCATCATCCACCAGAAACCACAGTTCAAACAAAGCTGGAAACAGTATCAGGTTTTTACTACTGGATACAGCCCAAAAGGTACTAAAACAGTTGGACAAAACATGCCATTGCCTTCCTAATTATCCATTTCTAGCCTTCCTACTCAAACCATGCATATTCAGTACAAAGAAGCAATCACTGACCTGAGTGCAGAGAGAAACAAGCTCACATTTATTTATTTTGCCTTTCTCTTTTTTAACTTTTCAAGTATTTATTATCCTAGCAACTGTGTCAAGAATGAAATACATGGCAAGACTGCCATTGAAAATAAGCATCATTCAGTCAAAGAGATTAAAATTTTGGCTGATATCTAGAGTGACATGGTAAGGTTTCTAAAATCTTATGACTATATAAAACTATTAACTCAGATCTAATTCACTGCTTCTTATTGCATTTTCTGAAACATCATTAGAAAGACAGCATAACATCACTCATTTTATAGGCAGGGAACTGAAAGCACAGGAAAGAAAAGTAGCCTTGGACAAGGCCATATAGGGGAACAGTGGCTGTATTTTAATAGTGACCAAGTCTTCAAAATCAAAGCTCATTCCCACTTCTGTTCAGATATTCACATTCTAGACATTTTCCTTGTGAACAGAAAATATTTAAGTAAAAATTAACAACAAAAACAACAAAACAACAATTAAAAAACAAACCCCAAATAACAAAAAAAACTTCCATTCTTCAAGTGAGACAATTTCCCTTCAGTTCATGACTGCATTTCCAGCAGCCTCACAGTCCAGAGAACAACAAATAATGTTCAGGAGCTCCCCAAGAGCCTATTCCAGGCTTTGACAGAGCTCCTAGTTATGTGATTCCTGGCTTACAACCCATGGAAAGTTGCTTTTAACATCTGCTGCTCCATTAACACATCCAGCAACACCATGAAATCAGCAGAGAACCCAGGGAACTCCATCCCCAGGGCATCCAGCAGCCCCCTGGGAAGCTGCAGCAGGTAAGGAATTCAGCTGTGCAGCACCCATCCTGCCTCACTTCATGGAGGTGCAATGCTGGCCTCACCATTAGGATTTGGCAGAACTACAGAACATCCACTCAGATGAAATTCTGACCCTAATAAAATATTTTTTCTCAATCAACTTGGACCTAGGTTGGAGAATATACATTTCAGTAATATATAAATATGCTATTGTAAGTTTTTTTAAGCAGGGTTATTTGGGGCTTGGGTTTTACATTTTTTTTGTTCACCTCTCCAAGTGGACTTGTTCCATAAGCTGATTAACACTAATTTAGCTCTGTTAGTGACCACTTGTGCCAGTCAAAGCATATCATGTGATGGAGGGACAACACAAAACAAAAAAGGACACAATTGAGTTGTATTAGTCAAGACTGAATTTCTCAACATAACACTGCAAAATGCTCAGGTCTTTCCATGTATTTCTTTCCACCAAATTAATTCTCTTAAAAACTACCAGATTTACATCAAGTCTGACCTCAGGTCCACTGAAGTCCAACAGCTGACACATCTGGAACAGACATGAATTACAGTTGTAAGCAGCTACAGCACTCTGACAACCTCTGCTAGTTAAAAGGAAACAAAATTTGATGTAGTACTAGGAGCTGAATTTTAGCAAAAAACAGCCTTGAATCTTTATGCACCTGCCTAAAGCTAATAAACTCATGCATAGATCAGGAAAAAATCAAATTCAAATAAACTATTCATGAATCTTTGTTACTTATACATAAGGAATCCAATAAAGAAAGCTACTCTGGAAGCAAAGAATGCAATATAAATGTGTTCCAGCTTCCTTTGCTGGATTTTTTTTAACCATATCCCACCCCTGCTTTGCCCTGTGGCAACATGCTTGAATAACTCAGACTTTTCTTAGGTACTCATTATTGTACAACAATCTATTCTGCATACGATATTCTATCTGTCCAACAAGACAAAGAACCCACTTTCTCCTCCTCAGAGCATCTTTTACTATTAAATAAAAAGATTTCTTTGATGTCTGCTGACGCAGGACGACACAAGTTTTGTGCTGTCTCATCGGTGTGGCAGTCTCACCGTAAGGATCCAAACACAGCTCTCAGGTCACCCTAAATGCACAAGGAATTTCTGGAAGGGGCCCTGCACATGTGAGAACTGGGGCTGCTCCCATCAGCTCTTGACCTTCAGCCAGGCAAAGTCAGCCCAGCACTCAATGGACAAGCCTGACTATTCCAGATTTTTTTCCAGCCATTTGTGTAGCATTTACAGTCACCTGAGCTTGCCAGTGACTGCAGATCTTTATTCATAACAAAAAGTAATTATCTCCTCACAAGGAAGTGAAGTCTGTGAGATTTCAGCAAACATTCTTCATTAATTTGTTGAATTAGCAGAAGAAAGCATATAATCGCCAATATTAATGCTTTGCTGAGCAGGAGCCCTGACTTAAGCACTGGGTAAGTCACCTGTAAATCCAGAGATCTAAATTTCATTGTCCCCAAATTAGCTTGATTAAAGTAATCACTACAAAAGCCAAGCACCTCAGATACCTCAGTGCCTTTTGGATCAGTACAAGCTCAAGTAAAGTCTTTTATTTTTCCTAATACACCCACACATCCCCACCCCTGGAAAATGGAGCTTAAAACAATGTCAGAAGAAGCCTAAATTAAAGAAACAAAAGTTAGTGGCTGAGGATGAGGAATAAATATTGTCCAGAAAGACACTAAGCTATTAATGAAAACAATTTCAGCATGTATTTTAGTAGTATTAGAGTTCATGAGTATTAGAATTTATATTATTATTTATATTATTATTATTTATATTAATTTATATATTCAGTAGTATTAGAGTATCCAGTATTAGAGTTCATGAAGATGAAACCAATCTTAGAAAAAAAACCCCCACACAACTCCCCAACAGTTTAGCTTCATTACACTGATTGCAAAATCTTGCATACTTTAGGCTGTGTATATTTATTTTGTTCAAGTCTAACCTGCTGTCCAGTCCACCTCACCCAGCCAAGTAAGAATATAAAAAACACAAACACCACAAAAATGACAAGTCTTCAAAAATGTCCTCTGGAAAAGATGTAGAATTCTCTCATCTTAACAGAATCTCAGATAAACACTGAATCCCTCTTTACTTCATAATGGTGTTCTTATTACAAAGCTCTGATAAACCACACTCAGTACTGACTCTGCACAAAGTACTCTTGATTAAATTAGTTTTCATGGGCCCTTCCTTTTAATTTTTAACCTGCTGCAATAACTAACAAAATACAGCAGAGAGCTCTGCAGAATCTGATTAGTATGGCAGGGTTAAAAAAATGCTCTGAAACAGAAATCACACACTGGCCTGCATGTTATAGTCAGTGCCTATAGACTATCAGAAATTAGGTTTTAAGCAAAGCCTAGATTGAGAAAAGATTACCAGGAAAGACTGAGGTAATATTTATATTAGCTTCTGTACACTCAGGAACTTCTGGGTGCATATAGAATGTCCCCAGGAAGCTCCTATATCTAGATTTCCATCAGTGAATAATTATTCAGGTTTAATCCATTTCCAGATTGCTTTTTATTTGAGAAATATCTACCCAAGTTCCCACTCAATATCAGAAAAAGGGTCAGTGTGCATGTTAAAGCAGTTTGTGAGGCACATCTCATATCACTGCAAGGCAATTTCCTCTACACAGTTTCAAAGAAAATTCTCTTCTTTTGCCATGCCACTTTTCCTCACAAACCAGTATAACTGTGTGTCAGCCAGCAGTCAATCATTTCAACAGAAGTACATTCACATAGCAGGTAAGAACGCTGCACATTGTACAAGATAATTGAGTAAAAGTTTCTACAAGGAATTCCTCCAAGGCAAGAGATAAACAATAAATGGATTAATATTCCCTACAGAGCACTGTAATAATAATCTTTGAAGTTTCTCTACAGCTTTTAGTTAATTTATTCTAGAACCAACAGTGTAAATGCTAGCTTCTAACAGAATAAAAATCAAATTCCCACAAAAGTAGTTTAAGATCTAAGTACCTCGACAGTTTCCCTTTAAATCACATTCATTTCAATCCTGAAAAACCAAATTACTTTGATGTATTTCTTACACTGACACTTTTATGCCTTCTCAGGACATCAGGGATATTCAGACTTTTGAACCAATACTTAAAAAAAATACGCGCTAAAGGTCAAGAAATTTTTTTTCTTTTTTTGGTAACACTTCTATCTCATCTTTCTAGGAAGGGTCATTACTTAACTCCTTTCAACCAAAATAAAGAAAAAGAAATCTCTCCATTAAACATAGAAAGAATTTGACTTCAAAACTGAATCACACAGAGTATCTGCTAGAAAAAGGAAAAAATTACTTAGGCTTTGCCACTTAAGAGATTAGAAGAACCTAGATCTAGAAAGATTTTTTTTTCTATAAGGAAAAAAAAAATCAAATAAGAAAAACAAAGAGCAGAAAGTAGGCCTTATACATCAGTACTTTTTTTCAAAAACACACTTCTCACCAGTTTCTCATCCATGCTTGGATGAGCAAAATACAGCAAACAAAAAAATTCTGCCTTAGGAAGTAGCAACAATTCAACTATAATTTGATATTTACTAATGTTTTTTCCATTCCTTTCAAGTATTGGAACACAAGCCTTTTACTGGAAGGAAGGCTGGAGGACACCAGAGAGTTTCACCCCATGCTTCCAGGGGCTGTCAGTCCCTCTGCTCTGACACACACAACTCCAGCAAGCCCTGATCCATCAGCAGCCAGAAAAACACATTTCAATCCTGGAGTGTGTAAGAGAAAACCAAAACTTTTTTCAAAAGGGAGACTGTCTCAGGTTCCTGGCACATAACTTGAAATAACAATTCCATAATTCTTCAAACTTGCTATTTCCCAAGAAATGCACACTTCCTTTAATACACCTCAGATCCCTCTTAAAATAGGCACTCAGAAAAATTCCTATAAATATTCTATACAGCCTTTCTGGAAACTATTTACAAACTCAGAGGCCACAAGCCTAGCTGATCAAGACTGTACATATATAAATAAACTCTTTATTGTCTCTGTACATCAGTGTATAACTGCTACATATATGAAAACATGTATTTCATTTCAGTCCCCTGTTCAAAAGTACATCAGCAATTCTTATTTGCAAGAACCATCTTGATGTTGCTCAAAAGAATAAAGCAACAGATGCTTCATTTTACAAACAAAAAGTAAAAGCAAAACAATAACTGTATCAAAAAACCCAAACAAACAAAGCTAAAACTCCACACCTGTGCCACAGAAGTATCCTACCTTGGAACGTGTATTCCAAAATATTTTTGTTCCTGGGACTTTCTGGTTCTGAACTGCTGCATCTTTGAATATTCACATTAATAAATTTTAAAAAATACTAGAACTCTATTTTGGTTTTTTTTTTTTTTTCCTCCTGCAGAGCAGACATGTTTTGCTCTAGAAAAACTGAAGTGCTCTCAAGAACTGGTTAGATAGTGAAACCCATGTAAAACACACATGCAAAGTTAGTGAATTTACATTTTCAGAGCTAATCACCCACTCAACTTCAAAATCTACACTTAATTGCTGGCATACAAAACACACCAAGAATGAAGTGTGGATACAGAATCACTTTTTGCTGTGGTGGAGTATTAACTGTGCAGAAAAGCCAGCTAGACCACAGGGGAAATTAGTATTTATCCACATACACACACACTTATGAAAAACAGCTGTTAGGAAACATGAGGGAAAAAAATCCTTTTTTGACTAAGGATGAAAGCAAGACAACATGTCCCAAAATAGTCATTTTCAAAGCATTACAAGTAGGTGGATGAAGCAAGTGAAAAGAAACCACAACTTGGCAATCAAGAAAAGCTCTTTATTAAAACTGCATAGGCTAGTAATTGATCAGGATAGAGAAGTAATTTTTATTTTTCCCTGGAAGCACCACATTCTCCACAGCCTCTTTGCTCACTACATGTATTTTTTCCTACACCTTCCATGAAGACAAAAATCAAACCATCTGGCTTGTGCCAGACATATTTGCCCATGTTGTATCTGTTTTTCAGACAGCAGAAACTCATCAAGCACCTAATGCATGTGATTAGCTGGTAGGAAAACAAGAATTCAATTTGACTTAAAAATATCTTTGCATTTGTTCTCATTCCATCCCAGGAGAACACTGGAAACTTCTGCTTACTTATCTGCAGCTCAGAGAGGCTGAATAACCACTGGCTGAGCATGCTGAGCACATGCTTGCACATCATCTCTGGGCCAACACTTTGGTCTGAAACAAGACCAGGTTTTGAGTATCCCAGCACTGCCCCTCTTGTGGAAGCACTCACATAAATAATACTGAATAGGCTTTATTCTCAGTTGATACAGTAGAAATATGCAGTAATGCAACTTCTCACTACTGAAATAAAAATTCTGGAGGGATGTTTCTTGCATCATGTAACTATCCTCCCTGTCTAATCAAAACTTGAAGTATTTCCCCCTTAATGCATGGCTGCAGTGGCTCTCTCACAGAATGGGGATGAGGGCACAACTTCCTTTAATAGTTAAAGGAAGCAACAGCCTGATCAAGCCATTGCTTTCATCCACAGCTATTGTCAGAGTCCTCTAAATGAGTAAATCCACTACTATTTTATTAGGCTTCCATAGCTCCGCAGACAGAGGCTGGAGCCAGAGGCAGAGTACATTCTATTTTTGTACACAGGTGACCCCAAGGTTTCAGTTTCCTCCTCACAGGGGGCTCCTTCAGGCAGCAGATGCTCTGCAGTGGCTCCCACAACAACTGCAGTGTCAACAGGAAGATTACAAAATTCTCTAAGCCCCCAACATAATGCTTTATTTGCTGTAGATACAAGGTGTGTATCTACAGCAGTTCAGTATTTTTTGCTGCTCTCTGATTACATTTCAAATATTCACGCAAGACATGATTTCTGTGCCAGAGCCCATACGGACTTGTTCCTACCAAAATAGTACTAAAAACAAAGTTATTTGGAGCAAATCACCACGAGGAAAATACACTTCTTAACGTGCCCAAATATTGTCATAAAAACCCCCAACAACTAAGCAAGGGAATAATGAAAAACAATTAACTCATGTGGACAGGAAAACAACATAAATCCCTGCCTTTAGTCTCACCCAGCGTGATGTTTGTGATTCATAGATGTAAATTTCTTGGAACACATTTGTAAAAAGTCATGTTTAATAATTTAACGTGTCAATGCAGCCTGCAGCACCCACCTAAAAGTTCCTCTGAGACTTTACTAACAAGTTCATTTTTTCTCACGATTGGCATGACCAGTGGATTTCAAATTTCATGTTAAAAGACAAATAGAAAAATTCATCATCTGCCTACTGTTTTTCCCCAGGGGATTTTGGATCACATTTAGTGCCAATGAAGCATCAAATTGACGGCAGAGAACCAGCTGTGGTGGTGGTGGTGAGCTGCCCAAAGGTGCTGAAGGAGCTTAGTGGTGTCACCAGGGGACTGTTCCCCAACAGCTTCCAAAGCTGGAAATTTGAAAACTGGAAGAGTCAAGTCTTAAAAGGCACAAATAAAGATGCAGAAACTCAAGATCATTCAGTGTCACCTCGCTCAGAACCACTCTTGCCAAAGTACTGCACAAAATAAACTCTAGGCAAGCAACTCTTGCCTGCACTTGGGAACAATCCACATTATACAAACATAGTGACAAAGGGTCAGTGTAACTCCACATCTCTGCTGGCTTTAGAGCACACTGACATCAACTGTGACACAACCTGGGATGCTCCACAGGAGCTAAAACCACATTTCTTTTAGACAATCTGGAATAAAGCTTCAAAATGTAGTTTCAAAATGTAAAACTTCCTCGAAGCCCCACATACAAACACCATCTGCTCTTCTGCAAAAGGTATAACATTTGAAATAATATTCTTTTCTCTCCCTCTTAGTATATTCCATCATGAAGAGAAAACTTTATTTATATAAAGAGCCCACAAAATGAAGTTCCATAAAAACAGGAACATATGGCCAAATAATTCTGAATAGCACTTAGCATATTCATCTGTAAAATAAGAACTATAATGGGCAGATAAATACACCCAAGTCTACTTGGAAATTGTCAGTATACACATTGTTTTCTGCAAATAATTAGCTTTTTTTAAAAATTTCTCACCCATCACTCTACATTACAATTTTACTAAAGTTAATCGTTTTAAACCACAAACTTGGCCCATGACACCTTATATCACACATATTAACAGCATAAGTCAGTGCATAAAGGAAAAAAAATCTTATGTTTTATGAAAGTTAAATTTTTACTACCATTGCAAAGACAAAGCTTGAAACAAATTTAGGTAATCTAACATGAACAGAAATAGAAAATAAACACAGAACTTTTATAAAACTACTTGGAACATAAAAATAAATGCCTAGAAAGAATAACAACTAAAAACAGTCCTGAAGGAAAGTATGAATTCACCTACGAATTAGTTTCTGCTATTAGTAAGGAGAAAAACAACATGTGGTCAAACATCTCTGTCTTGCACACTCACTGCTGCAGGTTTTTCTGTAATTGCAGCCTTCAGAACCATCCATCATCCAGCTGTTTCTAAGCTGTTAAACATTTGTAAGGAAGTGTGCAATCAAAGTAAGTGGCTTAAATCTGTGGACTGAGCCCCAAAACCTCCACTTTTTCAGCTTTTTCCAACACTTACATTGAGCAATACAACAAATATCCAGCTCTCTCTTCAGCACGTATCATGAAACTTTCTGGATACTTGCACATAATCCCTTGAGACAAGAAGCACAATCACCTTCAGACATTCAAAAATCCTTCCAGCTGCAGACTTTTCCTGCTGTAATTTGCTGCAGGTTTTATAACCAGCTGGTCCTCATCATATACATGATTTGGTTCACCAAACCCTGCTCCCTAATCAATCCCCTGGTCATTGCTTCAGTATCCTCTGGGATTTAAGAAAAAAAGACTGGTTTCACTGAGTGATGTGCTCTTAGCTTGGCCCTTTCCATTTATTTTGATGATCTCTCATCATATTGAAGGCTGATTCCTGACGTGTTCTCCCATAAAGCTGAAGAGTTTATAAAAGACAGGCATATCTTATTTGACTTGTGCTGCAGCTTGACTTCTGCTCATCCTGTCAAACTGTGTCAAAGGGAGGGTTTGCTATTTTGATGTTCCATTCTTTTATTTCTCCTCATGCTGCTGTCACAGTTTAACCCCCTGCGAGGGGATCCAACCCAGCCCCACACAGCCACTCCCCCACTGCGAGAAGAGGAAGAAAAATCAGAAAAGCGAGAAAAGCCATGGGCTGAGATAAAGCCAGTTTAACAGGTGAAGTAAAAGCTGTGCATGAAAGCAAAACCAAACATGGAATTTGTTCCCCGCTTCCCATGGGCAGGCAGATGTTCAGACAACCCCAGAAAGGCCTGGATCCATCACACCTAAAAATGACTTGGGAAAATAAGTGCCATCACTCCAGATGTCCCCTTTTTCTGCTTCCCTGCTTTATGCTGAGCACAACCCCACGTAGTCTGGCATATTCCCAGGGTCACTGGGATCAGCTATCCCAACTCTGACCCTTCCAACTCCTTGTGCATCCCCAGCCCCCTCACTGGTGGGGTGAGGAGCAGAAAAGGCCTTGGCTCTGCGCAAGCACTACTCAGAGCTAACCAAAACATCCCGTTATTATCAACACCATTTCCAGCACAAATGCAGAGCACAGCCCTGTTCCAGCTACTAGGAAGAAAATTAACTCTATCCCCAGCAAAACCAGCACAGCTGCCTACAATTCCACTAAGCCAGAGACCTGAAAGCACTGACTGCTGAAGGCATGTAAAACTGAGCACAGGAAAAACCTCAGAACATTCCTGCTGGCTCTTCACTGCAGGAGATAATGCATTATTACACAGATTTCCCCCAAATCTCTGCAGGATCTACAAATCCCTCCTTGCAAACCCTCCAATAATTCCCACAAACACAGTATGTTCTGTTACCACCCTGTTGTATTCAGCAGCTTTCTATAGCAGCCCAAGTGTTCTCTTCTATGAAACTTACTCAATGACAGCAGGATTTTTGTTTTGGTTTTTTTTTTTTATTTCACCTTTCTTTCAGATTCTGAACTTCAACCACCTTAATTTCCACAGTACTTTCATGAAAACCTGTAAGGAATTTTAGCAACTGGTGTATTAATTTAGTATTTTAAATGGCCAAGACCTCCTAATGCAGAAATTGAGTGTAATGACTATCTTTGCATTGCTGAAGAATTACTCGCCATCCCAACTTTTGAACCTTCAGTACAGTTAAAACAAATTCTTGCTTAAGAATTCTTTGTTTTGGGGGTTGGACTACAGGATTTCCAGACATCTCTCCCAACTCTAACTATTCTGTGATTCATCATTTCCAGGCATTTTAGACATCTAAAAGTCCTCAGTTATGCATCAGTTCTGTTCTAATTTCAACAGTCTCCTGGGCTAACCATATTTTATGATTGTCTTTTTATGTAGATGCCAGTATTTAGATACAGGAAAAAATACTTTGATCATCTGCTATGACTTGTATAGCACATGGACACATGCCCTCAATTAAGTTTTACTTAGGTACATCTTAAAGGAATAATACAGTGTTTGAATTAAAATTTTCCTTTGATGAATATCCTACTATTATGTGCAATAAGTTACCCTCTTGCTGAAGATGTAATTCTTATTTCTACTGCAAATGTGTCTGGCTCATATTTTAGCCACAGGATCTTGATATCCCATCATTTTCTGCTTCATCACAGAATTTCAGTTCACAAGGCGCACACTTGAACATTGCAATCAAGTCCCTCCCCTCCTTTCTCTTTGATAATATTTAACATATTGAGCTCTTAGAATTTCTCCCTCAGGAGCTATTTTCAGCCCTTATTCATTCTTAGAGTTCTTCTCTGAAGTCTCTTTGACTCTTATCCTGCTTGAAGTATGAACACCCAAACTTGACAGAAGATTCTTGGCATGATCTCACTATTGCCAAATACAAAGACACAGTACATTTCCCACCCAGTCATATAGAGATTGGGTCACACTGGAGCTTTTCCACAAGTTCCCTCAAATTAATCTCTATTTACATGGAAAACAGTTAACTGAGAAGCTAAAACAAGCAATCCAGAGAAAACTAAAGAACAGACCCAACAATTCTACCAATTCAAATTCCCAGATGACCACTGCATATATCCCCCTCCCTACACATGTTTGGGAGACACATCCCTCTGATTTTCAAGCAGAAAGCCCAAAACAACTGCGTGGCTGCAGAATCCTTTGGCTCTGGATAAATGATGTACTTAGTAGTGTATAGAGTTAACCAGCCTGAATTCAAAGTCAAGGCTTACTGAGGTTAACAACCCACGTCAATAGTGTTGTATCATCAATTTTCAACACAAGGAACAGATCAGTAATAAATAACAGCATATTCACATTTTTATTCAGTTTCTGTACCTATTTTGTGTCTCAGATATCCACAAAGAACTATAAACACATTTGTACAAGAAAGCAGAAGAAGCAGTGTTGGTGACCCTTCATTTGCCTCCTTCTTGACTATGTTTTGACTAGGAGATATGCAGTCTTGGTATTTTTTTCCCTGCTAGATCCCAACTGACCAACAGCTCCCATGGCAAGAAGATGGCAGAGAGAAAACAACTGCTCTTCTGCACTCAGCCTGGGCTGTGACAGGTGCACTTGATTGGTTTTTTTTGAAACTGTACAGGTACTGGAGGATGAACAGTGACCTTTGCTGCTTCCCTGCACAGCAGCATTAACCAGGCACACTGGCAGACCCAAGAGATGCATGCCTGAGGAACAAAGTGCTGTGATGCACATGGTGCCGAGTCTTTGAGAACAAAATGCTTTGTTTTCAACTGATGACAGAATCACAGAACCTCCTAGGCTGGAAAAGGCCTCTAAGAACATCGAGTCCAACCATTAACCCAGCACCGTCAAGCCGTCAAGCCCAGCACTAAACGTTGTCACATTTACACATCTTTTAAATTCCTCCAGGGATGAGAACTCCTCCAACTCTCCTGAGCAGATTGTTCCAGGGCTCAACAGCCTTTTTCTGTGAAGAATTTTTTTTTCCAACATCCAATCTAAACCCCCCCAGGCATAAGCAGTTTCCTCTTGTCCTTTTGCTTGTTACTCAGGAGAAGAGACTGAACCTCACCTGGCTAGACATTCCTTTCCCAGTCAGAACACTGAGTTAAGTACTGGAGGCAATTTCCACATTAGTATCTGTTTGGATCCCACAGCTATACACAAGGCCTATTTCATAGCTAGATTAATTACAAACCAGAGTATGATCTGCACAAAAATGCCAAACAGGATCCCAGTCCTACTCAGTTTTAATTTAGAGCCATCTATCAATGATGTCCTCATATTACATGGCATGCTCCTAATGAACTCATTTATAAATGTATTTATAATGCATGTGTCTAAACACCAAAGCAAACATCACAGGGGAGGAGAGGGTTGGAAAAGAAGAAAATGAAACCAAACAAAACGAGAAAGCATAACACTTCCCAAGCAGAGTTTAGGCAATTCTATACTGCAGGAATGCTGGCCTTGCCAATAAAATTAAGTTTAGAGTAGAAGATCCAGAGCCACTGAAAAAGTCTGAGGATTTAGAAATGTCTATTTGACAGATTGCCATAATGAAGATCTACAGCACACGTTCCCCGGAGGATTACATGTGAATCACAAAGAAGTTCTGAAATAAATCTGTTTATTAAGGGGGAGATAAAGCACTTTGAAGGTCTATTTTTGTCTGGTTTGTATTCATACCCTGAGGTTATTTAAAAAGGGGGAAAGACTAATGCAGGTATGTACCACAGCAGTGACAGGCAAAGACTTCAGCTATGAGGATTAACAGAGCGGGAAGTCATATGATCCAGCATGACTATGGGAGCTGCTACCAAAAAACTGCAGCTTGTGACATGCATGTGAGCATCTTTCTATTAACTTAGACAATTCTGACTTTCTTCCTATTTAAACCTTATTTTCTGCTTCAGATAAACAACCTGGACCCAACTCTTCGATGCAAGAAAACCCCCAGTTTTCCATTATCACAAACAAAAGTATTGCTTCGTTACAGAACAATGTGACCTGTTGCAGCCAACATTTTCAGCAATGTAAAACTCTCATAATTTTAAGGGATGTGAAAAAACAACTCTGCAAAGTTTAGATAGACACTAAAACCAAGAAATATCTGATGGAACTTGGAAAAAAGAGTGTTTCTGGGGATAATTTTTAAAAAAGAAAATGTTGTGTGTGTAGCTCTAGGGTTTTAATTAAAAAACTCCAGCAGGGGAAAAAAAAACCTGCTAAAGATAAGCTACAAAAGATCACTCTTTGGCTTGTTTCAGGTGATTAACTTTATGGTAGATTATTATACAGTTAAGACATCTACTAGGAATGTGATCCATGACCAAAATTCAGGAGACACTATTTAGTATTTTGATGATAGCAGAGATAAATGCTGTGTTATGGATGTACTGGGACTCATACAAGAGCTCTTTAGATTAAAATTCTAAAAATACATACAGTTATTGCTTGATATACAGGACTGGCATCGTTACAGTTTCAGTCATCTAATGCTTTCCACATGCTAACCACTGAACAAATAAATTTGCCTGTAAATGCAAGAAATATGTACCAAGTAATAAATAAGCCAACATGAAACAGGCCGTTCATATCAGGGTTAAAAATCTAAATTCTTTATTTCTTCCCCGAATATTTCTGTCCTGATGACTCAGCAACAATTTCGCAAGTTTCAGCTGAAGTCAGCGAGATGCCTCAGTGCTGTTTTGCAAGTGTCAACTCCACGCTTGTTACGGAGTTTATTTTAATTACAATTTTGAGGGCATCTCAGTTCCAGGAGACGAACACCTGCCGAAGTCAAGGAGCTCTGCATGGATGCAGAAACCGAGGATCACACAGAAGGGCGACAATGACAATGTTGTCCTAGACGGAAAGTTGCGAAATTCCCCGCCTGCGTTTCTGGTACCCTGAGCACCCCCCGAACCCCGAGGGGAGCGCGTCCCGCCATCCTCCCGACTGCGCTCAGGGCTTGCACAGAGTTTTCAACCCGTGACACAGCTCACTGTGTTTTGGGGAGTCTGTTTCAATATTTAGTAAACACATCGCTCAGTTTCTAAACTCAAGCGAGTGACACCACACTCGTGTCCCGTTTCCGGGCGAACAGAAAGCAAAGAGCAGAGCACGGAGCGGCTCCCCGCGGGCAGCGGGAACCAGGGATGGAGAGAGAGCGGGAGCTCCCGGGCTGTGCGGGACGGTCCGCACGGCGCATTTACCTGTCCTACCGCAAACCAGCTCCAGCCCGGAGCCCCCGCAGGAGCAGCCCCGGATCCTTTCATATCCCCGAGTTCTCAGTTACTTTTAGGGGGAAAAAAAAACACGCACGGAGCTGACCGAGCTCTCCTCCGCGCTGACAGCCGGGCTCCTCCTCGCCCGCACGGTCGCGGTGAGGAGCCCGATGTCCCGCCCGCCCTTGGTCCGCCCGAGCCGGCGTTACCGGCGCTGCCCCGCGTTACCTGCGCTGTCCCGCGGTACCCGCGCTGCCCTGCGCGGTGCCCGGCGGTACCCGACGGTAAATGCTCTGTACCCGGTGGTACCCGCGCTGTGCCTGGCGGTACCTGCGCTGCCCCGCGCGGTGCCCGGCGCCGCACGGCCCGGCCCGGCCCGCCCAGGGAGTTTTCAGCAGCCGTAAAGCGGAGCGCGCCCGGCCCCGGCCGTGAGGGGCCACCCCGGGGAGCGCCCGCGGGGCCGCGCCGGAGCCGCCGGGCCCCGCCGGGACGGGACGGAGAGGGGAGGGCGTTCAGGGGATCGCGGGATGGTTGGGTTGTAGAGAGCATCTTGTTACAGCTCTTGTGCCGCGGGCAGGGACGCCTTCCATAGAGCAGGGTGCGCAAAGCTCTGTCCAGCCCGGCACTGAGCGCTGCCAGGGATGGGGCAGCCATGGCTTCTGTGCGCAACCTGTGGCAGGGTCTCACCGCCCGCACAGCGAAGAGTTTCTGTCATATATCTAATCTAAATCTACCCTCTCTCCACCGAAAGCTATTCTCCATCATATCATTCCATCCCTTGCCAAAACCCCTCTCTTAGCCCCTTTAATTAGGAGGGGCTCTGAGGTTTCCTTGGAGCGTTCTCATCTCCACGCTGAACAGCCCAAAGTCTCTCAGCCTTTTGCACCTTTTAACAGATAATGGTGGTGTTCAAGCCTTGTTTTACATCTTTTGTGGGGAGGATAATTTCTGATGTGCAGCTTTTTGTGCCCCTACAAGTCACAGCCCCGCAGCTGGGAGGGGAGATGAGAGGAGCTGAGCCTGCCCTGGACAGGCAGGAGCCGCACCCCGCTTATCCCTGAACATCCCTGAACATCCGAGCACCGCGGGCACGCCTGAAACCAAACCCTGAAGGATCGAACCGCACCAGAGCGCAGTTCTGGAGGTGTCTGAACTGCTGCAATTACACTGCTCTCACAAAGCCTCTTAACAGGTAAACTTTGATCTTGAATGCACTGCCATTACAATACTGCCTCCTTCGTAAAACAAATTTCCCCGACCCAGATTAATGACTTAGTTCTGCTTGGAAGTGTTTTGCTGTTAATTCTGTCCCTACATCTACAATTTGTCCTATAATCCCGGATGCTACCACACAAGGTACAGGGCTCAGCTGTTCAACAAAGGCAGGAAAAGCATCAGACTGGTAAACTTCACTCTGAAGTCAGGGTTAGTATTTTTTTAAGAGAATTAGTGAGAAAAATGTTCATTTTAAGAAGAAATATGTCCAGCCACTTTTCCCAGAAAGACGCTTATGAAAGAAAAAAAAAATTAAAATGTTTTCCCAACTGAATACTGAATAAAAACTACTATTGGAATAAAAGCATCTTAGTCCAGCAGCTGCTGCAGAAAAGGCAGAAAACAAAGTCTTCCAGAAGTCTTCCAGGCATATGGTGCACATATAAGCAGACAGAAAAGCAAATTTCAAGCATCTATAACAGAACTGGCTTCTGCTAATAAAGTATTAATGGGAAAGTCTGGCTGGACTGCCATAGCTCTGAAAACAATTTTAGAAATAAACAGAGCAATGTGGTCACTACAGAGCAGGTGAACTAGTCTACAGTCCTCATTAATAAAGTACTTTTTTCAACATTAAGCAGAAGTAAAACAGCTGCAGCTGGAGGTGTACTTTTCATGCCCAAAGAAATCTGTCGGGCTTGTAGGTGTACAAATGCATTTGCCCAAAGCATGATTCATCAGTTTTTATTCACAATTTTTTCATCTCCTGCAATAACATGTTATAACTCTGCTCTTTCCTACATTCTTCTTTTTTCTATACCACCCCCAGGTACAAGCCATGGCTATAGACTGGTTTTGTTCATCACTCCAGACTTGGGATTTTGTGCTGTGTAGCTTAAGCCAGTCATGCCCATTCTGTGAGGAGGGCTGAGGCTGAAGTTTAAAACAGATCTGACACCACCAGAGTTCCACATTTCCCTGCTTCAGCTGTGAACTACTTCTGCATAGTGCCAAGCTTGGCACAAGTGTGAGCTGACACTGCAGCAGAGAAATCATCTCCAAACGCAAACTGCACCAGCCACGACTCCACATGCTTTCACACAGGCCTCCAAACTCGTTAGGAGTTTGTTAGGAAAGCTGTTTGGAGTCTCCTGACTCCGCTGCATCTTAGTCAGAAATTCCAGGACAGGTCTCCTAATTACTAAGCAATAGCCAAAAGTCAGTCAAATACAAAATTCCATTAACTTTTTGCTAAAGCCAGGCTAGCTTTGCTGCCCTAACCCTTGTCTTCCTGCTGCTGTTGTAAGAATTCCTCCTTTCCCCCCAACATTTTTACCAAGGATTGGCAAAAGATCACCTAGGATCACAGGCAGAGAGCATTCATTTGCTTACCACAGTTCAGAGCTGCAACCAAAGGGAAAAATTTTAGACAACTAGCAAGGCTTTTTTTTTTTTTTTTATACTGAATCACAACCACACGCTCTGGAAGTCACCAAAAAAAAAAAAAAAAAAACCAACCAAAATCAGAACACCAGTATTGGTGCACATCTTTCCTTATAAAAAAAAAATCAGATAGTTTGGAAATGGCCATGGAAACATGGGAAAATGGGATATTAAGTTTAAAGAGATTTCATTGACTTCAGATACTGGATAAGGCAGTTCCTAAGTTTTTGTTTTACGGAAAGTCTAGCATACAATCATAGAATAACCTGAGTTGGAAGAGACTCACAAGGATCATCGAGCCCAGGTCCTGGTTAGGTCGAAAGGAATCCACGTGATGGTTTTAACTCCTGACTTTAAATGGCTGTTTATAAGAAGTTTACTTTCCTTCGTTAGGTGAAAGTCGGGTTGGTTTGTTTGTCCCTCTGTATTTTTTACCAGCCTGCAAAGTGATTGAGCTTTAGGCATTCTGTGCAGCAGAACTGCCACCTCGTGGCTCCCTTAATCCTTGCTGGGTTTGATGCTGCGTTTTTGGGTTGTATTCGATTAACTAACAGAAAAATCTAATTTTGAAGATAGTTGAGTCTACGACCCATATAAGAGAGATCCTACCTGGCTGCCATGCTGGTGAACTGACACTGTGAAGGGTGATGTCCTCTCCCTTGCTGGAGGACACTGATCACTGTAGTTGGCAGGACTATTTATTCCAGTGCAGGAGATGGAGATCATTAAAACTGTCATTTTAAAGGTCTGAAAGGGACCTACAGTCCTGCCCCTTATCGCCCATTCCCGCAGCATTTAATCAAGGAAGGTTCTGAGACCAAGAGGACTGGCAGGCATGCCTGGAATGTCAAGTCCTGATTCTTTACACAGGCTAAAGGCACCACACATTTAAATAACAGAAGCCCCACTTGAGGAAACAAGAAATTAAATACCTTTAAAACCATCTGCTAAATGCAGTTTGAAAGTCTAAAATTCCTTTTTATGGGCAGTCTCTGCCTTTTGTACTGAAAAATTAATTGGATATATGTATTTTACAGAACAAATCCACGATTCAGCAAGAAAATTAATGAAATGAAGAGACAGTTGGAGCTGCTGCCAAGAACAGTCATTTCAGACCTAGCAACCTTGGAAAATGACCTTTTAAATAATGAATTTGGAAAAATAACACTACAAAGCAACAAAAATGAGTGTTACCTACCTATAAAGTCTGCTAATACCAGTAGCTTCCAAAGAATGAAGACATTAAATGGATCATGGGAGCTCACTAGAGCTGATGTTCCTGTTTCAGCTATCCTAAGGGCTGAACTGCCTCCCTGCACCTCCTGAGGTGACTCCTGGTTAGCTCAGGGAATGTTTCTACCCCTTTACAATCAAGAACTCTGATCCAGGGGACAAGAGTGCGCAGTTGTACAGCCTTAGGAAAGTGAGAAGATAAAATTAGGCCTAGAAGGGCTACCATGGCTTCCCCAAGTACTTAGGAAAGGGCAACTAAACAAGGAGGAATGCAGCATACTTAGACAAGCCATTATTATTCATCATCCCAAAAACAGTGAAATACCTCCCTAAAAATGGCTTTTAAGCACAAATGCTTTGCACAACTGGAAGAATTGGTCTGATTCATGTTCAAGTACTGTTTAAGTAGTGCATAGTGATGCAAAACTTAATTTCTTTTGGGGTTCTGCAGTACACCTGAAATTTTTCTATTCCTTGATCCATGCCTTACAAAGAATAACTAGCAGAAGCAGGAAATTCTAATTTTTGTCCAAGCTTAAACTAGAGCATGATTATTCTTTCTGTAAAGGAAATTACTCCCTACTTAATCACATTTTCTTTAAACTTTGAAATCTATCATGTTGAAATGAGATGGAAGTCCTGTTTCTTATCAAAGCTTTGCTGCAGTGGATTCTCCTTGCCTTTCCCCTCTTACTCAATAAAGCTGTATCCTTAAGCTGCAAGACACAGTTCCTCAAAGCCTTGGTACTGGAAGGAGCTTTAGTGTCTCCTAGAACCTTTTCAGGCTGAACAACTTCAACTTTGCCTAACTCCATTGGAAAGATGCTCCAGGCCTGCGATCATCTTTGTGGGACTCACTCCAGCAGGTCAAAACCATCCTTATGTTGGGGGCCCCAGAGCTGGACACAGCACTCAGAGAATCCCAGACCCACTCATTCAAGAGATGAGAGTGAATATAATCAACATCCCTCATAAGCACCCGAAGTCGTTTCACAAGAGAAACAGTTTCTATGATAAAGATTATAGCCACAGATTATGGAGAACACATGCTTCTTGCTTTTTTCATTATTTAAAGAATAATCACTGGTGGATTTTAGGAGGTTTTTGTGAATTGAAACAGAAAATGAGAACAGGTAGAGAAGCTAAGCTTTAATCCTCCAATTTAATTTCCTTTAATCTTGTTTATAGAATATATCCTCTTTTTTAACTACCCATTTTTTTCACCAAAGCCTGGCACTTTCAGATCCTCTTACACCTTTCTACCATGAATTACATGCATTGTCATTCCCCTGCCAGACTTCCCTCCCCCCTCTCCAGGTTTCTCCCCCTGATGCTCTATGCCCTGTTCAGGCATCTACTCCAGGATGGCTAAAACAGCAAAACTGGAACAGGAGCAGAAGACAGAGCATTGCAAGTGGCCCTTTGGCAACCTGCAGGGCTCACACTTACAGCAAATTCTCTGAGCGCAGGTAGGATGGCGAACACAACATTAAGACTAAATAAAAACCAATTTATATTCTCCCCCACTGAGGTCTGAAGCTGGGATGGGTAATTTGTTCCAAATGGAGGAGGAACACTACAGACTGCAGTGCTCCAGGCTTTTCTGGGTCTTGATCGTTTAACTCATCCCGGGGTTTCTTCACATAACCTGACTTCCAGTTGTTTTTGAACAAAAGAGGTAACTGCTGAAGATTGTGGAGAAGATAGAGAGGAGGCAACCCCTAATTACTGTTTGATTTCATCTGGAGCTGCATTATAGCCAGCACTTAGCAAGAAAAGAGACTTAAACCAAACAGCAATTCTTAAACCACCATAAATATCAGCATTTTTGTTCTTTATTAACTCAAGACATTTTATTTAAAAGTAGCAGGTCTAGCAAAAATAAGGAACAACCTAAAAAGAACCCCTGTTGACACAGACACATTCAATTTGCTGTGATAAAAGACAAAGACCCACAAATTTTGCAGTGTATCATTTGCTTCCAAAGTAACATATAGCCTGTGATTTTAATGATTGTCCTGCAACTGATCATTTTGAGAAGCACAGGATAAAGTACAGTTAAGCTAAATATTATTCTCTTGCCCTTCCAGGGCACAGTATTTCACTTAAGCCTTTCAGGTAGAGGTAGTTTTGAGGGTTAGTAGTTGATTTGAAAGCTTGTTTGTAGTTAGCTCAGCTCCAAGACCTCTGCATAATTTAGACTAGTTCACATTTCAAAAAGTTCTCAGAAACTTTAAAACATCATACACATTTTAAATGTTCAGCTTAAAATAAAGCTGCTACAGGGTCCAGTTCTGACTTTGCATATATCAGTACTTTTGAATCAAGACAAATTTCTCCCAAGAGAGAATCTTCTTTCACCACTCAAAATAATTATATTGCCACCATTCATATTAAGAGAAAAAGACAGATGGCCTTTACCCAGAGATGCTCTGGTGTGCCCTTACAGAGTTAATTGGAGGACTGACATCTGAAAGAGCTCTCTGTCTCCTAAGACTCATTTTCTCTTTATTCATACTATACCAACCTGAAAGACAGAAACATTTAACAGATGCTCCCCAGACAGGCATTGTTTTTCCTAATATTTTCACGCTGTGGTGTAGCAATCCTGCCCAAAACCTCACCACAAGCAGCATCCTGAACATAAAATATCTACTGCCAGCAGAGGAAGTTGTCTGTTTCCCTCTTACCTCAGAGAATTATCAGTGCATACCAGGAAACAGTGTCAGATATGCTCATCAGTCACAAGTAATTACAGATCTCTATCATCATTGTTTTTCCACACAGTCACCTTATCTCTGACAAGACACAAAAAAAAAAAAAAAAAAGAGTTCCACTGTTGTGGGAAGGATTCCTTCCAAGTTTGCTGTCAGAAAAATAAGAAAATAATATTTAAGAGGGCAAATGTTTTTAGCCTTGTTTTAAATAGCAAGAAATTGGATTTTTTTCATTAAATTTAATGTAAGCGTCACTAGTTTGTAGGCACCTCCTTACAACTGTTTTTTAAAGAAACGTATGACATTGCTTTTTTAATGTAGCTTTTGAGTGGTTTTAAGTATGTAAATAATTAAAACCACATTCCAATATAAGTCCCCATGAGTGAGGGCTTTTGCCCAGTGATCCATCAGGAGAGACACTAGAGCTTCTGCCCATGCAGTGCTTCACTGTAGAGGAACCTAAGTAAATTAACTGTATGAATTGAGTGACCATATGGAACCATCAGTGATGGAGAGATACTGTAACTTGGAAGCAAAATTATCATGAGAGTCTTAAACAAGGAAAGAAGGTGCAAGTTATAAGAAGAAACCTGATGAACAATCCAAGTATTGGAACAAAAGCTCTGCTTGGAAGGGGAGTGTGTCAAGAGATAGTCCATACAAAGAAACAATAACAAGTTGTTGTAATTCTGAGGCACTTAGAAGAAAAACATCACAGAAACAGAAAAATTTAATCTCTTTCCATTTACTACCAACTGCAATGGCCACATGCTGTTCTGTGTTTGTATTTATTGTGTATTTTTGTTTGTGCCACCAGAATATAAGCTTTTCCAGACAGAGCCCAGCTGTTTGTTTGGCACAAACTTCACTATTATACAATTCTGGGTACACTTAAATAGGGGCTGTACATGCTATGATAATCCTCTCCCTGAAGCAGACTAATTAAATCAAAACCTGATAAAATGATGTTACAATTTTCACAGAAATCAATAGAATCAAGGACATTTCAGTTTTAGCTCTCCAGGGGACCAGTGTGTAAAAAACTGAAATACTTTAAAAACTGTAATTAGAGCAAGACCATACTCTAGGAGTGCTGACAGAGTCAGACTCAAGCCTTGGCACATCTGGTGGGAAGCTGCCACTTAGCTCATGCTGCATCCTGTTGTCAGTGCAGTGCTGAGCCCAGGCACTGAAATCTGCCTTATTGCTCACATGGTGGAGTTACTTTCAGCAGAGATCCAAGTGAAGACTGATAGATCATCACTTATTTCTATTCCAGGACACCACAGTTTTTGCTGATTCACAGAGCAGCAGTACCCACAGTAGGGATGGTCCATCCCACTGCACTAGGGTTGTTTCCTTGCACCTGCTTAAACCTGCAGGAGTTCACACATTCCTGATCCTCTTGCTGTCAGGAGGTCTGTGCCTGCTGTAATTCAGACTTAGATATCTAAAAAGCCTGGAAAACACCCAAGGGCTGTACCCTCTTTGCTGTTTCCCTGGTATTTTCTGCCTTGTTTGTGGCTGTAGCCACAGCAGAGCAGGTTCTGCTACACTCAAGTCCTCTAAAGAAGAGCATTCATAGAACTTCCATTTAAATCTGTACCTGGTCTTGTGATCCAACCCAACCCTCTTAAAAAAGTTAAAATACATTCTAACACTGGCTATGGTTTCTAACATGGTTTCATTTCCTTTGCATTGACATAAGAGACCACACAAGGTACAGGAACAGAAGGCAGCTCACTGCTGATTCAAAGGTAACTTCAGAGGATGGGTGTTAATCCTGTCACACTACAGCTCTACAGCAAAAACTTTTACATGAGCTGCTATGAAATCCATACAGTAAAGTTTGTTCTCTAATTTGGTGGCTGTAATTCTTCACTGTTTTCCTGACACATACCCAACAAACTCTAATAAAGGGAGTCAAGTAGTGCAAACACTAAAAGATAATTGAAAACCTAAGAGGATACCAGAATTTCATCAAAATCTTCCTGCACCTGTCAGGGTTGCCCATTTGTTGCATACAGCAAAAGCAAACTCAAGCCAGTACAACACCTAATATAGATTAAAGTTGATAAATTGGGGTTTTGTTTGTCCAGGGCTTACACTTTCTTTATGGCACATCTTATAGCTGATTTACTTGTCAGGCTACTGTAAAGAGTATGTTATTAAACATTTTAATTTCAAACTCATTTCTGCTATTGCAATTTACAAGAAAACAGAAGACACATGACTGAATCCCACTTGACCTCTTCACACTACTTCTGTCAATTCATGGGCTTTAATTCCAATCAGGATCCATAGCAAAGAGACTGGTACAGAGAAATACATGCCAAATTTAGAGGAAAATATTGTCTTTTTAAAATTCTGGGCAGAAGGGGTTCAAGAGATATCATGGGAGAGGCAGCGCTGCTTCAGTACCTAGTATTTTCATTTATTCCCATTTCAGCTGCTATCTTGGGATTGGTAACAGTTTTCATTCCCATGGCCAAAACTTTTAAAACTAAGGGTGATTAAGTTAGTTTTTAAGCAAAACATAACTTGCAGACTGCTAAGGTAGCAACTTAAAGTTGAATTAACTGGAATAAAATACCTTTTCAGACTAACACAGGCCTGAAGATGCCATCATATAATAAATACCTTTTCACTGCTCTGGTTCACTTTCATACCAAGCATCAGTGCATGGAGCAAGACAACAATTTGGCTCTGAACAGTTGGAGTTTTTTTGAAGTGTGATGGTGTAGCTGGATACTTCCATGAGTAAAAATGCTGTCAAAGCAGTACACAATTTAAAGTTCATAAGTGAAAGAAAATGGATGGCTCATCAACAAAAAAAGTCATTTCTGAGAATAAAGACAGATTTCTTTTTCTTTAAACACTACTCATGACTCCAAGGGAAAAATTCAGTGTCTTACAGAACTAGTAGGGGAAAGCAGCAAGGACAACAAATGTCAAGTTAAAGTCAATGTATTTGCTGCTGCATCATTTAAATAGCGCTTGAAGGATAATCCCAGCAAGATGGGCATTTCAACTTGGTTTAGCAGCACCTCTAGCTGGGGTAAGAAAGTCTAAGCACTTTATTAGAACAACAATGTCATTAGAGGAGAATTTGGGAAGAAGCCGCCATAGTTTGCATTGGTTTTTTACTTCTTAAATTTTTGTGTAAAGATTTAGTGGGTAACTTCAGCAACCAGCTTGAAACTACGGATGTTTATGATTTTAGAAATTAGTATGGCAAAAGGCTGACTGTGCAACAGCCCAAGAAACATACTGTTCTTGCCCATAAAAACACAGCCTATATTTATGGGTTTTACCTCTTGTGTTTTAAGGATAGCAGAGTACAGTCTGTTTTCTTTTGCACTTTAAATGTTTTAGAGCAATACACCCTTTTCCCTCAGACATCTTCATTCCTTTCCAAGTAGTACCTGAAATTCAGATGGCACATTAAGCTTCATGCAGTTTGACCTTCCTTGTCTTTCATGCAGAGCTCCAGTGGCTCTGACTATCAAAGTTTGAGACGCAAATAGCAATTTTCATCACAACTTAGTTGCTTGTTAGGATAGCATGAATGCTCTGTTAGAGTATAAGTGTCGAAAACAAATAGTTACACTCATTAACTCATATTGAGTTTATACTGGCTTTAGTACCTTCTCCATCTAACCAACAGAACACACAGCATCACCAGCCTCCTTTGTAGTGCCACATTTGATTTTCTTCTATACAGTGAGGAAAAAATTATTCCATAAAATGAAGAATAAATAAAATTAATCCAGCACTGTTTTTTGGCATTACACTGATAAGTGAAGACACTCCCTCAGTTAAAAGCTGCTGAGCCATCAGAGCACCCTGAACCTGGAATTGGCATGTCAAAAATCTGCCTTCGTTTTCAATTGCAAGGCACATGCCAGTATTCATACTGAAGGCCCCATGTCATCATCTTGGAGCACTGCTCAGAGCCCCACCCAGACAAGGAACAAAATCCTTAGAACATAAAGCTTGAAGAAAGTACTGCATAACATGCATAGATTGGGAAAAAGATAGCAGAGGATTTTCTGGCCTTTGCCTCTTCCTGGACAGTCTTGTACCATGTGGTCATGGGGATTTCTTGACATCTTTTGCAAAAGTCAAGACTGTTTGAAGAATATCCTCACTAAAGTGTTTTCCATAGCATGCAGAGAAAACAATTCAGCACGTGAGTGTTTGATACCTATGGTTAAAGAAGCTTCCCTGTCCCACCATCCAGAAGTCACTCTCATCATCTCAGCTGGAGCTGAGGCCCCTTCTCAGCTACACTTAAAGTCAGATCAAGTTTCCTCATCAGCTTGACTCAAGATTTCCCATAGCAGAATCACACACATCCAGATCCTTAAAACATTTTAATCATGGTGCAATAACTCAACAACAGGTTGGGCTGGTGCCTCCAAGAAGGGATGCAAAACAAAGGAACCTCTGGGCAATTATCCCCTTACAGTCTCTGGGTGGGAAAGTCCGGGGTCCTCAGCTCCTGCCATGTCCCTGTCCCTCACCTGGCTGTACCACAGGTCCCCATGCCCTCAGTTCACAGCCTCTTGCCTCAGGGCCCTGCCCCTCAGCTCAACCTGCAGCTTGTACCCCAAGCTACCTGCACTAAATGTATTCCCCAACATCTGCAGCACCCAGTTTTAAAGTAATAGTACAATGCTCTTTAGCAGCCAGGAGGATGGTGCTCAAGGTGAGGATGGCATGTGGCCAGAGCCATTCTAAAGACTGTCTGGCTGTCTAAAATGAGATATGCTGCACTGAAAGCATCATCATTGTTCTCAATAGTCTATTCTCTTTAAATAGTCACACCAGCAGACCACCATTAACAGCCAGCAGCTTCCCCTTTCTGCCCCCCTCCTCTTTTTATTCATAGACTTGAAATAGAAATGGCCTCGGACAAACATTTTCATTTTGAACACTTTCTACGCTGAAGTCATCTCCAGCATCAAAATGAACAACTGCAGCGTGAATTAAACCGTGTAAGATATGACTTTTGCCAAGTACCACCATCTGGATATTTAAATCCACCAAATCTCTGCTATAGGGGCAAGTGCAGCGCTTACATTTCTAGAAGTGGGAAATCACCCACTCCTCAGATGTATCTACTTCTTGGTGCAGACAAGGTGCACATTACACCAAGATCCCAGCTGAGGTAAACCCATACCAAGGAGCCTGTTCACCTGCCTCACTTCCTACCTGTGATGAGACTGACCACCTAAAGCTCCAGAGTACACTGTCTGCAATGATGTGCACACACTTCTGAAAAGGAAAGAAATAAGTCCTCCTAACCCACTGATTTGTTCCTCTTCACATTTCTCTACCTGAAGCTAAAGGGTTAGAGGCAAACAGGTACAGTAAGCAGTGTTTGATAGCTGCAGCATAACACAGGGATATGTATGTGTGGAGGGAAGAAAAGTCCAAGCCAGAGGCAATTGCCCTTTTTCATTAACACTTTCCCTGTATTTGCAGCTTTCCTTACAAACTTTGAATTCAACCTCTAAATGACATCACTCACTGCTAATACCAGACACTACTTCTGCAGCACATTACAAAATGCCTAGATAGGGAAAAAAGATGGATTATTTGCTCTATTTCCAACCTTTATTGCCAGGTTATCTGACTTACCTTTCAACAATCTAGTGACAGTTGTATTTTGGAAATTTTCAAGTGTAATTTATGTAAATCTGTTATTTAAGGAGTCAGGAAGTCACCCTGTTGCACTGCTCATACTATATTCTTACTCCATATCTAATGTTAAGAACACCATCTTTGCTGGAATGTCAAGAGAAGACATCTCCCAGGCTATAATTTGCTTTGTCCTCTCCTATATCTAAGTTGGTCAAAAAGAAGTTTATACAGGTGCATCAGATTTTGACATAAAACCCCAACCAGATTATGATCCAAAACTGCTGCCACAGCAGCCCAGAGTTTATACAACCAGATTTTGAAAAAACTCCACAGTTGGAGGCTCCACAACTTCACTGGGCAAAATCTGCTTGACTAGCCTAACAATGAGAAAGTTTTTCCCCTAAATTCAATGTAAACATGTGTGACTTCCGTTTATGTCCTTTGCCTCTCAGCTTCCTGCCATGCAGTGCCGTAAGAGCCTGGCTCTGTCTACTTGGTAACTTGCTCAAAGGCACAGGGAGGCTGCTGTCAGCTCCCCCATAGAGCTACAGTTCCCCTGTACTCAGTCAAACCAGGATACTGTGGGACTATGGTTTATTTTATGAGATGCAGCTCCACATGTCCAAATTATGACTTCCGAGAGAAACTGCAGCAGTTTTTTATCTAGAAACCAAAGAGCTCACATTTTTGCCAGCAGCAAAATTAAAAAAAAAATCTGGTTAAGAAAATGGTCTTACTTGCCAAAATACATCTTAAAAAAAAAAAGAAAGAAGGCTGAAAAACACAGTAATGCAGCACTAGAAGTAGAACACCCACCTCCTGGTTTTCCCAGTATCTCAGGCATAAGACTGCTTTGCAAGAACAGCCACATTCACAAATAGAACAGTAAATCCCTAGCAGCATTTATCTAAATACAGAAAAGCATATTCCATACAGAAGTTTAGCAACAAAAACAGAGAAGGTCTGATTTAGTAAATCCAGTTTGCCTTACTTATTATTTAGCAAACACCTTCTACTAAAACCCTACAGTTTGTTGACGGCAATCTGAAATGTGTTGAAGTAGGATACACATACAGAATGTCTTATTTACTAAAGCAGAATTATTTTTAGAAAAGCTGAATGTAGAACAAGCTACATCTTGCTCTAACTTACAGCTGAGCATCCTGTTTACATGCTGATGTCCATGTTTACTTTTTTGGTTACAGGAAGCAATGCCAAAAGACTTGAAATTATTTTGCCTCCTGCTGCCTATCAAGTTATTCCACTCCTGTAGGAAACAATGGCTGGGGGTCAGGTTAACTCATGCAGAGAAATGCAGAGTGCAGATTTTCACTGCTCTAAGACAATGCCACTTTTACAGCTTTGCTACAAGGATCTGCTTTGCTAGGCTTCTTTGCCCAATCTGTCTCTCTGAAATATGTACAACTTCCTTCTGGCACTTTTGCTTAGAATATTCTTTAAATTATTTTTCCTTCTCTCCAAACCTTGCTCTCTCTCTTACAGTACTAGCATTTTCACATGATTTGCCCTCTGTCTTCACGCTGCAGTCTTAACACATCAGTCAGATGCAACAGCAGTTTCTACATTCTATTCTGGCATTTTTGTTTTATTTTATTAATTTATATATTGAAAAATAGAATGACTGGCCTCCTAGAGGGTTAAGAGGAGGAAGCCAGGACAGTTCTCCATATGAATCTCTGTGCAAGTGCCAGCTGGATTTCACAGCCCCGTGCTCAGCAAAGCACAGAACAAGAACGCTGTTAGTATTCTTGGAGTGCTCTGAAGAGGAACAGGAAAAGGCAAGAAAATAATCTTACTCTGTACCAGAATGAAGTGCTGGAAAGTCAAAGAGGAGAATTCAAACTCCATCCTTCCCACAGCACATAATCAACATCACTCACAGTCACTCTCATGCATCACAGTGACACTAAAGGTAATAAGCTGTACGTGAAAGAAGGGAAATACTGAAAAGGTGTTGTTGCAGCACATCCCCCTTTCCTCCTGCTCTCCAAAGCTGAACATTACTCCAAGGATACTGAAAATTCTGCTTGCTGAACCTCTGCCCACCATGCACCCACTCCCACCTCTTGGGATATATTTATTGATGACTTATAGCAATACACTCTTTCAAATAACCAGAGCTCACTTAGACTCTGAGTTTATAACTTAATGGCTAATTTAGCCTACCTTGAAATCTAAGGAGCATGAAGCCTTGAAACCTAAGGAGCATGAGGCAGCCCTAACCACAGACATAGCCCTAAAGCCCAGGCACTGTTGGGATGATATGGAAGTGTTGATGGCTCCCCAAGAGCTTAGACAGGGTGTGCACAAAGCTCAGAGCCTCTGGGTTGCTCCTGTGCATACAAACAGGTTAATTCAAACCTGTTTGAAATAAAACCACTGAGCTTTATTAATTCTCTATCAAGAGAAATTAGTATTGAAACAGATCCAGAACAAAACCAATAATAAAATCCCCATTCTCCCATTGTGAAGAGCATCTGTGTGGGGAAAGCAGAACTGGGGACAGTCCTGACCCTATTTCCTCTACCTGCTTCACTCTGCAAGTAGACACATATTTACCCTGCCATTCTTAGCATATCCCAAATATAAGTGCAAGAGGCACTGCCACATGGCACAGTATTGCACACAAGGAAAATCCTCCAAATTCCAAGGATATATAAAAAGGGGAAAAGCACCCATTTCTTCACCTCAGGGGCAAAATTGTGCTTCACGTGTGTGATGGATTGAATAGTGCTTCATCATGAGAGCCAATCTTCTTTTAACTCCCTGCAGCTCCTAAAACATAGATCTTAGTTTTGTACCTGATTTGCTAAATGGGTTTCCCTTCTATTATACCTTTAAAAATAAAAAGGGACGATAAATACAAAATTTCATTATTTACTGTGCTCTCCAGAAAGTAGATATTAGGAGGACTGTTCTCAGGTAAGAAATAAATCTGAAATAAAAATAACCAAAAACTCCCAAACAAATATGTCATTCCCCCTCTTCCACAAGGAGAGGGTGGGTACTCCTCATGGAAAAAAAAAAGCCAGAAGAAAAAGCTAAGTAGTTATTAATGTGAAAATAGTCCAACAACACCTTCAATGACTTATACCAGCAAAAAGCTCTAGGACAGTTCCATCTCACACAGATTAAATTTTAGTACTATGTATAGCAAAAACAAGTGGTAACAAAAAGTTAGAACAAAACCCACATAATACAGGCATCGAATCAACAAAGTAATTAGGATCATAAGCATTCCAAGAAAACCAACAGTTTGGCATTCTTCTACCATGTAGCACTTTATCAGAAGGACATAGGATTCTTAAAAAAAAACCAAACAAACAAATACTTCTCCCAGTTCTGAATCCTCACTTTGCACTTTTCATGTTGCTTTGCTGTCTGAAAGGCAGTGAGTGGCTGCAGCTCCTTGGCTGTACTCCTTCTAACTCCCCTAGTTCATCCCCACCTTAAAACACATCCATTCAGGAGTACCTGCAAAACAACCATGTAAATTCCCTCCCCTTTAAGATACTCAAACACCCACCTCCATTGATGGCAAAAGCTCTTCTCCACAGACTGAAGACGTCCTGCATGTTTCTTTCCAGCAGAGACTTGTGGGAGCGCAGCCCCAGCTACAAACATTGATGCTCGTTGATGCCCTTTGACAACTTTATGTAGTGCATGAACTCCCAAATGCAAAACTCCTGGCTGCTGTTATCTGAAGGAACCTACATCACCAGGGCTCGGCCTGGGTTTGGGATTCCAAAAGAAAAACACCTGAGCAAGAAACGGCTGGGACTGACCCAGGACTCGAACACACAAGGAGTGACTATAGCATCAGCTGATGCTTGTTTGATGCTCATCTTTAGCCTCCTGATGGGCCTCAAGTCTGAGAAAAAAGCCCAAAACAGAAGCAACTGTTTTGTTAATTCTTGTCACCATGTACACCATTCTCTGTCATCAAACAAGCAGGATTGCCTCTTTTGCAGAAAAGAGCTGTGTTTGATGGTGCAATAACAGCTGTGCAATTACATCCAGTCCTCTCCAATGCCACATCCAAAGTTCCTGCAGCCACTTTTGCATTGCCTATGAAATGCAGTTAGAGTTTGTGTTAGAAAGTCCAAGAATCTCAGGTGCATCTGAACAAGGCTATGGAGAAGTGAAATTGCCCCACTGGTAAAAGGTAAAGGTCCCCCACTGATTTCAATATGTCACAAAATATACGATGCCTTTTTTTATAATGGAGCAAGAATAAATCAGCCTTTCATTATCAAGAAGAGACAATATTACTTGTTCTGGAGCTCTCTGCCTTTCAGAGAGGAGTGTGCTCTGAAATATTGTCACTTTTGTGGCTTCCAATATGTCAGCTTGGAAAGGAGATCACAGAAAGAAGATCAGGCCAAGACAAACATTTTACTGCCCTTTTTTCCACCCTGATTACGATTGCTTTTGGGTTGCTATCAGGAAATTTTAGTATCTCATACCAGCCAGATGAAGTTTTTTACTGGGCTCAATGTCCTTACAAGGCTCAGACTTTGATGAGATCTTATTTCATTTTTCAGCTATTGCCCAACTGCAGTGCCTTTTAATTGAAAATTAGCTACTATTTAGCTATATCTTGTGTCACACTCTGCGTTTCACACCCCCGAAGAAGTTTTCAGGAAATCACTGCATCCCTAACCACCTTTGTAGACCCAAATCATAAGATTTCATTAACCCATGTGCTCAGCATGATGGGAAGGAAGACATAAACCAGGTGTGGCTGTGCAGAGCTGAGGTACAGCACCACTGGAAGCAGCCCTGTGTCCCTGTGCCCTCCCTGGGCTCCAAGCCCCAACCAGGCAGCCCTGGGTGTACCCTGGGTGTTCTCCTGCCTTCTCCAGGTTCTCAGTGAACTTCCCCCATGGAGAAACTGTGATTTACTTTTTACTTAGTGCTGCCTACAAAGAGCCTCTCAATTTTTAGTCCATTAACAAATCTTTCCTGGGATCTATTAACATGTCACTGTGGAATGCCTTTTCCTTCAAAGTTTAATACCTCTTAACTCTCTCTTAATCACATTGCTCTACTCCACTTCATAGCCTGTGGCTTCAGGGAACCTTTGCCTTTTATTAGTACCCATATACAATCGTGTTGTCATTCCAAAATCCAGCGCTGCTTTGGGTTTCATAAATTCTTATCACTTTGATTTACTTGGTGTGTCCACAGCTCCCTGAGAAGGGAGATGTGCAGGCAGGGCAAGGAATGAAATGTTACAGCACAAAGCTGTGCCAGTGCATTCTTTCGGAGGGAGGAGCTGTGCCTGACAGGAGACACAGCCCCTTCTTCCCTGAGGCAGTGTTAACACTAATATTGGTTTGGTCAAATCCTTGGTACAGCCCCTGGAGGTATTGAAAAGATGTGGAGATGTGGCACTTGGGGGCATGGTTTGGTGGTGGGCTTGGCAGTGCCGGAGCAATGGTTGGATTTGATGATCTTGAAGGTCTTTTCAGACCTGAGTGATTCTGCGGTTCCTGTTCTGACAGTTGGTGAGAGCTGACAGGTTTCCATGCTCACAGCTGTGTTTTTCATTTTTCCAAATGAAAAACTGCTCCTACCTTGGTAGTGCCCCATAAAGGAACATTTCTGATGCCACAGCCTTGTGAGGGTCACGGCGTTTCTGCTTTGGCCCATCTAGAAGGTGTCTGAGTGCCTGGTGAGGGAGGGAAGGGACTGTCTGCTACCCATTTTCAGTCATTTGCGCCTCCAGGTGAGCAAAAAGAATACTGAAAGTCCTTCTTAGAAATGCACATTTAGATATCTGTTTTATCTGTTGTTTGAGGTGCTATTTTGCACTTTATAAAGGTGTTTGTGAATGACATAGGAACGTTTCAGTGTAATAAAGCTGTGGTCTCTATTTGGTAAATCTCTTATTTATGTCACTGAATTCATTACTGAAGAATACAAAACTAAGTTTATGAAATTGTGTAAAAGCAGCTCCTGACAATTCTTTTGTGGTTTTGGTTTTCTTTTTTCCTCAATGCCATTTTACTGAGAAGCATATTAAAATGCAATTTAAGGTGCTATAGTGCTAGGAACACGAACAAGTTGGATTCACTAATTAAATGGAAACAAGGTCCAGCCTGACATCTCTAAAATACAGCAGATCCCATCACAGCCACATGCTTGTCTCCCTGCTGTTGGAGATTTGTCATTTGCAAGGTACCTGGGTTTTGTCTCAGCAACACGTCAAAGAATCTGAAAAATATCTCATCTCTCTTCTAATAAGACACCATCTGCCTTTTTTTTAGAGTAGCCTCCAAGCAGGCATTGTCTGGGTCTGTTTAAGCACTGTTAGTCTGCTCCCAGTTTCTTTACAAGAGTTTTATGATTTTATTTTTTCCCAGAAGTCAGAGTTGCTGCAATGTGCTCTGTGTGGTGGAAGTGTTCAAAAGCATTGGGAATGTGCAGCTTGTACAGAATGCACTGCCTGCCTGTGAAATGGTGTTAGACACAGAGAATACAGCATATAGATTCTTTGGCATCTATATCAACTTCCTGTTTATTTCTGAATATAATTTAGGTCCTAGTTTTTTACCTGGTTGGATCCTGTCAGGTTACTGGGTTTGTCTGTATGAATTGCCATAGCAACTGTGATGCTGGAGCAAACAGTCATGAGCTTTAATAGCCTGGGGGTCTGCAGCAGAGCACTCTTAATTTAGAGGCCTTCATATCTCCAATCTGGGTCATTTCACCAGCTTGATTGGGCTTATTTTCTGTACTTCAGCATGATTCACGTTGTGATCTGTGGGCTACAGGGAGAGGAGAGATGTGAGTTTGTGTTTGTTTATTGAGGAAGGATTGCACTCTCTGAATAAACACCATTCTAGAACAAAACCCAATGTGTAGATTGGCTCAGATGTATATTTTGATGCAAAGGTTATGTTCTACATTATTGCAAGGCTTGGGTTCACATCTGAAGCGGAGACGAGACACTGAGCACTAAAACATCCCATTATGTTCAGCTTGTGCTGAAGCTGAATTTGGCCTGGGTTGTGCTGTGCCTCAGGTGCCCCAGTGCCTCAGCCTGAGCAGTGCTCAGTGCTGCTCTTTGCAGCTCTGGACTCTTTCACAGCAGCTGTGCTGCCATTGTTGTTCTCACAGCTTTGTTTAATTGTTCCCCTGGCCATGCACCTGCAAACCCCAATAATTTTATATGGCAGGTTCTCATGGGAAGCCATTACCATTGGTGTGAAAATCAGCCCTTTCCCCCAGCTTTTTCATACCTCATTTTGTAGGTGCTAGTTTGTGTCAGAGACAACTGAAACAACAAAGCAGTGTTTGTGTACTCTGTACTATTAGTATTTTAAACACTGAAATATTAGCCAATAACACATGGGCACAGGAGGTCAATGGCCAACGTGCAACAATTTCCCTAATTACTGTACTCAGCTGTAATCATGCCACAAAGAGGAGCATCCAAGAGGGAGTTTGGGTTGGTCCCACTGAGAAAAAAAGCATATAATAAATAGTGGGAAAGTGTACAAGAAAAATCATCATCCCTCTCTTCATCCTCACCATTGCTGCACAAGAGAGTCAGCCCAGAGGACGCCTGGCTGGGGACCCCAGCACTGCTCTTCCCAGCCACCCACAGAGGAGTTTTCCCCTCTCCTTCTGTGTGTCCTCATCTGCAGACCCTGCTTACACTACTCTGAGTATGAGTGTGGCTCAACACCCTGCATGCAACGTTCCCAACAGTGTGAATAAGAATTATGGGAATTATTGAAGCCATGAGGGTAGGGAAAGTCACAAACACTGTGACTTTATCTGCTGTGGCAGATAAATCACATGGCATTTTTTTGGTTTTCACTGGGTCTGCCTCACTCATTTGGTGGAGCAGAAAGCAATAGCTACTCAAATTTTATGCCTTAAAAAACACAAAATTTCAATATAGATTTCAATATTGACAATAACAGCTATGTAGTTGGTCATTTGATCAGTACTTACACATACTTAACTGCCATTACAGTTTTACCTGCCATACTGCACCTATTTTAATAAAAATTGTGTAGTTGGAGATTTTCTCAGTTGGAACAGCTGGGTGTCAAAAGCCAAACTGCCCAAGCAGTCTGTGGGAGCGCCAGAAGCAGACACCTGCCCACTCATTTTTTGACAGGCATGGCTTTAGTCACAGCTTCTGTGAAAATAAATATTATTGAAAATACATTTTCTCTTTTACCACTGAGACAGTTTTTAACAGTTGTGGACATTCCCATGTCCTTCAGACGAATGAGGCTACCTATCTTCTTCCTAGAACAGCAAACATCAAGCAAAGGGAGCTGAAATTACTCTGAAAAAGCAATTTTGTGTGAATCTGGAATATCCAGAGGTGCACTGACCTATTCACTCACATTACATCTCCTTGACTGCTGTTGCTTGTAGAGAGATGAGTAAAGCCAGAAAAGTCTCTCAACTTTTGCCTTTTGGGCAATCCCACTCTGCCCTTCTCCTTCCTTAGAAAGCTTCAAAAGCAGCTATTTTCACAACCTGAGTGTTAACAGAGCTGGCTGCTGTCATGCAGTTACCAGGTGGCTCTGTCAGACTCAAATCTTGGTCTCCTGTGCAAGCACAGAATGGGGGAAGAAAAAGGAGAAAAAGTGTAAGACAATGGTAGTTTTACAGTCTCCTTTCTCAGCTTGCAGACTGGAGATAGGAGTAGGCAAGCTTTATGATGGTGAGGAGAAATCAATACATGTTCATTGATTCTTGTAGCTGCAGAACTCTCACCCAAGCACAAGTACAGGGGTGGGAGCATGAGTTCATGACTGTCCTGCCACACTAGCCATGTAGAAATCCTCAGAAATCTGCTCTGGGCTTCACCAGGGATGGAGCCTGCTCCCTGACATGACTGCAGCAACAGCAGCTGGCCCAGGATCCTGCAAATTATCCCCTGCACAGGCCAGAATCTCCAACAAAGCCAGTGGCAGCTGCAGCTGAAGGCAGAGCTTCACCTAAGGAAAATACTGCCTTTACAAAAGACTGTTTTCAAACAATTACACAAAGTCTATCGAAACAATGCATTGTATTCCAATAGAAAGAGGTCCACAAAGTTATATGTGAAGAATGACACAGAAATAGAAACATCAGAACAAAACAGCTTGGAAAACCAGCTAAGAAGTTGCATAGTCAGACCAGAATGCAATTAAGAGCTTGGAGCAAGCATATAGTTTTGAAACAAAAGGAATTGGAAACAAATCATAAAAATTTGAATATGAAAAATAATTGAGGCAGAATTCTGAGGGTTACATTTAGTTTATATTTTTGCCAATCCTCTAAAAAACATCAGTGGGAGTTTTTTAGAGTTGTTTTGATTTTGCAGAAACATTAATTTCCTTAATTGGCATTTTCAGCTTCTGTTGGAAAATTTCTGACCTGCTCAACTCTATTGAGAATTTGTTCATTAGCAAAGTGTGAGGGTCTGTCGCATTTTCAGTTGCTGCAAAGCTGTCAAATGGTGTAAAACTTATTGGAAGGTCCTTTTACTGTTATGGCCCACCTTTGCAGGTGACATTTTATAACAGATTTGATTGTGCCACAATGGACCTGACCTTTGTGTCATGTCTTTTCTTCCCGTTTCTTCAGCAGAGTCCATTATCTCTTGATCCAGATTCCTTCAGCTCTTCTCTTTGACTTTGTGTAACTTTCCACTCCATTCCCAGGCTGCACCGCCTAACACCCTATACCTGCTTTTGATGTCACCAAACAGGGACAATGACTATAAAGTTATTTCCCTTTACAAGTCAAACCTGGAAGGTCTCTCTGTTGTTGTTCATTCTATTTCCATTGCTGGTGTAAGTGTCCTTGTTGTTTTTCCCACTAGTGAAGAAAGGGCAAGTGTCATAATCACTGAAGCAAAGACTTCGCTTTGAAGCCGTATTGATTTTTTCCTTTTCCCTTCTGAAGCTTTGCCGGGCTCCATAAAAGCCTGTCTCTTGTTCAGAAACTCTTTGGACTGAGAGACAACAGGGGCAGCAGAGCCAGCGGGGTGCAGTGGGAAGTTAGGGCATCTGCTGGGGAATGACAATCGTGACAGCAGCATGGAAAAGAAAGAGGTCATTTTATTTTTATCTGTACTCTGAGAATGGCTGTGCATCAGAGCAAAGCCAAACGGGAAGCTCAGCTTTAATTCCAATTTGTGATTCCTCCTTGTCCAAACCTGAATATGCACATTTTTCTAGGGTTAAGCTGTTGACAGCAAGACACTGAGACCACTTAAGGGACTTGGCCAGAGGCTGAACCATGAAAGTGTCAACAGCAGGAGGTTGTGGCACAGTGCTGTGGGGATGTGAGCCTTACCCTGCACTAGACTGGAGCAGCAGCATCATATGGACTGGCAGAGAACTCCTGAATGAAGGTCCAGGGCTACCACAGGACTCCTGTTCAAGGGATCTGAAATGCTCAGCTTAGACATAGCTTATGCAAAGCAGAACTATCCAATAGCATTTATTCAGCTCCCATGTGTGGCAAGGACCCAAAATGACTCTCTTCCATCACAAAATGCCTCTTCTATCACAAAATGCCTCTGTCTTTTGTAGGTTCCTTGCAGTCTGTGAGCACATACGCTTATTTATCATCTGTGCATTGGAGAGTCTCTCACTCTTAGCACAAAGATAGGTGCTGGCTTTAAGCTTTAATTCAAAGTGGTCTCCCAGTGCCTCCACCACTCTTCCAACATGTTTCATTCATGCTGACCAGAGGAAAGAATGTCACTTATTAAAACATCAATGCCACTTCTTGCCATGCTTCTGTATTTCTTGGAGCTGTCAGGATGGGAGAGCTGGTCTTCCAAAGCTCATTAGATAAACAGCTGCACCTGGAGCTGCTTGTAAAATTACAGCAGCTACCTTTTGCAGAGTAGGTCAAGTAATAACTATAGTAGTTTTCTACCACTTTTTTTTTTTTTAATTAGTACCTACTGCCAGAAATTAAATAACAACAATAAGAATTATTCTTATTGCTCATGAGTGTAGTCATAAAGTTCTTTAAAACCTAAAAATACATAAAATGGCTTCCAAATTCTCAGCTATTTTGAGAATTGTGCATATGAGACAGCTGGAAATGAGACTTTTTTTTAAACACCTCAAAAAAAACCTGTTATCAACAGCAATGAGAGGGTTTTGTTGATTAAAGGATGTTTTCCTCTATTCATTTGTAAGGGAAGTGAATCATTAAGTGCTGTCTGAAAACCTTCATACTGAATAGAAGGAAAATGCTTTGTGGTCATTAGGGCTTACAGGAATAGCCTGAACACCCACCACCATCTATTTGTGCTGCAGATCAGCTCTGCTCCAGCTGCTGATGCCACTTGTCAATGGACTGCAGGCTCCCCCCCACTGCAACAGCGCCACTGCTGCTTTTCCTTTCCCTTCCAAGCAGCTCTACCAGCCAGGGCAATTTTGCAGCCTCTTTCTCCAAGGAGACGAAGCATCTTAAAGCTATGCCCCCCCTGCACAGGGCAAGAAAAACATAATTTATGTTGTTTGCCCTGTCAGGACCTAAGCACATCAAGTAATGAACAGAAGGAAGCTGTTTGGGTGTCCTGGTTCAGCTTTGACTTTGCAGTTTCCTGCTTTCCCTTTTGGGGCACATCACACTGTTGACTTCTGCACCTGTGTTACCCAACCAGTCCTCAGTGTACATTTGTTTTCATTATTCCTGCACCCTCCTGCTGTTTTTTCTGACAAGCTCAGGATCTGAAAACTGCTTTCCCAGACCTTTAAGTAACAACCCATCATCAGCTGTGCTGTGTATGGGAGGCTGCAGCTTGAATTTGTTTCCACAAAAGGTGCAAGACCTGCCTAATCAGCACTTATCTAAGTTTGCTCATGCCAGACAGAGTCAATTTACAGACCCTGCCTGCTGTTGACCCTGCTGTCTGCTCTGGGTTATTCTGGCCTGCCTCCACTTTCTGAAATTAAATGTTAGTATTTTTAATTGCAGGTTTTAACTCTTGCCTAATGGGGCACAAGCTCATGCTGTTAGAGGTCTGTCCAAGATAAGTGAGGGGGACTGCATGGAGAGGAGCTGCAGCTGCTGATAGTGACAAAATGGGTCTGTGCCTTCTGTGCCTCATCTGCCATTGAATGCAGGTGAAAAATCTCAGTCCCACTGTCCCCTTGCCACTGCTGCCCAGCTCACAGGCACCACCACAGGGCCTGAGAGAATGCAGATTTTGGAACAGGATGCCTCCCTGCCAGTTTAACCAAGAGCAGCTCTGAGGCTGCTGCTTGTTTGTGTTGCAGCTGAGTGAGTTTGTAGCTGCTGGAGGATTTGTCCTGTGGGTAGGCATCTCAGGCTTGCATGGGGTAAATGCTCAGTGCAGGCTAGAAATCATGCTGGTTTATTGCTATTCTTTCCTTTTTGTTGGTGAAAACATGTGAAATAAAACTAGTTCATTCAAAATAATAATTGCAATGTAATTTTGTGAACATTTTGAAAAATATGGAGTATTTTTCTATATATTACTAAATTTGACCAAAGAAAATATGAACAATTTTTTTTTCTTTTTCTAAACCAATAAATAAATGATTGGTAAAATTATTGTGGCACTTTTCTTTCATTTTTAATGAGACTTTTCTTTCTTCTATGCAACTATCTATTGTTGATCCCATCTTAAAAATAGTTTCACATTATGGGAAAAATGTAGTCTATAGCATAGCTTGCTAGATGGGGTGTCAAAGGTTTGCAGTCTGCAAATTCCAAGTTCAGCTCCTTATCATATGATCAGTTTTCACCACCCACAGACCATTGCAACACAGACCCAGGATGAGCATCCATGAAAAAATAAACTCAGAACCTACCTGGGGGATTGTGGACAGATCACAGAAGTTATGAAGCCAGCTTCACAAGCTGATTTATGGCAACTATGAAGAAGCTGCAGATCTGCTCTACTTTGAAAATTTAAGCTGCTGTCACCTAGGGCGCAGCAAAACCACAGAAGGTCTACTGTGAGGTAACAGCTGTGAGAGTTAAGGTCACCAGCAAGCCAACAGCTCAGATTAAAATTTTAAGCTCAGAAAATGTTTGCTTGTTTTTTTCTTAAGATTTTTTTCCAAGATTTGATTTGCTGTTTCTATTTCCTTCACACACCAGACCACAGACCTAGCTCCATTACCATCATGGCAGTGATAAAAACCTGAAATAAGCTCCTTGGTTGCTCTCTCCCGCTGCGTTTCAGCCCAATGCCTGTAAATTCCCTGTGGAAGGCTGCAACCGCTTATCCTTACCAACCTGCACAGAGATGCTTTCCAGCTGCCTTTTGATGGCCTTTCTTGGTTTTCCAGTGAGACTTTGGCACTGCCCAGACAGCTGGAGGAGCTATGGAAGCTGCAGTGTTTGTGGTGTGAAGCTGGAAGGTTTTTTTTACACTGTCACAATGTTTGTACAGAGCAGTTGCATTACACTCACCAAGTTGGAGTGTACCTGTGCAACAGCCTCACAACATCCCAGGGTTGTGTGTCACTAACATCAGCCAGGCAAAGATATTTTTACACTCAGAAGTTGAACAAGAACATTCAGGATTTCTTTTTTCATTAGCATGTACCTATAAGAATGAAGATGGAAACCAGAGTAGATATTAATGCGAATCTAATTGCAGAAGCTGTCTGAATGCCAGCAGGGAAATTCCTGTTGTCAAGGATGAAAGACAAGACATGTCCCATTTCCCAGAAGTGCTCTTCATTAACTTTGTGAAAGTCAAACAGCTAATATCCAGGTAAGTGTTCTGCACAAGCTCCTTTGCTCTCCTCCTCTGAAATTGCAGGACTCAAGGTAAAGACACATAGGTAATGGTCACAATGTTGAGAAAGGTTATTTTCTGCTGATCAGATGTGAACCATGTTTAATCATACCAACCCAAACACCTCCACTGCAAACCAAAGGCTGCTATGCCCAGTATCTGGGTTAACAAAATGGCAACTTCTTGGCAAATTCTTCAAATAAAATAGAGTTTGTTGAAAATCTTGGAATCAACGAGTCCAAGGAATGCTCACAGCTGTTATCTGAAATTCATAATTTTCTAGCTTTGACTGCTAATCTGAGAAAGCAGCTTTACAGAAGCCTTACACATCAACAGGATGGACATGCACTTGGTGCTGATTGCACCACAGGTAGTCCCCTTCAGCTGGTGCTTTTCCTATTGATCTCTGTTCTAAATGGATGATGTTTAGTAGCTTCATAAGCAATGAAACCATCAATATCTGTCAGGATTTACACCTCTTTGACCTCAGCATGGGGCAAATATTGCTATCAGCTTTATGTGTTTTGTTCTGTTTGTTTTGAGCTTTTCAGTTAATCTGATTGCAACACACAGCATGAGGTTCAGAGGTTTGAACAAATGCAGCCAAGGCATTCATGTAGCTCCTCTCCAAGACATAAGTGATCATATTCTGCATAGCTCTCTTAATAGCACTAATGATTTACAGGACAATCAGTTGTCTCTCTGGTAAAATAAGTTTACAATGATTTAAAAGTAGTATTGCTCTAAAGTATGCTTTTATAACTCTTGTGGTCCTAAGGGCTTGTCACAGGGATGTCAGAGACCACACAGAAGTCTAAAAATACTCATGTAAACCCTCCCTGCAAGTGCTTGACATCAGTGCAGTTATTGTATATTTTCATGCTCAACACAGGTTAAAATAGTGCCACTGACTGTGACAGTGTAACTGGGGGCTGCTAAGATGACAGAAATAATTTATTACACTGCTTACAGCTAATAAAACCCCATGTGCTTTGGGGCAGTTTTGGAAAATACAACTCTCATCCTTTTCACATATGAACACTTGCTGTTCCTGTCATCTCTGGTAGTCCTTAGACAAAGGTTTGAAGCCTGCAAACACACTCAAAACTGGGAGAAAGTGGAATGTGACTGCATAAAATAAGGACTCCCTTGCACCAGAACAGGCAGCCAGTCCTTTTTGTTAAGTACAGCTATTCTGTGTTAAATGTGTCTAAACCCACACTAACTTCTGAGGAGAATCAGCCCATTTGATCAAAGAAGCTCAAACTGGCAAAACACAGCAGTGTCACCAAGTCCTGCAAGAAGCCCCATTTCTGCTGGTGTGCCAGACTGCTCAGTAGTGGTTTGATCTCCAAAATTCACTCCTCTGGGCTGGTGTTTCTCCTCCAGCTCCTCTTCCCTGCTTTCTCTCCCCTATGGCATTTCTCTGTTCTGCATTTCCACTTTGCTAACTCACTCACAAAGCAATGTCACAGGGAATGAGGCATTGTGGAACTGGCAATTGTTGTAAACCTCATCACTGTGCCTGATCTTGGCTGCATCTATCTCATTTTGGAGCTATTTATAAAGATAGAAGAAATAAGAACAACTCCAGCCATCTAACCATCCCAAGGCAGAATTCACTCTGAAATGCAGTCCATGCTATAGAAGCCATGTGCAGCTTCCTCCAGTCATAACTATGCTTAATATCATAAAGTTTCTACACTTTAAAGTCTTTTAAGTGAGGATTTTTCATGCCATTCAGTTCTGATCACTGCTGGTCTTACTTCCTCAGCCTGAGGCACATGGTAGTAAAATAAAAACTGGGTATGAAAAGGTGTGATTTTGATCTATGCAACTAAAAAAAATAATGATTGTTAATAACATATGTGTATGTATAAATAAGTGCTCATGTCAGGCTTTCATAGTTAAGTGTACCTGAGAGACAGAAAAAATAGTAAATCTGTTCACCTCCTTTTGAATCTCTCTTAGGCAACAAGGAAAAACACATAAAACCAGTAGACAATGATTTATCCAATACTAAAATTCCTACACTAGCCACCTAACACTGGTGGTTTAGATTTGGAAGGAAGAATTTCATACTGATAACCTCCAACATCCAGCACAGACCTACAGCAGAAACACCTCCTACAGTCATACCCAGAACTTCAACCCTTCTGCTCCCTTAAGAAGGGAACCAAAGGCCTGTTCCAAGTTAAAAATGAGTAGAACATTGGGTTTGATGCTGCCCATCTGTGTTTCATTCCTCCTGCAAGGAGAGGGGCTCATCTTTCCCAGGTGCAGTCAGAAGTTTGGCTGTTTCCTGCAGGGGCTCAGCTCCATGGAGCAGCTGTAGCACAGACACAGGCACTGCACCAAAACCCCCTTGAGAACAAAGCTCTGAGCGCCTGCACAGCCCCAAAAACCCAGCAGCACTTGCCTGAAGTGTGGCCATGAGCTGCAAGGTGTTGATTTTTAAGCTTCTTAATCTAGCAAGCAGTTGAGTTTATGAGGCTCTGCTGGTGTCTGGAGGCACACACTTGCCTTAGCTCCAAGTTCCCTGTGAAATTGCACCTGTGGCATCTTTCAAAGGCAAAAATTGCCATCTGTGTGTGGTGGATAACTCCCTGGCACATGCCTGTCATTATTCACTGATAGCATTCTTGTTGCTATCAGTCAATAATGATAGCAACAAGAATATTGCTATCAGTCAATAATATCCAAGCCACAAGAGGTTGGCCTTGCCTCTGCTGGATGCTGGAGACACTAGAGCAGCCTGGATTTCCATTCCCACCCTGAATAGCAATCCTTGTAGCTGGGAGTTCATAAATTAATGTCCCTAGATAGATATGCAACTACAAGAAAAACAATTTAAAGCAAAATTCCCACCTGAAGGAACAAGAACAGTGATAAAATGAAGAAAACATTTAAATTATTTCAAATATTGGCATTTGTGTGAGACAGTAGAAGCAATGTGAGAGGCAATGAAAAACAAAATTGCACTTATCACACAAGAGACAATTTCTTAAAAACTAACAAAACCTGTAAAGAAGCAAGAAAAAATAAATTCATAAATGAAAGGATTATGACATTTAAGTAAATGATAAATGATCTAGGGACAGCAAATTGCACCTAGCAATAGTCCATACAGCAACAACTCAATAAAAAGCAGAGAGATTCTAGTTTTAAAATGAAATTGAAATGCAGAATGGAGCCAGGACAAGTACGAATTCAACAAAGTGGAATTCACATGCAGTATTACAATACAGTGTAAATTCTAGTAACCAACGAGCCCTTTTAGACTTCAGATAATCTATGGTTGAAAAAGGATTACTTGTATTAAAAAAACCTCAGATTTTATTCATTATTATCAATATTGTATTAAATTTTATGTTTCTTCTTCTGTCAAACACAGCAAAATCTGTGAGTGTTTTCATGTTTCCGTGGTGTATCTCAGAAGTACAGCTGGGACTGCTTTTCCAGAGAAATCTCTTTTCATGAATTTTACCCTGCTCTTTCCTCCTGGACAAGGCAAAAGGAAAATGCCCCAAAAGGTTCCTGGCTGAAGCAATTAAGGTTGAATCTCTTGCTGGCTTCTGGTTAGCCTTCAGAGAATCAAAATAGCCTATAAGAAAAACCAAACTAAAACAAAGCAAACTGAAAACCCAAATCCCAGCCCCCAAACCCTGGCTTGTTATTTGTCTTCTATTTTCTGCTCTTGGACAGCAAAAAGGAAACCAATGGTTCCTGTTATCTTCATCTTCTGTGGAGAGCAAGGTACACTTATTCCAGTTAATAACTGGGGAGAGAGAAATATGTTTATGGCAAATTGATGGATGTTAAATAAAAAAATAAGCGCGTGATTGAACAAGGGAATCTCTACTAGCTGACCAAGAGTAATTGGTTTTGAGTGTTATTTACCATAGTGAAGGTCCCACTTTTCACTTTTCATGAAAATGCTCTAGACTTCTATGCAAATAAGAGCAAAATTTATTCATTAGTTCAGCTGAATATCACCTCTATGTAGGAGAAACCTTATGAAAAGTAGAAAAACCAACACTATACAAGCACGTATTTGTCACCAATCAGTGAAATATTGCACGGCTTTTTCTGAAAATGCATGTGGTGTCAGATGAACCATGCATTATTTCTAGAACCTTTTGTATGGTCTTAATTGCTTAAAATTACTGCTGAAGTCGTTTCTACAAACCACTGGATGAAATAGGTACACTGTACACCTCACCCTCCCAAACTGCCTCGGGCCACAAGGTTCTGCCCTACTCCTCATTTTATTCTAGGGAAAATTTATCAAGTGTATAAATCAAGTGTATTGCACAGAGTCTGGCCCACAATTGCTTTGCAGTCCCTGAGTTTCCTTTTCTATCCTCCTTGCCCAGGAGGTCTGGTGAGGCTCCCTGAGTTCCTCACTAACTGAACAAAATCACTACATGAAATCTTGTTCCTTTTTTTTTGTACATTTAATAATGCAATTGAAGTGTTAACAGCTCCTAGAGTCTTTCACCAACCTCTTTTTTACTGAGCTCTGGTATTATCACATCTGAGTGCCAGTAGTATCAACTTCCATCTGAAAAAAAGTTGCTGGCTCTTATAGCTGTAAAGCAAAAACCTGGGTATCCCTATAGGCTCAAAAACTCCACTTTTTTTTTTTTTTTTTTTTTTTTTTTTTAATGGCATCATTATAAAGCTCAGCTCACAGATGCTGTTGCCTGGCCTTGCTGACATTGAGAGGGGAAAATTCAGATGACAGAGAAAATCTGTCCTGAATTTATAGCAACATGTGGCCCAGTTGTCTGTCTCTTCCCTTCCAGAATGGAGAAGAACAGAGCAGACTTCCAACTGCTGTAAAGTGTCATTGTCTTTGACATATAGGTCAACATAGAGATTTGAGGATCATGAAGAACTGAATGTTCCTTTCTATACATAGATTTTAACATAAAAGTTATACAGCATGCTAAGGCTGCAAACTGGTACTAATATTTTCTTTGCATCTATGTAACTTCAGGGTGATTTTTTTTTTTAACTATAGAAGACTTTTTTCCCCCTGAATTTTGGCCTTACACACAAATATCCATAAGCATATTGTAAAGCACATTTTAAAGCCTGGTAGTGCTCATAAATCAGGATAGTTGTACTTGTAATAATTTCTGTCAGTGGGTGTTCCTGTGCATGAAGATATGCAAAGAAGATATGCAAAATTGGACAGTGAGATGAGCCATGATGAACATTAAAGGTCCGGAAGCAGATCGATAGCTGGTGTCAATTGCCAGGGCTTCATTGATTCCAATGGTCCCACAATAAATACTAATTCAGCTGGAGCTGAAAACATTGTCATCATCTTATCAGCTGCTCTGTGACACTGGAGAATGCAGAACGAGGGGCAGGCATTACCTCCACGCCTCTGAATGGTGCCAAAAGGCAAAATTCCCTGGTTAGTCTCATGTTTTGAAATCTCCTTTATTGGCTGCATGTGGGTATGCATGTGCAGACAGATGCATATATACACAAGAAGGCATTTTCCGATACAAATACACAGCTTCTACTGCTGTGATGGTACTTTTGTCTTCAAATGAAAACAAAATAAGTTTCAAGAGACTGTATAAAATTTGCTTGTACAAGTTTGTTGCACTTCTATGAGGTTTTTCATTCATCCCAGTTGCAAAGGGTCATGATACTCGGTTTTAATCCATGATTTACATACAATACTCAAAATTCTTTTTCAATACTAAAGCTTATTACAGAAATGATAGTTTCCCAGGTGTACAAATTACTGAGAATTATAATATTAACAAAAAGGAACGAAGCCATGTTGCATATAAAAATCTACACCTCCTAGGTGACTCTCAGCAGGTTTTTTTCTAAACATTTTCCACCAGATAAAGTTCATTATCTTGTTCTAACAATTTCCCATTTCAGAAAGTTAAGGTTTTACTGACCCTGTATATAAGAAATTGATTATACAGTGGCATAAATAGAACCTTAAGAGAAAAGGGACTTTGTGCATGGCTGGTGATGAACTCATCAATTCTGCTGCAAAGTTCTCTTGAACACCTTATCAAATGCTGCTAATTTTCTGGTCTGCATAGAAATGTATTGATGTGCCAGAATGTAATCAAATAAGAATGTTTAGAGTAAAAGCTCATTTGCCATATTGCATATTGTTCATATTTACTTGGAGGCCTCAGGAGGGCATCTTAAACTTATAGCGTTATTATTTCAAATAGAAAAAGAGGTTTTTAATGTTATTTGGAGAAAGTCTCTTAGCTTGCAGACTGAGGGAAAAAAAAAAACAACCAGAACTGCTGCAACAGATATTTTGACAAAAGCTTTGAATGAAAAATAACCGAACCTCTGAAGGGAATTTCCCATTAATCTAATTTATTTGGAAGCACATTTTCACAATAATAATGAAATTATCTAACGTTCGCTTACATTAAAAAGCGACCATCTGTAACTGTTCAGTACTAGAAAAAAAGGTGGGGGGAAAGGCCAATATTTTAAACTAACATCACAGGAAAAAAGCAACAACTTCCAAACATCAAAGGAGTAGCATGATGTTTGACAGCTTCCTGTGAAGTCAGCTGTTTCATCTCCTAGTGAAGTTGGCAACAGAAACTCCAGCATCTTCTGTGCAGTGGCGTCTTTAAAACTGTAACATGTTTATTTGTTAGACCCCTATTCATCCGGTTTTCAGGGGGTGTGAGTAACAAAAACATCCCATAATGAAAGACTGGTGACACAGGGATCCGTGTTTAGTACAGACAACAAACATAACAACTACATTTTCCTATGGAGGATTTTATCCAGGAAGTTCATCCATGCCTTGCAAGTCTTCCGTGGGAGGAGAACACCAGGTACAACCAACTGAGATACCATTGAGCAAAATGCGTTTTTTATCGGTTTTATTTCTCCTAGAAATGTCAGCACAGCACATTATATTGCCTGTAATTTCAATAGATAAACGAGACAATGATTCCATTGTTATTTTTTTTTTCTCAAAATGGTAGAATACATTTTCTTAAAAAGGTCTGCAAACATATTTACAAAAGTGTGAAATCAATAAATGCAGGCTCTTTATATTTTTACTGAACTTCCAAAGACTGACTGATATCCTAATTTTATTGGAAATCTGGTCCAAGGATGATACAAGAAATTAAATATCACACTCAATTTTGCTTTTGTGTATGCTACCATGATAAACAAATCAAATAGATAAAATATTTTGAAAAGAACAAACTTATATTCCATGAAGCACATGAAGATATTCCAAAACCATTTCTTATCTTTTCGTTTCAGCTTTAAAACATCTCTTGCTCTTTCTCAATGTTGTGTTAAAACGTGGGACACCATCTTACTTTTGGAAAGCCAGCTGCTGTAATATCAGTATAAAGTAGCCACTAAAATATCATTCACAGTATCTGCATCACAGGAATGGACTTTTTCTTTTTCTCAAACAGGAGTGACAAAATTTGTGTTGTTGCCTTCATCTTTCACATTTTAAATACTATTGGCTGACAGAAATAAAGTGTAGTGTCATGCTTGGTTTACCTAAATCATTTATTTTGTAACTAATAAAAGTAAACAATTACCAGATACTGTATATATAGATATATAGATATATGGCCACAAAGAAACTATAGTAGAAAGTTATTTTGGTTTTGATAAAGTTAAGAAAAGCACATAAAATCATATTTCATTAATATCTTGTTTTATGGCCATCAATATTTTTGTATTTTTTTTTGTTTTGTTTCATCAACATAGCAAAATACAATCTTCTTATTAAACAATAATTATCAGATGGCAGACAATTCTTTTTATTGGTTTACATTGGCAGGTCACAGTCTAAAAGCACAACCACATCAGGCAGAAATTGCACACAGACCGCCCTGGATTTTGAAGACTATTTTTTATGCTTCTACAAAAAGACCTTAATTTGAAACTGGGGACTGTAACAAGTACTAAGTACATGTTTGGGGTTTTTTGTTTTGTTTTTTGGTTTTTTTGTTGTTGTTGTTAAATAGGGATGTAAAATAACTGAAATTGCAGTATTTATTTTGGTTTCAGCTTTATTTTTAATGTCTATGCTCCATGTTAGCAAACATACTTTAAACTTCTCAGCAATCTTTTATAATAAAAGTTCAATCACCCAAAAAAACCCAGGTGATTTATTTTTGTTCTCATCATGGAATATTGCAGATTTATTTCAATTAGGCCTGTTCCTTGCCTTTTTTTTTGGTGTCAATATTGCATTTTTAACTCATTTCTGAAATTTGGAGGAGATTTGCTTGTGATGGCAGTCACAATGTCAATATTTCTGTACGAAATAGCTGTGGTGGGGCTGGCCTACATATATGCAGTTTTATTAATTGTAGAAGGCACCCTCATGTCTTCAAAAACCAGACTGGTCTTAAGATATTACTCTTTATTTGAGACAGTTACCATTACTTCATTAAAAAATGACAAAACAGCAATAAACATTTTAGCTCTTTAATGAGCAAAGATCAGGTCTCTTAACATTGGAATAATATTCGTTATCCAGATTATCTTTATTTCACTCAGTGACCAGTAATATGGCCAAGAAATACAAAGTAATTTTCCATCAAGTAGTATACAATTTTTGTGTGTAATAAGCTTTCATTCTTGAAAAAGAGTAACTGAAAAGAAATGTTTCTGTTACTGCAGTTAGTTTGTCAGAGAAAGTTCTTCGCATTATCTTACAAACTATCAAAATTGCTAGTAATTTGAAAAAATGTAAAAAAAAATCACATAACTTTAGTCTAATAGAAATATAGTACAGGTAAGAGAGAAAGTATTTATCAGGGATGTGCTCTTAAGTCCATCTCAATTATTTCTTTTATATAAATGTACATCTGATTACATATACAAACGTTTGAAAGGACCATGGTATAGAATTACTGGAAAGCAACAGGGGAATGAAAAATTTCTTGTGATTTTAGAACATTCACTTCAAATCACACAAACATATGTAGTATCCAGATTTTTAAATTTCCAGTTGTTGGCTCTCTCCCCGGTCTCATATACCCTCTTTTTCTACACTCTTGCCATCTGGTCTAAAGAATTAATTGGAATGACAAAGCTAATGTATAGCAAAAAGGGAATTAACATTATATTAAAGTATTATAAGTAAACTTTGTAACATGCAACATGAGTTGAAACAATAAACTGAAAGGTGTAATCAGAGCGGTAATATTGGGGCAATTTTAAATGGCAAAATGTCATTGCAATTAAATTTTTGGACACACTTTACCTCATCAATTTGAACAAAATACTCTGAAACTAAATCACAGCAAATTATAAATCTTTCATCAAAGGAGATTCCACTAAAGTTATAGTTATTTCAAAGTCAGAAATTATTTAGGTGGAAAGGAAAAAGAACATTAATAGTATACATTTTTTTGTCTGGGATTCATATCAGTGAGGGTCCACCACTGTATACCTAGAATGCCATAAATACCTTTAAGAACTGTTGCAATCCCTTCTTTTTCGGAAGCTACCATGAAATATTTTACTGTAATTACTTTTGCCCCTTTAAAAAACTTCTTTAGGTTGTGCCAATTGATGGAGAAAGCTTCTATTAAAAACTCCAATGGGATGAGAAGAATTTTAATTACGGCTTAATCAGCAGCACAGCCACCAAGCATATAAATTATCATGCACATCGTGCTAAAAATATCCAGTTTCCTTTATTCCCACAACTTTTATACTGACAGCACTTATGTGATAATGTTGTACCTGCCAGGCTGTAAAACTTCTCTGACTGGCAGATTTCAGCATGAGCCCCTTTCTAAGGCCTTAACAGCATTGGTGCTTTGTGTACTTATTCAAATATGTAAATATGGTCTACACAAGAAAACAGGTCCAAATAAAAATTGGTGAAAATTATCTGACATTCCATTAGTGTGTCCCTTGTGCATATTTATAGGTTTTTAAAATTTTCAGTCATAGTTCTTTCCTGTTTGTGTTGCACATGCCTAATTCCATTATGTAACTTAAATCTTCAAAAAATTAATACTTGAATGTGAATGAAAAAGTATCATTCAGGACAACTGCTTCAAGCAATTGCAAACAGTTGGGTTTTTTTTGTTTTTTGTTTCTTTTTTTCTTTTGTTTTGTTTGTTTCTTAAGTTCATTTGATATATGTACAATTCATTTTTTTCAAAACCCCAAATGTTCTTGATATGTATATTCACATAATATTCCTCCATATTTAAATAGTAAGAGTCTTGTTGGTTGAAAGCCAAGTAATCTTCAGTAATATCACCTACTGTAATCCATCAAAAAATAAAAGTTTGTTTCGTCTTGTCTGGCTATACCCTGGTTGTTGAGTGTGAATGGGGGTGGGGATGAGGATGGGGCAGAGTATTGTTCTGTCCTCCAGTAAATGTGTTGAATGTGTGTAGGGGCTGAATCCCTGGTATAGTGTTGGGGATCATTGTGATGGTGTTGGGTGTCATTAAGGGGATATCATCAGGAGACCTTCTCATAGCTAGCGTGTAGTCTGGGGGACAGGCGGTCCTAAGAACCACCTCATGTGGATGGATGGACTCACATTCATGATCCAAGTCAGTGTGCTTCATTTGGAGGGACATTATCTCCTCTTCTTGTGCATGGGTGAGATCATTGGTAGTGGTACGTTGTGGGCTACATCTCCTGTGGACATCATGTCTCCTCTTGTCCTTTTTGTAGTACAACGCTGCAAAGGCCAAAATGTTCAGGAACAGCAAAGATGCGCCAACTGCGATAGTAACGCTCAACTCTGTTGAGTAGTCCCTTTGATCCACTGAAAATGGGCTTGGCTGCTGTTTGGGATCGTCTTGTTTGGCTGTAGGAAAGGCTGAAGTAACTGAAACAGAATTTTTCCTTGTGGGTCTGAAAGTATTATCAGTCGATGGCACTTTAGTTGTGGTAGAGGTATACTGTGAAATGTCGTTAAGATTGTGCAGATGAGGTACCAGTTCCAACCAAAGGTTCACTTTATTGGCCCTATAGTGTTCTTTAACTCGTGGTTTTAATCCAATGTGAAGATACAGCTGGTCTTTCTGAGAATATCTGGTCCATGCTACTTCTTCAAAACGATTTGGTTTTGTGTGGATGAATTTTGTGTCTTGCGGCACTGGTTGATTTGGGTCACTGAAAGAAAAAGATATGTCCATTGTTACAAAGCATTTCAAATGGAATTATAAAATTAGCATCATTAAGATTTTATACTAAACGTTTAAGACTGCCTTTGGACGGAGCAGAGTGCTATTCCCTAAAATTAGAGGCCTTAATAATATTGATTGGAAGCAGCATTATGCAAAAGAACCCTTCTTCTACACCGACTTCAGCAACTTTCCTGGTTCTCCAAAATATTGGTGTCTCACAGTGAAATCTTTTGCTGCTGAGGGAAGATTGCCTGGGCTGTGGTGACGTGGCCAAATGTCTGTGAGACACCAGAGAGAACATAAGTTTTTTTCTTGTTTTTAGCAGGATAAAGTTCATACAGCTCTACATTTCTGTTCCTCTGAATCATCTTTGGCCTTCCAGAGGGGAAGGATCATGGTAGAGCACAACTCAGTGCAATACATAGTCAAAAATAAGTAGTCAAATGTAACAAAGGTTTTTGAACTCCAGTGAAAAAAAAGAACTAATGAAAATGGCAAAACTTTCCAAGTTTAAAGCCACATATTTTATGGTCAGAAGTGAGAATTTAAGACAAAATGTGCTACTAAAATAAGCTGTATTATATTTGAAGCAATATTTATGTAATTTTCTGTCTCATGGAATGAAAGTATCAGTGGCAGGGTAAAGGCAGGTACTAATGTAGCTGGTTTTATCTCTACACATGTTAAATGCTTAGTTTTACACTTTTCCAGAGTTTCCTTAGTTAGTTTTGTGTATATTTTAAAATTTCCTCGCAGAAAGTCTGCAAAGATATTTTTCCCCTCTTTTTCCAAAAACATGTAAGTGAGCCAAAGGACATTACAGTAAACATAAATATCCAACTCAATTCTTAATTCTCAATTCTCTTATTCATCCTACAAGTACAGAGGAATTCCCAAGGGAGATAACAAATGGAAGGCACCGTTCCATCCAAAGTTTGCCTACAAGACCATTCATTATCTGGTACTCACCCAGTCTTTGCAAAGTTTGTCCAGTACGTCATCACCACTGCACTTAGCATGACATCATTTTTGGAGAAATTACAAGGAAATAGCTCAGTAGGACCAATCATGGGGATTCCTAGTACGTAAGGAACCTCATCTCCATGGGCTGCATCTGCCCATGCAGGTACCTGATCTGTCTGGCAATGATGGTAGAAGGCATAGAAGTACGTAGGCGATCCAAAATTTGAGTGAAGATCTGCTGTGGCCACTGCTGGTGCAACCCACTGGTGATCAGTGAACAAAGCCAGCAGCGTTTTCCTTCTGGTCTCAGGGTTGTGCCGGTCTGCCCAGTCTGTGTACATAAATTTAATAGTTTCCCTCAATATATCTTTGCCTTCGGGGTATCCATATAAGTTATCGACGAAATTAGAAACCGCAAAGTCAAAATCGCTGGCTGATATGCCATCTTCACTATCCACAATGTTTTCAACAAACTTCAGCCCTTCCCCTTGGTTAACTCCCAGCATGATGTCATAGTTGAGGAACTCTCCCTGCTCCATCAGGATCTGAGGGTCGTCCGGTATCACGTCGCCGTCGATTACTGGTCCAAAGGCTATGTGGTATCTTGCTGGTTGGATGTCCTGGTCGACAAGTTCTCTGTAAGGCTTCTTCTGCAGACATTCCACCAGTTCTACAGTGTCTGACATGTTGCAACCAACTTTTGTAGCCAACATCCTGGCATATTTTGCAGGCTGAAAGCTAACTGCCCAGCTGGAGAGAGCTGTTCCACTTTGAGCTATTGCTCTTTGAAAAAGTCCTGTGGGGAGAAATATTTGAAAACTACTGAAGCGACCTTGAAACAGCCACAGACTTTGAAAGATTCAAAGGAGTTCTTTGAAACAATAGAAAACTTTAACAGAAGAGATACCTGAATCTTAATAGCACTTAAATATAAGGGGTGGTGAGATCTGACTGCATTTGTACCTACAGGTAATGTGCAAAAAATAAATGCAGTATGTGCTAAAGCAAATGATTCTCCCTCAATATAGTCCAGATTTTCAGAAAAAAAAAGAGTGGCATTACCTTCTGTAGGACAACACTATCAGGTTAAATAAATTCTTAAAATTAAGTATAGGTTGGAGTGAAAACCATCAAGTCTCTGAAATGGGTTGAAGTTTTTGGTATTGTTCAAGCCATGATCAGCATGCATGCATACAACTATGTGTGAAATTAATCTATTACACTTTTTAATGTTTTCTTTGGAATTAAACTTGGTTTGAAAGATGCAGTGCTTTTAAATTGTGTATCACTGCAAAAGTTTATATTCTGGAGTAATAGATGAAAAGGTACCAGGCAGCTATTAAATTTATAAGTGTCTAAGTCAAAATCTTTTCTTGTAAGGAGCTTTTTTAAGGCAGGTTTATATTGATCACACTTACATAAAAAGGGAAATGATGTATTTTACACTGTTTAGCTTTGTAATTCAGATATTTAAACATATGTTCAGGTATTCAGTTAAGGGAGAGAGAATGATCTGGCACTGCATATAAACCTGCAGTAAATCCCTAAGTCTTCAGTGCATTTAACTTGAATGTATGCTGATTTAATTATCACTCTGGACCAGGAATTCTACCCAAAGAAATAACAAAATGCGTTAAAATTTATGTTTTCCTCTCCCTTCTGTAAGGATTTTTAAAACATGTCCTGGATGATAGCCTCACCCTCTCGTAGTCAGTGAATTAATGCAATTATTTTGCTATTGGCTTTAATGTAATCAGAACTCCATCCTTGCTTTGATACTTCTTGTGCTTCTTTGTGTTTTTCCACTCCATTTGAGGAGGGTACTTTGGGTTCTGAAAGAGATTATAAATCTGAGCCTTGTGTAAAATATTGCTCAGAAACTATATTTAGGTAATTTAGGTTGTATTTAATAGGTATTTTGACAATATTTAGGTAATGGTGGCCTTTCTGTTTTGTGAGGAGTTTGGGTTTTTTTCATTTTCATTTCAGTATCATAAGTTTTGCATAAACTACTGGAAAATATTTTATACTGGACCCTACCTCCTATAGGTCACTCTGGGTAATGCAAAATGGTCTGTAATGTTCAAAAGTTATGCTGATTTAAGATATATGGGTCAAAATTTTGTTTTACTTGTGCTGATGGGCACCTGGAGTCATTCCACTGTCTCTGGTGGAGTCACTTAGGGACTGAACGTGACACCTGGCCTCACTCAGTTCCACCAGGAATCTTTGCTCCAGTGCTTGATGAATAGCTGGATACTCACACCAGAGGAACTGGAGCCAGGGCTCTCAGCTTACCTCAGAAATTTATTCCAATTATACACAAGATGGCTTTTGTGTTGATAAGCAACATATTTCTATTGATTAAAAAAACCTCCCTAGCCTCTAAATCAAAACAGAAATGCTTTTATAGCTTCTGTTGCAGCACCACACCCTGTACACTCAAAAATAAGTTGGAATCTGTTGCTGATAGGAAACATTTTACAAGCTCCTCAGGAATTTTTAAATCATTCAATGATGTGAATCATTGTATTAGGTCCCAATAAAAAAATTCTTCGAGTTATGTAGGTATAGAGACTGAAATGTGTAAACTCAGGCCCCTTCTTAAACTTATGAGAAGTCATATCCAAGATAATATTTTCTTGCAAGATATGAGTAAAAATAAGAATGAGCTTGAGATATAAACAGCTAAAAATATATTTGCATGTTTATAAGGTCAGATATTGAGCTAGTATAAATCAGCTCAAAGTCAGTAGAATTACCACAGAGGACCCAGGCATTGTAATAAATGTAACTAAATGACAAAGCTGAATTTTCACAAAAATGTAGTTAATGATAATTCATAATGTGCGTGGGTTTTTGCATACTGTGTAAATCTAACTTTATTGCTTTATTAAATATGTCTGAACAAGGACAGAAAGTGTAAGCTATGTGTAAGAAAATGCTGATACAAACACTGTGGCTTACTAAGTGCTACATAAACATCAGATGCTGGATTAAGTAAAAGTGGTCAAGTCCTTTGGCCATAAAACCATCTGAGGAAATGAAACCAAACATCCCTCCTTGTGCTGAAGAATGCTGACAGAGCTATTCCTCCACTCAAACCATTTGGTGAAAAATGAACAGTACGGAAAAATTATTTTCATTCTGTCACAAAATTTGTGGCAGAAATTTGTACTTCACAGGATGGAGAACTGCATTTTTATCTGATGATGTGTATTATTCTTATTCTTATTACTATGTCTGAAGATTATGGGCTTCAGACTGATGGAAAGAAGATTTAAATGTTCAATGGGCCACAGCGCTTTGTGACCCTTATTCAGTGTCTCACCACAGTAAATAATAATAATTTGCATATATTCATCTGTATTTTAAGAGCACTTTGTGAAAATGGGTGCTACTCTGCCCACTTGCAGGTGGGAGGCTGTGAACAGCTCCACCTTGAAATAGGCTGAATTCTTCCTCTCAGCTGCCAAGGGAATCTTTCAGAGGGAGATGACAGAAGCAAAGAGAGCTTCTGAATTTACATCTTATGAGAGAGACTGGTTGATAATCATAGAATCCCAGAATCCCAGAAAGGTTTGGGTTGGAAGGGACCATAAAGCTCATCCGGTTCCACGCCCTGTCATGGGCAGGGACACTTCCACTATCCCAGGTTGCTCCAAGCCCTGTCCAAACTCTGGTCCTGGACTTTTCCAGGGATGGGGCAGCCTCAGCTTCTCTGGGCACCCTGTGCCAGGGCCTCACCATCCTCAGAGGGAAGAATTTCTTCATAATATCTGATCTAACCCTGCCCTCTGTCAGTTTGAAGCCCACCCTCCTTGTCCTATCACTGCATGCTTTTGTTAAAAGTCCTTCTCCATCTCTCATATGTGAATGTGAAACAACATGAAACAAAAAGGGGGTTTGGAAATGTCAAGAAATAACTACTTATTTGAACCTGACCAATTTATATTTTCTTTTTTCTTTCTTTTTTTTTTTTAATGGCAGATTTAACCACCTCCAAATGAAACATAACATGGGAGTGTGGTGAGTTGTTCTGTTTAATCCAAATTTCATCAAAGCATGAGTTTGCTTCTAAAAGAAATCCTCAAAAATTTACTTTTACTGAATCTTCTTCAGACCCCTCTAAAATGCCCTGATCTGCTGTGTTGGCATCAAAGTGCCTCAGTTTTCCCCAAATAAATTCTGGTCTGGTCCTGGCAGAATTCTGGCCATGTGTTGGGATATGACAGGGTATTATTTGCTGATAAGAGGCAACACATGACTGTCCAAATATTGTCAATGTAGCATTTTGCATTGATGTCATGTTACACCAAGAAGATTGATTTTAACACAAAGTAAAGAGCTAGGGGAAGATAAACCAGGTGTCCTCATTCAACCTGGAGTTAATCCTTAATGAGAAAGTTGGTTTTTAGAGCTCTGATGAAAGAAGATGGTGCATTGACACCCTCAGGTCACCGTGCAGTGAGGTAATGCTTACATCTTGATTTTACAAGCATCTTCTTTTAAGTATCTCCTATGTGAGTTCAGGCAGTTATGGAAGAAAAAAAGATTACACTAAAAATCAAATTGTGAAAATAGACTTAAATTTAGACCACAGTCTTATTTTCCACTTGACTCTTCTTGTAGAAGTTATATTTTTCTCTCATTTAAAAAAGCATAATGGCATGGTCTAAAGAATCTCTCACTTCTATTGATCTCAGTGGTCTTTGTAACATGACTTTGGGGAAATGCAGCTCTTTTAATATCAGCAGAATTATGTTTTTATGACCAGCCAATTAGTCCCCCATGGAGATACAGCAATATAAATTAGTGGAGGATTATATGCATAGGGCACAGTGTGGTGTCCCTGATAAAACTAATACAGATAAAAATATGTGAAAAGAGTTAGACAAAAGTAACATGATCAATAAGCAAGAGCCATGCAAATGAGAGACACTGTGTGAAACTGTGGTGCAAAAATCATAGAAAGAATAAGTTAGGTGCCTCAAACAGAATGATTTTAATTCCCTGCCACCTGCCTCAACTAGAGAGAAAAGGTGTTAGTTATGGAATAGGAAAAAAACATATAGAAGGAAGTCCATTTGCAACTTGGATGCTTTGACAATTTTGGATCATGCATGCAAAACATTCAACCATTCTTTTATTAGATGACAGCAAGTGAAGTCCATGCAGTTTCAGACAAAAGATTTCTGAACTAGATACTTGTTTCCTTCACACAAAATAATAGTTTTAAGCAATTCAGCTGTTAGCCTGAAAAGAGAAACTCTGTCATTTTAGTTTTCTTTAAATTCTGCTCCTCAGGAGAAACTAAACACACCTTTCACAACTGTCTGAATATAGATGACCTCATCTACTGTGAGCATGACTGACTGATTTTCCAAAAAAGACACCCTTAGGTAGGAAAGAAAAGAGACAAAAATGATGCACCAAGAAAATGCCGTTCAGAAGTCTGCTATAAAGTGTTTCTACAAAGCTCCCTAGGAAAAAGAAGAAAGTGACCCAAAATTTAAACATGCACAGAAGAGCTGAGGGAGAAGGAGGCTTGTACAGCCTTTAAAAAGTTTCTTAATACTGAGCTGAACTCAACAGTTCATAGAAACAAAGAGAATATACAGAACATCACATAGTACTAATGGTGGTGGCATGCAGACACCAAAATTGTCAAAATTTGCAACCTGTATAATACCTTTGGTTGAATTGCTCCAACGGTTACCTTCAGAATAATGGGATAAAGTCAAGAGATTGACGCATGAACCTCCTGCCCCAGATCCAAAAACAGTTATTCTTAATGGGTCACCACCAAAGAACCCAATATTTTCACTAGTCCATCGCAAAGCTTGAATTAGATCAAGGAGGCCATAGTTTCCTTTTGCTGCTTGGTCCCCAGTGCTCAGAAATCCTGTCAAAGTAAATAAAAAGAGAAGGGGTTAGCAAGGGTTCTTCTGAGTGATCCTGTTAAAATCTTCCAAGATTTCAGAAGTGTATGCTATTAAATATCATGCAACTACATACTTTTCCACAGTCCCTGGGAACAATTTGTAATTTTACACTTCTCCTGAAATAAAATATATTTGATATCCACTCTTTTGGCCGTGATAAATATATGTAGCAAAGACACATCCCAGGTAAAACACTCATCTAAATCTGAACAGTTCACAGCTTATTACTCCCAAGGACTTTTTGTTGATTGTACTGATTTTAAGACTAGAAGTTTAGGAAACAGATAATCTGTACATAATTTGATCAAGTCTGTGTTGCTTTTCTGTACTTGGATGCAGCTTTGCATGTGCTTGAGATGCAATGAATCCACTTCCCTGTGGACTCTCTGCTCCTGCCCTGGCAACTCATTGTCTTTTACTTTTTTCTCCACCCAGAAATGCAGTTTATGTCACAGGACAGGCCAGGCTGAACAATGGGAGCAGCTCTCAGGTCCCTGAGCTCCATCCCACAGCCATTAACCTGAGTTAATTGAATCTACGTGAAGTGGATGAAGTCAATGTTTCCATGACCCCTTAAAACCAAAAAGGTAGGAGCTTGGGGGTAATCTGGAGAGCACTACAACTGCTCCCTTTTATTCCTGGAGGAAAACTGTTGGAATGTGTCAGGTGCTGGAACAACTGATCCACACTTTACTCCCAGCAGTCACTTCACATTTTGCATTGCTGTTACTCTTGTCATTAGAGCCTACTGACTCTAAAAGACATACAGTAAAAACATGAAGAAAGTCTCTGTTGATAAAAGACATCGCTTTTGGACCCCATTTGTTGACATTTTGAATTTTCTCAGCTTAGTAAACAAATATTTAAATACCACCAGCATTATGAAGTAGTCCATACCTCCATTTGCATATCAAACTGATTTGATGCTCACTAAATCGTGTAAGTGCTTTTCAGTACATGCTTTGTAGAGAAATGCAACGATTACAACAATTATTTCCACATTAATTAGATATCAGTGGGTCTTCTAGTCTCGTCAAAGTTCTACTGATTCAACTCTCTTGAGTGCAGACAGCCTACTCAAAGGAAGTTTACAGTAGTTTTGCAGACAAATGGCTCTCAAAGGAGTCCTACTCTTTCATTATGACAATAAAAGCAGCTTTTAAGACATTTCTAAGAAGACACGTGTGTATATATATCTGTATAGCAAGGATTTAAAAAGAATACAGATAGGTGCATGTGTGTACCTATATTCATGGATATAATGAATGTGTCATTTTTCACTTTATTATTACTCTGATTTGGCTTCAAATGGCAAGCCTGCATTTGGTGTTCTGCCCTATGCATAGAGACATTTAAACTGACAGCCCTTCTTTGCTGTAAATGGCACTGGAAGCTCGTTGGCCTCACTGCCTCAGCAGCTGAGCTCTGCTCCGTTTAGGGCGAGCAGCTTTGTTTGTGTAGGTCAATCCTGATTTTTGTAACCACAGAGAGGGAAGAGGAAAGTGGCGTAAGGTGCCAGGCCAGCAATTCTCCCACTTCCAGACCTAATGTACCAAGTCTAATAGACATACTTCATTCATTGTATCTGTAGTGAATTGTTACTCTGTGCTAGACTTTAAAACATCCACTCTTCTCCAACTGAAACCTGCCATGTTTATTACCTAACTGCACAGAAAGCAAAGTAACACCACTTCCATAGAAGAAAATACCCCTTGATATTCAGGAGAAGCCTAGAAAAGGAAGACATAATTATAATTCATTTATTCATTCATTCTCACTTTACTGTTACAGCTCAGCACTGAGCTGAGATCATGATGATGTTATTTTACTCTGCTTCACCCTCCTTATCTTTGCTCTGTGTGGCCAGGGGGCTGCTGAGCATGGCTATGTGAAAGCATGGCCCCAGCACAGTCCTGCCTGCACAGGAACATTCCTTCTTGGCTTCATGCTCCAGTAAAATGCTGTCCTCCATAAATAATTTTTAAGGACACAGGGAATGATGTCTTTGAATACGATGGCAAATGTAATGAAAGCTCCCTAACCAGTGTCACTGCCTTTGCCAGCCTGCTTGGAGCTGAGGGATAGTACCAGGGACTGTAACAAAATTAAAATGTAGGAATTTATGGGAACTACAGGATCCTGTGGCTGTACACGCTGGGAAAGCCTTCCTCTTTCTTTGCATGAGTGTATGGCTGTGGAAATTCAGTGAGAAATCAGTTCATCACATTAAGCACAGAAGTGCCAGCACTGATTCAGGGGATTAGAGGGACTGGCAGTCCCTAGCACAGGCAGCAATGAGATGAGAGCAGTTACAGCAGTTACCAAAACTGTGACATAAACACATCCCTCTTTGCTTTTTTGTTTTCTCTGCCTTTCAGATGCCCTGAGCCTGGTCAGGATCTGCTCTCAAGCAGAGCTGCAGCATTCCTTCCAAGAGATCCAGGAGATTTCTCAGAATTATTCCAAGGCATTTATTAGGAAATTAGATGGTGTGATTATAGCTGAGCTACACTGATCACTCTGAACACAAATGTGAACACTCAAACTTTCTGAAAAAGTTGTTTCCTTTACTCTATATGATATGCAACAAAGTAGAAACCATAAGTCTTTGCCTGGAAAAGCAACAGATTAAAATTACAGACAAAGCCTTAGGGCAAACCCCTGGTGTCACATTATATCAAGTCTCATAGCTGGACAGAGAAACAGGAAATCCTTGGGAGACTATAAATATACTACTTTTAAAGAATCTTCATGAATCTCCTGCTAAAAGTAGGTGTCAGGAACCTTGCATTCAGTTCAGGGAATGTGCCAGGAGGGGGAGCTTTCAGTTTAATAAAAAAAAAAAAAAAAAAAGGGGAAAGAAAGCAGTGTTAGTTATATTCTCCTCATTCATCTATATTAAACAAATTATGACTTGTGTCCAGAGCAACAGCTCTGATGCAAAAGAAATATCTCACACCTCCTCAGCAAGAACCACACTGGCTGATTTCCATATCTGCACAAGATGGATGATGATTGATGTTGACTTTCATGACATGAAACATTTCCATCTCATTTTTCAGAACCATAAGAAGGCTGTTAATATCACCACCTGTTCATGCCTTTTTTCTTGTATGCAGTGGTATCAGCATGGCTTAGGAGCATTCAGAATGTCATGAAATCAGAGATGGGACTGATAAAACAGATAAGGTTTTTCTTTCCAGTTTGTGTTTGTTTTTTTTTTTTCTTTTTCTAGTGAGGAGTGCCTCAATACAGATAAATGCATGGAACTAAAGACCTGGAGGGAAATGCTTTAACACCAACATCATCCCCAGCCTGTTGGTCTGTGGGTGCAGGTACTTATTCCTATTTATCACAGAGATAAAGCAGAGATTGGAACAATAGGTTTTGTCTTCATCCCAAGAGGAGCTTTCAGTGTGTAATGGATATAGATGCCATACATTTTGGTGCAGTCCTATGACACAACCATTACACCATCTAGTTATTAAGCTTGCAATTTTGAGTCACTGAGGGAAACCTGCTCTTGCTGCAAAGGTCTTGTGTGTCTGAAAGCTTCTCTGTTTTTAAACTATCAGCTGGTCTATTAAAATATATTATCTCTTTCTGCACATACTGTCTCATTATTATCTTTGGACTGTCATCTCACCAAGAACACTGCTATCATATTCTGCCACCTTTTGCTCTTGTAAAAAGAGGGAAGTAAATTATTCCTTATTTCAGTTATTCCAGGAAGACATTTGCAAAAAACTTAGTTTTGCATTATTCTCTAAAAAGGTCAGATTGAGCTAATTTTGTTCCATAATTAAGTCCTTCTACTGGAAATATTCCAATCATCAGCTGAACAATTGCTATTTTGTATTCTGAATGGAGAGGTTATCTCTTCTTTTATCTCCTTCAGAGGAGCAGACTCTAATAGAATTATGGAAGTGAGTATGTGGTCTTTTGTGAGTATAAGAAAGAGATTTATTAAGCTCATTTGGACAATTTCTCTGTTACATGTCTGTTAGACAAATATGCAGACTGCCACAACCAGACCCTCTATTTTGTATTAAGATAAATTTTAATGCTTTATAGGCTTACCTGCCTGGGTAATTATTTCTGCTTGCCATTCAGATGAATCTTTTTTCTAATATGATTCCAGCATTTTTGAAGAGTAAATAAAATAATGGACTTGGGAAACTTAAAATATTTAGCTGAAAACCTTGGGTAGTTTGAATTATTTTAAGATCTGGCCTAATTTGAAGATTCAAATTAATGCAGTGAGGGAGACCAAGACAGATTTTTTCCTAATGTAAGGGACTGCTAGAACCCAGTGATGCAGTGAGAGACCAGGTGCAGGCTGGGGGGTATGAAAATGCCATTTCACATCACAGGAGACCCAAACCAGCCCTCTAATGAGTTCTGTCCCTGTGAGTGTTGGATGGCCCAGTGACCTTCGTGGCTGGATGGAAGTAAGGGGCAGAATGTCTTGCTGGGCACAACACACACACAAAAATATCTGCCTGTGAGAAAATATGCAGCAACAAATGCTACTCTAAAAATAAAGCACAAGAGCATATAGAAGCTGGTCTGACATGAGTAAAGGGCTTTTTCCAAAAGTTGTGTCTCTGAAAGCAGTAACACCTCAGACTTTAATATTACCCACCTGTTTAGGCAAGTGTTATAATAATTTAGCTAGGTTTCCAGTTACAATTCCCTGTGCAGTCAAATGCCAGCTTTAATTTTGTTAAAAGCAAATGTTAGATTGCACAAGTATAAATGCACCAATGCATAGTGGAAGAATCCCGAGTAGTTTTTGAGGAAAGAATTTTTATTCCCTCTGGATTCATTGCTTAGGACTTTAGTTCAACACCTTCTATTAATATTGAATGGTAATTGCCATGTACTGAAATTTTCCACTGCCCTTTAAACTATAGGAATGTGAGCAAGATAAGCAAATTTTAAGAGAGATGGTTAAACTTAAAGAGCACATTTGTTTTCATCTTAGCCATCTCTCTAGAATTCACATCAGCTAAGTAATCGGAATGATTTACATGGGCAGCAGCACTGTGAGCATTAATGTGCGTATGATATTCACGAAGCAGAGGATACTGCTCCTTGCTCTGCTGACCAGCACTTCCTAATTTTAATGGCTTATTTTAGTCATGGATAGGGGATAAGGTGGCTAAAAGGACTAGGAACTCCCATAAGAAAAATGTAGGAGAATATGAACTATTCAGTGCATGAAAAATATTCCTCTACAGACATCTGCAGTGTACCTCTGCTTGAGAATCAGACAAGCCAGAATTCTGAAAGTGCTGCTCAAGCAGGTGTTTTGTATGAAATCCATTCCGTATACAGAAAAGTGATTGCAGCATTAGCAAAGTTCTTGTCTGTTCCTGTAGCTTTCTACCACATACATATTAGTAATGAGATTAATGATTTCAGAAGTGCAAGATTTTAGCTAAACTCCATGAAATGTGTGTAGTACCATGCTGCATCATGATGCACCCTTTCCTGGCTGTTTCTGACCCAAGAATCACAGAATCATGGAATCATTTAAGTTGGAAAAGATCTTTAGGACCATTAACCAGCACTGCCAAGCCAGCCACTAACCTGTGTCCCCAGGTGCCACATCTACACTCTTATAGATCCCTCCAGGGATGGTGACTTCCTTGGTCATTGACTTCCTTCATTTCACCAAAGTAAACAATTTACAGGACTGAATCAGTAAATACACAAGCTTGCCAATTATATCATTTGGCATTTTTTAAGTATGCAAGGAAGAAAGTCTGTGATGGTCTATGAACTCTGATGTGCTATTTCAGCATTGGTCTACTATTGCAATTTTAAACATCCCTCCCAGGTATTAAATCCTTTGAATTAATATTAGTGAAATCACTGGAACCTACAAAAGCAGTGGATATCTGAAGAAATTCTTGCCTGTGAGGGTGGTGAGGGCCTGGCACAGGTTACCCAGAGAATCTGTGGCTGGCCCTGGATCCCTGGAATTGTCCAAGGCCAGGTTGGAAGGGACTTGGAGCAACCTGGGATAGTGGAAGGTTTCCCTGCCCATGACAGAGAGTTGGACTGGATAATCTTTAAGGTCTAACACAATTCATTCTATGATTCTACAGTTCTAAGCATCCTGTAGATGTTGAAACACATTATAAATCCATCATTCTCTGAAAGCTGTGAGAAGTGGGTGACTCTGCCTTTAAGTTTCAGTAAAGGGATGATAAAAGTCTGAGAGTGCTTTGAAAAATCTGTATCTGCCTCTCCTTCCCATTGTCAATGCTTATATCCCACTCTGCCTTTTCTGTCATGTCGGGACAGTTGTGGGGAGGCTCTCAAATTCTGGGTATTTTCTGTGTGCATGATATTGATATTTCAGCCTTGTCCTGTGACCATCCCAGGGCTGCACAGGGGGCTGTGGTGTGGGGCAGGCTTTGGCAGAGGGAGCAGGGATCCAAGGGGCTCTGTGCCTGCCAGCCCCAGCACAGCCACAGGGGAGATCAGCTCTACAGTAACTTGTTACTGATGATCTTTACTGAAGTCAAAGGAAAGTCTGATAACAACCTCAGAGACACTTTGAGAGCTCTATAAGCAATGGGGCCAGTCCACGAGCTGAGATCTTTAATACAGATTTCTGGATTCACTCTAAAAGCAAAAGGGAAAAGGAGGAGGTGAGCCCAGTCTCAGAAATACAGCAGCAGATACTAATTCTACAAGATTTTAAGTGATATGTGCTGACACATACTAGAAAGGAGAAGTGAGCCTTAAGAGCTGATGAATGACATTATGGCACAGGTGGACACAAGAGGCAGCTGGAGTACCTTTGATTTGAATGTGTTCTTTTCTTTGAAAAATACAAGAAAAAAGATGGGGTTTGCTACAGAAAATAGCAATATCTATAAATATTCTCATTTTGGAAAAAAAAAAAAACAAGAAATTCTACTGCTATCAAAGAACATCTGCTTAAATGCCTTCCACAAGGTAAAAATCAAAGTTACTGGTACATGGCTGGGTCATGCTCTAGGGCAACTCAAGTTTTGGTTAAAAGTATAAGTTGCATATAAAGTCTTCACAGGAAATGAACATTATATTACTAAGTAATTCACTAGCAGTGCTCTTATAAAATCTGAGAACTTTTACAAAAATATAAATAAAATCATCCCTGAAAGACAGCCTGGACAAACCAAAATCTTACAGGATAATGTGTGGAATACCAAAAATCAAACATGGACTGATCCTTTCAAAATATTCAGCCAAAGCCCAAATGGAAAGGAAAGGCTACATGAGAGAACAGAAAAGTCCACAGCCAAATCCAACACTTGACTGTCCTACTTGGCAGAAGAAAGCAATGCCCCGAGGGAGAGATTTTTATCTTCACCAGGATTGAGCGCACAGCTGTTCCAGTCCCACTTACTTCAAGTAGTGCAATATGCAAAGTGAAGCAGCCCACAGCACATTGCACCAAAAATCTGCCCTCTCCTATGGTCTCTCAGCACTCCTATTTTCAGTAGCAAGCTCAGAATGCATTTCAGCCATTGAGATTTGCTGGCCTTTCATGAAATATTCCATAACTTTTCACTTTAGATGATACAACTCAAGGCAGCAGCTACAAACCCAGAAGAGATTTTATAGAGGAGAGTTGACAATTATCAATGCTCTTCATGTGCAAAGCTTTAAAGATGAAAACTGACCCCATGAAACTCTGCTTTCCATTTTCATTCAAGATTTGGGCAAAATGAGTTCTTTATTTGAAGATGGCCCATATGGGACTTGAAGATCTTTCTACCCAAAATATCTGAGAAATTTTTTCTGTGTAATAAGCTGTGTAATATGTGCAGCTACTTAGAATTGCATGCAGATCACATCCTTTAGGTAATATATTTTAATTGATTATTACATGCCAGAGAACATTTTTTCTGACTTGAGCCTGGAAATCATCTTTACTTTATAATGGTCACTCTGGCTCCATATTAATGCTTTTTTCCCCCAATAATACCATGCAGTTTCTCAGAATTTTGACTGTGTGGTAATTGAGAGAAAGGATGGGTTTAATTTCACTAGAAGGGAAAATTCATACTTTAGAGGGACAGCACCATAATTTTTGATTTTTCTTCCCAGGATTGAGATTTGCAATGAGGGTCCAATCAATGCTACTATATATTCCATGAGCTGATGAAAAGGAAGTTAAAAGTCTTCATGTAAAACTGCATATGCAAATCACTAGTTAGAAGCCTAGCAGCTATTTGGAAGTGCAGTCTTTCAATCAGAACTCAGAAATTATGGTGCTAATTTACTGTGAACTCAAATCTCCTTATTTGAAAATAAAAAGAAAAGATTAACCATTGGACCAATTTATGAAGAACTCCATTCAGCTTGCATTCTTAAATCACAACCAGAGGCCTTTGGAATGTGTGACTGTTGAGATAAGATTCAATTCAGGAAAGTTTTATGAACAGTAGAACACAGGTAGAGGTCACAAAAATCCTGCCTTGCTTTTGAATGTGTGAGTTACACAACACATCAGACTTAAATAATCAAGATCTGACTTGTGTGGCCTGCTCAGTGAAGACAGTACTGGGAATTTTAATAAGTTTTGAGAAAGCCTGAGAAATAAAACTTTTCTATCTTCCTTCTTTCTCTCTTCCTCCACCTTTCCTCTTCCCTTCTCTATTTGCAAAGCTTAATCCTATTCAAGCAGCATCAACATCACTCTTGGAGTTCTGTTATTCATGTGGATTTCTATCTCTTTTGACCGTGCTCCTTGAAGTAAACTTGGGGCACACCCTCCATTTATTACTTAACAAATCCTCAGGAACATGTGGCAATATCTTTACCGCAGTGATAACAACCTGTCCATCTGCTCTGGGGGTGACAAACTCCTTGTCCTACCTGTGCCACCACCCTACACCTGCCCTGCTGCAGCACCAGGGGCACTGGTACCTCAGTGAGAGGGAGGCTGGGAATATGAATATTTAGAGAAAAGGACTTTGGCCAACAGTGGGAAAGCTAAGAAACATAGCAGGCTTTCCACTTCATACCTGCTGACCTCTCAAAGTCCGTGGGCTTTTTATCAGTGGCAAAAGATCTCTCAGAGGAGCAAACCAATTAAAAGCAAACACAAACATGCTTTTTGACTATCTGGGCCACGAGGGAAAACATGGGGAGGTCTGTAACAAAAATGTGTTGTAAACAACTACTTTAATCCACAGGCTTGTGCTAGTGGGATTCTTATGCTGTTTTCACTGCTATTAGCTGAACACCAGAAACATTTGTAAGAGCATATATGCCCAGATAGAGGCATCAAATCTAATTTTCTGGTAAATACATATCACTTCTGGTAAAATATGAAGTAACTAAGAATTAACTGCATCACCATACGCCTGTTCTCTTCCTACACGACATCCTGCCTCTCCTAGAATACTTTTTTGCTTTCTGCTGTGTCTGAATTTCCTATTCCAGACACCAAGGTGTTTTATTTCTTCACTGTGATTTTATTCTGCTGCAACACACATTTTGTGTCTTAAAGGCAGGGAGCTGAAGAAAAGTCAAGGATGGGATGAGGGTAGCTGTTACAGAGATGGTAACTGCCATTTACCCAAAAAATGATTGCTATTAAACTCTTCCTCCCCAGCAGAATCCTGAGGGATTTGGCTACTGCTGATGGTACAGCTGTTAAACAAAACAGTAGGACATAAAAGATATGTATTAATTTATAAATCATACACACAACTCCTGCCTATGTCTTCAGAATTGTCTTATAGAATAACTTATCACATGCATATCCCCTAACTTTTCTAGCAATAATTTAAATAAATACAAGATGTCAGAGAATTATCCTTAGTCCATGGAAAAGGAAGGAGAAAAGACTCAAATCCACACAAAGTTAATTGAGGCTAGAATTACTGAAGCTCCATCTATTGCAGTCTCACATTGGTGCTCTTCAATTAAGGCATAATAGGAGTGAAAAGTAATTTATACTTATAGATTAGATGTCGTCTGTGAAAAATTGCCGATTAGCTCCCAGTGGGTTCCTGGAGTAGCAGGAGAACAAGCCTCATAGTCCTTTTGAATTTCACTTCTTGGCACCACAAAAGCAAAGCTGGAATACCTTTATTTTGAGGTATTAGTAGAAAATGCTTCAACACATGGGCACACACAGACTGGTACTATCAGCGTGTTGATATCCAGGCTTCACCAACTAAAATTCCATTCTCCAAACCAGTACTAGCACAAAAGCACCTGTACTATTTGCAGTACCAACCTAAAATCTTTGTTTGCTCACATTTTTACTCTGTTTAATTACAATGTGAGCATTCTTTGAAAGGCTATTGCAACCTCAACTAAATGCAGAGCTCCAGTTTTCTGTTGGATGCTGCATCCTGTCCTCCTACTCTGCAGGGAGTATCCTGTGCATTACCCCAGCTTCATCTGAAAACAATGGACCAGGGTCATTGCTCTGCTAAATCCAATTCTAGTCAAGTCAAGAAAACTTGCCAGTTCAAACCAAGGGTATAATTCCAGCCCTTTCATCTTTTGAGATTTGTATAAAAGCATCACATTAGTAACTACATTCATAGGCACAGCATCAAACATACAGCATCAACAAAGTGTCTCAACTAAGTAATATTTAATGGGTAGCAAAAAATAATTGATGTTTCACAGAACTAAGCATGTGACATGATTAAGTGTGTGAGATGACTGGAAGCTGAAGTAAGAGCCTGGAAGTCTCTGAAAAGAAAAATGTGTGTAACATAGGCCATCCAGCCCACAATAACTGAGACTGCCCTACATTTAAAGATTTTTGCAACAAATAGAGTGGAAGAAAAACAGAGTCCAGCTGAGGTAAATACACTGTTAAAGATGCTAACTTTGCATTTACTGCCCCTATATTTGGTCCACAGCAGGAAGCCTGGTGTTCAATATTGCCTGCTTGGAGAGTATCACAACAGCCTCATTCAGCAGGGCTGGTTCCACCTGTTGGCCATCAGAAATCTGGTAAGTGGCAAAGTGGGGAAAACTGAACCAAGAAAACCTAAATTATTTCATGTTTCTGTCATGCATTTTAAAATGTAACCCTTTTTCTTTTTTGAAAGCTGTCCTGTAATTATAATGTAATTCTTTAATACAATGCAATTACACAGTCTTTGAGTCTGAGGGTTATATTCTTCTGTTACTTTTGCATTACATTAGATGTCTTTAAGCTTACAACACCCCCTTACAGCCAATCTGAGAGCAGGAATACCAGTCAGAGGTCACAGTGAGCAGATTCTCAGCAGTAACTGGATTTATACAAAATGGTCACAGCTAACAAAACAGTGCTCAGAAGAACACAAGAATGTCAAACATTTCCATAAAGCAGCTAAGGAACATTATGACAAGAAGGGGCTGGCTGAGAAGCATCACTTTGCTATTCTGCTGTTACAATTCTTCTGGCTTACTCCAAAGGGAGCTGATATGCACAGGATTCACACAGTAACTAAAATGGTGCTAATTTGTTTTTAATACTTAAGCAAATACTACAGGTTCTAAAGGCACTTTCTTAGCCTCAGATGAGTTAGAAAATCTAATCTGTGCTAATTTTCCCAAAAACAGATGGTACATGAATTAAACTGTGTAGACCCTTTTAAGCTTCAATTCTCACTAGGTCCCTTTTGGGATAACTAATGTTCATTTCTTAGGGCTCTATTCTCCTCCACTTATTTCTCTTAAGTAACTGAAAACAGCCTCCTTAATTGCACAGGAAGAGACACTCAAGGGGAGAAAAGTCACAGAATTTGGGCCTTCAAGGGATTTTGTTATGTATTCAAAGCTTGTCACTAAAACCAGTATTTTTTGCACAGACAGCACAATGCTATCTGTGTTATTTACAATGGGAAAATATTTTACTCCCATCCAAGAAATGTCATTAGCTGTGGAAACAGGATGGAAATCTCATTCAGGTCCTTGAATTGAAGGTAGGAGGTATGGACTCATAGGACTAAAGACAATCTCATCTGAAAATAAAGACTGCAGACAGCAAGTATTAACAGGTGATTTTAGATGTTTGTTACTGTAAAAGGCTTAAAACCTCACCACAGTCCTGGGCTTGACTATGTTAGAGAGGTTGCAGAGAATGTTCTTTGTGTAAAGGAAGTGAATCAACATGGAAAAGAGAAATTGGGAAGAGAAAACAGCATTAAAATATGGCTTATTGAACCAATTCAACTCACAGCTTTTCAGTGGACTAAGAGGAACAGATTTCTGCCAATGCTGTTGCAGCATCATAATCGTAAAAAAACAAAAAAAGAAAATTCAAAAATGCTGCAGTAGCCAGATAGAGGACACTGTGTTCTCCTGGAGCTGCTCCTTGCACAACACCTGCCACCTCTCCCTCCTCTCAGTCAGACATTTCCATATGGCACACACAGACCCAAGTCCCAAGATCTTTGATTTCAGTCACGATCTGCTCCTTAAGGGAGAAGGTTGAGGGAACAAAATATAAATGGTCTATTACTGTTCTTTTTTCTATGACATTTAAACACTGCCCTGAATTGCTCTGGAAATCAGGATGGTTTACAGAACGTTATGTTTTTATCCTTACCTTGAATAATAAGTTAATAGCAATACTCAATTTATAGGAACAAGGAGACAGCACAAAGAGAGGAGTGACAGGCCAAGATTATAGAGGAAAGCTGTAGTGGAAGAAGGAGAAGAACCTGGCTCTGAATTACAAGGCCAGAAATAGGATTGGGTAGACCACAGCCATGAAAACCAGAATTATTGTGCCATTGCATTTTGAAGATTTTTTCCCAGCCTCATGTCCGCCTTTACAATTCCAGTGGGAATGTTCCTTGAACATACTGCATAATGCAAGCTGGGTGCTAACTGATGAAACAAATTGAGTTTTAATGGACTTTGCTCAACAACACACCCCAAATGACACATCAGTAATTACCATCAATCTAAAGCAACATCCTGACGAAGTTACTGAATGTAAAGCACATCTGCTGATTGCAAGGGACTGCATTCTTAGTCTGCTTGAGATTTGTCAGAAAATGTATTTATACTCAACAGTAATTCTGCTGACTCTGAGGATTGCTGCAGTTAACAAAGGCATCTCTGATGCTGCAATATTGAATCATGTCCCATTTCTGGCAGAGTACTTCTAGCAAAATACCAGCTGTTTTCAGGGGAGGATCAGTGGGGTACAATGACTTGATGCGCTGCTTTGATTAATCTTTATATGATTTCCCAGCTTCTAACATAACTTTAGCATGTTAACGTGTGCAAACCTTTGTATTTGTAGTCACCTGTGTAGATCATCACTTGATGGTTAAAGTACTCGTGTTCCTGTGCTTTACTCGGGAGAGAGTACTGAAGAAGGAGAGTTCACATCTTTTCATTTAACTTCTGGGAACAGCAATGATGGGTTGACTGCAGACTGTAGAAGGGGAGGGGCTCAATGATTTGCCATTTCATTTAGTGTTATTTTGTGTGCCACTGCTGTTCTCCTCCATCAGAACAAAAGGTACCACATGTTTTTTTTCTTTTCAATGATCCATCAGTCAAATGCAAAGAACATATCAATCATTTTGCTAATTCTAATGGAAAAGTAATGTGATTTAAAAAAAACCCATAGAATAAGTCCCTAAATATTTAGAATTAGTCTCAGTAGTTTTAAGACAACGTATTTCTTTCTAGGATGGAAATCAGAACTTCTGCTGTATCCTTCTTTTTTCTCAAAATTGAAATTATTTTCTGTAGGTTTGAAAGACTAACAAGCATTATGGAAAACACTTAAAAGCATTTCAGTGGCTGGAATACTGTACTCCCCTCTGCTGTCAATAACTCAATGCCCAGCTGTGACAGTCTCTGTGAGGGTGGATCTAATCTAGCCTTGAACTGATTTTTTTCCCCAATCCTCTCCATACTTTTTCAATTCTGTATTTGCTGCTTCATTCTAAAGCCTTTTTAAATACTGCTGTGCTTTGCCCCAGCTATTGTTTCCCAGTGTGTATTCATCACAGTCAACAATGTGTTATATCTCACACTAAAAGTGGCTAAACACAAACACTGCTGTGCAAGCTATGAAAAATATTTACTTTAATGCTGTAAATCACTGCCTGATAGCTGCTGGGAACAGGCCATGTAGGAGAGTTTATGCTTCCTTCTACCTTTGTCCCTCTTCCCAGAGCTATGCCAAAATAGATACAGAAAATGGGGAAAAGGCTCGATGCACAAAAAAATCTGTGGACTGAAAAAATGCTGTGGCTGGACAGGTAAAATCTGCTGCTGCTTGGGACCTCCAGGCTTCCTACATTTTAAATAGGTATAATTTGAATCCCTACTCTGTTCAAAGCATAGGAGGAAATGTAGAAGTAGGAAGGTGTTCTCTGCTTTCAAAATGTAGTGGTGAGTTTAATTTTTTTCCTTTTTTTGTAATATATATACACTTTGATATCAGGATCAATGGATTTCATTATTGTTCACTGCTGACAAATAAAGATCAGAGAGCCTTCTGCACACCACAGTATCCACACAGACACTCTCTCCCCATAGAGAGCAAGGTATTGACCAGTGTACAAACGAGAGAGAATAAGGAGGCACAGTTATTATATAAATGATGAGAGATCAGATAATAAAGTAATTGAGCTGGGGTGTAAGAATGAGCACATTCAAGACCTGTATGGGAAAGCCATGCAAAATGAAAATCCTTACCTATGAATATGCTCATGGGGATTTTGCAATGCTTTCCAGAGCAAATTATTGTTTTCTGAAGCAGCAAAGGCCGTGAATTTAATGAAGATATTTCCATTAATTTAATAGACTCAGCATTCCTCATTTAAAACAGGGACTGCACGTTGGGACATTTCCTACTCTTTGTTGCTGTTGTAACAAAATCTCACATAGAGGTTCTGAAATCAAAACCTGAAGCTATTCCAAAGTGATTAATTGATTGGGGAAGATGCTTATTATAAAATAATGTAAAGTTTGCTTCACAGCTCAATTATTTCATCTATTTACCGTTTCCAATAACACAAGGGCAGAAATGGAATAGCAGTTATTTCATCACTGTATTGGTTCCTTTCATCTGTTTTCAAATTAGTAATCAGATTCCTTTTGTCTGTACTCTCCCTATGGGGGGGGGGGGTGAACTGAATGAACTTTTCACCCCTAGAATCTTTTATATTCAAAGCATTTGGTTTCCCACAAGCTAAAGAAAAAATAATTACGCAATCTTTGTTCCCACTGCAGGTACCTAGTAGGTTTTAAATATAATAAATGCATTCTGGCAAAGTTAATGTACCATAAAATCAAGCAGACTGTATCAGTCTTTGATACATATACCTGGTAAGCTACCACTGAAAATAACAGTAATTTATGCTAACGGATTATTCATCCATGGCAAACCCACCCCCTCTGTCAGGAAAGGTATTTTAAGACACAAAAACATAATCCCCTCCTCCTATATGTTTTCCCTGAGCCTATTATTTACCCAGGATGCAGTGCCTGGTTTAAGTCCTGCTTTTAGTCAATTTTATAGCACAGCTGAAACACTGGAAGTCAAGTGACTCAATGCAAGGTCACACAATGAATCTGCACCTCTGTGCTAACCAGGGCTCGAATGCAGCCAGCACCTGCTCCCTCATCCCAAATCATCCTGCCTCTCCTTTGGAAAGCTTTAGCCTCAAAAAGAGGTTGGTCTTGCACATTCTGTCACGAAGGGCAGGTGAGGCTCTCCAGACTGGGAGGCAGAGCAGCCTGCACTGGTGAAGGCAGCTTTAATCCTTGCAGGGCTCCTCTGTCACAGTTGTACTTATCTTTCATGCGACAAAACAGTGCAGATGCCAAGGTCATAAAAAGTTTTATATGGCTGTGCCTGCCATCTCTTCAAGGTGGGTTGGCAGGGAGAAGGGCTACAGACAGAAAAATGGAGTAATAAAGTTTAAGTAGTGGGCAATAATATCCATCTGCAGTGCTGCAATGCCGATTAAGAGATTGAAAAACTCCCTGTGGCTCTAATTGGATTTTCCTGTGTTGTGCACAGCCCTTGGGGGCTGAATGCTGATAAAGCCTCCTTGTACTGCCTGTTCATCCCACGTGTGACTCCATGTAATGGACTTATCCATAAAACACGGATTCTTGTGGTGCTGGGGAGCTGAGCTGTTGCAGTGACCTTTAGACACCAGTGTAGATTAGAAAATCAGAATCTCATCACTTAGCAGGACACAATACAACACTAATGGCCACCTCATACTGGCATATTAGCTCTATATTAAGAACAACAAAAGAGCCAGAATGCAGAAGTCTATGTGTGGTTAAGTAAATTAAATAAAACCGTCTGAGATCTTAAAGATTGCTAGCCATAAATATAGGCACATTTGAAGAAAAATGGCAGTAAACTTGAGGAAAAAAATTTCAAATCACTTCTTGAAAAGTAATTTTTGAAAAACAATAGTCTGGGGAAAAAAAGCTTTAGCATTTCAACAGCATTGCCTTCTGCTGAACTGAATCTGTTTTCATTTACTAAGCTCTTTACATGTACTCTAAATAAAAAGCAACATGAAGACCACTCCTGAGTTTGCAGACAGCCTTTGCAAGTGTTTCCTTTCCTTCTCACAGATTTCCTAAACTACAGACCAAAGCCTTGGACTAGTCTCATTCAATGCTAATTTTCCAACTCATTAAACAGGAGAGAAAGCTGAAACCATTTCATTAAATGGAAAGAATACTGCAACTATTTAGTGAGAAGAATAATCCAAAACAAAAGAAATATTAGAAGACTGGGAATGCATTTATATTTTTGTTAGGAATAGAAAGAAGCTGGAAAGATAAAGTAAGAACCTCACTCTGCCAATAATTAGAGTGCTGAGAGTCAGGAAGGGGAAATTGAGAAGCTGGGAACACGTCTGAGGTTCATCAACACAGAGCTGACAGCTGTATTTGTCTGAGATTATTGGATGCTGTTTATTGAATTTTGTCCCTTGCTTATGATTGTCTGCTTCTCTCATCAGACAGTTCCTTCATGACCTGAAGATTTCAAAAGTTCACAGCACATGAGCTTTTGATTTTGGGGATCACGTTGGTGATAGGGTGTTGAAGTGAACACCACAAAAAATGGGGTCAGCACCTCATTTAAAACCCCAACAAGTAATGGGGAAGAGGATCAGTTAAATTAACCAATAAGACTAAAAAGGAAAGGGGCTTGTGAACACAGCAGCAATAAAACTGAGGCAGAGAGTATAAACACACGATGAAGAAAGCTTAGCTTCTGAAAACAATGAAGACTGCTAAACCTCTGAAGAAATGGGAGATAGGATAACAACATCTAAGATTTCTCCACTTCCACCCCAGTTAAATCCATCACAGGTTTGCATTGCCACAGAGCAGCCAAAAGTGATCCTTCTGCAAATGGGCTCAGAACTTGCTTAGCATCTGAAAGGTGCTACACAACACAGGTGTCAGAGTGTGTCTTTCTTATCTGGAACACAAAGGAATAACAAATGGGAATAAGCTCACAAGAGACGTGAAAATGATAAGTTGCTCAAAGGGAGAGTGTACAGAAAAGATTAAAAAGTGGGTAAACAACACAAAGTAAAATGAATATCGTTTGGTCAAAGCCACCCCAGGGACAGCAGGGACATTTCAGTAGGAATTATTCAGGTTACCTCATAAGGTTTACACCTAGACACAATAGCACCAAAATAAGGACAAGAAGTATGTACACTTGGCTATGACAACTGCTAAAATTGAGGAAAATGATGCCATACTTCATTGAATGGGAATTTGGAAACTCAGAGACACAAAGCACCAGAAATTTTTTGTGTTGGTGAAAATAGGGAGATGAAGATGACAGAAATAGAGCTTTTTGCTGTCTAATTTCTCTAGTTCTCTAGTTTCTGCAGCTTTGCAGAGAGTGTGATTGATAAATGATCCCTACAGTACTTTACCATCACTGTGCTCATGCTTTCCAGTAATGAGAAGACTTTCCTTAAAAAGGGCAGCATATGGGAGACTTCTGTGCTTTATAAATTTCATCCTGAAGCAGGCTAGCTGCCAATTACTGCAGAAGGTTAGAGAACCTGGAACGTGAGTGCACAATGTGCTTCAGATCCTCTGAATGGCTCTCTGGAAAAAGGAATTTTTTATAAAGGATGTCGATGTGATTTCAATAAAGCTTTAGAAGTACAGGTCAGGCTTTTCTGAAGAATTTTGCATTTTCTGTCATGAACTGCCCTCTAGGAAAACTCCCCTTCGTGCCTAGTTTTTTTTTTTCTAGGGACAGCAAAATTGACAACCCATTACACAACCAGACCAGATTTAACTCTGATTAGTAGCTCTTGTCCATTCCTACTGACATTTATGTATCTACTGTTCTTCATTCACTGAAAGTAAAAGAGATATTCTCCAGGGGTCACATAACCATTAGAGCAGGGATCAGTCCTGCAAGTTTTCCCAAACCAGGAGAGGAAATGGCTCCCAACCTTTTCAGAAAGCAAGAAAACATCCAAAAAAGCTTCAGGCTGAAACAGTATCTGACCTGATTGATTTTCCTTTTTCAGTGCAAACTTTGATGCATTATGTACTTTGGCAGCATCTTTTGAGAGTGGCTACAGAAGCATATGAAGCATTCGTGCTGTTTACCAGACAGAATTTGGCAAAGAACTCCTATTTGCAGCCATTCAGGATTAAAAACACATTATTGAAAATACCTCTAATAAAACTTTTTTTTGTTGTTGTTGTTGGATGTTTAGGTAAAATCCTTGACAGATTAAAACTGCAACCATGATAGTTAGGCTTATAATGCCACCAAAAAAAAAAAAAAGGCTGTATTTGTAATACAATTGAATAGTTCTGCAGTCAGTTAAAGAGCTCTAGAAAACTAAAACCTGAAAGAAAAAGGGGTAGTTTTGCAGCACCTGCTATTCAACCCCCAGTTACCATGTTCATCAATCCTGTGCAGCCATGAATGCCTGCAAGTATACTTCAACACAACTGACACCTGCACACACACATCAGCAATGCCATTAGAGCCTGAAAAGAGCATTTATGAAAGCTCAAAGGGATAAAATCTAAAACCCACATGCACTTTACTACTGTGGTTGTTAACCTGCACAAGTGTAGCTGCAAAAACATCTGTTTGCAGCAGTGAAGGAGCACATTTTAGAGGGAAACGTGGTAGGAAATTTGGTTTTGAGCACACAGAGACTGAATACAAAACTGCTGAAGCAGGTGTGAGGGTCAGCTCTAGTCAGAAGAGCAAGCTGCTGTCACTCTTAACACACTGAATTTTCATCACTAAAGGCCAGGGTTCAATATCTGAACTGTATCTGTTAGACTACAGCCAGCTCACGCACGAGTCAGTCCAAAGCCCTTAACACTCCTCAGTGCTTGGCAGCTTTTTTGGCAAGTCCTTGTCAATGGAACACACTGCTTCAGCTTGGAAATAGATGGAACTTCCAAACTGTTTTCTGTACCCACTGAAGTCAAAGTGAATTGGATCAAGATGCTATGTGGAGTATTTGGACTGTGTGCTTGGTGCTTGACACTGTCAAAATACTCCTGCGTTTTGAATTTGTGGTAATGAATAAGACATTTAGAGATCTGAAGTGGAAAGTGGTTTCAAACAACTTAAGAGCACTGTATTTAGCCGGTGTAAGTAGAGAATGAAATCTAGATGGTGCCATTTAAGTGGCACAAGCAAGGGAGGTACCTGAGATCAAGAGAGACCCTGGATTCTGCTGCTCCAATGGTACTGCCAGACACATGCAGGGCCCCAGTTTAGTGCCCATCTGCTAAATAGCTTCAAAATTATGCCTGTTCACAGGGCTGCACATACAGTTTCTTAAAAAACCTGAGGCAGCCAAGAATTCAGCATTTAGTCCTCAGCCCCAATTCAGCGAGGAGCTGGAGCACCCAAGTGCTTAGATTTAAGTGCTTTGCCCAATCAGGGGCTAAATGTTGAAAGTGATTAAAAACCCCTCATAGTCTGAAGGAGAAGTCATTACAGTGCTCCTGCATAAATTTAGATTAACTACATCTCCAAAAAAAAAAAAAAAAAAGAAAAGAAAAACTTCAGAGCTTTGGAGGCAATTTGTAAGAACCAAATGGCAGCACAATTAGTGAATCATGTAAGTCTAAACATCGCTATTTTTGTTTTTATAACCCCCAGGCTAATTTTATTTTGAAACGGGTTAGATGACAGAAACAAAGCAAAATGCTTCATGGCTATGTTTGGAATCTCAAGGCTCTGCTCAGAGGGAGATGGAGCTGCTGCAGCTGAGAACTGGAGGGACGTGCACTGCGGCTGTTGTCTTTCCTCTCCGCGCTCTCTGTGTGCGACTTTCTCTGCCACAAATAACTCAGAGGTTATGAAATGCGCTCCTAAACAACACCATGATCCACGAGGCATGCTTGCATGTCTTATTCATTACTGCAAATGAGAAACTTGGAAAATTCCTAAAAGGTAAATCTATATCACTAGATCAAGCATAATAATATGAATAATTTTCAACATACTCTTCCTGCTGGCCTTTTCCCAGCTAACTCATTTAAATCTGTCCTTAATGAACCCCTACAGACTAGGAAATGATGTCCGGAGGCAGGTAATCCAAAAGGATTTTGCAGGAGCCATCTGCAATAAATCTGTTTGAAGTTTAGTTAATCTGCATTTTAATAGTTCACCAGCCAGGAAATTCAAGATCTGGAAAGTTGGAGGCTGGTAATGCACTGAGCTCTATCAGATGGAAGTCTGTAAACATGAACAACTTGGAAGTCTTATTCACTGTAAATAATCTTCCTATGGACTTCCAGCTGAGGAGATGGTGCTGAGCATGGATAACCCTGCATGCACAGTGCCTGATTAGGGTGACTGAATTATTCCCATGCCAGAAGTGCAGTTTATCACTTTAGGCCTTCTGCCTTCATCTGCTGGACCATCAGGCCCTAGTTACTCTCCTTCTGCATTAATCTACAGCAGCAATTGGTAGGACTTTGCTGGCTCTGTAGGAGAATCATTTGTTATTGAAGGTGGAGAGGCACATTCTGTGTCTGGCTGGCACTGAGCTATCTGCCAGCAGCTGGGGAGCTCCAAACAGGCCTTGGAGGTTATAGACTGCTGTCCTGGTTTGGGACAGTTTCTGGACACTTTAACTACCAGTTATCTTTTTGTTGAGTTGGTGGCTTTTATTTTTTTTTTTCTTTTTTAAAGGCAAACTATTTTGTTGTTAAGCAAGCTGATATTTTCAAGTTTCCATATATGAAATACCTGAAGAGCCATTCTGTCTGGGCCTGCCCCCATTCTGACACTGTAAAGAACCACGGACATCACATTAATTGTATTGACAGGTAATGATGCCAAAGCACAAAGAAACCAAGGATTTGGTGTGTGAGTATTTCTTTTACCTCCTTGTTTTCCTGGCTTGTTAAACTTTAAGGGAAAGACTGGTGAAAACTCTTCTGAAGAATCAAGCATAGGCTTCAGTGTTTGGATCCAATTAGATGAAGGTCAAAAATGTTACCAGAGGCACCTCCAGGCTGTGTTTTAGTTCTGTTTTAACCAGTGGTTTTTTTCCTGTCATTATAACCTGGTTGCTCCTGCTTGGTCTTCAGTTCTGTGTGCCTTGTTTTGTGATAGACACAAACACATATATTTGTGCATATTTTTGTGTGACTAAGCAATAATCCCTGGGGTTAAAGGCAGCTGTGGCTTTTACAGCAGCTCTGAGCTGGTCACATAACAGGACCACACAGGCAGCTTCAGAAACACAGTGCAAAGAACTCCCCTCAAAATCTGGCATATATATTAATCCCCTTATTGGAAAGTAAGAAATATCATTCAAGAGAGGAGGCAAATAAGTATTTCTGAGTTTGAACTGTGTTTTTATCAATAGTCAAACTAGGGCTAAATTCCTACCTAGTGTAACACGTGCAAGCTGTCTGCATGCCTGTACATGGATTGAATTTGGATTTTCCTCTCCTCTGTTGTTTCAATTAGTCCATGACTGAGAAATAAGTAGCTGTTCCAGAGCCCTGCCTGAGCATGTTTGGATACACAGCATCTCTCCAGCAGCAGGTGGAAAACCTCTCTTGGTTTGTCAGCTGCATCCTCTCCCCTGAGCCTCAGGCAGATCACAGCTCCAAGTCTCATCATTCCCACATAAGAGATGAGGATTACAATTGTCTCTGCTGAGGATTATTTTGATGTCTACTGGTATAAAATGATGTACATATTATTAACAACATGTGTTTGCAAAAATCTTTGAGGTTGTTGTAAGATACTTATATCGAGGTCCTTTGGAAAGGAAGAAAAAACAAGCTCAAACCCCCAGAAGTTCTAAAATGACAGTAACAAGAGATAATGCAGACTCCAAAATTGCCCTTAAGAAACATTACAGGTTATAATAACTAAAACCCCTGTAATTAGCATGGCTATCCTAGGGCTTCTGTAAATCCACACCTGATAGCTGCAGTCAGTCATTAGCAGATTGCTGATGAGTGACTCATTGCATCTCCAACAGGTATTTATGAGGCTAGATTTTAATATTTCAGCATTGTATTAACCCAGAGATAAATACTGCTTCAGTCTCATCGCTGCACAATCTGTGCCTGCTCATCAGCTGCACTTGTAACACTTCTTGTTTGCTCACCAAAGCAGCACAGCAGCCTGTCAGCAGAGATGATGCTTTGAAAAGAGTGTCACTAGATAGCATCTGTTCTCAACTGCCTGGGTTTTAAACTACCTCAGAAATGGCAGGTTATTTCTCATGTATCAGATATTTTCATGTCGCATTCTCACAATATTGGAAACCTCCTCCTCTGTCAATTACTGCACCATTAAAAGAATGGGCTGCATCAAATTGCAATTTTTTCCCTGGGTTTGGAGATTGGCTGGGCAGGCACATCTTTCCCATCATGAGAGTAGAAGCTGGAAAAACACAGACTTAAGCTGGAGCTGGAGGATTCCCTTCTTTATGCACAGACAGATAATAGTCCCTTCTTATAAAAAAGAGTGACAGCTTTATTTAAATTCATTCTGTAGGTGTTCCATATGGAAAGGAAATTATTGTTGCTAGAGAGAAAATAAATGGGCCATATTTGGGCTACCATCTACCAGCCAAAGAAATACTGTTGATTCAGATTTGGGGTTTACTTCCATGATTTTGTAAAATAATAATAGTAAAAAAAAAAATAAAATTATCAGATCCTGGGTTATTTTGTGCTTGGAAAACACAGAACAAGCCCAGTGTTTACATTTCTTATCACAGCTGCACTTTGAGATGGGGAAGGTGATTTGTGGTGTGGTCAGAATAAGTGTCTCAAATACCACAGTGGAACTATTCCCTTCTGTGTGTTATTTAAAGTGACCACTGACATGCCAATTAACTGTCACCCACATGCTCTGAACAATCTTTTTCTTTTCTTCAAAAACTAGCTTCAGTCTTAGGCTTATCTTTACCTCACAATAGTATTATGCTTATCACATTCAGGTTTTTGTCTTAAAAAAAATCTTTTTTATACAAAGCCAACGTAGTGTTTCATTAAAGAAATGTAAATAGGCTCTGTAGATAATTTTTTTCTTCTGAGTTGGTTCAGACCTTGCTGTAATCTAAATAACCTGATTTAGCTGTGAAAGATGGAAATGAGAGTGCTGAATATAAAAGAGAAAGCATTATAAGAAGGTTTTATTCTAATTCTGATTCAAAAGCAACTGTGTAGCTCTTGGTATTTTTGGAAAAGCCATAGATGGTTAATCTTAGACTTGATGAATGGAGGTTACAGTGCTTTTGGGAGGAAAAATAACAGGGGAACAGAATATTGAATCAAATTAACAGATACATCCTCATGAATAAGCCTGACAATAGAGGCCTGGATCAAGCATACAGGAAATCCACTTCTCAGTACCTGAGTACCTATCTGGCTCATTTAATTTAAGGTCAAAAACCAAATTAAAAGTAACATGCACAAATTCCATCTCAAAACCAATGGATTGTTTTAGAATATGCATTTCTTTTTAATACAATGATGGGAGCAAAAACAACTGAAGAGTAGAAGAGTACTCACTCCACCAGTGCTGTTTTCTGACCTGAGATGAATATTATGGAGAAATACAGACAGATTCCCAAAATCTGCTGCTGACATTTTCTGTGAGTTAGAGAGGAAGGTGCAACTTTTCCTAGTGAGGCATTTAAAGGCCACACAGAGCATCCTTCAAACTCTTCATGCAAAGGAGACTCATATTCAAGCAACCCTTACAGTGGTAAGGATAGACCAGGTGCTTCCAGATAATTTGAAATCCCTTGTAAATGCTTCACTTAACTGGGCCAGCAAAAGTTCTGTATCTCTACAAATCAGGTAATGCAAACCAGTGTTAAGACAGACCCACACACATGAGAACAACAGAAATTACTGATTTGAGAAGAAGCAGAACACCATGCAAGAAACTGAGAATAACACATGCCTGACAGCTGTGCAGGAAGACTAACATCAAATTGTGGAGCTGGCATCTTATCCAGCTTGCCCACAGGTAGATAAACCACACCTGGATGTATCCATGCAGTGACTGAATTTTAAAGTGAAGGCATGAAGTGCCATAATGTAGGTCATACACACATGCACTTCTTTCTTGTCTCAAAAGGTAAGAGATTTCAAAAGCAAATCTCCCAATATTTAAAAGTTAAAAGTTAAGGTTTATATCATTCAATAATTTAATTGCAAAACTGAGTTACAATGCCACAGTTGGCAGTGTGACACCTTTTCACCCTGACTCTGTCCCAAGTGTTGTTATGTTCCCATTTATTGAACCCCCTGGATATTGATGTCACAGTTGCAAATTGGCTTCCCTCCCAACCTAATAACTTGGAGACTCTCTGTAAAACAGATGTAATATTAAAATGCAGACAAGTGACCTAAAAATGGCCCTTGAGGGCAGGCCTGCAATTTCCTGAATCACACTTTCCTTATTCCCTCATTTGTTAAGTTTCGCAACATCAATTTTTATACTGTTGCTGTTTTATTCTGTCCAAATGATTGCTGAATACTAATGAACTGTCTCTCTTTGACAAATGAGTTATTGTTTGATATATTACATTAGGGACATTGAGACTAAACTACTTACAGATACTAGACATTTATAGAAAATACATTTACATAATAGTATACTATTAGCGTAATGAGGTCCCATATCTGGAAATAAATAGGGGTTTCAATAAACACAAATGTTGGCAGTTATACTGTAGTAGCGTTTCGTGAGATAAATGTAGGAAAACCACAGAAAATTACTTTCTTTCCAAATACTTTTTCATTTTGATTGTTTTTATCCTACACTAGTTGGCTGTGCAAACACGGTGGCCATGGCAAGTACAGTGCTATAATTAGGTTTTATCATTGTTCACCACTACAATTTTGATTTAAAGTGTAAAGATATAACTTTAGGGTCTGAGACCAAATGTATCCAAATTATTCTCCAGGGGCATATTTAGTTTGGAGACTCTAACCACCTTCTATAGGAAAACAGAGGGAACATATACAAAAACCTCTCAAGTGGACAAGCCTCATTTATATAACTCTGTACAGAGCATCTGCTCAATACTGGAACTTCTGCACTACTCATGATTAATTGCATTTTCAAAGGAAATAACAAAATTCTGCAGAGAAATCCCATCTCCCTCATTAATTGCCATAGGGTGAGTACCCTCAGAGCACATAGAGGGAGCCACTGACCCTCCTTGAAGACTGACTTCAGTTGTGGCTACATTTTCTTTTGGCAAATAAAGTATTTTCTCTTTTTTTTCCGAAGTTAATTTTTTTCCATATGGAATACCTAGAATATTTACATTCCCACTAATTAAATAATTTTATCTGCAAAGCCTTTCTGTAATCAAAAAAAGTCTTTTCCCTACACTTCATTCTGACCACATATTAAAAACCAATAGTTTGAAGTATTGCAGTCAATCCTGGCTTCAGTATTTTGTGGCAGGATTTTCCAGTTCTAGAGGAAGAATGGAAGAGCACACAGTCCTGAGCTGTCAGAGGCTGCTGTAACAGAGCTGGTCACAAAGCTTCCCCTTCAACATAAATAGAAAATTGAGATCATATAAACACATTATGTCTTTTCTTGGATTTTTAAGCTTTTTGCTCTTACACTGAGGCATCAATATTTTTCTGTTATTCAGCATGGCTTGCTGCAGGTGGTTTGGTTTTCCTTTCCTAAGCCACTTCTGCACAAAATCTATCTTTGCTTAGATTTACTTCACTAATATTGGCTGGCATTTCCATTTGAACGTCTCAGCTAAATAAATGTATTTCTATTTTGTGGTCTGTGGAGAACAAGGCACCTCCTGAAAGCATGAATGGAGCTGTCTGTGTGCAGCAGCAAATACTTTTCCCTGGTTTGGATCACAGGCTATAATGCAAAAAAAGGGAAAAAGATCTTTGGTTTTTCCAATCTTTCAGATTAAAAAGATGGGGAAGGAGATAGATATGACTCTCCCTTGTTTGCCTCACTATTTGTAGTCATTGGGATTTATTTACAAGATTAATTTTTCAAAATCTCTTTCTACTCAGTGACTAGACATACAATGTGAAAAGGAACATCAAAATTAATTTATACACTTTGTTCCTGTTTAATTACATATTCTTAGTTATTTTTGTATTTTATGTATGGTCATTAAGCTGGAGGAACTCTTCAATTCAGTAATTGTAAATATTTTTCTTCTTTTGACACTTCCCTTTGATAAAATGCTGAGCTCGAGTTTTTTTTCTTTATGTTTCTTCCAGCCAGTTGAGTCAAGCAGCACTACAGATCCTGAATTAAGCCATCAGCAGTATGTTATGGTGCTCACTGGGACCTAAACATTTGGCCTAGAAATTTTACAAAGCAGTAAAGACCGGGATGGCTCAGGAAATATTCTAATCATTAGCAGAGTCAGCGACACTTCTAAGAACATGATATTGCTGTTTTTCAAGTTCTGGGCTAACTCAGCAATGAATGGAGGCATTTAAATGTAAATTAATTTATAATTTATAAGAAATTTATAAAGAAATCTCCCAAAGAACCAATTAAAACCAACACCTTGTAGAAGTTATCCTTCACTTTAAAGCCACAGAAGTTGCTTAGGATAGTGCGTTTATTTTGAACTGATTGCTGTCTTTTATGTCAGTTTTATTTCATTTGTTACAATTAAGTGCTATCCCCCCACTAAAGCAATTCACACAGAGATTATCTTCCATTTATTATGTGCAAGCAGATTTATCTGATTGAATGAGTAAATCCAAACACAGAGAAATAAATGGGGGGAAAATGGATCCATAAATAAACATTTAGTATAGTGCACCTCAGCAACTGAACAAGAACTCTGTAAAACTACATTTTGATTCCTTCCCAATTCTCTTGTCAGATGTGCTGATCTCAAGCTCTCATTTATCAAATCCTTCACTCGTCAGCACTTCTTTTCCTTTTGCTATTTCATCTTTGTCACTGCTCTTCTCCCAAATGCTAAATGCTCTTCTCCTCCTGATTCAATGTCTTCATTAAATCTCATTAAGAAATACTCACCTAGGAAGCCCATTTGTGAAAGTAATACGTACTTTATGCCCAAATCACTCTGAAACATGAATATTACCTGGCAAATAAACCAGGCTTCTGCACTGCTTTCTTATTAAAAAAAGTAAAAATCCCCAGATAATGATGTTTCTAAGGAAATTTCCCATCCATAAAGGATGGCCAAGACATTGGCAAAGTACCATAAAGCTCATAAACTACATTTTTGCCTCCCCCAGTGAATACAGGACCAACAATAAACCACTGCACTTGATATTTTTCACACATTCACCAATTCCTGCATTTATAAGTTAGGAAAGTACAAACATTCCTGAAAATCATGCAGCATGTCTGGGTAGCTATAGCAAGAATTATTGGCATTACTGTGAGTCTTCAAGATGTTGCTACCAGCAAGGAAAAATTCTCTGTCTCCTTCATTTCTGTTCTCATTTTGACCACACAGTATTTCTAATTAAGCATCCTGTTACAATGGCACTTTATGAACAACATTTATTAAAGGCATTGCTGCTTTCTCATTTATTTTGTAAAGGTTATTAAGTTAATGCAAATGTCACTTTTAAAGTTGTGAGGAAATAAGCCCAAGGAGTATTATAATTAAAATCAAACAGAAATTAGAGGTTGATATACTATGTATGAATTAATACTGAATGAATGAGTCATTTATTGAGTGCAATTAAGAGCCTTGTGGATTTTTTAAAGTTCCTTGTAAAGCCCTAACTAAAATAAACAACTAAAATAAATTCCTTTTAAAGAAAAGAACATGAAAGAAATACACACAACTTTGAGCTTGCAGATATGATGTAATTTGCTGCTGCTACTCAAAAAATGCTGAATATCAATTGTATATCCCACAGATATTAAACCACCCAGGTAACTGCATGCCCAGTATAGGGATGGTACTAGATTTCTTGCTTTCTTTTAAATCTAAAAAAATTTTCTTCCATTTTTATATGCTTTTAATACAACTGAGAACATCTATGTGAAAAAGACCCCAGGGAGAAAAATGCACGTTTATACCCTGCTTTAGTTTTTAATTTGGAAACCTATAATAATAACAACAATAATAAACAGCTCCTCGGATTATGAAACTTTGGTTCAAGATCCAGATGAAATCTATGCCCAAATTTATTGTCAAAAAAGAAAAATTCTAGTCCAGTAAAAAGATTAAAACCACATAAACTGATGTTGCACATGATGAAAAACTTTATCTTTAAAAATTCTGAGCCAGGTCAAAATAAAATGAGACAACATGTGAGGAGATGGCAACTGCACATGAAATTCTTCATTAAAGGTACTTTCAAGAGGGTCACTTAGTGATTGGTTGTGAACAGACAGAATGTTCCATAGCTCCATGGACTGGTGTTTTGGTCATCAATAATGGAATTGGGTTTCAAAGCAAGTGCTTTGAATGAACCTTTGGCAGGCAGCTAGACACTATAAAATTAATAGCTGTGGACAGCACACTCAGGAAATGTCAATTGAGGAACTCTTCTTTTATGTTTATACTTCAAAAGAATAGCAGGAATTATGAAACCTGCCCTTCTATGAGGCCTGGTAACAGGGTTAAATTCACAGGGCCATTTTCCCCTCAGTTAGGGCTTTAAGCTTTATCTTCCTGCTCTATCTGCTCACTTTCATAAGGCATGCACGTACCTAACACATTTTTAGAGCTTTACCTCCAGTCATATTTGTTTGAAATTGCCCAGTAGATTAACAAGCTACTGGCATGGGAAACCAGACAGGAGGCAGCACAATAAAAACAGCAGACAGCATAATCACTTAAGCCTTGTTTCTTTAGCAACCCAAACTAAAAGTTTCCTTTGGTTCAATTTTCAACTCAAGTTTGACAAGAAAAATACTCTAATACTGTAGTTGCAAATATAAAAAGCACTCTGTCTTGTTCTTTTTTTCTTTGTTGCTTGTAAGACTTGACTGAAAAAATAAAATACAATAGTAGCACTAAATAAATAAAAGCAACAAAATTATTTGGGTAAAATGGAATAGCTTTCAACAACTTGGGCTGGAACCTGAATTATTGTGTTTTAGATTACAATAAATTACATCACCCTGCATTAATAATGATTTCAATGATATACAGAGAACTCGCCATGAATATCTACATCACTACATCACTACAATCTCATTTTAACAACGTGTATGATAGAAGGCTGCTTGAAGAACATTGTTTCTTGCCTGACACTGTTGTGATGATGCATTAGATCAGCTAAGCAGGGATACAATAGTGCAGGGTGTTGTGAGAATGGCCCAGTACAACAGATTATTTGATTTTGGAAGCACAGTCTGGGATACAGATCTGCTTTGGTAAGGTCTGAACCTTGTGAAAGTTTTTCCAAGGAGTAATTTGAGACACAGAGGTGGAAAAGAGCCAATTGTGAGCCCACACTTCCTGTTCCTAAGGTGCACAAGGGAAAGCTCTCCATTCCAAAGGACATCCCAGCCCAACAGACTGCATCTCAGAAGGGTGGGCAGAGAGCACTCGTGCTATGGGGCTGTGCCAAATGTCTCCTCAGAGTAGAAGGAAGGTCTTTGAGAGGCAGCTCAGACTTGTGGGGGACTTGAGAAGAAAAGGATACAAAGGTGCTTCTGTAGTCTTAAACACTTTGATGATTGGATGATACACCTGCAACTGATATAGCCAGGCACATATAAAAGGGAAAACAAGCAAAATAATACAGAGTTTGTAGAGATACTAAAAACACAGACAAACATTCAAGTGTTCAAGAACACATATGTGAGAAAAATAACAGGTGTGGGTTTTGCTGTTAGAGACTGATTTCCCATGGTGGAAAAGCCACACAAGCAGATAAACATTAAAAAAATGAAAGGGCCCATCCTTACAAAAAATATCTTGAATAATTTAGGCATAAGGGATTGATATGGCACTAGACATGGTGGGGATGTGGGCGGGATATTTTCTAACTCACTTTTCCTAAATGTAAAGAAAGCTCACATATGAGCCTAAATGAGAAAATTCCAGATTTCTCCAAGTCGCCTATTAGTCTCAGCAGTCTGTCTGAAACAAATGGGAGCAGGCAAGTTCAGTAGGAAAACATCAAACAAAATTCAAGAGCAACTGACAAGTTTTGATTTCAGTTTTATCAACAAAGCTGTGGGAGGAAATATTCAATCCCTTCCTCTTCCAAATGGACTTAGTGAAAGGACCTCAAGGAGCCTCAGCTGTTCTCACTTCCACATCACGAGCAGGTTGCAGGGCACACTGAAAATTTCTCCATCTGAACCCACAAAATGTGCATGTCTTTAGAAATACTGGCCCTCACTTTTCACAGACTAATAGGTCATTTCTCTCCAGCTGATATTGCTTTTTGTTAAAAACAAAAGCACACACACACACAGAGCTTTTGTATGACATGAGCAGGGTCAGCAGCATGCCTGGCAGATTTTTAGGATTTCAGCAGCAAAATAAAAACAGAAAACTTTTAAAAATAAAACTAGACAGACTATGGAATTTATTTTTATAGGTCTAATTTTTAAAAAGTTGTGCTTTCCTTGGATCTTTTGATTTCCATTTGTCCATCATAAAGAGTTCAGTTAGATCTGGTGTAGTGGAAGGTGAATATACTGGAATTAAAATAACCTGAGCCAGTCTAATCACTGCAGTGATGTGTATATATAGCACTTACAGCAGGATGTTCTGCAATACAGGAAAATAAGCTGGGCTGCCTGGACAGCTTTAAGATACAAAAACATGCTTGTGCATTTCCTCCACTTCCAGAGTAAGCTGGAGGAAGCCTATCACTGCTCTTGCAATAGCTTAGTTTTTAAAATACTTATCTGTAAGCAAAATGAATTTGCTCTACTTCTCCAGTAATTTATTTTTCAGAACTTCACCTCAGCCATAACAAGAAATTGCTTAGTCCATATCTTTGAAGTGACAGAGAGCACTGGATGGGTGCTGAAACTTTCAGTCCCCAGCACCAGGGACTGTCACTGTGTCATTTGGGTCTGGGCAAAGACAGAAAACAGATAAAGATGTTGTGGGTCCTGGTAGCTGAAATTTCCCTGCTGCTGTGACAGCAAGGGGCAGAACAGTTGGTTTAGTGCAGTGATGAATGAGGAGGCCATTATTATGAGGTGCATTAACATGGTGGCTTTCCCTCCTATTGGCACTATATTTACCACTACACATCTGCCCTGAAGAAGGGAAAACACTGCTGCTAACTTCATTTTCCTCTGTTTCATCTGCAGTCCATGCTGATGCTGCACCATACAGTGTTTTACTTCAGCAGTGAACAGAGTGAGAACACAAAGCAATTTAAACTTTTTTTTTTCCCCCACAAATCCAAACATCATCATTTGCAGAATTTTAGAACAGAACAAAATGGAATAGAATAGAATAGATCTGGATGCCATTTGCATCATCAAAACACTCATTATAGCTTAGACATTGAAAATCATGGTGAACAAATGTGTGCCACTGGAATATAAATTAAGCATTGTGATTGCTATGAAGCATCTGCATAATATTTGTCAATCAGTAACCTCCAAAAATTTCAAATTTTAGAAGAATCTATCAGATTCTTTTGCACTGAAGCTCTCCTAACCTGGACATGTTTTGTTCTACCATGTACAAATCTCTGTTTAGTGAAAGATCTTTTGGTCAGTCTGATGATGGATAAATTCAGGCAGGGATCCCAGTAGTACAGGCAGTTTACAAGAAACTTAGCATGGATTTTTTTTTCTTTCCTGTTTTTATTCTTTTTCATATAGACTTTACACTGAAAATTTACCTTAGAAAATAGTCTTAGCAGCCAACTCTGACCTTGTGGAAAACACTGAAAAGACACTAAATGCCAGTGTTTGTATACCAGATGGGTAAGAACAAATTCCTTTAAGTAGGCCAGAATTAAGCTTGGCTTTCAGCTATACACAAGCTTACAAATTCAGACAAAAAAAATGTGAGTGGTATTTCTAAATTGCTTTATTTTCTTTTTCCAGCTTGACCTGAAATTGAGATTTATATTTGAAAAATTGACTTTATACCCTTGGAGGTTGCCTGAGCTATTTTAAGTACCATGTAAACTGCATATATATAACAGTGTTTCTTCCAAAGTTGCACCATGAAAAAATTGAAGCTTATTCTTGCCATATATTGCTCACAAATGCCTCATTGTCTCTTTGAAAAATGGTCTGTGACAAATTGCTGAAGTAATCTCTTACACCACTGCAGTTTAAAAGATTCATTGAATAGTCTCCCTCCTCAAAGGCTCAAATTCAGCCTCAAAATTCCAAATATTGCAGCTTATAATAAATATTATATTAAATCATCATAAAATTATAATTATAATAAAATGCTAACTATAATACAATTATATATAACGTTAATATAATATAATATAATATAATATAATATAATATAATATAATATAATATAATATAATATAATATAATATAATATAATATAATATAATATAATATAATATAATATAATATAATATAATATAATATAATATAATATAATATAAATGTTAAAGATTGAGAGACCCCTCCTCTCAGGATCAGTTGTCAAACAACTTTTGAAAAAAAGGGATGTGAACAGTCTCTATCCTAGAGTCTGAATGTCTAAGTCTTTTGGAGAAGGAAAAAAAAAAAAAGGAAAAAACCTGGCACGCTGCAAGGGATGTTTTTCACTGGGGAAAAAAAAAAAAAGGAAAAAAAAAAGTAAAAGCTGAATATGCCTTTTGATTTTGCTGTTAAAATGATGGTGTTTTGATCTTCTGCTGAGGACTGTGGCAGGGATAGTTATTTTAAATGTTAGAATCCTGTTTATAATAGAAATGCCCTCTCTCTCTCCTGACATTTTAAAATACCCACTGCTTTGGTGGAACTTTCTTGGGAAGAATTGGTCCTATGTTCTCATCACCTTCCCCTGATGGATGCTCTCATCCTCATCAGCCCAGCCACCAACCAAGCTCCACCAAGGCTTTCCCTGACCCTGAGAAACAGCAAAGCTCACTGGGCTTCATGACACTTTGCATTTCGTTCATTTCCTTCCAGCCAAGCCTTATCACAGATCGTTTTAGGAAGTTTCAGTGATGAAAACTGAAAACTAAAACCCCTGTAGACTCTTCCAGGAGGGAACACTGACTCACATCTGGTGACCCCAGAGAAGGGAACGCAGGGCAGGCTTGCAGGGGGAGGCACAGCTCTGCCCAAACACATCACAGTGCTGGCTAAGGTCACCCAGCAGCTCAGGAACTGGAGCAACACATGGGGACACTCATCTCGTTCTGCTGCTTCAGGGAAGGAAAGGGGCAGTGGATTTATGTCAGGAGCAATGTGGATAATTGTCACCGCTGGAGCTCATCAGTCAGAGAGCAAATGGGATCATTTAGTCCCAGCTCATGAAGGACATTCTCCTTCAGCCCCCCAAACCCATGTTTTTCATTATGGATGTCTTTTTATGTTCATATCTAACATGCTAAATAAAGAGGCTTCTTTTATCATGCCTATCATTCTTATTTCTGAATGTGAAATCTGTTGCAATCACTTTAGGTCCTGGAAGAGAGGAAGGTGGGAGCTGTTTAATGAGAATGCATGGGAGGGGCACTGAAACCTGAGCTCAGAGCATTTCCCATGTGCCCAGACATGCGCGGTGTGGGCATTCAGAGAGAGTTTTAAAACTTTCAAATTCCAGCCTATTAATCAATACCAAAACATTTAGGGGTAAAACTTTTGTGTGATTAGTGCCTAGCTGAAATTCTACAGCAAAGGGTTGTTTGTACTGTTTTAAGCACACTGGCAAGAGTCCATGTTCCAAATACAAAGTGGTGCTTAGGGAATAATCAGTCATTTTCACCAAGTTAGTGAGGATTATTTATTTTGAGAACTAACTGCAGAAAATAGTTCAAACTACACCAGTTTCAAATGCTTTTTCTATGCATTCTGACAGGAAGCAAAGAACTCCCTTACTTATACCCACACCCTACTAAGATGAGAAGACTCAAAACTCCACTAACACACCTATGGCCTCATTATATATTTTAAAACAAAAAGTTTCCCTGTGGCAGTTTTGCAATGCAGTGCATTGCAGCCTTTTCGTTCAGTGCCCACAGAAATTAAGGAAGGTGCTCCTACAGCTTCCAGAATCCATTGAGCAAGAGCCCTGTTCCTGTCCTTCGTTTCACAAAACTGCCATATGTATATCCTGTAGAAAATGGAAATGCAAACTGAGAGGCATCCTCTGCCTGAACAAAATTAGGGCTGCAGAACTAAATGAACTGCTACTTAACCCCACAATATTTGCACTGCACTGGTGATTTGGGCTTTGAACGACACCATTGCTCAGTGACATTTCAGCTGCATTGGCACAAGCACAATTTTTTTTTTTTAGCTGAATTGTAGCATATTAGTTTATATTACAGGAGGTTATATAAAAATGTGATGCATCTATGAGAAATGTAGAAAAATTATAAATATATTATTATAAATATATTTCTTTTAAGTGTTAAGCTACTTTTTCTTCTAACTCTGTAACTAGAACGCCAGCATCTAACACACTTCTAAAAGTTAAAGCTAAGATAATAGAAATTACTCTTCCTGAAAAGTCCAGCTTTATCTGTGACTGCAGCTTGAATGCAGCTTTATGAAATTTATAGTTACATTATCCCAGGCCAGTGACCACATATGAGGTCACTGTGGAAGAGAGGAGATCTCTAAAACAGAGGCTTCCACCATGTTATTACATGAAAAATAACTGCAGATCCAGGTCAGGAGGTGACAGGAGAACTCAGCCATGCATTCCAATGGATGCAAGGGATCAGGAAAGCTCCTGTGGTACCCAGTGAGAAGAGCTGCAGTGCAGCTTTGCCATGTGCATGAAGAGCACACACAGCTGGATCAGCTGGAGGGACATCCCCAGTGTGGCAGTGGCTTCCCATCCCAGGCACTGAGCACCAAACCACCTCACCTGAGGAGCCACGGGGAAAGCTTCCAGAACCTTCTTCTACTGCTCATTACATTGAGAAGTCTGACCTGAGGCTGTCATGGAATTATGCAGTTAGAGAACCACGGAATGGTTTGGGTTGGGAAGGACCTCAAAGCTCATCCAGTCCCAGCCCCTGCCATGGGTTCCCCACCTTCCACTAGACCAGGCTGCTCAGAGCCCCATCCAGCCTGGCCTTGAACACTCCCAGGGATGGTGTGAAGGTGTCAGTGGCACAGGGGAGTGTTTCTTCAGCTCCTGCCTGAATTACAGGTGACACAATCTTTTTTTCTTTTAAACTACCACACAGAGCAATTTTTATTTCCGTGTTCTGATACCCTGGCATATACAAAGAACTTAATAATAGTGCTTTAAATATGGATCAGACAGAGCAACAGAAGTAAAAAGAGCTAACTTAAAAAAAATAAGGAGTAATTTTGCAATAAATTGGTTGAGTAGTTTAAGGGACACGTTAAAGTTCTGAAGATGACAAGTCCATGAATAGTATTACCTTTTAAAAAAACATTTAAGCCTAAATGATCACTGCCAAATACTCTCTGTAAGTAATGGAAGAATGCTACCATTTATGGGTAATTACTCATTTCCACCTATTTCTAAAAGCACTGGCAGGAGGTGAGACATGAATTGTGCAGTGTTTCATTACATAAGGACTCACTGGGCCTTTTTTTGGAATGGAACCTGCCAAAATCTAAAAGAATATATCTTATTAATAAATGATGCTTTCTCAAAGGCACTTTGCATTTCATAGAGGACAACAGTTCTGAAGGGTGAGAAGAGTTCTAAAGCTGTAGTGATGAATATGATGGTTCCCTTCCTGCCAGATCTGCATTACTCCACAGCCCTGTGGTGCAAAGACCTGAACTTCAGAGCTGTGTACCATGTCATCTGAAACTTGAAAGGGATACAGGCTTCACTGCTGGCACCTGCTGAGGACCAAGGAGAGCTTTCTGACTCCTGGAGAGCCAAGAGACTTGCTGAATCCTAGACTGATGTCCCAAAGACACACTGCCACTTCTTGGTGGGCAATCAGAGCGAGACAGCAGAGATGTGAAAGATGTTTAGTCTTTTTTTGTTAGGCTGCCTTTCATGCTTTGAAGTTATGGGTGAATAAAATATTAATGTTGATGCTTCATAATGAACAGACAAGTTAATCGTGGCTACTAAGACTTGTGACAGCTTTGCTTGCTCTCACACTCTGTAATTTATCTGTAAAACTCTCTGCTTTGTTTCAGACTTGAATTCCAGAGGCAGAGCTGTGCCCTTCTGGACTACCAGCTCAAGGCTCCAGAAGAAAAACCTCCATACTTTGCCACTATAAAAATAGCTGGGATTAGGAATCTGAGAAGAAGTGGGATCCAATCAGTGCAGCAGGAATGCAATGAAGCAGGACATTTGTGATGGAGTAACTGAGGAACCTCTGAGCAGTGTCACAAGGAGAACTCCACACCAAACAGAGCAATTCATTAAGTATTGGAAGAAAGAGCAAGCAAACTGCCTGTTGTTAACACAGCTGATGTGCAAGGAGCTGCATGGATGGACACAAAGGCAGCAGTCTGGAAACCAGAAGAGCTGTAGGGCTTTAATGCCCTGCCCACCCTGGCATGTCCCCAGCAGTGCCACAGCCAGGGACACCTGAGTGACCAAAGGTGCCTCTGGCAAAGGGAGAGGAAGGGAAACAGCTCTGGGTCACATCAGAGGGCAAAGGCTGAGCTGGGATCCCCAGAGCTGAGCAGGGATCACCCTCACCAGGGAGCAGCTGTGACAGGAGCCCCAGTGCTGTGGGACTTGCCCGGAGACACAGACATGGGGTGGCACAGAGAGCAGCTGTGACAGAGCTCTCTGATGAGAGCCTGCCTGCATCATGCCAGAACAACTGCATTTCTTTGGGATGAAAATCCCTGCTGCTGTTAACCCTGGCCTCGCTGGTTGTGAGCAAACATCCCCTGAGCCTGGCTGGGGGCCAGGCAGTGCCAACACAGGGGCTCAGCTCAGCATTGCCCAGGGGTTCTTTATGTACATGGAAAACTTTAGGAGCTGGAGCTGGTCCTTCCCCCTCAAGCTTGTTTTTCAGGTGCAGGATTTTTCATTTGAAGGATGATAATTTTTTAAGCACCACAAGTGAAAGATGGCTCTTGCCTGAGTTTTCACAGATCCCTCTGTGATTCGTGCATCACATGGATATTTCAGTTTATTCTACAACTCTGACAGGGAAGGCAAGGATCAGAGAGAAGTCCAATAATGTAATGTGTGCCACTATGGGAAGTATACAGCACAATACAGCTCTTGGTATCCTGATACACAAAATGAGAGAGGTTATTTTTTTTTTAGCATTGCAGCATGTAGAGCAAAGGCAATATAGAGGCTCTGATGCCTTGAAAATATTCACTGTATAATTTACCTTTGTTTGTGTACTGGAGGGCCTTGCTTTAGAAAAGCACACAAAATCATCCTTAATTTTAACCCTTTGATAAAGCATTACACTATTCTAGGGCATAAATATTGAAGGACATTAAGTAATTAGTGCTGTGACTGTTTTTGAAAAAGGAATGCTGCAAGTTAAAATTGTAACAAAATAAGAATGTTATTTTTAACCTGCCAAGTCTCTCAACACTGACTGTCACAAAATGGACTGAAAATAAGCACAGCAGTCCTCTCTTCTTCATATTTCATACCCCTCCTCATCTTTGTACCTTTTGCTGCTGCAAGCACGTTCTGCCTATTCTCAAATTCACATCTACATCTTTCCAGGTCAAACACCAAAGCTGCTGTGGTTTTCAGTTAATAAGTGCCCCCCCCCCTTTTAAAAGCACAGATTTTTTGTTTTAATGGGTCATGTTTGGTAGGGTTTTTTCAGCCCCTGTGGTTAGGTAGAGGTTTTTGACCCAGTGAAACCCTTTATTAAGCTCCCTGTAGTCCAGGGGACCAGGCACGAGTCAGGATCTTCACCAAACTAACTCATCATTCTGAAGCCTTGGTGAAATCATTGGTTTGTTCTGTCCTGTACAAGTGGTTGGGAATGCAGCTGTACTTGAAATTTTTTTGACAAAGTAAATAGCACTCCCTATTAACCTCCTGAAAAATCATTTTGTGCCGAGGGATTTTTTTAACCAATGCTTTTTTCCTTTCTTATTAGAGAAGTTTATTGTACCACTACATCAACAGAGGAGAAAAACACACCAATCCCCCCAACCCTGGTGTATTTTTAGGAGATCTAGAAAGCAATGTCACAGATGGAAAGATAATTTTGCAGTAATAGTTAATTGCCTCCATTCTGTCTTTCTGCTGTCATGAGTTGGGCTGCTCCAGTATAATTCAGGGTAGAATTTGTCCTGGTTTATTTAACTTGTCTACAGCCTTTTTTTTTTGCAAAATTCTCTCATGTCCCCAGTAATTAGTTCTCAGATCTAAATACTGGATAACAGCACATTGCAGAAATTAGAAGGAAGAAAAAAATAAACTAGTTGTCAACATCATACTGAGTAATTCAATAATACTAGAATATCCCGAGGGTGGGTATGAATAAACAATTCATGAAGAGCTGGTAAATTACATTTCAGCTTCTATTTATTGCAAAACTGGTCAAATACTTAGCTCTATTGAATAAAGATAGCCCATTGGGCTTAGGATAAAGAACATTTCTTAAGAGTTTCCCTGCTATATTTATTTTGTGCAGGATAGGTTTAGGCTTTTAAGCAGTGTTGAACACAAACAGATGAGAGATGATACCTTTGACAAGGTCAAAGAGGAAATCTGATGACCTGCAGCAAGCTGGGCTAGTCCTTAATTCTTTCACAGTGTCCACATAATAATAATGAACCAAAAAAATATGTCTTTATATTTTTAGACCAGATGTTAAGATAGCATGAAGAATTAATACGATTTTGAATATCTTTACGGTAGATTTAGGAGCATTCATAACAGTAGATATGTAGTGCATGAGCCAATAGCGTGTGATTCTTCTGGATCTGCAGTTCATATTCATCCTCTATCCCTAAATAAAATGCATTTAACCCCTTGAAGTCAGTCATTGTAGCAAAGCAGTGGGAAAGAGGTCGTCAGCAAATGCTGCTCAGTGTGAAACCGCTGGCTGAGAATCACAGAATGATTTAGGGTAGAAGGTGAACCCGACTCTTAAGTTGGGTCAGGTTGCTCAGGGCTTAATCTGGTTGTGTTTTTCATACCTCTAAGGATGGAAATTATAAAACATCTCTGGAAAACTTGTTCCAATGTTTGATCACCCTAATTTTGAATATTTTCCCTTACGTCTCCTTGGAACCTCCCTTGCTGCAGCCTGTGCTTCATTTCTTGTGCTGTTTAACCAGGCAGAAGTCTCCACCAACATGTCTCAGGTTACATCACTGGTTTATTAGGCCAGCATCCCTTAGAAAGCTGAGAACTGGGGGAATTTTCTCTACCTACATGTGCTTGTGAAAAATTCCTTAAATTAGGAAAAAACCCAAGAGTCTGATACTGGATCAGATTTCAAGATTCACCTGTTTGTTGTTGAATATTCTCCACTGCTATCACCTTTCTTTCAGGGGGGAGAACATTAAGAGAAGAAAAACTTCAAGAGAAAGGTCACATGGAAGAGAAATCCCTAATATGTTGCAGTTTTTACCAGTGTCATTAGAAGCATCACTTTTATTATGATAATGCTTATTCATACACATTAGGAGCAGTGCCATGAGGACCTACTTGCTGCATAAAGAAAAGAACCTCCAAAGAAACTCATTGTGACACTGGAATTTTTGTTTCCATGCATGAACTCAAAAAACCTCCTTTGTGCTGTAAAATTGCAGTTTGATAAAGTCCTCAGGACAAGCCTGAAATCCATAGTTAATTGCCTTAAACATTATTTATGTCCAAACCACCAGATTCAATGAATCTGCTACTTGATTCCTCAGCAGTAATGCTGGTGAATCAGTCTCTACACTCAAATTGGTTGTCCAGTTTAATTCCACAGTGTCCTATAAAATTCATGAGAAGTGCTCTGCTTTTGCTTTTTGGATATAATTTGGCATCTAGTGCGAGATTCATTTGCAGGAGAGGCCCTAGGACTGCTGAAATGTCAGATCCATAAACGCTGGATGCTGCTGCTCTTCAGGGAAGTGCAGTAAAGCAGAGCCAGGCAAAGCCTTGCTAGCCTTCTCATCCCAGCAGGAATATGTTTTGGGGCAGTTTAGGAGGAGAAAAACTTGAGAGTAGAGGGAGCAAAAGTACTGCAAGGTGAACTGGTGAACAAGGCTCTGGAATGCTTAATCAGCCCTCTGTTATTCACTCCTTTTGACCTGGGAAGGGAGGTGAGGTGGGCCTGTGGGACTGTTGTTCAAGAAAATTACCAAGACAAAGCTCATCTTGTTTACTCAACCATGATGCTGTGTGAGGTGCTGATAAATAAGACTGAAGTGACAATCCCTGTAATGAGATTCACAATCGCTCTCATCACAAACCCGCACGATTCCTTGGTGTGAATTGATACCTCAGCCAGAGATGGCCTGACAGTCAGATATTAACTGAAGGCTCTAGGTAATTTTAACAATATTTTCCTGTTCAGATGTTATGTTTGATTTGTTTCTACCTGCTCCCATGGTTTATACTGACAGCATTAAAAATGGGTTACTGCACTGTGGCATTTTACAAAGGTTCATGTCACTTCTTGTTACTTCATCTCATGTTGCAACATGACAGAGCACGGTCTGATATAATGTGGTGTGGCCTCCTGTATTAGAAAGGGTCAAACATTTTCTGAACAGTAATATTTACATTGCAATAGATATTTATGCATTATTTTCCTTTCCTGGTAATTTGTATGGCTCACGCACACTGGGTTACAACGGTCACAGCTCTGCACCAGAAAATTAGTTCTGTAGTAAAGAGTCTGAGGAGAAAAAATGGGTAAAAGTAAAAATGAAATAAACTGTCTTTCCTCCTCTAAAATGCACCAAAAAAAATTACTTACATTGGAAATTGCTAAGCTTCTAGGTGTGCTCACCCCTTTATGGTGTTAATAAGGTACCCAGGTGAGCCTGTCCTGCACAGTCCTGACAAACACCTGCCCTGCTTGTGCACAGGGCAAGAACATCTGTTTCTCACCTCTGCAGCTATTTAACACCTCAGTTTTAGTCTACTCCTCTCTATAGGTTATGAGCAGAGGGGGAGGCCAGCTTTCTCTCTTCTAGCAACAAACCCATCGCATCTACAACCCACATAGGAGAAAATCCTGAGCTAATATTTTCTATTTCACTTGATCTCTCCAAGTTTTTAGCGATGTGAGCAGAGAATTAGCTACAATATTTACCTGCATACTTGGTGGACTTATGATCACATTAGCAAAACCCTCCTCCTGGTCCCTAGCACAGCTTTACTTGCCTTTCTTCTAAATAACATCCTTAAGTGCCACAAGGGAAAGTTCAGATGATGCTCACTGGCAGTTTCTACCTGTTTTTGAGAGTTCTGGAATTAGGGAGAAAATTTTGGCAAAGGGAGGATCACACCTTTACTGCTGCCTTTGCTCACCACAGAGAATCCCTCTGCTTTTCCTGCTTTGAGTTTAGCCTACTTTGCATTAATTTGGTATTTATCATTAAAATTATGTAAAGAAAGGAAAGCACGTCAGAATACTAAAGCAGCAAGTATGAGGCTTTAATAAGAGTCACAATAAAAGCTGGTGTATAAAAAGTGGATAATATATAAATTACCATTTATTTGATAGTATAATATATAGCAAAATTAGTGATGAGGAATGGAAGCTCAAAGACATGGCATTGATGAGTTTCTCAGAAGCTTATACTAATTAAATGATAATTTACTCTACAAATGATACCATAGAGAGATGAGTACATGTAGGTAATCTCGGATTATTTCTCTACTTGGTACTTCATAAGAGCCCAGAAGTGGGAGCTTTCTGTGTGCTGGCTGCCACTTATGGGTGGCAACAGTAGAACTGTTGGTATAAAATTAAACCAATTTAACTTAAAACAGGTGCAAAAGACTGTGTTATTTGGGCTCAAGCCAAACTCATTTAAGGTAATTTCAATCAATATGAATTGACTTATGTTAAATTTAATTAAATCAGACCTAAAAAAAATAAAAATTAAATTGAAAGTGCTTTGATGAGAAGTCATACAGAATTTACTTAAATTAGGTTTAAAAATTACATATGGCAAATTGTGCAACCATCTTTTATAGTAAAGTGTCTGAAGTTAAAGAGGTAAGTCAGTGATGTGAGAGAGTTCCTAAATGCTGCCTGAATCAGCAATGTAGCCTGAGCCAGAGCTCCTGCTGCAGACCAGGATGGAACAGAAAGCTGCTCCAGCCAGCCTCTTCTCCCAGGAAGACATTTCTTGGAAATTATCCACCAACGTTTTTTCAAAATGAAGAATGGCAATTTCTCAGAATCCTAATGTTTTCAAAAAAAAAGCTTTACAAAAACTCCAGGTCTAAACACGCCTTGACAAAACAGTGCTTTGTTTTTTAGAAAATTTTGGAGTTCAAATTAAATTCCTTTTAACATATATTTTGATGCTGCCTTTTCTAGTCTTTGTTCACGTTACTGTGCTCTACACCAGCAGCAGTGCACCACAACGAGAGATGAAGTCATTTATAGCACGAGAGTTGTGGCTGCCCCATCCCTGGAAGCGCTCAAGGCCAGCTTGGATGGGGCTTGGAGCAGCCTGGGATAGTGAAAGATGGCCTCACCCATGGAAGGGAGCTGGAACTGGTTGAGCTTTAAGGTTCCTTCCCACCCAAACCATTCCATGATTCTGTGATGTTTTACTTTTGAGCCAGCAAAGACATATCTGCCACCCAACATTGGTTAAAACACATCATTTTTTGCTGGACTGAAACACATCCTGGTTTAGTTTACAATGGAACATTTTGATGCCTTGCAATCAATAATGAAAAAAAAGCAGTTGTCTTTGAAATGACTTTAGAAGTGGATCCAGGTATTTCAGTTGTACTCTTGGAGATGATGTCATGACAAGAGCAGCACAGAGAAGGGTGGCAGACTGCCTCCTGCAATGTCACAGCCTGTCTTTTTTGCTAAAGTTCATATTGAAACCTTGAAGAAATTCCATTAAACAACTGAGTTTCCTAGAAACACCATTTTCCAGGAAAAAGCATTCTGCTGAATAATTTCTGATTAGCTCTTCTCTCTCATTTCTTTCCATTATATGTTCTTAGCAACTCAAAGTCTCCCTACAATTGGTAAGTGCATTACAAACCATACACCTGGCTTGGCTTCTAATAGTAAGAAAAAGTCCTACTGAACTTGGAAAAATAAAATCTCTGCAACTGTATCTTCCATTAAAATAGGTGGGGGGAGAAACAAAATCTCATTTTGCCTTCAGAAAGTTGATATAATTTCTGGATAATCTGATACAACAGACTTTTGGTTATTTACCATGTCCCCAGAATAGCCAGTGCAGTGCAAACTTTGATGAGTTGTTATGTAAAAAACTGTTAAATGTGGGAGGTTTTTGTAATTAGTGATTTCACAGAGTCATCTTGGGCTTGGTGATGAGTGGGACCTTTCCACTGTATGGTTCCCACCTGTGGGTGCAAGATCCCAGCTCCAGAGGGCCCAAGGACACCACAGAGGGGCCAACCTCACTGTTCTACTCACTTTGGCAAGAGCCTTTGGGGATAAAACTACCAAGAGAAGGAAATAAGGAAATAAGTAAAATGACATGTCAGCATTCCCAGAGGCAGAGAGCAGGGAAGCACAGGTCACCAGCCAGGGCCATCAGGCAGGAATGTCTGAGCTCTACCTTCAGCAGAGGAAGAGGTGATAGGGAAAGGTGGGAGAAAACTGCAGCAGATGGGAGGAGGAGGAGGAGGAGGCGGCGTGGAAGAGCCGAAATGCAATTTACAGTTTTCCAAGTGGTGTAAATGGTTATGAATTGAGAACTGCTAAAATTCACAGATAACAACAAATGAATATTTTCCATCGGGAGGTGCCAAGTGCTCTGAGATGCCTGTTAACTCCATCTGCAGAGAACAAAGCTGGGGCAGACAAGGGGAAAATAAAGGGTGTCCCACAGGTTGGCTTCAGAGACAGCAACAGTGTCAGGAGGGCAGCTCAGGCTTCATCCCCCACCCAGCTTCACATCCTGGGTCAATTTTTTCTCAGCTAGTAAATTATTCTATAATTATAAAAATACTCTGGGGAAAGAAATGCAGGAATGGGGGGAATCAGTCAATGTGAAAAGCAAGAAAAGCAACATGCATCAGGGCTGAGAGTGACAGATTAAGGAACTAAGTTTTCAGAAACATTTATTCTTAAATAGTCTTCCAGACAAACTGACTGACCTTATCCATTTAAATTAACAGAAATTTATGAACATGGGGGAAAGACATTTTTCACCCTCAAACTCACATTTTGCATAATTTACAGGGAACAGAAGGTTCTCAAACCTTGAAGACAGCCATTAGCACTTCACAATATTTTAGCATTTAGTATGTAGCCAGGTCATTTTTAATTACAAAAGGAAGAACTCTTCAGACAGAATGTATTCTAAAGATGTGTGCTAGAAATGCTACAAAATCTTGTCATAATTGGTGATAAAAATGTTAACCAATGTAATGACATTTGGGGAAAAAATGTGGACAACATTCAAATTCCAGCAGAAAAGTAGACTGACCTTTCATAATGAAAATGACTAACCACACATTAAAAAAAAAAAAAAAAGAAAAAAAAGAAAAAGACAAAAGATCAGACCCAGTAAAGTGCATAAAAGGGAGGAGAGAGGCAGCAGCATGTCCAGCGTTGACTCCTCCAGCAGCAAAAAAGAGTCAAAGGACTATTGTGGGTTGCAGTTCTCTCTTTTTTCCTCCCTTCCTCAGTTACTCATTTCCTTGCTCTATTAAAGAATCCTAATGGTGAAAGCTTTAAGGTCAGGCCTTGATGTGCCAGTGTTCTACTCTGGGGTGGAAGAAAAATTCTTTCATTCTCCGTTTTTGTTTCGAGTTTTAATTTGACTTGATAGCTTGTTGCACTTTGACTTGCAGCAAGTGTTTCCTGCGTGAAGAAGTCGCATCCAGAAGTTAAAAGACTGTAAAAATCAAAGCTCCCATGCACTGAGCTGCACAGCCTGCCTGACCATGCAGGGACCATCTTGCCCTGGATGTAAAGAACAGACGCCCACAGAAAACCCTCTCTGGAAGAGCTCTTCTAGGAATGCTTTATTCTAAAATTAATCAACCAGAGGCATCACTGAGTACAGAGAGAAGAAAGGAAAAGGTACTCATTGAACTACCAGACCTGTTGTGTGGAATGGCTAAATGGAAAAACCCGTGCAGTCCTCTAAAGCTAGGATGTGCAAAGACATGAAGGAAGAAAAGCTTTTTGTAAGTAAGTGCTTCATAGTTTCATATTATTGATCAAAAAAGACAAAAAACCCAAAGACTACCTTTATGTGCACAAGATTTTCAAATCCCACAATTCCCTTCCTCCCACTAAGACCTATTCCACACACACTAATTATAGCAAAAAAAAAAAAAAAAAAGGAAAAATTGTCATTACTTTATTCATCAGCCTCTAAAATAATGACATCTCCAGTGTCATCCTGTGACTCAGAGCTTTACACAGCACAACAAAGGCCAAGAATTTATAGGTAGCATGGTAACACTGATGCCCACAAATGTTATTAAGTGCAATGAGCTTTCTTTCATCTCCTCCCTGGTTGAAGGTGATATCTGAACTATAGAAATTCCATTAGCAGCTCGTGCCAGATATCACATGATATGCTGGTGGCATCTCTTACCTGTTGCCCATGTGCAGCATTTTATTTGTGGTAAAGCACAGGTAAGGTTGGCCCTTGCTTTCCTGAGAAAACATTTTAAGCCTTTATTCTCCATTGTGCCAGACACCTCTGCCTGCATTTATCTTGAAAACAAAGGTCTTGCAGTTACTGAACTGCAAAAAATTACTGGAGAAAGGAATCAATGACATTTTCAGGGGAAAATACTTCATTGTTCTGTGTACTAGGGAAGTTTCCAAATGCTAGTATTGTTTCATTTAATCTCATAGTATCGTGAAACAACAGAATTATTACTGTATATGCCCCAATGAATTTAGCTTCGTTTCTATGCAAAAATTCTGCAGGTCATTTCTGTTTGAATGGCCAGTTCTTCATGTGGAAAGAAAGCTCAGACAATGTCTTATTGAATAAAACAGCCTTGTTTCATGATTCATTACACCTCTTTTTGTCCTTACGTGTAAGCCAGCTCCTCTCAGGTCTACACCAAGAATGTGCAATGGAGGCTGTGCAGAGCCATAAAAATAATGCTGGGAATTCTCATGCATACAGTAAAATGCTCAATAAAAATAAGAATATTTTGTAGAAGGTACTGATAATCTCCATTTTAGAACTGATTTTTCATTCTGCATAAGCTCATTTTTCTTTATACTTAAACAAATGACAGATGTTCATAAAAACGATATTGAGGATTCCTTTTAGCACTTCTGTTCAGTGTTCTCATTTATTACTCTTCTGGTGATAGAGTATGCAATGTTATTCTATTGAAAACAGGATCATCAAAATTGCCAGGTGTCTGATGTGTGATCATTCCCTCTATATGCAAAGCAAAGTGTTTCCAAATGCATTAGGCTGGTGAATTCTGTGCTTACAGCTCAATTCTTCAGAGTGTTGTGTACTTTGATTATATAAGCCTGAACTCCATGAGTTTAATGTCAATAATGTTCAGCCTCCTGTAAGATTGAGCCCTTGAAGAAAAAGAAACTCTGTGATTGTTATAGTGGAGAGGTTAGTGTTCTTGAGCAAATCCATAAACCCAGGTTCCAAACTATAAAATACATCCCCGTTCTCAAGCTCTGAGGAACAGTCTTTTCTTCTCAGAAATGCTGGTCTGCAGATAAACTTTGCAGTGGGAATAATTGCTCTCTAAATATGAAGCCAGGCACTTAAATTAGGATGCTGGGAATTGGGGCTGTTTTTGTAATATTTTGCCTAAATGATTTGCACAGTTCCCCCACTCTATCCCTCCTCCCACCAGGACAAAAAAAAAAAAAAAAAAAAAAAAGGAAAAAAGCTCAAATCCATTCATTTCCCAGTCTCCAATCTGCATAGATCTTTCAGGTACTGGTGTGAAAGCAGCAAGTGTTCAGGGAGGCATCTGATAGTTGAAATGTGGAACTCACTCTATATATACACCGCACGTGCACTGCACGTACCCACGAAGCAGCTACTTTATGAAGCCAGTAAGGAAATTTTCAGGGTTGGTGGAAGAACAGGACAATCTGACAGAAGCTTTGCAGATATTCAGTGGCAGTGAAAGGCAGGGAGCTCTCCTGGGGCTCCTTGCAGCCTCCAAAACATCATTTACTCTACCAGGGAAACTCTTTCTGCTCCCCTGCATTTTCTGCTGAATTTCTGTTAGATTTCTGCTGAAATCTAAACAGTTCCTCTTCACTTCCTCTTGTCCCCTTGTCACCTACTTTCCCTCATTTGTACCCTCATTTTTGTCACCTTGTGGGAGCATCCCCAATTCCCCTCAGCCCCTGACCTCCAGTGCCCTTAAACCAGCTGTTAAATTCCCTTCTCATTGCAGCTTCAGAGCGTCTCTGTTCCCCTGGCATCTCATATTCCTACTCATTTCTACTGTCTCCAACTGGACAAAAACCACCAGCAATAAAATATCCTATAAACCAATGCATCTTTTAGGTCTTTATGTGTACAAGGGAATGTTATTTTACTTGAACTGAGCCTGTATCTTCGCAAATAATCCAAGTGCTATTGTATATTTGTAGGATTTTTAGCTCAGCTATTCTCCTTTCTTATAGAAAAAAAAATGCTTAATGACTTCAGTGTCACTATGAGGAACATTTTTATTGCCACATTTCTGGTTTGGGATAAACTGTAATTTTATTACACTAGCCAGAGGAGAGTTAAATGGTGAGGGATTTACTAATCACCACTTTAAGAGATATAAATCTGTTTACCTCCCAAATAATAGAGAGATCTTGCTTCTGGCTACTTCCTTCTGCTTCTTGTCTAAAAGTTTTTACCCCTTCAGTAAGAACTGAACAAGAATTAGTTAAAACAAAGGGGTTTGTGAAATGCAGCCTAGCAGTGAGGAGTAGTGAGAAGTTTGGGACCTGAGAGACAAATCTCCTAATGTGGGTCAGAAAAACCTCCACTTATGGCAAAACAATTAGAAAATCGTAACCTTCCTACATTTGTTCCTGCCATCTTCATGAAGGTTTGCATCCCTTCCTTTAAGCCATTCTAGAAATCAAGGAATTATGTGACCACATCCTCAGTGAGAAAACATGAAATAAAGGAGAGAAAACTGCAGAAAAAATTGATTAAAAATATATTTAACTTTTAGAGGATGATTACTATTGTAATATGTGTCAAAATTAGGAAAACTTGCTTAACAGACTAGCATGGCTTCTCCTTCCATCCTCTCCAGTGCAACACATACAAAACTAGAAGACACAAAACTAAATTTTTCATCTTATTTACTGAACTTGCTTGAAGGGTGAAATAAGAGGGATTCATACATGGACTCAGAAACAGCCATTGCTGAAGCAAAGCTACCTCTCCATAGTTTAGTATTTCAAATCCATTTGCTGCCAACATATGTGGGTGAAGGTTTTTTTTTTTTCACAGATAGCATTTTTAAGACAATGTAAGCAAAACCTCTTTTCTCTTCTGGATTAATATTTTGATTTAAAGTCAGTCCAATTTCCCACTTAGCTTGGCATGAGAAAGATCTGCTGTTGGTTCTGTCACACAGAAGGCATAGAATTATTAAAGCAACTCCAAAAAAACATTTTTCCATCAGAAGTATCAAAAAAAGGGAATTCTAATTTCTCTGTCTATACTTTAAACAAAACCACCAGTCTTACAGGAATCTGTGAGTATTCTCCCAAACCAGTACCTCAAATAGTATTGAAACAAAAAAACCTAATCTGGTTAAATGCTGCAAATTTTCAAACTAGTTGCTTAAAAGCAGAAATGAAAAACCATTACTAGACTACTCTGAAAACTTCAGGTGAAGAGAAACCAGGAGGAAAAGGGTGTTATGTACCAGAATGCCCTGTATGAATCCTATAAATTTACTTGTGATTTATATGACCAAGATTCTGCAATTATCCTATAGCACACACAAGGTCATATTATTACTTTTTCAGTATGAACCTTGAAAAGCCAGAGTCCCTGTAAATGAGAAGAATATTTGGATGGTTATAGAAGACCTGGGCAGGATGTACAAAGGAAAATCAGTCATCCAAAGGTGCATGACTCATCTTGGCACTGATCTAAACACCTCCAAGACCTGCAGATAAGTAATATTTCTTTCTCTTGATATTATTAGTACATCTTAGAGCAAAAGTGAGAACAAGATTTGTATATACCTAAGGATTTAACCTCATGCCAAATCCCTATTTTATACATAGTCTGCATTTCACCACCAATGAAATCATGAAAGATATGTTTTCTCATTCAAAAGGGATAAAATTAAGCAATTAAAAATTACTCCAATATTTCTTTCACTATAATCTCCACATCATCCATCATCTGTCCTGTTCATTTATTATCAAAATATGTTCTTCCTTTGTTGTTCATACATAATCTTGTTGTTCCCACTTTTAGCCCAGCAAAGTAATACAGCTTTTCTTCACTGCATGTCAGATAACATGGTGTAATCAAGCCCTGGCTTTGACAAGCAATGAGAGTTTTCTTAAAAGGTTACAAGCTTGTCAAGTGTTGCTCTCGCAGTGTTGCCCTTGCCTCTGGTTTATGAGCATCGATTATCATCAGTAGGAGTGAGGGAAGGGAAGTACAACAGAGTTCTCTTGCTTTGAGAGGTCTATCCCCCTTTAATGACTTCAAACCAAACTCACTTCAAGCTTGAAGGGCAAATTGATCACGTAACAGTCATGGAGAAATATTACAAATTGCTCCCCACTTTACAGCCTGTCTCCCTAGTGAGGTTATTACAGTGTAACACTGAAAAATCAGAGGTTAAAATAAAACCCTTCCATCTTTGGACCAAAAACAACTTAAGCCCAATATAACCTTTTCTTTTTCTTTTTTTTTTGGTCATTCCATATGAAAGAGCTTCCTTAGTTTTATCCTCTAGCTCTTTACTAGGCACAAGGCAGGTTTCAGTGTCAATCTCACAGTTTCACAAGCTGACTGATGCCAAACCCCGTGCCAGCTGCTACCCAGGGAGTCACAGTTTTCTCCTTCTCAGCAGCAAAGTGTGAACTGAAGGGCTGTGGCACCGTGTCAGCAGTGGGGCAGGAGCCTTCTGAGCCTCCCAAAGCACACACAGTGGGAAAAATACAACGTGATGCCCAGGGTGGGGAGTAAGAAAGGTGTGTAAATCTCCTAGGTATACCCTGGGTAGGATGGAAATTAAACTGGAGGGCTGTAGACATGATATTTTCTGAAAAATCCTTTCCTTAGGATTTTTCCTGAGAAGCTGAGAGGCCTCAGGAACAAAAGGTAAGCAATGATTATCTGCTGCTGTGGAATGCAACAGGGGCATCTGGGATTGGTCTCATGTGGTTGTTTCTAATTAATGGCCAATCACAGTCCAGCTGGCTCAGACTCTCTGTCCGAGCCACAAGTCTTTGTTATTCTTTCTTTTTCTATTCTTGGCTAGCCTTCTGATGAAATCCTTTCTTCTATTCTTTTAGTATGGTTTTAATATAATATATATAATAAAATAATAAATCAAGCCTTCTGAAACATGGAGTCAGATCCTTGTCTCTTTCCTCTTCCTTGGACCCCTGTGACCACTGTCACAGAGGGCTTTAACAGTTTTTGTGTCTGGATTTCTGCAACAAACTGATTATTTTTTAATTATTAGCTACACCTAGGCCAGTAATTTCTCAGATTTAACGTAGATTTTGCTCTAACACATAAGCTTCACCTCCCAGCAAGTGCCATCCTTCAGATGTTTTTGGGAGTGGTTGGGTCCTTCCTCCCCGTTTCTGAGGGGGAAAGGAGGATGTAGCAATTAATTACCCTACAAACACAGCAGCAGCCCCGCTCATCTATCACCTGAGCAGCATCTCTGCCGTGCTGGGCTAAGCACAAGGCAGCAGCACACGGGCCTGCCATCCATCTCTGTAACACAGCTCCAGCAAGAGCCCTGGGGAAGAAGATGCACGTAGAGCAAGGGTTTTGTCTGGTGCTCAAATCAGTCACAAAGTCTGGCTTTTTTCCTCTGAGCTGAGCTGATTCCTGCCCGCTCTGGTCCTCCCAGTGAACAGAAGCGTGAGAGCCAGAGCGGAGTTCAGCACCAGGTTCACAGCCCACAGCAGCTGCACATAAATAACAGGCCATCATGGTTGAGGGCAAACTGTGTCCATTTGGGAATTTCAGAGCAAATTGCATCCTGGGACAGCCACTCGTTGCACTCAGGACTTGAGGACAAAAATCTCAGGACCTTGGGCGCAGGAGAAGGTCACAGAGCCTGCAGCTCGAGCTCTGAAGCTTTTTCATTCTCCTGCACATTAAAAGCAGCCCTTGCTGGACCAGGGGTACATGCTGGCATGTTGACCTTCATTCTTTTATTTTCCTAGCTCTACAACACATTAGTAGAGGAAAGCTAATGCAATTGGCATCAAAGAATTTACGTGCTGTCTGATGGGCTGGCGAGCTGCCAAGCCTCTAATCCGCCATGTGACGGACAGGACTTCAGTCCCCAAGAGAAAGTGATTTTTAACACAGTTTTCTATTTCTCTGAAGTTATCAGCAGTTGCATTCAGATCATACAGATCAAATGCCTTCAAGGTAAGTGATTATTTAAGGAATTATTTTCAATAAGAGCCTTTGGTCCTAGTGTTCATTCTGATAGTAGTAGGAAGGAAAAAAAACTACACTTTGTTTCTCTGATGTGGAGCTTTTTTGTACCAAGTAGTGCCAGATGAGGCTTATGCTACCAAAAAAAAAAAAAAAAAAAAATCATCAGAATAGTTTGAGTTCTTTGTATTAAAAAGAAGCAAAAGGCAAAGGTCACAGCTAAATATGATATCCATGCCAGAGGTCACCTAGGCAGATGAATCCAAATCAATATTTTAAAATCTTCTATCCTTACACTGCAGCTTAAATATCAGTGTGTATTAGAGCAGTATCCATGGTGTTTGCCTACCAAGGGCTCAGATAGGGCTGAGGAAGAAGGATACCCAGACTCAGCAGAGCACTGCAGCATGTACTAACTTTCCTCAGAAAAAGTGTCCTCAGGTAATAAAATTAAATCACTTCAATGGCTTGTAATAGGACTTTAACTTGGCTGAGGCTTTGAGGTAAATCTGCCCAGATCTTCGCCTTACAGTGGGTTCGCAGAGAAGACAGGCAGTCTCTTAAAATTAAAAAAGCAAAATATCATTAAAATAAGAACCAGAATAATTGACTCCTAAGGACAGAGAAAATTCAAAGGGATTAGACTGAGAACACATGGAAAGTGGCTTTAGGAAAGAATTTCCCTGTCCTTCTCTGCCCTTCCTGGCTGTTCCTCTCTCCAATCTTGGTGTAGCTTTTTGGACTGTGGCAAACACTGCTTGCCCCCTGAGCTCCTAACAACAATTCTCTTCTGGTTTCCAGAGCTCTGGAGGTTTTTATTCCCATTCTGGCTCAGCATCTCTGTTTTTCCTCTACTGTGAGATCTCTCCTTGCTCATGGCCTTCACCCACAGCCCCTTTAGGCACTGCTGGGACATCCCCACCTTTGTCTTGCCCTGTTTGTAGATGAGCGGATTGCACAAATAAACTAGGGGAGCTGCCGTGGGGCTTTAGTGCAGGGATCCTCGCGTGCTTTGGTGGCCCAGGTGTCCCAGGAGAGCACAGTGTGCCCCATAAATCTCTCTGGAGGGCCTGTGAGGAGCGAGGCTCCCGCTGAGATCTATGTCCCTCAGAAGGGCCATCGATTCCAGGAGGGTGACTTGGGCACGGGAAGCAAAGCCCATCCATTCTGCAGGCTGGAGCTTTAGCTTTCATAGGAGGTGATAAAGGAGATTTACAGCATTGCTTTTTCACCTGGGTTTTTACCCCATTTGTCCAGCTGGGTAGAAAAATGACCAAAGCTGGACAGTAACTCTGGTGAGTGAGTGAGGAGGCTTCCACTGTGCAGGAATGTGAGCAAGGGAGGAATTATGTGAAGTTCTCATATTTGTAGAAGAATTGTGCTCCTTTCTTTTCTCTTTAAAGTCCCAGCTGAGAGGGCTGGGTTCCCAATCAAGACAATGCTCCTCATAGACCAAGCACTGAAGAAAAGTCTAATAAATGATGAACCCTGCCAAAAATACCTTGAAACTTATACATGAGATGCAAATTAATGCAGATATGCACCCTCTGCTCCCAGTTATATAAAAACAATCATTCAAAATCCTATATTTCCATTGAGTCAGTTTTGTTCATTTTTACTACACAGTAGAGAATAAATAATTAGGCAAAAATCTGGTTAAAATTCTCTATGCAATGTTCATTTATCTGCACTGCAGTTATCTTGTCTTCTAATTTACTAGTTAAGCTCTTTAATATATACTTTACAAAGTCTAAAATCCAGGACAAGAGAATCAATTTTGGTATGAGAGATTCAGCCAAGGTATTTGTTAGGATTGGGGTTTTTTGGAGTGATTAAATACTTAGCGTAATCTGCCATCAAATTATTTTTGGAGTTTAACACGATTTCTAATTTTGCTATGCACTTTGAAGCATACAAAAGATGTTGTACAAATCAATACATGATCATATTGATTTTATTTGTGCTTTAAATATTCAGGTTAAGGGGGAGGGACAGAAAAAAAGGTGAACTGATATATACTTTTTCATGCCAGGAAATAGCACAGGTTCAAAAGTGATTGGAAATAAATAAAAGCTAGCCTCAGGTGCACATTTTGTATTCCCTGAGATGGTTTTGAAACATAATAAATTATTGGAAACAGAGGCTTCACATCCAGCAAATTAAGTCAAAAATCCCTCCAAGGCCAATACCACTTATGCTCTGCACATTACTGCCAAAGATAAAGCATTTATTAAGGCTACACTCTAAAGATAACATGAGCATGTGCAATATCAAAAGAAGCTTGGCCTTTGGGAAAGCAATGAAATAAACTGTTTCCATTACTTTAGCATACGTGGCAAAATGCTTTCAGGTATTGTTTTCACAACCTATACAAATCTATATTCTATGTTTAAAAGACACAGACAGCACAAAACCACTCAAAACACTGGGGAGAATGGACTGTCTGAACCCAAATCCAAGGTCAGATGAATGCAGCTGGAAAAATTCCAGCCCCTATGATTGCAGTGCTAATAAATTGCAATGCAGAATGTCCTGTGTAACGGGAATGTTAAACTTCCTCCTTCCTTAAACACAAATTGGATCCATTTTACACAGAGTATATCCACTGAAGATTTAGCTCCATTATGCTGACACATGTCTAATACTCCATAAAGTACATTCAGAAAAGAACAATTTGTTTTCTAATATGCCTAATGGAATGTGATTTATGATCCTAAACACAGATTGGTCAGCATGCTGAGGATGTCTCTCTCTGCAGACAGTGGGAACTTATTTTATAAAGATTTTTTTGTTTGAAATGAACCAAAAATTTAGGTGAGTAAGTCCCTCCTGAGAAATGCATTAAACCATGTATCCAGATGGCAGTGAACTTAACATTAAATGAACTTAAAATTTAAGGGGGGAAATAATATATTTTATATGTCTAATAATTTATAAAGAAAAGGACATGGGCTTAAATTTTCCCTTTTGTGACAAACTGTAATTGTTCCTTTGACACAGTCTAGTTTAAATTTATAGTTGCAATGAATGTAGCATCAGAAAAATAGGCCTGAACAGCTCAGTCAAGTATTTATAGAGCTACTGGAATTCTCTATATTCTGCTTTAAAATTTTGGAGTATATGCAATTAAATTGGAACTTTATAACCTTTTCAGTCTAGTGAGTAAGGTTTTAAGTTGTCACTCACAGCCTGATCTTTTTTATTACTTCAATTCTTCCAAGTACTGGCAATGGAAATTCTTGGCATTATTTACAACCACAACTGACCTGCATTCATCAGTACTCTTGAGGTCTAAATCTAATAGTGAGACTTTAAAAATGTCAACAGATACTAATGATCTAGGAGATTGGGGAAAAAAAGAAATACAAGCACGTAACAAAACACATTCCTGGGCATCAGGAAGAACAAATATAGAAACTAAAACCTGTGGACATTGTCTGAAAAGCAGTGAAGCAAGAGGAAGGACTTTTGCTCTGGTCTGCTTAAACAGCCTCTGCTTTGGACTGCGTGATACCTTCCTGTGGTGCTGCTCAGCCTTAGTGATGGCATAGCCAGGACTGAAGTGAAAAACAATTCCAAAGAGACCAGAGATTGAAATGGAAAACCTTTTAATTTATATTTGTTCTCTTGTTTAAAATTATAGAATGATCAGGTACAACTTGTTCACATTTATCACTTTTATGAAGTTAGTTGCAGGCAAAGACAAAATCCAAACCACCTTACTGAAGATTGCCAAGGGATTGCTGGTTCATAAAAGCGAAAACAGTTTTAAAACTTTTAGAAGTATAAGTTAGAGGTTCTTAATTCTTCCTGATTTTAAAGGTGTATCCTAAAAAAAATAGCAAGTATTAGCTACTTTATCAGTGCAATGGAAGATCTGGTTTTCTGAATTCTTCTTAAGCACTACCACAGTTCCTCTGCCCCAGCAGTGTTTAATTCTGAACTGCAAAGACTGAAAATTGGAATGTTAAGAAATATCACTGACACACCAGTACGTCAAAACAATGATTTACAAGGCCACATTTGCACTAGCCCACAATCATACATGTATTGCAATGGATCAGATTTCAGCCAGACTGCCAAAAAAATCAGTATTCCATTTGAAATGGATGTGTTCTGCCAGCCTCGACAAGAACGCCTCTTGCCGACATCAATACGAATGCACCAGGGAGCTTCTCCCTACTCCAGAGTTCTCAAGTGCCAAACTGAGATAAGCAAAAAGAGCAAGGCTGCAGTATAAATAAGGGGCAGCTGCTGCCAGGCTCTCAGTGCTGCTGTCCATGAGGGTCTCTGACTTCTCTATACTAACTCTACCCATTGAAAAGGTGTCCCGAGCCTTGCTGCCTCCAGGGAAAGCTCATCTGTTTGCCTCTTAGAGTGTATGTTTATTTATTTCATATAAATACACTTCAATGTGATAATTTCAGGGAACTGTTGGACTGTGGTGAAGTCTTTTATTTATTTTCAATTTCTGCCCATTTCAGACTGAAGAATATGTAACTGTGTGGTAGCCCTATGCTTTCTATGGGGAGTCATCCTTGCTGTTCTACTGTGCACAATTATGATTTAAAGTATTAATTTTTTGCATGGAGACCACGGTCTCTTATCAAGATGTGTTGATGCCAGTGAAGGCTCAAAATTTCTCTCTTTAAAGAAGGCATCAGACTCAGACTGATGAACCTTGATTTTTTAACAATAAAATCTAATCCCCCACTGCACCAAATTCTTGTTTTATATTTCAAATGACGTGGCAACAACGCATTGATCAGCTTCTGTTCAGAGAGGAGATGAGTCAGCAGTATCCGAAATATATTACTGCTCTCTGCAGTAAGACCTGAACTTAAATCTGCGCTCCTTTAAACCTTGGCTTAATGAAATGCTGACCAGTGCCAAAAAATGTCTCAGAGCACTGGGTTCCCAGCAGACCCAGCCTCCTCAGTGAGACACTCACAACACACCAGAAAATGTCAAACTCTTTCAGAGTCGAGCAATTGCTCTTTATCCTCCTGTGAGTCAACTGGTTCCTCATCATGACATCTTGTGAACTTTTAATGCTCTACAAACGTTCCCCAAGTATTAAATCAAGGTCATTGTACTGACACCTGTTTTTATTCTGTTCTGGTTTTATTCACAGCAGATGTGAAGGAAGGTTGTACAAGGTATTCATTTTAAACCCCTCTGTCCCCTGTCATTTATTTAACCTACTAACAGAAACAAACTGATGGAATACTGCAAGAAACATCTTCAATATACATTTCAAAATCAGATGGTTTTCTTCTTATGTGATATGCACCTATGTAATGCATTTTAAAGCACAATCACCACAATCTATAATAAAATCCTTGTGAAAAGGAGATCAAATGACAAGGCATTTTCTTGTGAAGATGTGAATGTCTTTCAGCCAACCCCTCTTTGAACGTGTGTTGAGTCCAGACTGAAGGGAGCTATGTCTTAATTATTTTTATATTAAACCTAATATAACCAATGCAGTAGTAGAAGTAAATTTAAAAATAATTATCAAAGCCAAATGAATTTTGAGACAAAGAACCACTTGATCTTTAAATGGATGTAAAGTAAAATAAGTTATAGTAAATAGCAAAAATTAATTTAGTAAATTCAAATTAAGCTGAATCTATAATGAAGGGAAAGCAATCAGAGGAGCATTCAGTTACAAAGAACACATACATTTGTGAGAGAAACAGCTGGCTCATATGTACAGGTCTATCACTTACAAAAAGCTCCCTGTACCTCTTTAGATATACAAATTTATCTAAATTAATATCCTTATAAATATTACACTATTGGCACAATAACAGAAACATAGAGCAGGGTAGAAGAATTTGCTTTTCATTTTGAAAGTGTGACAAATACAATAACCAAAACAAAGGCAGCAATGACCTCATTTATAGAAAGTTTTCCTGGTTCTATATGAAGTATCTGCTCACAGAAACACAACAGAGTGCAACAATCAGCATGGTCCTGCCTGTGAACCTACTCAGGAATTTACTGGATGCTACCACTTAGAAGAGTTCTGACAAAGTAATCACTCAGTGTAAAACCTTGGTTGAAGAAGTTTTGTCAAGTGTTGGCAAATTGTCTCACAAGTGACTGCAAAAGTCTGAGGAAAATCCCTGGTTCCAGATTTGTGCCCATAGAACCCTTGACTGGACATTTGGAGCTCTCAGCAACTGATAGCAGTTAATCAAAATGGCAGGATGAAAGTATTAGAAACCCAAATGATATATTTTCAATTTCCAATTGCAATTAACTGTGTATAATACCCACTGAGCATGCAACAGTTTGACTCTAATCTGCTACAGCCAATGGTGGCTACAGAGCAAGGAGGTGGGGCAAGGTAAAGGAGTTTCCTTCCCTATAAACCTGCCTGCCAAAAAATGATGCAAAGCAGTGCCCATCAGTCTCTGAGCACTCACTTGACCCTCCAGAGATGCTAAGCTGAAATGCTGGGAGAAGAACAGCAAACACGGGGAGAATTGCCACTGCTTACTGCAAAATAAAATGTTTTCCCACAAGAAATACTGAGGCTAAAACTTTTCATCTACTCAACCTCTGATTAGGAAAGAGATAACAAAAATAATGAGACTATACATTTGCACATGTGTGAGGATTCTGAAGCCTTGGAAAATCTCAGGTTTAATTGAAATCAGCAATTTCATGCAGGACTGAACTCCAGTGAATGTAGGCACAATCTAACATTCCCAGTGTCAGAAGCATTACATTTGCTCTCAGGTCTGGAGGAGATATGCACATGCTGATTGAAACAGTCAGATTAGCTCCCTCCTGATGGCAAGAAGGGAGGAGGAGGGGGACTGAGAGGTGCCCTGTGCCCCTGAGCTGGCTGGCATGTCCCCAGATATGCTGTGCTATCAGCAAGCAAGCACTGTCCCAGTGGGTATCAGCTGCTGGGAGTGCACGAGTGCAGGTCTGACACAGAGTCATTCTAAGCAAGATACACACTCACAGGAGCAGAAACTTTCATTTGGAAAGCTCATCTACAATTTTTATGAAACCAACGCCAAACCAAGATGAACAATAAGGTGCACAACCATGAACTGATGCAAGATTTATGATCATACCAGGCTCAGACTTATTTTAAAGCTGCCATATGAGATTTTATTTCTGGAAAGAAGCAGCATTGATAAAGAGATTTAATTGTCTGTCAGCATGCCTTACACTGCAGTTACTACATTTACTTCAAGCCTGAATCTCATTACTACTTCAATTCCACAGGTCCCCCTCTGTCTCAAGGTGGGTGCTTAATTAGAGCAGCCCCCATAATGCAAGCAAATACAGCAGGCTTTCACTCTTTTCTTTCCCTGTCAGCCTGACAAATCTAATAGACTATTGATTTTCCATCCTCAAAGAGATCAGCCTCCACTTTTGCCATTCAGTCATGATATTAGCTGTCCATTAACTCCAATTCCCTGGCCTGACAGCTTGTGAACACCTCCAAGGCTGTTCAATCAGCCAGTCAACACCCAGACAACAACGCAATTACAAACCTCTCCTAGACCGTAGCCCAGGTCTTAACCTTCTGCTTTCTCTCACTTCCTAAGAAGCTTATGCTCCTTTTTTCTTATTGCTTTTTTGTCAACTTAATAATACTATTGCTTATTTATTTATTGCACTTGAAAGAGAATTTATTTCTGATTGATAGGATGACTGTGTTATTCCCTGTCAAAATCATAATTTTTGAGTGAAGTTATTCCTACATCTCTGCTGCATCTGTAATGGCTCAAAACCAAGGCAAGCACCATAAACACTTGCTATTTGTCAGAGGAAATAAATATGTCAAATCTCAGAGTTCTTCATTAACTTCAGCAGTGCAATCTGTCCTGCCACTTCAAAAATCAGGCATGATTAACCCACTGAAGAGACCACTCAAGATTTGGTGAAAAGAAAAAAAAGGATGATGATTTTTTTATTGTTTCCACTTGCTTATTAGCTGGTCTCTTTTGTGAAGCTACAAGGAATGGTCAAGAATTCTCTGACAACTGTTCTTCCCTCCAACATTTTGGCATTAAAATGTACACTTAAATTAAAATTAACTCACATTATTGGTACACCTGTTCTTTATTTTTTTTAAGTGCTGACAATCACCAGTACTTATCAGCCCACGGCATTTCTGCTAATTGCAAAATGAACACTCTGAGCATTTCACTCTGAGTTTTAATAGCTTGTAACAACTGTGGCATGAATGACCTCAGTTTGTTAAGCACATCTACACAATTTGGCATGGACACAAAGAAAACTCTTGTAGCTCACAGGAATTCCTCGTATAGATAAAGTATATATGGAAAAGTAAGTCCTGGTGATAATCTGATCTAGGGAAATGCAAAAAGAAAAGGCTATTTTTTCATTTCATCTGGAGATTGACAAAACCAATCAGCTTTCTTTGGGTTTATCTCTAATCACAATAGAACAAGGCTCACATGATAGTCTTTAAAGCTTTTTGTTTGTGGAGTTTCATGAGAAATGAGGCATTTGGTGTTCATTGAAGTTCTATCTTCCACACTACATTTGACTCAAATATTTCACAGCTGAAATTGTAACAGATACCTAATTCTGTATAATGCCACCTATAAAATGCCACCTTTAATTACTTGCTGATCCCATTGCCTGGCATCCTCCCTGCAGGTAGCACTCATGTTGATCACCCTGGATAATGCACATGTGTGGAAATATTTAAGCTCTTTGTTGGGGGATGTGCAGCTGTTTCAGTGTTAAATGTAATTTATCTTTAATGAACAAATGGTTTTACACACCTCATGCTGAATGTAGACTAATTTTTTAAAAATTATATATATGCTTTCTTTTACGAGTAGTAGCATTAATAAGAAATCTGTAACAGTTTTAGACTGCATTTTCAATTAACTAGTTTTGTAAACAGATTTTCTGTTCCATCCCAGAGATGAGGGATGTAACAAATTCCATATTACACTTTATGCATCCTACAATCAAATACTTAGGAGTTTTCTTGTCTGGCCAAATGAATGCACCTCAAAGAACAGGGTTCTTGTCCTCTGTTAATTTCTCCCTAGGATTCTTCAAAAAAGAACTCTTAACCCAGTGAAGCACATTTCTCTACTGAGATGCAGAAAAAGATGAACTGGGAAGAATGAGACTGTCACAATTATCCCATTTGTATTCTAGTAAGGCTTTCTATGAAGGCACAGAATACTAATTTACACAATGCCTGTACCTTATGGTAAATGTTTGACCAACTGCAGAATTACTCTCATCCCTAAATTGCACATCAGATCCACCAAGATATCAACAACAGCTCCCTTAAACACCTCAGAGTAGCCTGAATTTAAGATAATCCCGTGGTGGCACCTCATACTGTTAGCAAAACTTGAAGACTATATGCACAAATATGGAAATAAGACCTATTTACCCTCAAATTTTGACACATTATTCACACCTCACAGCCTAATTGAGGGTAAATTGGGGCTACTTAATTTTTGTAACATCTTCATCCACTCCCATTCCTCCAGGGGGTGGAACAAGATGGTTTTTAAGAGTCCCTTCCAACCCAAACTGTCCTGTGATTCTGTGGTAAGTTCTGCTATTATTAATGATTTTTTTTCTCATCAAATTCTAACTGGATTTTAACTGAATATAAAGAGCCCAGAGCTTACAGAATTTTTCTTGGAGGAGGGGACCAGAGGTGGTTTGTCTTGGCCAACCAAAGAAAATCTGTTGAGCAGACTTTTGATTAATCCCTCTTTAGTAACCCTGCAGCCTTTAGATCACTGACATTATCTTTGCTCAGTCTACAATGGGGACAGAGCATGGTGCCACCAATGAACTGTGTCACCTGAGACAAAATAAACAGGACCATATAAAACCAATTTCATTGGATTTACTATGATGACCTACATATATGAGAATAGATTTGTAATGGAGCTGTAATTTAAAGCAGTAATGATACAGTTTGCCAACAAATCTACTCAATATGAAAATGATTAAAATAATTTTAAAATCCACAGTGTTTTTGATTAATGTAAAATTAGCCTTTATACCAAAATAGACTTTATATCTGTGTATACAGGTTTTAATGTACACTTAGCTTTCATCCAGATTCAGTCATCTTCAAGAAGATTCAGTAGCACGTAGTTAAGTAGGCAAAAAGTTAACTGGACTACAGGGGTGCTTAAAGACTACCAAAATGAGCTAAGGTAAAAAAAAATGAGCCCAGAGAGGAGTCTTCCCTGAAAGAAGCAAATGTGTAATTAAAGTTCCAATCTCATCCAGAGACTGAAAAATTAAAGGGAGGGACTGTTCTAAATAATACATTCTATTTCTAAAAACTTTGCACATAGTCCTTTTTCATCTCCTGACCTTACCATAGGGAAAATTGCTGTGTTTCTTTTAATAAAAATTACATCTCTCATTTGCAGCCTCCCAGTCTGTTTCATCTGGAAGCTGTTTCATCTATTCCCTGTAGGTGGAACTCAGTCTTTAGACCTTTAATTAGGTGGTGTTGCCTTGACCACTGTAGCTTAAATTTCATTTAGTATTCCGACTCTAAAATGGCCACTTGTGTATTTGTGCTCCTGTATTGACCCTACAAATTTGTCTCAGAATTTGTTAGAGTTTTATGTGTTTGTTTTTTTTTTTTTTACCTTGTTCCATTTCACTGTGTTTTCTCCTAAGAAGGCCAATATAATTCTATGATGAACCTTGATTTTATTGTTTAAGAACTCATCACTGTCTCTTTTGAACAACACTGAAAAAAACTGGCTAATAGAAAGCACAGAGAGTTCACTTCCATCTTCTGCAAAGTGCTGTTTCCCACACCTGAGCACACACTTCTGATTAGCATTGCTGCAGGTTACAACCACAACTTGTTGTTGTGATTTATCTACTGAATATTTCATGTATTTTTTGATGCTATCAATGATAAGATTTTAATGAATTGTTTACAAGCCTTATGTCAAAGACCAGTGAATAATTTCATCCGTCTGTGAATGTGTTCAGAGTTAAAACAACAAACAAACCAAAATCCCAACAACAAGTACATAGAAGATATTTCCCAACAGAAGATCCTGTCTGATTTCTGCTTTACTTCAGGGGTGGAAACCTGGGTTCATATTTTAATGTTGATCCCTATCTGTTAGGGCAGTGTTACTTTTTTCTGCACTTTGGTTTGAATTTTCATTTGTATGCAAATAAGTCTCTGATTTATGGAACCAGTAAAGATATTACTCAATGACTCCTATTTTTCAAACTTGCTTTCAGGGTATGTAGAATTAGATAAGCAACAATTTTCTCTGAGCCTGTACGCTGGCAGAATCCAGTAGAGTGTTAAACCATAACGCTGCTTTTTGCTAAAAAATCACATTTTCAAAAGAGCTTTTTTCTTTAAAATATGAAGAAATAGATCTATACTTCAAAAAGCTCAATATCTTTGATTATCTGGTTCTCTGGTATAGCAGAGGCTACCCAGGCTCTTCATTTACACTTTGCTTCCAGGAGACTAAGGGATTTGCAATAATACTTGAAAGTCACTCCGGAGTTTTACTGAAGTTCAGTCATTGGTGACAAACCCGCACCCACAAACTAAAGGAATTTAATGAAAACAATAACTAGAATTAATGGTATACCTGTCTTCAAAAAATTCACATTTCCAAATTCTTCTTTCAACATAATCAATCCAAAGTTGGATTGAGACAGTTGTATTTTAAAACAGCCATGACATGGTTGTCATATGTCTGCTGAAGAAACTGGAGAGTAAATTTTTATCCATGTAAATCATCTTCTTCCAACACCTTCTGTACCTTTACAAAGTGTACATTTAAAAATGTGCTAACAATCAACGTCTCAATGTTCTTTTACAATATTTAACTTTGTGCTGCACCCAATCTATCACAATTAAGCTTCTGCTGCTTATTCATTAAACCCAGAGGAAATGGAGAGAAAAAAGGGACAGCAGGGAGGGCAGCACACGAGGATTTGCTAAGGAATTCTCTTACATTGTCCTCCCTTAGTGGAAGTAGCTGGAAGCAGTCTCAGGTCTGATGGTCTGACGTACTTGCTAAATTAGCAATTAAAATAATCTTCCTGTGTGCATCCCTGGTGTGATTCACAGAGCCCATTTCCTTCGTCACGTTACCTCCAGCTGGAGGAACGCTGTCATTCCTTACATGACTGAGCTTCTGCTGGAATGAGTGGGCAATGGATAATCGCAGCTCAAGGCTGCCTCTTCTCACTGCCACCCTGCCAGGGGAGGGAGAAGTCACCCCTGCCCCAGTTCAGTGCAATGGAACTGCACAGAGAGGAGAGGTGGGGAAGGGCAGCAGGAGAACAAACACAGCTCTGTCCAGCAGGAAATGGGAAATGCAGAGTGACTCTGGCCATTCCATGCTCCATAGGTGGGCATCACTTTTGTTCATTGCTCCTGCTACTCACAGATTTTACCACATCACTTCACAGACTGATAGGCCAGATGCTCAAACTATGTGATCTAATTATGCAGAACGTTATGTTTTGAAATGAGCAATTTATATTGGAAAGTGCAGACTGAAAATCCTTTGATTTCAGCACTCTTCTAAACACAAGCCTGTCATTTATTGTGTATATGGCATCCCTTTTTAAGAAAAAGCATTCTTGTAGTTCATTTTTTTTTGGTGTTTTTGTTTAGATTTCCCCAGGGCAACAACCAAATTAATATGTTCCTCATGGGAAAACACATGTTGGTAATAACACTGTAGACAAATTAGGTAGATAACCTGGAATCACAGTCAAAAGTAATCAGATCAGTGCTGACTTCTAAGACAGAAAATGGGAAGTTTTGCCTTCTGTAATATTTCTAAATTAAGTTTCCTTGTATGACCTAAAGAAAGCATTGTAGAAGACTTTATGCAGAGCACCTGTACTACTGAAAAGAGATTTTTCTTTGCTGAATAAAAAACAAACTTTTAGATTTAACTCCAAAATCCATCTTTTGAAGTGTAAAGTCTCAGAAGGAGATTTTTCTGAGCTACAAAATGGGTCTAGCACTGAGAGAGCACAGAACTAGGAATGCATAAATGCTACATCTTCACCTCCACCTGTTCCTTTTAACTACAGCTACAAATGTGTCTCTCTGTTAACCAGAGGAACTTTCACCTTGAGCTACAGATGGCTGAGCCACAGAACAGTAAACCCTGTTCTTCCCTAAATTTCCTGTGCTCTGTTATAGCCTATTACACTGCCTACAACCCCTGAGCCACTCCAGATAAATCTTCCTCTATTTTGTACTTAGACTCTCTGGACATCCAGGACAGTTATGCTTTCCTTCCCTCCTCTCTTTACAGCTTGATTCTCCCTTCTTTACAACAGTGTAAATCAAGGGCTACTCCAATGAAATCAGCACATTTGTGCTGATGTAAAATAGGCATTAGAGATATATCAGACCTATTGTTCAGATTATGCAAGAAAAAAAAGAAAGATCAGTTATGGTCAGACATCAGATGAGTGCAAAACACCTCTTTCAGTATTAGATATTACTTCAAATTTTGCTGATTATTCCTCATTTTCATGTTTGTCTGAGCTACCTATGTAATATATACTTAATTTCCTATCCCTCTAAAGAGAATGGAAAGGATTTGTTCACATGAATGTATGTGCCAAGACAGACACAGAGGAGAGACAGCACAAAGCATGAATTAACTCACTGTCTGATTTTATACTTAAGTGCCATTTAATATGATCCATTTACAGGGAGAAAATAGTTTCTTAGTATGAGTGGGTGCTACAGAGATTATGAGGATCTGAATATGTATATTTATAGAGAGAAGACAATTTCTTCTTTCAAGTCCAAAATAACATGATGAAAGAAAAAGAAAATTCTTAAATTTCAAGAGAGGCAATTCTCTAAATGATGGAAAATTTTCTGGCCTCTACTGGAAGCTCTTCATAACCACCAAGAACCTCTGAGAAATGGGGGAGACTCAAATCACATTTTATAACTCACCACAACATCCCACCATCATACTGCCATTATACTACTTCTAAAATCAGCAAAAAGTGCCCCATTATCAATTAGATTATGTGTGAAATAAAGAAAATGCATTTTATAAAATCTTTATAACATGGCTGTCTTGGTATATGACACCTTCCAGAGCACCTCTAAATAAGCATTTGGGAAAAGCAATCTGAGTAAATGGTTTTAAAGACAGGTTATTTATTTATTACACAAGACACAACTTCTCACATTATTGCCTCAAGTAAAATGAATGCTGATAACACTCCCGCCTCTGAAACTGAACACATTTATATTAAAAATGTAGAAAGTACAGTATACACTGAGGTGCAATCTATTGACTGTGTCAGTAATAGCAGCTTTTTCATTTTTCCCCTTGTAATAGAAGTCATTGCTTGCATTCAGAATGTATTGTCAAGCTTTATTAATCTCAGCACAGAGGCCATCCTGGGCCTTGAAAGCTATTGGTTTTTTTAAAGAAATGGTATTCTTTTTCTATTGCCTACTCGAGATCTATTTCAGACCTGTCATAAAAAATCCCCTCAAATTACAGGATAACTTAAACAACACTTAATCATCACTGATGTGTTTAAAGTCTTCCTTGACAAGTTTGAAAATTTATTATAATATTTTCAATTTTAAATAAGGAGTTTCTTTGCATGTTGGCAATCAACATTGTAAGATGCTTCTTTTTCTCATTATTCTCAAAAGAAATTTGATTATTAGACACTGAAAGTGATAATCTGAGCAGAGCTGAATGCATCACCTCGAGGAAGGGTTGAGGAACATTCCAGTCTGAGCTCCTAGACAGAGCAGTCACTTTGGTGTCTTAATTCCAGAGCTGAAATCCTGACCCTAGTGAGGTCACTGGCATTTGTCCATCCCCAGGGTTGTTTGGTTAGGTTTTTATTTCTAAATCTATGAGTGCACAGAGGAAAGCAATCCTAATATGATTTGGACTGCTCCAATGTGAAGCTGAAGTACCAAGTAAGCCTGTAGGATTGAGGAAGTTTTAATAAGGTTTAATATCAGAGCTGTATTTCATTTTTTCTCTAAAGAGGAAGAAAGCAATGGTATAGGGCACATCAGTGACCCTTCAACAGTTGCCATTTATATTCAGACTTCTTACAAACATCCTCCCTTAGTTTGCAGCCTTAATAGTGTGTAATGTTCTTACAGTAGATATCTGTATTTCTTGTCCAACAGCCACAGAGGGACCAGAGACAAAGGGTATCACAACCATTTAAAACACTGCTGCTCTTCTGACACGCCCCTGACCTACCCACCTCCTTGTTTCTGCATCTGTTCCAAAAATTTCTGTCATGTGATTTGCATGAAAGATCCTACACAACGCTTATGGCCCCGAACAGGAACCAAATTTCAAACTATATTACTAAAATACAGGATCTTCTACTGCATGTGATGGTTGAATTCAAACCCATTAATAGGAATAAAGAGTGGTAAAGACTCTGAAATATGGAAACACCAGTTTAAGTGTTTTATCGATAGTCAGAATCACTGGTCTTTGGCAGGACTGTGTGCTTCCCTCTCCTGCTGTCTCTGGAGAAATGGTATAAGTATTTCCTAGCTTTGAGTAAGACAGCCAAAAAATTCATGTCAGGGCTTGCAGTTTTCTGGCTTTACATGCAGGTGGCATAGGCAGGGTTATCAACTTGTTCTTGCTACTTGAATATAAAATAAAATCACTCCACTCAACCAAGTACCTGCTGCTGAAACCCAGTCCCTGTAAAAGCCTGATGGTTTGTGTGTACCGAGTTCAAAAGCAGCACCAAGCAAGATTTCACTCAGCATCTTTCAGTTATTAGGTCATCTTGGAAAGTAAAAAAAAAAAAAAAGGAACTCCAATAGCAAAGTGCAGAGATTTAAATCTTGCAAGGGATGATCACAAAATGAAATGAAAAATCAGATGCAACAAATAAAATAAAAGCCAGCTCAAACACCCCATGATTTAAATTGAAATTTGATAACAACAAGCACTTATACAACTGTTGTGTTTTTTAGGCTTGATTTTAAAGTTTTCTTTTAAAAAGTTGAAGGCAGCTTCAAAACCTTAAGACAAGGACCTGAGATTCAAAGCAACATAATAGAAAGCTAATGTTGTGCCTTGGTGTGAATCTGGATAATTGGAAGTGCTCTTCACCACAGAAAATAACTTCATGTCATTACACTAGAAGACAATAACTTATTACTAAGTTGGCACCTTCCCATTTAATAAATTTATTTGCTATTACTTTGGGGGTCAATGTTCCTGACATTCAATCAACACACTTTCCAGGAATGGGCTGCAACTTCCTTGCATCATTCCTTGCATATAGGTGGCACTAAAGGTATACGAGTTATTGCAACCTGTTTATTATATTCCAGTTTTTAACCTCTTTTGCTTAAGGTACACACTATGCATAGCTCAAATATTGCCACAGTTTATTATATTTGATTTTGCACATTTTGCAAACATGAGAGATTATAAATTCCAGAAATCAGTTCTCCTTCAAGCTGGAATTCTCAAGAAGTACAAAAGAGTTTGGTATAATGTTTTCTTCTTGAAAATAAAAGATACCCTTTTCTAAACCTTTGGTTTATGAAAATCAGAGTGCTTTTCTTCTATATGAATTTAAAAAATCACACCTTAAATAAATGTGTTGAGCGGCCTTTTAGAATAATTTATGCTTTTTCCAAAATGGACTCAAAAAAAAGAAGCTTTGCTGCAGTTACAGAGTAAGGGCACTCTGGCTGTTTAATACAGGGAATTGCTGTTGAAGTCAGCAAGAAATTTCTATGCCAAAAAACCTTAGAACTGAATAAATTTTGGGTAATTTGACAATTCAAGTAATCAAAGCACTACCATATTCTCAGTTCCTTCCGGACTGAGTACATAATGACAATATCCTGTTTTACTGCATTATGAGATGCTGAGAAAAATTAAGATTCTAGGAAGAACTTGTAGTATTAAATACCACTAACAGCCTTTAGCATTACACATCGATGGAATGACATTTTGTTGTCTTAACTTCAACCACAGCAACTGTTTTTATCCTTTAAAATTTCTCTTAGTTGATAATTTTTTACCCTTCAATTTTCAGTCTTGGTGCTAGTAAATATGGCATGTATTGTTTAAATCTACTCTGAAAGTATCTTTTATTGAAACTCATTTGTACATAAAATATAGAATATATATAGGAGTACCTATATAGGTAAGAATATCTGTCTTTTCAACTGAAAAGACAACTTACTCAAGAAATAGGTGGCTAAGACAAGTGAATAGATAATGATTGAACTTAATTTGCCTCTTGAGCTTTGCAACAGGTTTAATCAGCTCAAAGAGGACTCTTCAAAAGCATTGAACACTACAGGGCTATAAATGTTATTCCACGGGCTAAAGGTAGAGCTGATGATGAAGGCATTGTCTTCTACTGGATGCTGTACAGATTAAACTACATCTATTCACAGGGAAAAGCAGTGAGACTTCACCATCTGTGAATCCTGCTGGGAATAAAAGTAATTTGCAAAGAGAATAGGGTGAGAAACTGCTATCAGACCGTGCTGTGGAGAGCAGGAGTGCCACACAAACTATTTCCTGTTCACAAAGCAAAAGAGAATGGAATTAAAAACTCCTGATCACTTTCCAAATTACTGGAACACTTGATGAGGGTGGTGGGGAAGGTGCTTGCCTGATACTGGGTTTTATTAGGTGCAGAAGTAGGATGTAGAATGGGAAAGAATGTGTTCATTTTTACACAGAGAGATCCTTGCAATCACACATGAATTAACTGACCCAAAAGGAACAAAGCAAGGGATAAAGGTAGTTAAAAACTCAAAATGGTTTTTTATTGTTTAAGAAGCAACTTAGCCTGCTGCATTTGTCATAGGATCTAATATTCTTAATAATTACTGTCCTCCTTAAGTAGCAAGAACTGCTATCACAGAATTTTTTGACAGTCAAGCAGTCCCACCCCAGTGTGGAAGGTTCTGCCCAGCAGATTTCCAACCCCAATCTTTTGCTGGCAACCTCTGTCCTGGCACTACATTGCTGTGGTTGTGTTGTGGTGGCAGAAATAAAAGGAAAATAAGAGGGAAGAAATAGTTACCACCCAATACTGGGGCATAAACTATCCATCCTGTGCTATTTGTTAAATGCAAACTGCATATTTTTCATATAGCTAAAGCTTTAGTAAGGCCTATGAGTTCAATATTCCCTTTCTTTAAAAAAATTAAAAAAGACCCCAAGAGCTAGGATTGCAGTTCTTCCTGCTTTTCCTCCAGCAAGGTAAAAGATGCTAATGTAAAAAGGCAGAACAAATGGGCTCTTTATTTTTGCAGGACAAAGAGCATTTGAACTCCATCAGTGGCTCTTTGACTGCCTTCAAAGCTTGTCTCTGACTAAATTAAAGCCTCTGCTCGCTTCTGATTTGTAGTACACTGTAGGCTTTCCATGGCACTAGCAGCTAGATGCATGTAAGAGCAATCTTACAGTAACACAGCTAATGAAAAAAATCAGAATTAAGATTTAGGAAGGGCTATGTCCTCACTCGATGCAAAGGAGCAGAGCTCCCCTAAGATCAATTTTTATTATGCCACTTTCCAGTGGCTCAGAATCTGCCCCCTAATTCGATGAGCTAGCTCAGAGAGAAAAGTCTTAACCTTATCCTGTATAACCAGGGTAGCACATTTTGAGGTCACTAATAACATGAAATAGTTTAACTGGAATTAAAGTGATTTTGTGGAGTTAGAAAAGCACAATTTAGCAGATGAACCAGCAAAATTAGCCCCAAAGTAGGAGACCACTGATCGTCATCTCAATTTAAAAGGCACTCCTGTGAAATGTGAGGTTATCTGGGTACAAAGAAACCTCAACCACAACAACAAAGAGGAGAGCAGAAAAACACACAGAAACCATTTACAGGGCCATGTGCCTGATGCATTGGCATTTCTACCTCATAACATTACAGTGACTGGGTAACACCTAAAAATTTACATATGGAGGGGTTAAGGGGTTAACATGTGCCATTAAAGTAAAAATGGACATTATTTTCCCCTTTCCTCCCTGCAAGGAATCCTCCCCTTTCCTCTCCTGAGTGAGAAGAGTTGTAGACATTGAAAACCTTGCTGCAGGAAGAGAAAAAAAGTGACCCCTGAGCAACCTCTTTTAGATGTGAGAAGGGGGTAAACAGCACTGGTTTACCTTGTATTCTTCCTGCATGTCAGCATAAAGTGATGGGAATAGATTGGCACTATTGAACTAAAGCAAATAAATTTGCAGTTTACACCCAAATTACATTTAGTCTACTCATAGCAGCACCACTGCAGTTTTCAACCAGGTTACACTGCAGCTAATAAGTTTTGAAAATGCTTTAAAATCACGCATTGATTTTCATTAAAGAAATCCAAATACCAACTCATGAGAAACTCCCTAATGATAACTAGAACAATAACCTTGAATTGCTGTAGCATTTTCTTGTAGGCAGTGCAGTTTACCTTGTCTTCAGTGTTTAGAAAATGAGAAAATATTTCAAGGAGATGAGCCTCAATGGAGGTAACATTTCTATAGTAATACCAAGTGCTCTTATGATGAGAACATCCATGAAAGAATTCACTCACAAATGCGAGGCTGCTCCCAACAATTTGAAGTTTCAAGATGGTGAAGAGAGAAAGCAGAGATGAACTTTCTTTTGGACCTATTGGAAATAAAGCTAAATTGCTTGAATTGGAAAAATAAAAATCGTAAAAGCTCCATACAAGAGTCATGTGCAAGGTTATTACCGTAGGCACTTGTTAAAATTATGAACACAAGACCAAAGTGGCAAAGATTCACTGGAGGCCGCAAGTCAGGAATGGAAAACATTTCTGTGCACTTTATAGAGAGGAAGAACAATATGTAGTCCCACTCATTTAAACCTATATTTTATCATCTGTTTTATTCAGTCATTGTATTATTCAAATGATGAGTCCTAAAGCAACTGATTATTTCATTCCTTTCATTTAGAACAGTGCAGTTTGAAAGAGACATTAGGACAGCAGTAAGCTGGGAGACAGAGCAACGGATGAATCATAAATAAAAGAGAAAACACACATGCTTAGTGTGTGTCACAAATTTGAAATAAGTTGCTTTGGCACAGCCATGAGACAAATCCTTCCTGGAGGAAGCAGAAGGGATTAGTAATTACATCAAAATATTAATGTCCCAGTTGACTTCAGTGCCCAGCAGGCAGCTGCTTCTGCAAAAGTTTTGAGAACTCACGTGCTGCCATATAAAATACATGAGCTGAGCAATAAGGGGTAGGAGGAGCTGGATTGCTTCTTTTCTCCACTTCCCACTCTAGTACATTGCATACAGTGGAGTTTCTGTATAGGTCTCATGGCTCAATTAGTGCATGAAATTAGCAGGAACTCCTGCAGGATAGGGTCCTTCTGCACTCATCATACACCTGGATACTGGGCTAGTTATTTAATAAAAAGGAAATTTGATAGCTTCAGCTGCCCAAGTCTATGGTGTGGCTAGAAGATAAGGTTTAGTGTAATCTTACCCTATTCAGAAATTAAGACATTTAATTATTAAAGCATAAACCTTAATTTTAAAACACAGATCTCATTAATCCCGTGGGATTGGGATTTCACCTGAAGAGCACAGTTTGGATGTTTATCATTTTCTCAGGCTCTGCACTCCTGTGCCTGCAGTGGAACCTGTTGCAGAGCTCTGCACATTGGGGTCAGGGCAAACTGCAGAGAGGGGACAAACTGGAAGGAGGCATTTCTGCAGGCAGCCTGCCCCAGAGCTTGATAAAGCACAGACCAGGTACTGCTTCCAACCACATCCCTACAGCACAGCAGACACAAATCCTCCCAAACCTCTCTGCCCTGCTCCTCATCCGCCCCCTTCCCTCAACAGCACTTTCAAAATGTTCCAAGTTTTGTGTCTTGCTGCTCATAAAGCACAATAAAAGAAATAGTGCCTATTACCCAGCAAACACAGCAGAATCCTGTTTGTTCCTGTAAAGTACGTTTCAATTTGCTTTTAAAAGGGATTGGTTTTGTTCCTAATGATACCAGGCTAATAATCCTGAAGGTTTATTTTTCAGGTAAAGCACTAGAAGTGTAACCAAAATGTCTTTATTAAGGCCTTTATGTTGGGATCATAAAAAAAAAAAAAAGTGTTTCTGTTTTGGAAAGACCAATATACCCACAGCCTTAAGCAGTCTGCAAGTCTGAATACTAATAAACAAATAAACAGGTTGGGTTTTTTTCCCCATTCACTTCAATATAAGCAAATCCACGAGAGCCATCAAACAGAAGAGTTTCTTTGGCTCCTATAAACTCTGTACTCAAAACATTTCAAATTAAGAGGCTCTACCTCAACTCACATCACCTCAGCTCACATCACCTATGAATGCAAGTAAATAAAATGTGTATTTTGATCAAAGTGCCAGTCTTTGCTCTGATCACTCACATTTCCTGCTGTCTAAATTGATTAATAGTCTATTTACTGGGAAATTTGGTGCCTAAAACTTGCAACTGACAGCTTAGAGTTTTCTGAAGGCTGCTGGTTTCCAGTCCTGGGACTTCTTACTGTTACAGGTCATTGCACCAACATGTTGGTACATTCTTCGTGACATTTTTCTGCACAGCACTAAAAAAGCAGCTGTACGTATGTGAACAGCCATATAATCTTGTGTTTCTTAGAGTTCAGAAAAAGATTTATCTTCTTGAGCTCTGTCAGTCACAGAAGAGAGCACAGTTTATACCTGAGTGCCCCAAGCATTGCAAATTATTCCCCCACTCCCATTTTCTCAGCAGATTCTGTGAAATATCGAAGCTCAGCCATAACCACGGCTCTGTGTGCGATTGCTGCAGGCTCCCCAGTGCTGTGTACTGAGGGTGCACAGGAACAATGTAAACCCACTCTAAAAATGCATCATCTGTCAGGAGGGGAACTTATCTCTGCAGACTCCCTGGCTCTTTGCCTTGAACGCTCCACAAGTGATTTTGTGAAATATTTTCTCTGAAACCACCGAGGCCGTGATTTCTCAGTGATCTTCCTGAAAACTAAGAGAGAATGTGCCAAAACCGAGCTCTCCAAGGATGCAAGCCCTGTTAGTTCAAGCTCAAGCCACACTGAAGAGCGTTAGCAGGTCTGGGAGCAAGGTGCACACCACCCTGCAGGACTCAGCTGAAGGTTTTTCCATGCAATAAGGAAGAATTATGTTGTGTCTCTTTGTCTTACAGCAAGCACACACATAAAATCTGTGGAAAACTGAAAATTAAAGGAACATATTTCACTTGACTTACAGCTTCAGTTTGTCACTGAAATCCTACAAAATAAGGCTTTAGTTTCAATAGCTCTCCAATGGTTAATCATTTTCTATAGTTTCATGTAGCCTGTCATTAGTATATTCTAACTTACTTTCTCTACCTTGTTTAGAAGCCCCAGACTGATTAGCTCAATAGCTGGTGCTGTGCAGCCAGATTTTCCCCAAACAATTTGAAGTCTTGATTATAATCAAAAAGGGAATAAAACAAAGGAGAACAAGAGAGACAAACTAAAAAAAATATTCTAGAAACCTTTCCATAGAGTTAAGTGCTGCCCTCTCTCCTGTAGGGTTATTATTTAAAAGTCTTATAAGTCGTTTTAAATGAGCTTTTAGAGGCAGAATACAGTGCTATTCATCTTCACCAGGAAGGAATAGATATGGGTGAGGGAATTCTCTTTTAGATATGATGAATTTAGTTTAAAACTGAATAGTCACGTAAGATCTCTGGCATTGCTGGGGTGTTAGTTTGGACAGATGACAGGATGATGGATAAGGTTTTGATTCAGCAGCACAGAACAGTTTTTTTAAGCTTAAATAATAATAAATAAATAAAACCAATCAAAGATGACTCACGCTGGGAAAAGAGAAAGCAAACAGGACATATAGCTGCAAAAAACCCTCACAGAAAGCAGGATGGCTTCAAAGAATAGCTTCCTGAAAAGGAGCCTAAAAGAAGAGAAAGAGGAAGAAAAATAAGGAATCAGCTGTCGTGACAACTGCAAAGTCATCCAGGCTAAGAAGAAAGAATTCATCCTGAGGTTTGCCTAGGAAATGAACATGTTTTCATTAACATAAAGGAAATACAAAGTGGACATTTCCATCAGAGCTCCAGAAGAGAAGTCCTAGACAACTTTTGGATATACACTGGCCATGAGCTGAAGATGAAAAGAAGAGGGATGTGGAGAAGCTGTGAGAAATAACTCAGCACACATCCGTGGAGCCCTGCACACTCCACTTGGTCTGTCTTTTCTTGGTGTTCACGTGCCTTCTCCAATCAGCAAGACTGTCAGAAGTAAGTACACAACTCTGAGAAAAGCACCCTCTTACTTAACTATTTTTGCTGTGAATTCAGCAAGAAAATAAGTGCCAAATGATTCCCCTATAATAGCTTCAAGAAAAAGAATGCGATTTCTCAGATGTCAGTGTGGGGTTTTGCAAATATTGCTATTTACAGACTGGGCTGCACTTGAAACTCTAAGAAGAGTCACAATTTGGGGCTATGATCCTTGAAATGATATTTTAAAAATGTCCTCTGCACCTCTCATAATGCTCCTCTCAGAGACAACATTAACTGCATGCACATAATGTGGCATCTAGGTACCTCATCTGTTAGCAAAGTAGTTACCATGTATAAAATATTCTAGCCTGGTTTGATAAATTAGAAAACAAAGTAAACGAGACAGGTAATTAAAAGTAATAAACCAGGTTTAATTGGTTGAGTAACCATGTAGAACTTCAGTGCCAGCAGCAAAGGTATAAAATACAGCAACTTGGGTTTTGATGTCATAAGTATCCCTGATGCTGTGGAGCCAGAGTAATTTCAGATGCCGTGGGGAAGCTACTACTTCATTACTATGAATATAGAAATCACTATCACATCTCATTCTATACACTTCAATAAAATACACAGTGCAGATAACTGACATCCCAGACATATCAGGAAGGTGATTAAATAGCAGGTACTCAAGAAATATTGCCAATGGGGCCCAAAAGGCATTTTTATTTTCCTGCTGGGCAAGTTAATAAGTGTCCTGATGACCCCATCTCACAGCAATACACCGTTAAATCTCAATAAGAGTGATGACAAGCTGCCATAAATAAAAACATCCATCTGCAATAGCCCCCCACTAAACAAGGGTGAGGTGAGGCATTTGGCTAGCGTGAGTACTTGCAGCTAAGAGCTTTATCCTTCAACACCACAACAAAAGCTCCAGGAGACTTTCACAGGCACAGCCAGCCAGCACTGTCCAGAAGAAGTGGATGTTCTTAAAGCTCAGTGATCTCCTGAAGGCCACAGCTAGAAGTGAAGGTAAAGCTGTCAAATTCCATTAAATGTAACACCATTCCCTTTTGGCTCTCTCAGCAGAAACGTGGCCGGAGCAGCGGCGCGGATGGGCCGGGCGCGGAAGGTGGGTAACCCGAGGAGCACCAGTGTGATGGGAAAGATAATGAGTAACTCCAGAAGTTATTGGCTCATTAACAATGTCCTACAGGAAGGAATTTTCTGTCTAATAATAGAAGGAGCACAAGCACAGATTCCCAATATGATCTGCAGCCTGTTTAATTCCACTGCTTTGGGAGTAGGGCTCTTGATTTCTCCCTTTCTCTAGCACTTACATAATTTGGGCACTGAAGTGCTAACTCTATTATATGGTTCAACATGAAAATGGAGACTTTTTTCAAGCTTCATTAACATACTGTTGCAAAAATTGGCCTCAACTGAAGCTCAGTCATTTTCCAAGACTCACAATCCCCAGCAGAAGTTGTTGCTGAAAATAATAAGATGCTTTTTTGAAAAGCAAAAACAGGATTACAAAATATCACATGTGATTCAAAATGGAGAACTCAGAATAGATAAAAACTCTGCAATATAATTCATCTGAATAGTATTCCTTTTGGGCCACTTTGCTAAATTTAATCCTAGCCATAGCTGCTATGCCAAAAATGGCCTGAGAAAACAGTCCATATTTTGGCCAGTCAGGTCAGTAACACCTTCAGAATGTTTATCCCAAAATATTGACCTAAATTTAAAAGTATAAAGTTACTGTGAGAACAATGTTTTTGCATCCTAAAAAATTCTGATTGCATCTGTTTTCATGGAGAACAAAGAAAACTGCATTTTCCAAACCAAAGGTATTGCAAATCTCAATCTTATAAAGAGCCCTAGGAAAAGAAATGATCTGCAGTTTCAAACCCAACGTTTTCTGATTACTGAACCCAAGCAAATGTTTCTGTCTTAAAAACAAGTTTGTACTTCAGGTTTCTCTAAATATACATGCCAAGTATTTTTATTTGGGTACGAATCACATTTTAAATAAGAGGGGAAAAAAAGAATCAAAAAGTAGTTTTTATTTTCCAGCGATTGTGAGAAAATAGATTATATGTATTCTACACAATTCAAGGCACATGTATTCATTATTCATTTTTATTCTGAAGGTGCTATTTTTGATAACTTATCTTGTTTTTCATACATGTTGCACTCTCCAGCAGTGAAATAATTGCACTGTCAATAGCAGAGATAACTCCCTGAAAGAATGATGCTGTAATGGGAATAATGACATAATGTTTCATGTATCTTAACTGATTGTAATTAGCAAAACATTTCCAACATACCAGCAAAAGAGAATAGATACACAGAACTGAAAGCCTTATTACCTGATGCAATGGACATTTTGAGAAGTGAAGATAAATAGAAAATATTATCACAGTGCCATATACATTCTTCAACGCAAGTAAGTTTTCCAAACAACCAGCCTTAACCAAGTAAAATTCTGATTTAGAAAGAAAATGAGACAAGAAGGTCCTACTTACTCAACAGAAGCTTTATGTGAATGCACAGAGCGACAGGCAACTCATAGCTCCTTCATTTTTGCTTCTCTACAGCCTTGTACTCCTTTCATGCTTTACAGATCCTAAACAGTGAGGTCAGAGCAAGCAGGGTAGAACTAATGAAGCCTCTACCTGGATATGCTGGTTTTGTTGGCATAGTCCAGACTCTTAACCCTTGGCAGCCCAACTGGATGCTAAAACGCCACATTGAAAGTTTCAAAGAAAGCATTTGTGGATGATTAATACTGCCTGTACCAGATTTGGGTTAAAATGCAAAAAACAAAACAATGCATTTTAGCTGCAGGACAGAGTTTGAGACTCTGCAGCTTTAGCACCAAACAGATTTGCAATGACAGTGACAGGGGAGCAGCAGGCGTGAGGTGACACAGTGGCATCAGTGCCCTCCCTGGCCTGAATGGATCTGCAGCTTGGTCTTTATCCAACACTCCCATGTTCTGCAGAAGCCTTTTCAGAAAACAAGATGCACAAACAGAAGTAGTACCTCTAGGACAAGCAGGATGATCCTTTGTGCTCTGATAAGCACTGGAAAGGCTTCATCTAGAGAGCTGCCTCTGGTTTTGGACACCACCTTCCCATACAGGAGGAATTAAAGGAGAAAGAATTATTCAAGGAGCAGCAGTCGTGACAAGAAACAATGTGAAATGTTTAAGCTTTAATGTTAAGGAAGATGATATAGAAGAGATTTGATAATATGTAAATGACTCCTTCATTTAATCCTTCCTTCATGGAAGGCAGTATCAGGAATAAATGAAGCAAGGAAGATTTTGGCTAATAAATAGGAAAAAATATTTAAAGATAAGGAGAGTTATAGACAGTCATCTCCTCTCTAGAAGTGATGTTGACAGCTGTCAGGAATGACAGCAGTATGGTTGATCCTCTTTGGTACAAAGGAATGAATTAGACAACCTCAGGGAGCCTGGCTCTTGAGACTGCACTTGAAATACCTGCAAACTGGGTGTCTTTGAAACACGATCCAAATGCACAGATACGGCTCAATAGCACTGCAAAGAACTTCAGGGATTTGATTTTGTAATACTGTTAAGGAAGAGGAGCCATGCCAAGATATGAGTTCCTTCCATATTTGAGAGAAATACTGAATAAAGGTTGAAATTCTCAGCTATTTGAAATTGTTGAAATTCTCAGACACTATTTATGATGGATCTTTAGACTAAACAGATAAAAGCTTCCAAAAGGGATAATTTTGGATTAGCAGGACTGTCTCAAGTTCACAGGATTGGCGGGCAAGTGTTAAAAGAAATCTTCAAGCTGGTGTAAAAAAAAAACCAAAAAACTGTAATTTCCATTATCGCTTCTTCAGTAATGTTTTCTCTATTAAAATAACATCTGTTGATTAATTAAACACCTTAGCAGAATAATCAATGCACAAAAGAATAAACCTCCAATACTGATTAAAGCTTGCTTTGAAAACCGCTTTGAGCTCTTTAATCACAGTTTGTGGAGAGATGGTATTTTCTAGAACAAAACAGAGCTACATAGCAAGTGTGAAAGTGTGACAGAAGAAAGGTACACAATATGTAACTGTTTAGCAGGCGATGTTGAAACAAAGCATGTTCAGCAATGGAATAATGTGACGGTAATTTACAGTGCTCTGATGGAAGCTGACTGAATGCCAAATAACCTGGCTTAGTCACTTTTTTTTTTCTTGCAGATACTTTGAGTATCTTTTTTCAAAGCTGGCTGTAATTGACACATTAGATTAGTTACAAAACCACCTGCAAGGAACAAAAAGTGACGAATGTTGATGTTTATGTTTGTTAGGGCCATTCAGGAGCAATGGGCTTGAGCCTTCCTCTACCACCCACGTACAGAAAATTATGAGCTTCCAGGTGGATAACAGTAAAGATGATATCAGTTTTTGTACACCTTTTCTCTTTTGGGAACTGATTCCCTAAATAATATATATAAATTAATAAATATTTGGATGAAATGCAAAGACTTTGGAGGACAAGCTGGGAACATTGCAGGCTCTGGTCACTGAAAGCCACAGAAAGACTCTTGATGACTTCCATAGGTAATAGATTAGAAATAAAGATATTTAGCTTTTTACTTCCCCCAACTGAGAATCTTTAAGTAACTAACACAAAATGTCTTAGATTGGTCATGCCAGGTTGGTGCCTCTCATGTTAAGGAAACCACTTCCTAGAAAATCAAGTTGATAACATGGCAAACAATTAAACGTTACTCTGTTTTCCATATGTATCAAAATTTTTCTAATTTTATAAAACAATTGAGCAAAGTCCTGTATGCAAGACTGTAAAAATACAACAACCCTACGGACTTTCATATGACTTTTTGTCTATGTCCAGACTGTGACAAATTATCCCAGAATTTAATTCAGCATATCCAGAGAACTGGAAAACAAAATTGTTCCATATAGTTTAGTTACTCACAATTTTTTTAAAGGCATAGCAGTTGCAATTTAGATTTATTCTTCCATATTATTGATTTCAAGTCAATTATAATGCAAGGAAGTTACACGGTCTGTTAATGTTGCTCTGATGAGCACCTCTACTTGGGGCTGTTTTACTAAAAAACAGGGAATGATGAAGTCTGGGACTGAAGGATACCTTCCCATGTAAATATGATTCTGCAAGGCCACTGCCCCTTCCTAAGCTATGAACCAAAAAAGCAACTGTTATAGTTATTATCCCAACATTCTACATGTATATGACAGAACCTGCAGCCAAAACCTGCAAACCTACAATTATCCAGTGCAGCAACTCCAATTATTTCCATAAACATTTTTGTTTGGTACAATCCTTCTCTTTCTGTCACCAATACCCTGTTTTTACAGATGAGCCACATCCAGTTCTGTTTATCTTCTGTCTTTTTACCTACAATGCATTAACTAGTTCCAGTGGCTTTCTTGAAAGCATAATGACTTTTCCTGTACTCTAGTGAAAATATATCCCCACAAATCAAGAAGAAGCAGGTTCAGACTAAGTGGTTGAGAAGATTTACATTCTATTGCTAACTCAGTTATTACTCTGCTGAAAACCCCATAGCATCAATATAATGAATCCCTCAACCTCTGCTGCTAGCACAATTTTTCTTCCCAACCTCATTGGCTCCCAACTTTCTGCTTGACCTTTTACAATCTGTGTGTGGCAGAGCTTCATTACAACCTTTTAATGATGCACAAATGGCACACAACACCAAGGTCACAGCACATCCCCAGTGAGAACTTCTCCAACACCTCCTGAGCAGGCAAAGAGTTTTCATTTAAAGAGACAGTTCAGCCAAATTTACAATTTAGCACAAATCTCAGCAGCTACTAGTACCCACCAGAAATGGCCATGTCATAAAAGGAGTATCTGCTCCCCCAAAAAGTGTTTTTAATAAAAGTTGATGTCTCAAGCCATCAGTGAGCAAAGTAATAAAATGTCTCATTGAAGAAACTCAGAAAAATTACAGTGCTTTTCTGTATAAAAAAATTATTTAATTCTTAAAAACAGAAAAAAAAATACAGAGGGGCTAGAAACATTCATCCATCTAGAATACCAGAAATTTTTCTAATGTCCCAGCAGTCAGGTTATGCATTCTACACCAAATAATCACTAGCTTTTTGTTAATACAGTTCAATCTCTGTTCTGCAATTTTCCAACTGGGATGCAGGGATACCAATGTTTAGGCCTATTTTAAAAGTATTTCAGCTTTTTTGTACTGAGAGTCCTATATAAATTCAAAGCATCTTGCTATTCAAGCATGTAGGACTGTAAAGCACATTATTCAGTATTGGTAATGCAAAGTCACTGCATACATGCATATATTGCACCTCAGTTACTGCTGAAGCACAGTACAATGTTTCAAGTGAATATTTAATATTACCTTATATGCTTTTTGTGTATGGAGAAATTAATTCTCAACCCCATAGAATTCCATCCAAAGTTACCTACTAGGCAATGGCATGCTTCTTTACTTTTGGCATTTTGATCTTCTCCTTATAATACATATATATGTATATATAATAAATATTTCCATTCACTGTGTGCAGGTACCTGCATGCAAAGGTACACTCAGTGCAGGTACACATGCCTTGCTCAGTTCTTTTCTCTTACAATGGGGGGAAATTAGGAATAACAAGCAATTCAGTGCAGGCAGACATTCCACTGTGCAGCAAATCTGTGAGGAGTTTCAGGACCAAACTAACCTGTATCTCATGACTAGAATTACAGTTCATGGAATCACAGAACACTTCCAACGATGAGGATCCACAGCTTCTCTGGACAACTTGTTCCACCACCATCATTGTAAAAAATGTCTCCCTAATGCCCAGTATAAATCTTGCCTCATTCAGCTTAAAACCATTGCCCCTTGTTCTGTCTGTACTTGGCAAAGTCTCTTTCCATGCTTCTAACAAGCTCCTGTTATATATCAAAAGGCCACAATAAGGTCTCTCCCTCTTGTCCAGGCAGAGCAATCCCAACTCTCTCAGCCTCTCTCCATAGCAGAGGTGCTCCAGCCCTCAGAGCATTTTCCTATCCCTTGTGTGACCCCATTTAATGAGTCCACATCTGCCTTGCACTTGGGGCCCCAGAACTGGGTGCAGCACTGGAAGTGGGGTCTCACCAGAGCAGAGGGTCAGGATCACCTCTCCCAACCTGATGACCAATTAATTGAATTAAATAGATCATTTTTTACTTCCTGAATTGTCACTGACACTTTTGACTCTCTCATTGTATTTCCATTTTCCCATTTGTAAAAATTACATTAAACTTATTTCTCACCCATAGAAAAACATAATTTAATGATTGTTGAAGTCATGAAGATCTCTGAAATCCTAGGACACACAGCAATCTTAAAATGCCATGCTTATGATCTTAGGTATTTGGCTATTATTGAAAAGGAAACATCAGGAACCAAACACAACTCCTGATACTAGTACAGTTTTACTACTGGCATTCTGCCCTGGATCTGAAATAGTGTGGAAAAAACCCCAAAGCAACAAAACCATTGATCTTGGACACTTGAACTCTGCTTCCTTTGGACAAAGACTGCCAGGGTCAAACTCTCTTTTCATGACTTTCAAAGAAGTAACTACTAAATTGTTCTGGATTTACAACAAGATAAATAAAAGCAGATACTGGCTGTGATCCTTTAAACAGCTTGTACAAATACACAGATTTGGTGCAAGAATACCACGTGAGTTTTACTGCCCTTGAAAGAGTCTTGAAAAGCAGCACATCTAATGCACTTAAAAAATGACACCAAACAAAACCAAACACACAAAACCAACCAAACACCCTGGGTTAAACAAAAAATCTGGTCTCTAAGTCTGGCCAGAGACAAACCCCCAAAGGTTCCTTTGTCACACTGCCCCAAAATCCTCACCCAGCCTCCAGCAATGCATAGCTCATAAACATTGTGAGGCAGACTGATGCTTACAAATCATTAATGGATCAGTAATAATTAATTTTTGTTCTTACCTCCCTCTTTGGTCCTATGTTCCACAGACTTGGCTCGTTTTGCTATTTACACCAGAGAATTAATTTGAAGCGGTAGGAGTGGAATATGCTTGTGAAATGTATTATTTTTTAAAAGAAGGCACGCTCAATATAATGCCTGACATAGCCACTAATAAAAATTTAAATTCAAGGCTGGATTTGATCTTGCAATCTTATAACTGGAGTTGCATCTGCACAAGGTAATACACGATATGGAGGCAGTAAGACAACCAGTAGAAGACATAATTCCTTCCAGAACCAGAAAAAACCCCACAACTAACCAAAAACCCTCCAACAGACTAAGAAAGTTCACTGTGAGTTACCACTTCTTTGCAAAATCTTCTACAAGTTTCTTGCTAGAATGACTACTACAGCTATGGCTTCTAAGGGAGAAATCCAGGATTTTATTTTAGGGACTACAGCTAGACTTTCCATATGCCACTCAGACAGTAGGAGGTTCATACACACTGTATAAAGCAGCCATAGGCAGATGCCTCTATTCACTTTTTGAAACTTTTCCTCTTCTTTTCCATATTTGGAAAATTATATTTCACTTTCTTCACATTTTTAAAAATATACTTAGTAGCCCCCAGCTGTGCATCTCTATCCAAGGTGGGAGTTGGATGCATTTCACAGGATGCTGTCTGGTCTGCATCTGCAGATCTTGAAACCAAAGAGCTCAAAACTTCTGAATTTTGTTATAATGGAAGTACCAGGACTTGTCTTTTAATTAATTAGATAGAAATTAGTCTTCAATTGCAAAATCTTGAAGGGTTTTTTTTTTCTTTGTTAACAGCCCTTAAATTACAAAAAGATGAGACTCCACATAAATCAATCCATAGTCCCAATACTTTCATTAGCATGGTCATGAAATTATAGCAGAATAACAAAGAGACTGTATGTAATTAAGCAGGAGGAGAATAGAAACAACTCAAACTGTCAATCAGCAAATAATGAAGCATAATGTCTTAAAACAGAAAACAGTAAGTGGGGTTTAATGCAATTGTTATTAAAAAAACTTACACCATCAAAACATTCCCTTAAGGACCTGGCATTTCTGAAGTATATTGGAAGTTCATTTCTTATTAATTTTATCAGATTCACATACAGAAGGACAATTTAAAACTCTCATTTGATGAAGCTGAGACTTCCTTGTGTGTACAGCATATTGCTCTTCACAATGGTAAGGTTTTAATACATTAACGTGCTGGGAGAGGCTTTTTTGAAAGAAAAAAAGAGATCATTAAGTGATATATATTAATATATACCCCGACAAAGAATATAAGGACTTCAGTTTGTGATTTGATTACAGAAAATTCAGGGCTAAAATATTGTTATTTATTTTTTAAGAGTGGAGGAGGATGTGCAGCAGCTCTGAGGAAATGGAAAGGTTGGAGGCAGGATAGAGAATGGAGATTTATTTGTGGTTGGGAAGTAAGGCCCAAACCATCTTGGAAAACAAAGCTCAACTTCAGTCTAAAGCACAGAGAGCAAATTGGAAACTTGCATCTGCTGCACATGATATCAGGTAATGAGATTTATTTTATCTTCTTTGTACATTAATAAGCAATGAAAATCACTAACATTAAAACCTGTATAAAACTACACTATGGAAAGATGTGGTTAATTGACTTAATGGTTCAATTTACTGAGAATTTTGCATGCATCACATAACATGCCTTCTCTAAAATTTTGTGATGTCAGACACCTCAAGGGACCTTGAAGAAACCCAGTTCTTGGATGTTTACACAACCACCCTGACAAGAATCTGAGCAGCCTCAAACTTTGATGGCAGCCCCCTGTTTTGGCACAACACTGGAAAAAAGAGACCTTTGCAGGTCCTGTCTGTCTTAAATGATTCTGTGGCTGGTGGCTTACTCCTAACAATACACTTATACCAAAGCAGTGATAATATTTTAAAATTATTTTTGACCAGAGTCTGACTTAATTACTGTGGAGCCATTATTAAGTTTTTGTTTAAGGTGGTCTTTTAGTTTGGCTTTTTTTTTTTTTTTTTTGGTGGGTTTTTTTTTGGTTTTTTGGGGTTTTTTTGTTTTGTTTTGTTTTTTTTTTTTTTTTTTAATTCTCATTTTAGTCTGGTGGTTTTAGCCATGTCTTTTGAAGAAGTGAAAAAAATACTCTTCAGTCTTGTAAAGCCATGGTTGGTATTGAATACCAGTAAATAGAAGCAAGTGCCTTTTCCTGCAAGTCTTGATCTTGGAAATTCAGTCTGCCATCTCACAGGAGCAAACCTGAACACAAAATGACTTCAGAAGATCCTGCACAAGCATCAGACATTTACTGGCATGGCCACATTCTCAAACTCAGTGTGTTCTGTCTCTTTACTCCCATCTAGAGAACAACTGTGCATTGCCAGAAGCATCTGTATTCCTAAATCTCTTGCACTAAAATTGCTTTTCATCTGCTCAAGTGGCTTCTACAGGATTAAAACCTTTTGAAAACGTACAGCTAATATCCACATGGATGCAGCCGAACAATTTACTGAATTAGAATATGGTTTAGTCTGAATTTCACTATTAGTGTGTATAGTAATGGGGGAAAAACCAATAATTAGTATATTGATTTTTACATTACCTTAATTACCAGAATGTGCTTACTGCTTTTCAGATACAGAAGTAGGAAGGCCTTTCCTAACGAAAAGACAGTTTTTTTCCAGAACAGGAAGTCACCCACACACAGGATGATGCCTAATCTCTATCTGGGGGGTATTTTATTTTATTCTACTGTTAGTCCTCCTGAAGGTGAAAGAGACTTTTCTAACATGTATAATATATACTTAACTCCATACTTGCCATATCAGTCAGTTTATCATCAAGACTATGTATGTGCACATATTCACATATGTAAAATTGATAACATCTATAATTTTATATCCACACCATATCTGTAAGACCCTAATAAATCACATTTTTCATTAATACAGACACTGCAATAACCACTCAGCCATATCTTGCATGAGGCTGTGTACCATGGTGGAAGGCTGAGCTTCCACATGGCTCTTCAATTTTTTGTTATTCAAACTTATCCCTTAATTTTTCATATTAAAAATTGGTAATGAGATTCCCTTGTTGCTGAAGAACTGGTAGAAAGAATCCTGTTACTCCCCTAATGAAGTCCCCAGACAGAACCGACAATTTTCTGAGGAACAAAAGAAAAAATGTTGCTCTAAGCTTCAGAACTGACCCTATTGACTGAAAGCTGTGTCTTACCTTGTTGCAAATTAGTGCACTGAGCAAATTATCTCATGCCAAAAAGACAAGAGAAAAGGCTTAACAGCATTCATGCCCCACTTTTCCCAGCTGGTATTGTCAGCAGTTGTTTTGTGGGAAAACCAAGTAACATCTTAATAAGAGCATACAGCTGGAAATTAGAGACAAAATTGCCATCTTATGGCAGGGCTGCCTGGGATCATTTTGAAAAACTGTCTAGCACAGGTGGTGCTCTCCAGAAAGGGAAGGAAACCATTTTGTAGAGGTGTTGGAAAATGAAAATTGTAAATCTGGGCTTTCTCAGTGTCTGTTCCTTTTAAATTGTCTGTGCTCCTGCCCCATATCAAGAGAGTTAAATTTTCTTACCCTAAAAAGTCGGAACTGATTTCAAGAATGGAAACTGTTCTCATGAATTAATGGTCAGGTCTGTTTTCATATTTTATTCTTCTGGTTCACATTACCTTTTCATTCCTCCTTTCCCTAGCATCAATAGGGCAGTGCTCCCTCTGCTACCTTGCCTGTCTGCAGTACTGCTATTCCTCCTTGCTCTGAGGAAAGCAATATAATCTGACCTCCCAGCTCTCCAACTTCCATTCTCCCACTCCATTTAAAAACTTGATTTCTTTTACTTGTTGCTTTGTTGCTACTCTCTTAAGCTGTGTCCTGTTTCCACTTTCCCCTCTCACTCTGAGAATCCACTAACATCACGTCTCAATGTTATGGTCATTTATTTTTATATTGCAATTGTTTGAGACTTTCAGCACAATAAACACTTCAAAAACTGAAGCACAGAAAAAAAATATTGAGTATGCTAGCCAAAAAGAGTTCTTCAGATGCAGCTGGTTGGCGTGGATTAAACAAAAGTCGTCTTGGTTACAGAAGATATCCAAAATAAACCAGTTCCTTTACTTTCATGAGTTAAATTTGTTTAATTATGAGTCTCAGCTTCACCTTTTAACCATCCCTCTGTGTCACATTTACTTGGGGGCTGGTTTTTGCACACATTGTGCAAGCAGAATCAGCTGGGATTTTGGAGCACAGCCTGAGCTCAACCTTACTTAGAATCACAGTGTACATGTGTCATAAAAACTCTTCATCATTTTTCTTGTATTTATTATTAGAGACCTAAAAGTTTATAATTTCTCTAAGTATTGACTTTCAGGAGTCAATGCAGGCTTTCTGCTCGCTTCATTTGTTAAAATCAATTTGAAATCAGCATTTTATATTGCAGGACCAAGCCAATCTCAAAATATTGCACGGTATAATAACAAACTGTTGAAAAGTTCTATTGCAATTCTTTCCTTGTAGTAATTAGTAACTAGTGTTTTGCATTATAGCATTACTTAAATTCAATTGCTTGACAGACTTGCTGCATTATTAAAGTTTTTGCTCTTGGGGCTTCAACTTCAATTTCTGGTTGTGAGGGCAGAACATCGAGTGGCAATTTTCTGAAGTTCATTCATGCTGGTAAGGACCAGAACCCCCTCACTGATAACAAGTTCATTTGCTTCCAGGAAAGAAACAAATGATTAGGGTTAATTCCCCTCTGGCCTTCATTAGGGAACAGATAGGAGGTATCAAGTTGGTAACTTCCACCATTTAAACATATTTAACTTGAGCAATAGAAGGCAAACAGCTTAAAAAGCATGATGATTATTTGTGTCCCTGTTGCATGTGCTGTCTAGAGTTGGGCTGTCAAAGGGGAATGGAAGAGCACTTTAAAGAACTGCTTTTATTCATCTGCTCTGAGGCAGTTGGAAATGAAATTCTGAGTCAATCAGTGGCAAGAACCCCAATGTGGTGCTCATAAAGGAATTCCAGACCCACTGACCACAAACAGGAGGCAAATGCAGCCTTCATACACAGAAAACCCAAGTGTGTGCTGAGCAGAGACCACCAGGCTTCTGCTAAGAAAAACACCTTACTGCTAGCATTTATAGTATGAAATATAAAATAAAAAATAATGTGATGATATGTAGTATAAAAATCAAATTGTACAATATAATACATTAAATATTTGCTCATACATTAAACAAATTTAATACAAAACACATACAAACTCCTACACCAACACTCTTCTGAAAGACACCCCAATTATTCCTAGGGAATAGACACAGCAACAGGCCAGGATATGTCTGGGATGATGTGGCTGGGAATGCCAGGGAGCCTCCCTGCTGTGATAATGATCCATCTCAACATTTTAGGCATAGGAAGGGATAAAGAAAAACCGCAGTTTCATTAAATAGAATAAATCATTTAAGGAGAGTAAAATTGTTCATCCCAGAATAGCTTCCTTTAAAATATCTGTATGGCTGTGAAGCAAACTGCAAATCCTACCTTGTCTGATAAGAAGGAAGACAACAAGACTGAAAACTGATTTCCAGAGGAAGTTTATCATGCAATGATTCATTATTCTCTGTTCTTTTCATTAGGGGGGAAAAAAGAAAAAGCTCAAAAAGTCCTTTGTCATTTTATCTTTGTCTGTTCCTGGAGAAATCCAGGTACAAGAAGAATACTGACTCCACCACAAAAACAAAGACAAATTCCTAGAAAATATATGTTTTAAGAGCATCCCTCAAGTTGTGACTGTACATGGAGAGGTGTACAGGACAAAAACCAGCAGATATTCTGGATAAAAGAAAAGCAAAGAGATTGCTTTGATCCTTCAACCATAAGCCTCTAAGATGAAGCTTTTTGTTAAAATGAGCAAGTAATTTTCAGCTTTTATGGTAAATATCTATGATCAACTTTGAGATATCCCCAGGCATCTTCTCTCAAGGCCCTGGAGTTACATGATGCTGCAGAGGATGAGATGTACATGCAGCTTTCCCCTGTTCAATTCCCCTTGCTACTATTTAAAGATATCTCAACCCTTCACAAACTCATCTGCATTTTTTTTTTCAAATGCTTGCAGGGCTTTTTTTTTTTTTTTTTTTTCAAAATGTGATACGTTACAGATGATTTTATTCTGTAAAATCTTCCTTTTGCTTATTCCTGACTACTCATGCTACTGGTCCCTTTCCCCCAGGCATTCCCCTGGATATTTGAGACTTTGCTACATCAGGAAACCAGGACCAGCAGCCCTGAAAACCTTGGAATCTCAGGAAATTCTGAGGAGACAATCCCTAACCCAGCCTCTTCACAGGCTCCTTGGGAAATAAGCACCAGCTCCAAAATAAAGAATTCTATTGTTATGCTGTTTCAGAGAAGAAAGACACCTTTGAATATGAAGCACAGAATACAACTAGTTCCATGGTCAATGGAGAAGAATTGCCCACTCAGGTGCAGCAGATATTGTCACCAAATGTCACCAAACTTCCAAATGAAACTGATGCAGACACCCAGACCCCTTCACCAGCAGGGATTGATGCTTCTTGAAACACCTGCCAGAACAGAGGGAATAGCACTTCTGCCTGTATTGTCCATCTTCTACGTGGAAACTATTTCAGTTCCCAAATATGTCCATTTAATATTTTCCGACGTGGAAAACCAACCGTAAGAATATGTAAATAGTGTCATAGTAAATGGAGAACAACCAAAATAAGGAGTGTTCATGTTTAAAACCAGCCAAAATGAAGAAATTGTTATTAAAATTTTGGTTTTGAGGAATATAATTTTTTTTTACCATGGGGATGGCCAGATGTGAAATGCTGGGATTTGGTCCTGTTCTGATTTTTACCCTATGTGTTTTAATTTGAAGTAAGCCCATGACAATATTTCCAATCTGTCTCTTGCTCTTAAACTGATCATATCCTCCCACGTGGCACTTCCAGGAGAGCCAGTTTCAATTGCACTGATTGGACATAGGCAGGATGAGAAAACACACATAGAATATAGTATTTTAATAACTAATGAGCTCTACAAGTGATGAAATTATTAGCTGTGTCTTTCAAACTTCAAACTTGGAAGCCCCAAGATTACCCCTGCCCTGGGCAAAGGTGTGACACTCATGCAGCTCAGGAAGAGGAAGGCTTAGGAGTGGGGAAACACACAAATGACTGAGAGAACTTGAGAGTTCCCAGACACAAGGCTGCTCTCTGTGGGTCAAATCAGGGAAACTTGTTATTCAAAAGCCAAAAAGGAAAATATTCCCTCATCTGAGACCTTCTGCAGAATTTAAAAGAAAACTGTTTTTCTTGAACAAATCAAAGAAAATGTAAAACCAAGAAGCTTTTTTGCAAGAAAACAAAGAAATGAGGAAAAAGCTTCAGCATTGACACGGTTCCCTGTCAAGCTATAGATCTGAAGCAGAAGGGCTCTTACTGGGATGTGTGCCACAGAGGAATTAGAGCATATCTAGACCTTGCAGCATGGTGCATCACTGTTTCCTGCACAATGTCATGGCAAATTTGAAGTCAGAAGCTTCACTAAGATTTTATAATATTAATTGTGTCACTGGTTCTGTCTTCCAGAGTGAAATAACCAAATACTCAGTTACTGTAAGGGAGACTCTCCCTGTTTGGAGGTCCTGTGCTGTTATTGCAATTTGCAGTTTATCAATCTGTTCCATAATCTATACAGGACATTTTCTTAAAAATTGCCAGTGACCTATTTTATAAATATAACACACTGTGGGTTGAAGACAGGAAGAAAGGAATAAATACTGGCGGGGGAAGTGAAAAACTAAAGCACAAGAATAAGTAGTCTTTAATAAACACCAGCTGGCAATAAAATCAGGGGTCTGAACAAAGTTCTAGGAGCTTTTCTGTAAGTGATGGAGCTAAGAAAGGCAAGTAATTTCAAAACTTGGTTGGCTGCACCACTGCAAACCATAAGCTTCATGAGTCATGGTGGTACCTTCACTGCATTTATCCTAAAATCAACTATTTCACTGGAAAAATGACCTTTACACTTGATGTAACATGATGCATGTTTCTTATTGGTTTGAGCATTGTTAGACATTTATACATGTGTTGGTACTTGCTAAACAAAATTTATCCTCGGCTTCAGTTTCTAAAAAAATAAATAGACAAAAAAAGAAAAAAAAAACAAACAAACAAAAAACCCATACCAAAACAAAACAAAAAGAAACTCAACTCCAAACCTCTGCACTCTTGCAACATTATCTTGCTGAGACCTTACAGCAAAATTTAAAAACACAGCAGCTGTCATTTACCAGGTTCTCGAGCACTCTTCTGAAGCCAGAGAATATGAATACCAAAATCTCTAAGGACAGTATATAAACTGCAGTATAAATGGGAAAATGTGAAACAGAATTCATTAAAATACATCAGTAGCTCTACTACCAGCTTAGAATGGATTGATTCAGGAGAAAATCCTGTGCACAACTGACTGAAGTGCTGCTGGCAGGCAGCAGAGGCTGAACATGTGCAGAAGTGATAACTTGGGAGACTGCAGAAGGCCTCGTGGCAATTTAAATGCAAAGGCTGCACACAACCCAGGCTGATTCTCCACAACCATTTTTACTGTTTTATTTCATTACTTTCCACAGCAAATGGCTGAGGACAGAAGGGTAGCTCCATTCTTTTAAAAAGTTTCAGTGCCATCGCTACCTACTCAAAAACTTGGCTAAGTCAGCTCGTCATTGAAGCTGTGTCCTTGCAAGGGGAGAAACCTCTGTGATCATGATGTGCTCTGCCAAGGTTCCTGGTGGTAAGAGAGACCCTCAGGTGAGGGACACAAATACAGAGATGCTGAGGATCTATTTATCTTTGCATACAATGGATCTCTCAGTCTAAATTCTCAGACACACTGAGGCAAAATTAAATGATGAGTTTTTCAACCAAACACCATTCAACAAACTAATGGCAAAACAGATTTAATACCTTGGAACCCTGATTCACTATTCCATGCCCTTGAAACCTCTGCCTTCACAACAATGTTGGACTCTGGTACTTTTCCTTGACTTATGAATACCTAGACTCAGAGTTTAAACACAGAGGTATCTTCAAAACACATTTGATATTGCATTCTATCCCAGTCATCTAAACATGTTAGGATATCCTAGAAAATTTGCTTGGAGGAGGGGAGGGGAGTTGGCTCTGGGCTGTGTAAATTGGAACCAGTCTATCTGGATTTGCTCATTTTATACTTTGCCAATAAGCAAACAGATAAACAAATCATATCCACAGCTGATCCAAATGGCCACATCTTCAAAAGTCCTTAGGGAAGAGCAGATGAACAACAGATGTTTTGGAACTAAACCTATGTTAGCATGGCTGTATCAACAGAACCTTCAAATGAAGGCCATGAGCTGAAATTACACACCATCCTACAAGAGATGCCTTTTGAATAATGCAAAAATGGATTTGGATATCCAAAGTAGTTTGTCCAAGTACCCAGACAAGAACACACAATTCACAATTGCCACTGCCAGCAATGTTCCTGAGACTTCTTAACTAAGGACAAAATCCAGACCATCTTCTGGATTTTCTTTTCCAACCAACTAGGAATTATACTGTATTTTGGAACATCATTCATTACTGCTGCTTTCCTTAGCCATGCTGGTTTTGCTTGCCTGATCTTTCGCTATTTATTCTTTACATTTTATTTGCTTAGATTCTTCCACTAATTATCTTAAGATATTTTCGTCCATCATGGACTCATTAGAGTTGTCACAAGACCAGTCCTCCCATGTACAAGTAGATATTTTTGTAAATTAGACACGCAAATGTCCACAGCCTATTTAATAATTCCTAATTCTGCATGCACAGAAGTAATGCAGAGACAGCCAACTAAACCCATCAGTGCTCTGCTTCATGGTGTTTTTGCTGTAACAAAAGCACAAAATATGATAAAGGGCTGAAATGAAGGCAACAGAGCTATGCTTTACCTAATTATGGTTAGGAAAAAAACACAACTTCATGACTGCCCTTTGTCACAGGCCTAACTTTGCTTTGTGGGAGGGGTAACAAAACACCAGCGTGACTTTGCCATGTACCAACGCACGCCACACTGTCAGTCCCTTCTCAGAAATTCTTCCTGAGAGAATACTTCTGGGAATGACGCTAATTAGTCACCAATCAACATTACCAGCTCTGTAACCCTGTTCCCAGAAACAGCATCTTTCTGTAGTGGCTTTTCCAGGAACAGCCCATGGTATGTTAATACAGGCAGGCAGAAGATGCAATGGGTATTTAACTATGCACAAGGCCAACAAGACCCAGGCTCTTAAAAGGTAGAGACTTTGCTAAGGCCTGTTCTTTCAAAACAACACTTATGAGCATGTTTTAGTCAGAGAAAACATTACTATTGATTAAACTGATACAATTTTTATTGAACTGGGCTCCTTTGCAGCACCAAGTGCACACCATCCTTTGTGTTGTGTAGCATACAAAAATCAGGAAACTGTGACTGATCTGTTTGCTTTGGCACAATGGAAGCTTTTGCAGCTGATCTGGAACAACAATCCAAGTCCTTTACCAACATGAACAGACAACTTCCACAGTTTCCTTAAGTGAATTACAGGATTTGGACCCCAAGAGCAGCTTCAAAGGTAAGCAGGAAGGAATTGGGACACTTAAAAGGCAGCTGAACAGGTTACAGACGTTGATTTTATAGGGAATTAGGTCCCTAACTCGGTTAGATGCCTTATGAAAATCCAGGCTCCTGCACAGTTAGATGCTCAGGCAGCAGAGAATCTGGCTCTTGTTTTCAATAATTAAAGCTATTGCATAAATTACCAACCCTTTTATCATTTCAATGGAACTCCAACTCCCTGCACAAACTAAGTCTTCCAAGTCACCACATCTGAGTCCATTTTCCTACCCAGATTTCTGCAGCTGTTTTTTCTGCCCCTTAAAATCAGGCTCAAGCGGTGATTGGATGGGGGAGCAGTGCTTAAATAGTCAATGAATTTAATTTGACCACTAAAATTAAGGTGAAAGTCACTCTACTGTGCAGCATATTCACAGTCACTTAAAATCAGCTGAAGCATTCCAATTAGCATTTATGTCAGAATATGGCATGGATGCTAATGTAAAATGAATTCTTTACAAGTTTGTATGGATTTCCTCACATAGCTACTATAATAGGTTTTCTTGTTAAAACAGATCTAATTGCAACTTTGGGAAGAAGAATATACCATGAAATAAACATCCACATTGAAAAAAAAAATCATCTGAATTATAGTATTAAATACCTCGACAGATTGAAGGGGAAAGGCTGCTTTTAACTAGTCTGCAAAGGTAAAAACAGATTTATACAATTTATTATCCTTTAAAAGAGAAACAAAAAATCTATTTGGTCTACTTTTCTTTTTCAGCAGATACTAGAAGTTTTTTCAACAAAATGGAGCCAGAATTTTTTTGGTCCCCTCATTAAAATGCTTATATTTTGGTAAAAATATAAAAATATGTCAGTTTTGCTTCAGCCACGATTTTTTTTACAGAGGAAATCAGGAATGAAGCTGATTTTGAATGATAAAATTGCTAATTGACTTAATCAGTGAAAAAGGACACCTTAAAACCTTCACTTGATTCCAAGGGTAGATTGTACCAGGGATAACTTCAGGAACTCTGTGCCAGCAGAATGCTGAAGAATCCACTTGGAATGAAACCTGCAGAATGCATGTGCTAATTTTCATGAAGGCAATGCGAATTTACTCAGTTGAATCTTGGCTTTAGTTTAAGGCTTATTGGAAGATCAAAATATTTTGGGTAATGTGCCTGGCTGAGGTTCAGAAGGCATCCTTTCCACATCATCTCTTCCCTTACTGACCAGGCTCCAACAGAAACCACAGCAACAAAAAGAAAGTGGAAGCAATCAAAGCTATCATGATTTTACTTCTTAGCCCAATTAAAGAATGTGAAGAATATTTTATTGAACTTCTGTTGTTTTTATTGGCAGTGACCATGAAGAGGCCAAAATGTTTTGGCAGTCATTAGACAATAAAATATTGCCAAAATATTACATCTTGAAGACCCATCAAATGCTGGAGTTAATGTAATATGTGCTCAATGCTCTTTTTTTTTCCCCAGCCATTTGGAATTTCTTCTGTCTTTTCCTTTTGTTCTTGCTAGGGAGAAAGGAAGGACCAAAATTATTTAAGGACTACTGGCTCAGACAATTTAAAAGAGGGTTTCTTTGATACAGTCCACAGGTAGTGACCACACTTAAAAGCCCACAAACAAAGGAAAAATCCCCATAAACTATAAATCTTCTGTCAAAGATGTGATAGCCCTTGTGAATCAAGAAACCTCACCATAGTTTTACCTTCATGAATGCTCTCAAGTGACCACCAATCAATGAGTATAAACACAGCTTTAAATCAACCTTTTGGCTATTTTGTGATAGATGATATGAAATACTGAAAATTATAAAGACATGGAGGATTGTGAGATTCTGTTCTTCTGGTTATTTTATTTTTCTCCCTATTGATGATTTTTCTGTTTTCCTAGTTCCATTCCTTCCATGCCCTACAAGGAAATATAACATGAGAAAAAGGACATATGCCAATTTTCTGATCCTTCAAAAGGGCTTATTCACCAAAATAGTCTTTAAAATGTAAAGTAGAACATGTATCAACTACTAGTAGAATTTTCTAACGAGATTGTAAATGCAAAAATCTATTCATATCAAATTCTATTATCTATGCAAGATGGCTCAAGAACATATATATTCAGATGTGGCATATACAGCATCAGAAACTAGTAAAATACCAGATAATTATGAAGAAACAGCCTGCAGATTTGATTATAGATATGAAGCCTCTCAAGATTTTTACACTTATTTTAAGCAATGCAGCATTATGTGTCTACACTGTTATTTCCAGAGCTGAAGGAGAATGAACACAACATTTTTTTTTTTAGTACTGCTCTCTGTGAGCATGCCACTTCACAATTCCAGCTTGAGCTCCACTAAAATGCCAATGAGGAATTGTTATTAGATGTGGAGAAGGGGGGACATCTGCCAGGCAGAAGGATCATAACAACCTTCAATGTCTGCTAGACCTGGACCTGGTGTGAGGCCAGGAGCAGCAATTCAGCCAAGCCCAGGGGAGAGGTTTCTGCTTGAAACTTCCCACACAAAACCAGGAGAAGGAGCTTGAGCAGAAAGGGGAGGATGCTTGAGCAGAGCTGTGTGGTGATGACCTGTGCCAGCTCTCTGTGCCTCCACTGGTGAGTGGCAGCTCTTACTCACAGTACACCCACAGTCTCCAGAACACAGCACTGCTGCTTTTAAAAACCAATATTTCCTTTGATTAGGCTAACCTTCTCTAGAAATGTGAACGTTTTTTTTAGAGTGGTAAAGACCATTTCAAAAATTTTATTTGTTACAATATATTCCTGTGCTTTCCTTCAAGGGAATGAAAATACAGTAATTTATGTCAGGATCCTGAGATGACAGTGACAACAAAACAAGATTAATAACTGCTACGAACACCTTGCCAAAGAAAGTCATTCAGTTAATGCTACAGAGAATGCCCCTGCCAACCCACCAAAGAAAAAAGCACAATTCAGAGATTGCTTCATTTACTCAGTCTAAGTATATTTAGCAAAGGCCCTGGATCAGAAACAGAGATGACAAATGTTGGTGTAAATTATAGAGTAGGAAATGGGACAAAGGCAGAGAAAATGGGCATAAATTGAAAAATATGCAATTTAGAATCCAACTCCTAAAAACGGCTGTGACATGGAATGTGATGCCAGTGATGACCCTCTGGCATTTTGCTGAGAAAATTTTAAACTCATGAAACAATTCTTATTCATGTTTCTTTCTACTTGGAAACGGAGATATTTCCATGATTTCTAAGTGCACATTTAGAGATTTGTGAAAGCACTTCCCAAAGACTCATATTCCTCAACAGCCACACAATTTATTAGATCAAAATTACTAACATGCAAACTGCTCAGCAGAATGCAAATATACAGGGTAGGGGCAATAGTAAAAGAAAAAAAAAACTAAAATTGTACTAATAGCACTATAAACTTTACAGCACTTTTTGTTTCAGTATAGACGCATTTTTAAGGAAACAGACATGTCACTCTAACAACATGACCACGCACATTTTAACCAAAACTTAATAAAAAATAAAAGCTATTCAGTGAATAATAATGGGAAAGTATTACATTTATTTAATCCCTCACATAATGGAGCCAATGTGCCTACCAACTGGGCTATTCACACATAAATTTGATTTAATGGCTTCCTGTTAATATGCTGTAGTTATATAATGAAACCCCAGCAATTTTGCAGCTCAGGCATCTGTGTTCCTCTACTGCCATCAAACTGAGCAGTAACTGAGTCAGGAAAGGACATTTGACCTTGGAGCTTTAAATTTCGATTTTTCCACCATGTCACAAAAAGAGGTGTAAAGTCACCTGTAATTTTCTTTTTCTTAAATAATAGACCTCATATTTTAGTAGTAGTTTAGAACTGATGCAATTTTGCAGGAATTAATTAGAAAATTGAGATTCATTTCAATACAGACTGGATCTGGTGATTTCGGCAACAGTCTTTTGGCACCAAATCGATTACGTGAATGGAAAAGACAATAATTCATCAATAAGTTCATAAATTTTCATTCAGAAAATGAGAAAAATGGATGAAGCTGAGCCTTAGCTCACACAGATTCAATTTTTTAATTGTGTGTTTCACTAACCATAAACCCTTTAACTAATAAGCAATTCAGAAATCTGTCAGAGGAGAATTTGCTGCTGTATTGTGTTACAGGAAACAGTTCAGAAACACGTGCAGCATTGAGCAGGTAGGTTTGCTGATAGACACCTTATTCCTATTTAAAGAAGGAAAGTCTGGGCCATATGATATTTCCCGGGGATTTTCAGAACTTTGTGCTTTACATTGACTGCATGGAATGTGCAGCACGTGGCACAATGAACTCTTGGCTGGATTTATCCACTGGTATTTTTTGATGTTACACAGAAACAATTATTTTTCTTGGCCTAAAGGTCTGTCATGCATATTTGTCTAGCAGAAAAAGCTTCCTCTGAGCCAAAACTATTACAAAAAAAAAAGAAAGCGCCCTGCCAAGTGGTGTTCCATCTCCATGTCTGCCTCTCTGCAGAGAGGAAACAAATGCCTCCACACCACAGAGTGGTGTCTACAGCAGAAAACTGTCCTGGTGTCACATCACAGCCTGTGACAGCTCAAATGAAGAAAATTCCAACTCCACTGAGTAACTGAGTACATCACACATCTTACAGGCAGCTCTGCTCCCCTGCACTCGAGGAGATGAAAAGCTGCCTGAGTACAGATGTGGCTGCTGGAGAACAAAGCTTTAATTAACGAGGCAGAGACGCTGAACTTCACTAGACTCTAAATGATGTGTTTGATTCTTAAACACCAAACTGACTTGCAAGTTCTTGAGTTCATGCTTGAGTACAGCATAAGGGCCTTTTCATGTAATTTGAGATTCAATCAAGCAGCAGCATCTCACTACAGTGCTCCTCAACACGGAGTCATAGGATGGCTTGGGCTGGTGTTAGGTAACAGATGAACCAACTTCCTTTTCTTCCAAGCTAACCAGTGTGACAGGGCTGTGCTTACAGGGGGAAATAAACTGGAGTCATTTTGGTATAACTCCCTGCAGAGCTTGATACAATTCATGCCAGTAGCAATGGTTTCTAATCCGAGTTTGTTCTAGACAAATGTCTCTCCAGAGAGATTTAACAAACCCATTTTCTGTATATCAGTAAGGTTGCATCTATCCACTTTATTGGACATTCCCATTCACTTTATCCACATTTTCTTATGATGCTGTGAATTTGCGAATTTATGTCCGATGCTCCTCTCAGGCATTATTTATGAATTTCAAAACTCACTCATCACACTTAAAGCCTAATAAATTTCATCTGAATTTACTAATATAAATTAAACATGTCCTAACAATAACTTTACACTAGTGACTCAAGTACCGGTCAAAATGATGTCACATAGGAAAATCAACGTGTTTGTAACCTGCTGCACCATCTACTGACCAAAAGATACTACAACAGACTTCAGAAAAATGCTACACAAGCCAAAGAATATACTTAGAGAATAATAGGTTTATATGTGGTAGACTGGCTTCTCTAAGGGGCGTTGCTGATGACTCTGATACTTTGGATTTTGTTGCAGTGATATTGTAGACAGTACATGTATGTGGGCCATAATTGCTTGAAGTTCTATATGGAAATAGGTATAGTTTTGGGGTTTTTAAAATTGTTTTAATATTTGACTAAATTTCAAAATGGCTAACCACCCATAAACACTTTTTATGGGAATTATTCATTGGATCTTTAAGGTACAGCTGTCACACAACTCAAGCTTTCCACCTTTTACCACCTTTTCACTATATATAGGTCACACATAAAAATGTTGAGTTTTCCTTGGTGACACCAAAAGCAGTAAGATATCTCCTACTTATTGACTTATTAAAAATAAAAACCCAAAAAAAAAGAAAAGTACTATTAATCCATTGAGCCTGGAGAATCTCTTGTTGTATTAAGCTTTACAATTATTCATTGTTATTGCCTCACTTTTTTAAAATAAAAGCATAGAAAAATCAGCCAAGACACTTTTTCCACTAGGGTGGAAGATACATCCTGCAAGTCCAAACTGCCCATAATGATATTCTGTAATGACAGATGAGCATTTTTCCCTTCCAAATGATTGCTGGAAAGATGCAGCAGCACATGCCACATTAAAAGTATTATTCCCTCTTAAGAGAGCAATAGCATAACTGCAACACAAATATGTATATATAAGGAAGAGACTAGAAAACTGTAAGGCAAAAGGGGGACTGAAAAAGAAGTAATTATGAAAATGGAAAGAAGAGCTTATGAAGTAAGAGTATAAGCAATAATGTGCATAGCTTGGCTATTCAATTACTAAATGGACTCATTGTACTGTGTACAAGTTTTTCAAGGATGGAAACATGAATGAATTTCATTGACTTTGCCAACATTAATGGGTTGAAGGAAAGAAGAAAAAAGTTTAATAGTCTATATTCTTCATTTGTAAGCAATCCTAGGCCCTTCTAATTCCATTCTATATTCACCAGTCTTGTTGGTGACTTTTAATAAAGATTATGAAACACCAGAACTAAGCACAATTTTTCTCTTTTATAACACTGCCTTGCAGTACTACAGGTGGAATGTTATGGCTAAAAGTTTGTTAGATATTTCAATTAAAATTCAGGGGGCGAGTTCCCTACATTTCAAATTCCAACAAAATGGGTTGGTTAATAACTAGATGAGAACAATTCATTTATTACATGACACAGAGACACTACCAATGACTAGACAGATATTACCAAATGCAGTTTCTCTCTCTACATGGTATGGATAAAATCCTGTCCTTTACAGCTGGAAAAAGGGATAAGAGACCACCATTTAAGTCACACAACCCCAAACTTACAGACAGGCTGCTCTAGATAACAAAATTATTACACTAAAAAGCTACTGAAAGATTCTGCAGGAGTGCCATCAGGAGCTGTTGTGTATCAACACAACACACCCTGAAGTGCACCAGGAGCATAAAGTCAGTGATGAAAGGACTTTCTTATTCAGATTTGAATTTGTGCCAGCCTGCAAACCCAAATCAACAAACATAGCTAGTTGGGTAAGGATTTGCCTTATGCTCTTCAGAGGTATAGGATGTACAATCCATATGGTGACCTAACTTGAGAGCTCATGGTGCCCAAAAACTTCTTAAAAAGCCTAAATGATGCTCCAATTTAGGCACCTCACTCCTCCTTTCTGCTTGCTTACCACTTTTAGGGGCTTTTATATAAACCTAACTATTCAAGCTGAAGTTCCTTTTCTTCTATACCCATTGAAAATTTACAGGATTTTATAGACTTCAGTGAAGCCTGACCCATAGCCTCAGCATGAAATGCAAAATTCCTCTATCAAATTATTGTGATTAAAAAAAAAAAAAAAATCAATCCGATTCCTTCCAGGACAGGATCCCTAGGTCTGCTAGTTAAGTAAGCATTAAGCAGAAACATCTTAAGGAAAAGCTTTCTTCTTTTTAAAGTTCATTGGATTTGCCCTAAATGAAATTAGTACCAAAACTAGTATCAAGGAAGCCTTCGTGATCTGCATAACAACTTTTGCTTAGTGACCACCCCACAAAATCTAGTTATATCTAAATTAAATTCATTTAAATAATGGTGCTGTTCCCTCTCAAGGCTGATACAGCACTGAAAAAAAATCTTAAAGGTGCTGGGTTCAAGCTCCCCCAGAAAAATAAAATAAAACCCATCATCTATGCCAGATCAACAATTCTTTTAAGTCAAGGATTCCAAATGCTTCTCAGCTGGCACTTGAGAGAAAACACACTGTGAGAACCTAATTGGATCCACATCCTCTGGGAACTTGGGGAAGAAAGGTAAAGTTACTAAACACTAAGTGTTCAGTAAGCCTAAACTTTTTTCTTTTTCAAGAAAGAGCAGAACACATGAACCATTGACTTTAGGCTGCTTCACTTTATTGATTTTCAAGTAATCAAAATTACAAAACTACCTACAAGCACTTGAAAAAGTACATTGAGCAAGGCTATTTCAATTCAAAAGTCAATCACATCTTGCAGGTGAGAAGGGAAGTTTTAATTTCATATTCTGACTTCAGAAATTATTTTCTCTCAATCGCACTTTACACTTTCAGAACCAAGATGAAAAAATAGAGTTTAAGTCTCAGAGAAGGAAACAGCAGAACATAATTTCAGGACAAGCCATAAATTTGTACACTTCCAGCAAAAATAACCACCTGCACACACACAAGATACCAAAGGGTTGGTTGGGCCTCCATTGTTGCAAAAAAGTCCCCAAATGTCAGAACTACAACAAATCAAAAGTGCAGTATACCTCAGGTGTATCAGAAAAAATAGAAATCATAATGGGTTATATGGCTAAGGCTGTAGGAAAAGCAAGCTGAGATTTCCATGAATTCCATTGCTGCCACACAGCCCACACAACCCACCCTGAGCACTCCACAGAAGGCACAGCTGAACCACAGGTTTGGAAAACATCCTCTAAGCAAGGAGACTCCAAGAAGAACCCAGAGCAGCAACATCTAAATATGCGAGATGTGGCTGAAAGGATGAAAGGGGGAAAACAAAGTCCATGTATTACACAGACATGAGGCAAATAACAGTTTAAGCAGCAGAGATAAAATTTTGGTACAGAAGAATGATTTTGGTATAGAAGAATGATTTAGATTTGCATGTCCTGGAAATCATCTGGTGTAACCTCCTCAAAAGAGGATGGATCAGGTTATATCTATAAATTTATACATTAGGAAAGAAAATCTGCTTCATGTTATGGCTCTAAGAATAGATTGCTTCCAACTACTGGTATCTCCCCTGTTTGAAACCAAGAACAGATTCCATGGGAAGAGTCTGGGAGCTTCTGCTGTGTTTGGGAAGAGAAATTAACCCCTTGGGGACATATTCCACAGTTTGTCACCCTGGTTCTTTAGCCCCTCCACACTGAGCACAAAATAAATTTAAAAAAAAATATTTTCCTCGATGATATTTAGATTCTGCAAAGTTGCTTTTTGTGATGTTTAGTGACGAAGTAAAAGGAGGGAGATTCATACATCACTGACACCAGCCATGAAAGACAAACTGCGTTATTTGCCAAACATCAAGTTACAAAGTATCATTTAGTTGTTTCTCTGCAAAAATCAGATTAATAAGCATTATTGTATGAAATATTCATGAATATGCATTACTACACAAACATTTTGCACAACAGCTGTGAGTTGCTTACTAATTCCTGGTTTAAATCCTAATGACATTATTTTGAAGAGGTGAATATTGCTGTAACTATGATTAAAATGAGGCTTAATCAAGTAGCCAATGGAGTAAACAACCACATTATCACCACCAGTATCACAGGATTTTGAAAGTCACAAAAATTGTCATTAAAGATAGAATTCAAATTTCCATGGAAGAAAAAAATTTCCTTTTTTTTTTTTTTTTTTTGTTTTGTTTTGATATAGGTATCACAACAGGTAGAAACAAAAAAGGATTTTCAACTGTCTCAAGGAATATTTTTTTTCCAGACACGTTTCAATGCAGACTCTGAGAACAGAATGAAATTTACAGCAGGAAGATATGATGGGAGCATGAAAAATGAAGGACTTGTGTTTTTCACCTTGTTGAGACCCTAAATTTAAAAATAAAATAAACTATGCCCTTAATGCAAGGCAGTGGACAGCTCTAAACAGCACAGTTGTTTAGTCAAATCAATTATTATTTTAATTTTGTTGATCCCTGTACTAGAACACGATTGCCTCTGCCAAATGAGATCTACTACCAGAATTTGTGCATCACATGAAAACAAGACTGTGTTGAATTACAGGAAGAGCATGAGTTCAGCTGATTTTTAAGTTCAAAGTTTCCTCTTCTTTTTTTTCCCCCATGAGTGTTCATTTGTAGTCAACCATTTAGGAGATTTCATACAGGAACTGTCCCTGCACTACTTATTCTGTTTAGATATCCTTGAATTCTGCATCTTTCCACTTGATCACTTCAGGACCAATAAAACCCCAGTGTTGGGGGTTTATTGGTGCTGAAGTGATAAAAAATAAAACTACAGGACAGTCCTTTGATGGGACAGTGACATTGCCACGCCAGAGAACACCCAGAGTCTGGCACAGCAAGATTCAAGCTTTAGGACCTGGTGTTGACAACGAGTCCTAAGAAGAAGTTCCAGAAACCTGAGATACAGCAGTCTTGGAGGTGAATTCTGAGTCCCACATTCCCAGAATTTTGCATATAATTAAAGGCTAAGATATATTTGGAAGCTAAAGACTCATATTCCTTAAGATTATGGGAATCTAAACGATGCTGAAGGTAGGCTTAGGATCATTTACATCTCTTTCTGAAAGCTGCAGGAGTCCACTTCCAGTCCCAGCTGCATTACAGTAATGACATTAAAGCCTTTATTGCTCACTTCAGTAAAAGAATTTCTCAGGAGTTCAGCTACAGTACCTTGCTCAACACCTGAGTCTATATACATAGGAAACTCAAGCAAGACCCCAATCCTAGACTTTCTTATGGATGGCCCTTGCACAAACACTCACTACCATGTTTTTGCACAGGGATACCCAAGTTCTTTTTTGTTTTCTAAGCAGAGAAACATCAAAAGAAAACAAAGAAACTACCTTTTTTCCTAAATAAATTTGAAGGACAACTAACAGCAATTTGTCTGCTGTTAAAACGGGGACTCTGTAGTCATTGGCATGGTCTCCCTTTTTCCTAGATTTAATCTCTCATCATTTCAGGGCACAGTTGGCTCTATATGAATACACACACACACACACACACACACAATTCTCTGTATTTTCCACTGTACATCTGAATGGGTTGTGAGCCCCTACTTTATACTGGAGGAATGGGGATATTGGATGCAAAAAGATCTGAACTTCCCTAAATATTGGCTCTTCAGAACCACTTTTCCTAAGGAAGTGCATTTGTAATTTTATGTGGTAGGTATTTCCTATTTCTATTTTGTCACTTATTACTTTTTTTAATCTGTTGCAGAGGTTTTCATGTCCATAAAGTTGTTTTTTTTACTTCCATTATTAACATACCAGTATTTTGCCAGCTGTTACAGGAATATTCATTTAACACACATATTAGGGAAAGTGATTAATATAATGCAATAAAGGGCATGAAATTAATCTTTTATGGAATATTAATGATGAGCATACATAAACTTTGATCTTCTGCCATGAAGCATTCTGCAGGAATTGATTTGATTTTTTTGTTATCACAATGTGTTTACATGTCACGCATATTTAAGGCAGGAAACTTCCAATAGATCTTTCATTTAACACACATCTGTGACTATGCACAGCAATCCTATACATACCAGATGATTTTTATCAACTCTAATTATTCATTGATAACACATCTGATTATGTGCCCCAAGGCAACATTATAAATTCTAAGTTGTTTTTTCACAGTTGTAATTACCATATGTTCCCATTAATCTGATTCTATTAGCTCAATCTTTGCCTACCGATCTTGGTGTCAATCAATTGTTCCTCCAGCTCATGCATCAAACCAATAAGAATGGATTTTGGAAGATGGAAATGTAATTTTTTTTTTAGTTCAGAGGAATTGTTCCAACAATCTGAGTCACAAAAGATGATTTTTAAACAAAAGTGACAATACAACCTCCGTGTTTCCAAAGGGGCTGTAATTTATTCATCTGTACAACAGCCAGCATTTCTCTGTCCATTCCTTAAAAAAGCCAGTCAGGACACAGACACCTATTAAAAATATTGGTAAAACCCAGAATCTTCTTCTATATTTTGAAGATGTCAGGAAGGGTAAAGGAGGAGCTGCTCTGGAGCAGCTGCACACTTCATGGTGTTTCTTAGCAACAACTTCTCAGGCAAAGTTTCAGGGAGCTGGAAATAGGATTCTGGCAGTACTTGTTATTTTGGGAATTCAGTTCCTTATTCCTAACTAAAATGACCCTCAGTCTCCTCTGTTTATGAATAGCATATTTAATATAGAATCTATGCACCAAAGATAAATTTACAGTTAATAAATATGTGCTAAATGGTTGGGTAAGATAATCCCAGCAAAAGTGAAAAAATTCTGTACTCAGCATTTGAAGCAATTTAAACAACATTGACTGTCATTAAAAAGCAATTTTAAACTTACTTAAAAAAAACCTATGAAAAATTTTTGCTAAAATATGTTTAAAAGTTTTTACATGACCTTTGTTCACTGTAATCACTAAAAAATTAAAAAAGCCCTTTTAGTTTATGTCTTTTATTATAGTAATTTACCCACAGAGCTTTAGTCTACAGAGTCCAAATTACTGGCCATAGAATTGATCCTATGTGTAACACACTGAAACTATTTCATTCCTGTTAATCTACTGCATCTAAAAAATCAAACATTTTAAAAAGGAGCCCCTAAATGCATCTGCTGTGATCCAAACATGACAAACTCACATACTGCCAAAGCACAATTGATATAGGACAAGATAATATGAATTAATGCTAAAAATAAAAATCAACAGACAAATAGTGTCACTATTCATTCATTTCATCAAACTTAACTCAAGGAAAATATTTTTCATTGGAAAATCATCTTATCTTGATAGCATTAATTAGAAATTTTATGGAATGATCTGTCTTCAGTGGAAAGACATTAATGAGATGATTGTGAGGGAAATTGGATTGCAAAAGTTTTGGTAAATATCTTAGTTCTTGTATCTTTCTGCATCATGACCAGAACCATCAGCACTTCTCCCCTCCAGTAATTAAGAAAGAGATTAACTTCTGAGCCTTTGTGGCCTGGGGGTGTTTCTGAAGCCTCTGGAGTAGCTAAGGGGCTGCTCCAGTCTGGTAAATCCCTTGAACGATGCCAGCAAAACGCAGCTCCACACCTTCCTCTGGGGCAGCATCACAGCGCAGCTGCTCCTCAGGGCAGGCGGCAGAGGAGACAGCTCAGAGCATCTTCTCATCTCCTGCAGCCATCCAAGTGCCTCTGTGCTTTGGTAGTTGAGAAGAATTCAAGTATTTCCTTCCAAAAACCCAGTGCCTCCCTGCCAGCAAACAGCAACTTCTGATTAGGTCAAAAACTGCTTCATGTTTTGAGAGCAAGAGAATCTTTCCTCAGCTATGCTTCATCCGAAGATGATAAATAAAAAAAAAAAAAAATTGGGGATTAAGCTCTGAGGTGGTGCAGATGTCTCTCAAATGGTCTTCATTAACCTTAAATCTTAATTTAACCAAGTTGATTCTCACACTTTTTTTGTAATTTCATTATGGGCACACAACTCTTGACAAACTTATTTATATGATCAGCGACTGCAAAATAGCAAATATTAGAAATCAAGCCTCCTAGTACCATTTAAAAAAAAAAACAGACTGCATCTCAAATGACTAGAAATATAATTTCCATGCTAAACAGTGAACATTAGTAACCATTATTTATATTTCTACATTAGCAAACATCCTTCTTTGCATTCCTGACTTCAGCACAGACCATAAGTACATTTATAATTACAGCTTCTGTTCATGTAAATGACAGTTATGCCTCAGCATTTATCAGTGGAAACACTAGAGAATTCTAAGTGGAGCATGACACATCCAAGATCATTAAAAAAACTCTCTATCAACAATTGACATACAGTAACACATTGAACAGAGTTAAATGCTTGTCATTGGAGATTTTGGCATTAGCTAAAAGTGATTGATAATGCCAGAATTCATGATGGGTTTGTCTGTGGTTTGCTGTCACCTGTTTATCTGAGATGCATTACTGGAAATAATCTCTCAATATAAACCCAAGCTTAATTAGAAATGCAATGCAAGCAAGCCATTTACCAAAGCCAAAACAAAAATGGGAAAATTTGTGCTTAAAAAAAAAAATCCTGCTGGATTGCTTTGTACAGAAATAAACACTTGTGTGTCAGACTATGGAGGTTGTCTGTTAACCCAGCAGACATTTTTCCACACAAACATTCACACAGAAAAAACACACAATCACTGCCCTTAAAACAATCATTTAAGCCAAGGGAAAGCATGTCAAAAACCTGAGATAAAAAAAACAAAAATCAAAACTCACATGGGGCTATCATTTTGTTTTAGACAGGGAGAGCCTTGCATGGGGTGTGTGCTTGCCTCTGAGAGATTCAACCCCCAAAAATTCTTTAATCTATTCCTATAAAATAATTCACTCCAGGTGTTCAAAGGTTTAAATCTGCAGCACAGGCTGTTTGGGAGAGAGGTTGCAAAGCCCTGTCAGAGTTCTGTCTGATCCCACAGGGGGTGCATTTCTTTATCTACAGCGCACGTGTGAGGAGGGCAAGTGGTTTGGGCGGCAGCGGCAGCGTGGCACAGGCATCCTCAGAGGAGCAGAGATGTTCCTGCCACCCCCAGGCAGGAGTGCTGGGCTTTGCTTGCTGTTTTTACAGCAGCTGCTACTGTAAATTAAACAGCAAAGTGATTAAACAGCAATGAACAATATTATATTTAAAATATAATAATGACTTCATGAAGCCCATTGCTTGTTGTAATCTGCTCTGCCCCTGGTTCCCCTCCTGCCAGGCTGATCCCCTCCTGTGGCTCTTTGGAGGTGTCCCTGCCCAGCCCCTCAGCCCCTTTTATGGTTATAATTGGATAATGCCATGTACAAATGACATTTTGCTTTACCAAGATTTTGAATTCTTCTCAAAACCTCTTTCTGAGCATTCACAAGGACATGTGGGTTAAGGCACACATACCTGAACCCTCAATAGAGCTCCCTTAGGTGGGAATTCAGTGATCATGCTGTAGCACAAATTGGCCAAATAATTCATAAATTGCAAAATTCTTTTCCTACAACTTTACATGAAACTTCAGTTGTTCCATCATTAGTCCCATCACTCATAAATAATGTAGAAGTATGTCTGAATGTGCTGCACACATCTCCAATGATATTCAAATATGTCCTGGCACACCTGCTGTCCTAGACCCGAGGTTCTTGATGACAGTGGGGCCTTGATGCATATTTAGGTCTCAGTGTTTGGATGAGTGAAATCATGAGGCATTGCACAAAATAATTGGAAATTTCAATTTAACCTACTTCTCTTTGTTCCATTTAAATTCTTTTAAGCAAAGCTGTGCCTTCCAAAATTTAAAGATTTATGTAAAAGGATGAGTATTTCTCCTTCCTTAACAGCAATCTTGGAAATTTCAGTGTTTAAGGGGCTTCCTAAGTGGAATGGAAGAGGACTTCTGGCTTTTTTTTCCACCCCAGAAACTATAGAAGAAATGACTAGGAATTCCAAAATCCTCTAACAAAAATACATAAGCATAGCATTCTATAAAAGGCATAATAGCATCTCTGTGGAGCAAACAAACTTAACCAGGGTCTTCCACATGATACTGCAGAAAAAGCAGGGTACATAAGTATCTCAGAAGCAAACACACTCATGGTAGTTTCTAACATGCAGATAGAGTTAGCTCAGCTGAGCAGATCACCTACTCTGAAACAGAAAAAGAAAACTTGACATTAATTTGGTCTGCACCTATCACTCTAAAAGACCTAATTTCAACACTAAAAAGACCCAGTAGTTTTTAGAAAAAAAATTAGTGTTCATAACATTGTGATTTATAAATATGTTCGAAAATTTGAATCTTTTACTTGTACAATAGTAGAATAAAGACATAGAAATTAAATCCTGAAATATATGTATTAGATTTAATCTGCATACTTTTTGAGAAAGATATTTAGAAAAACACGTTACCCCCTCTTTATTAGCATCATCATCTAGAGCCACGTCTACAGGCTAGCAGTAGCTTATTACAATGTTCTGGTTTTAGAGTTGCTTTCAATTGTTCCTCCCATTAAAATGAGAGTTAAAAATATTAATTTACGCAATCTGAGCCGTGGAATGACTTCAACCAGACTAATTAGCATAACCTTCTCGGGTGTCATCCATATTCATTTTGCAGACTGGGGCAATGCTTAATGGCAGAACTAGAACTGATGGAGCCTTAAGCTGTGTCAGTGCTACACTTCACAAACCTGTGAGCTCAGCAAATCCTCCCGTTGCCACCTACAGCAAGCTCTGTGTATAATGTGCTGTAAACTTCATTAAAGCCAGCACAGGGTTTGGGCAATTAGTCACAGCAAAGAGCAGGAATATCACTGGGGTGTCAGTGCATCACCTCTCCTCCGTGTGGGATCCTCTGGGCTCGTGGAACTGGGGTGGCTGTGACCTCCAGGACAGGATGGATCACAGCCAGCAAGGACAGCTCTGAACCTCTGGTCACACAGAATGTACCGCAGCAATCACCAAAAGGCAGCAGAGTCAAAAGGTCCAGATCCCCATGACCTGCTCAAAGTTTTAGGTGCCACCACCTGAAACATCTTCCTGGGCTGACATTCCTAATGATGTGGCTAGTTAATATCCAAGCCATGCTGGGCTTTTAGAGGTTTGGTAGTTGCCAAAATAACAGTGGTTCCTTTTGGAAAATTAGCTTTCTTTAACATTCCCATCCAGTCCTGGGGCCGTTTCAGCAGATTCAGATCTGCTACAGACAAGTAGATTTGTGGGAAAACAAATCATATAATCACAGAATAGCCTGGGTTGGAAGGGACATTAAAGACTGTACAGTTCCCAATCCTTGCCATGGACAAGGACACCTTTCCTAGACCAGGTTGCTCCAACTTGTCCTTGAACACTTGAGGGATGGGTCATCCACATCATCTCTGGGCAGCCTGTGCCAGTGCCTGCCTCACCACCACCACAGGGAAGATATTTTTCCTAATACCTGATCCAAACTTGTCCCCTGTGAACCCACTCCCCCTTGCCCTGTCACTCAATTCTCCTGTAAAGAGCCCCTCTGCAATTGGGAAGCAAACATTCTATTCCTGTCCTAATGTACATCTTCCTGAGGGGTGCTAGACAACAATTTGAGTTTCCATGTGAAGTGTTGTATCCTCATTCAACCTAAAGCAGGAGTTATGAGTTTAACATTCCTTATCATTCACATCAAATAAACATTCAGATGAGCTAATTCTACAGGGCTGCAATCCTATTCCTCATCCCTTTTGTTTCGAGGACACTACATTGGAAAGAAATTCCTGATATTCCTACTTAGGATGAGGGTTTTTCTCTGAGCAGCCTCTCCTACACTTCTCTCCAGCCAGTCTCGGACAGAGCTTTGTGACCAGCATCCACTGGCAGCATTTCCACCCTTAAATACCCTTGTACGGTATTTACACCCTTAAAAAATACAGCCATACTGCTTCTCCATGGCAGTACCTCACAGTCAGCTTCCTCAAATGTCAACTTTGCATGAATCTCAAGAAAATACAGCCTGGTTTCATTAATGTTTATAGGGTCATTCAAAGTGAGAATATCCTTTACAAACAATTCAAGTACATGTAAAGTGGTCACCAAAATATAAGGTTTACTTTTATCCACAGCAAAAGTTTTCTCTTTTATCATCTACTCTCTTATTTATTTTAATCCTGTCCCATACTAAAGGGCAAAAATTCCTATTAAATACATTAACCTGCCCTTGTATGCACATAGTCCAAACACCATTACAGAAACCAGCTATTTATCCAGGGGCCCTCCAGCCCTAATCCTGCTTCTATACCTTGCTATACATTAATGCTACAAAATGTGAATACAATTAACAAGCAAAAAACCTTTCTACTGGACAGACATGCCTGTGCCTCCCAGGACAAGAGGCACAAACAGCAGCCTCCCTTTTGGTGAATTTTAATTGGAATTTTAATAAAGGCTTTACCACACTGGAGAAAACTGCCGTTAGCACAGCTCTGACTCTTTTAATCAAATTCTTTGGTGATTGTTCCTGGGACTGAATGGAATTCAGAAAGTTATTTTAGCAATTTTTATAGCTTTCTCTGATTTATAATTAAAAGTTTTATTCAAGTAAAAGCATCACAAAGTGTAACATCCTTGCATATATTATATTGGATGGCTCAGGCCAGGGGTCAGATCAGGTTTTTTGTCATATTTCCATTCCAGCACACAGATACACTAAAAACCAGATTTCCCAGACAAGTGCCAAAGAGGCTCATTCTGAACCATTCTTCAACACACATTTTGCTCTTTACATGGAGCTATAAATTCCTACTGAACTTCAGTGCATTAATATCTATCCACAAAAATTTGTCCTTTTTCATAGAAATTATTCCATTATAACAATATGTTGCAGTAAATTCAAATAACTAAACTTCACTCTTCTTTGAAAACGTCCTCCTCAGTTTACTAATTTCATTTTATTTTTAATAAAGACATGCAGTGGCCACTACATTCATTTTTTAAAAGTAAACACTTTGTACTTCCTGTCTCAACCTGAATCCAAGAGGCAGAGAAAAGAAAATCTTAGCTGCTTATTTGTAGCTTTTAGAATGTGAATATGGATTTTTACACCCTGTGAATCAAACTAAAGGCATGAAATGATTACACTGAAGGTTTTTGCTGAAAAGATTTTTGAAAACTGCAGTTAGATGATGCATATATGTTTGTCATTGGTTTGTATTCAACAAGCACTTGGGTCAAACAGCATTTCATCTCTCTGCAAATTGAAACCCCTAGCAAATGGATGGCTAATATGCTTCAACAGGAAGAGATGGGATTTATTAGATCCTGTTCTTCAGTGGCACAGTGAATCAGGTAATTGATGCAGTAATACAAAATGTTATTAATGCCATCACCTCTCCTATTTGTAAACTTGCCATGCAGGCTTTGAAATCCACTGTGGCAATTTCTGTTACTTCCATCACCCATTCTCGTTGCCCTGCTTCAGATTTCTGCATCAGAAACTACCTTACACAATTTTCTGACACTTACTTCAATGAAGACAAACTTGTGAATTCTGGAATACACCAGTCAGAGGTTTTCAAATCTAAGGAAGATGGAAACTGTACTCCAAGTTATAGATCCCATGTCCATTAGTTACTTAAAATTGTAACTCAGTATAAGTTATTATTTTTGCATCTAAAATGTCTATTGAATGATTAAGATATATAGCTTACAAGTCCAAGCTGACTGCCCAAGGACAGTTCATCAAAATAATTTTTCCTTAAATAAAGGTAAGTATTTAAAGGCTCTGAATTAGACCAATATTGGTTAACCAGCATCACTTTGCTAGCAAAATATTTTGAAACAATTGTTTTAAAAGAGAAAAAAAGACAAGCTGAACAGCCATTTTTTTGTTTCTGATCATGTGAATCCAGTGCTGAAGGCTGCCATGAAAGCGGCAGAGCTCAGCAGAGAGGGATGCCCTGCAGCAGGAGGGCAGCAGCAGCAGCCCCTGGCTGGGCTCACATTGTTCATGCAGTAATTTTCCTCTCCTGTTTTGTGAGGAGAGATGAGCAGGAGATGCTCTGCATGGCTCAAAGGAGGTGCTGAGCAGCTGGTGGGAGGGAAGCAGGCCCAGAGGAGCTTTGGGTGTTTGATTTTGAGGACGGTGATTGTAAAACCGGCCTCGGCTTCGCTTCCCACGAGCACTCAAAGCGTCCCAGCTTCATCACTCCAACAAGGGAGGTTAAAAATAACACAACAACCCAAAATCACATGTGCACAAAGGCTTAATTTATAGAACCTATATTCAGAGCCAATAAGAAAGAACTTCAGGACATTGTGACTTGGATAGGTGCATGGACTGTCTCAAACTCCAGAATAATAAATTAATAACTAACTCCCTTCAATCCCCCTTTATTTTCTCCTGGTACAAGACAAATGAACACTTAAACCAGCAACTTCTCTGGCAGATTGTGTTGACTTTGGGATTGCAAGTGCTACACTTTCAAGATTTAGCCACTTTAGCTTGACAATTTGAGCATCTGCTGGTTTTATTCTTTTACTGATTTCCAGTCCAGTCCCCTCTCAGAGGTCCCCATCTATCCTCCCTATGAAGTGGAAATAATACAAATAAGAAGTGTCTGACTTGCCCAGGATTTCTTTGGTAGATGATAATTTGGAAGTGATTTAGTTCTCCCCTACACTCTGAAAATGAAATTATCCTCCCTAAGAACTAAATGGCACATTGAGAGCAATGAAAGAGTGAAGGCTAGAACAAACATCTGATTAACTACTTTAAATAATACTTTATTTGTGCTTTGAATCTTTGGATATTTCTTTCCCTTAACAATTCACAAAGTTGTCCTTCCATTTTTTTAAAATCCATTATTTATGGATAAAAGGACAAGGAGGAATCACATTGCTTCAATTGAGCTTTGCTCTGGAGTAAGTGCCTCTTTTTTATTTTTAAGAAAAGACTGTTTGATTTGTTAATATTAATATTTTAACACCAACTTTGTGCATCTGAGCAGTTGTTGATTATCACATATACTCAGTCCTGTAGATGAAAATTCTGTAAGAACTGGTGTTCAAAATGAAGAACAAGCAATGGAAACAGTTTTCAAGATCATTAAAGATGCATGCATTGTTATTATGGGAAGCATTTTAATTAAATGCTGTTAAATAACTTCATTTTTCCCCCTTAGTTTGCTACAGTGCATCACATCTTTCAGACCTTGTTAAACTGGCCCTGGCAGTAAACCCAGGGGCTTTGCTCCTGACCTGAGGGGCTGCTGTAACATGAACTCTGAGGTTCACATCCTCATCTTCAGCCCTGACATTCACTTAACCCGCCTGGGTGCTGAAAAGGAGCCAAGAGCACCCATTCCAGACAGGCTACAGGCTAAACCATGAGCACATTTAACATCTTCCTGGTGATCTTCATGACCTTTCCCTGTTCCCAGCTGTGTAAGCAGCAGGGAGAGGATGTCTTGCAGTCATGAACAGAATCTGCAGCCCTGCCCCTGCAACAAACACAACCTGGGGTCGTGTATTTACACACACTTTGTAAACACACACCTTGGAACATCAGAACAATAACCAGAATCTGCTAGTTATATAAAGAACCCACCTAACCTAAGGGGCAGAATATAAAATTTTTAAGTGTGTTCACCATACTCCATTAATAACAACTAGAAATTATAATTTACTTTCATCTCTTTAAATACATATAAAACCCCCCAAACAGTGAAACACCAATTACATGCCACAAGGAAGTCTCAAAACTAATACTGCAGGACTAACACCTCTAATCAACTCTTAGCTCAGAGATAAGGCACTTTTCTGATCACTGACAGCAACAGCAGAATTCAAGATGCATTAATGCAGCTCACTAATGCCTGTGTTACACACATGACCCATCTCTGACACACAAGCAAGAACAGCTTCAAACAGAACCAGAATCTTCACTGCAGAGAAATTCTGGCCATGGGATGATGGGAAAACTAAACAAAATAACCCCCAAGCTACTGCACCCCATTCTGTTTCATCTCTATCCATGAAACTCTACCAAATCATTTGGAAGCTGTTCAGATACGGTTTGGAATAGCAAAAAGCACAGCTTCATTTCAAAGCTTATGTTGACCATTCTTTTCCACAGGTCAGCATATTAAACACTCTCAAACCTTGAAAAAGCTTGAGCAGAATGTAACTTCTTTCCTTTTTTTTTTTTTCTCCTGTATTTTTGACAAAATCAAGAAATATCCATCCCACAATACTGCCACCTCCATTTACTGCCTCGTGTGGGATTCTGGACCAGCCTGTGAAGTAAGAAAGGGAAAAAAACTCTTTGTGGAGAAAAGAACAGAAGGCAGGCAGGATGGAGACTGCAGAGCAAGTTCCTCTGCTGGCAAAAATGCTCCCTCTTCCAGATGGTGGGAGATGGGAGCTGATTGTGTTCCTGTGGGAAGAACTGCACAGCTAAATATTTGCCAGGTGCTTCAAGTCTCCTGCTCTGTACAATTGTCCTGCCCTCTCCTACTCCCTGTTGTTTAGCACAGAAGCTCCACTTCCAGGACAAATTGACAATTTAGAGATTGGAAGAAAACGTTCCCACTGAGGCCAAGACTGGCAGACATCTTTAGGAGTATGACTTGAGCACACTTAGGTGTGGAGGACTCAGAAAGCCAAGTAAATAATCTGAGGGGAGGTTTGGGTTAGCACATCTCCAGTCTGACATCCAGGAGTGCTAAAAGGCCGAAAGGAAACTCAAGACAGCACTAGAGACTCCAGTTTTTGTAGCTGAACACGAAGCTGTCATCAAGTCCTCTATTTTCCCTTAAAAAGTTGAACTACAAATAGCAACAGTTAGAGAGAAAAGGGCTCCTCATTAGAGGTTTGCTGGGTTGGGGGCATACAGAACCACTCCATGACTCCTGCACTAGTGCCACTTGAAAAATGACAAGTGCATTAACAGAGCCGCAGTGTGAAACTTCAAAATCATCCCTTTAATCACATGCCACTCAAGATCATATAAAAATCCTAATAAATATCAGGCTGACCACTTTGGAGTGCCCACTACTGCTCTGAAGCATGTCATTTACACTGCTGAGATGCAGCAAAAACAAACTGCTCTTAGCAGAGTATTTCTGGTGAATAAAGGAAAGCTACAAATACAGTCAAATCCAATCTTTCCCTAAAGAGAAAACCCATCTCCACCAAGTTCAGACAGGGGAGCTTGTGTAAGCAGGTATGAAATTTTCCATGATAAAAAAAAGTATTCCTGAATGATAGCTGTGCAAATTTCAACTTCTTTATTTCATAGGCCTGAGAGAAATAAAGAAGTTAGTGCTAACATATGATCCTAGCAATTTTTCATGTACAAAGGCAAAAAAAAAGGCCTGAAATTTGCAGAGTAGCAAATTTTTAAAGATTCAGGGTATGAGAACACACTCAGGACCCATTCCTGCCCTGCTGCTGGAAATCAAAGGCATGGGATTAGGACAACTCTTCACCAGTGAGCAGCACATGGGCTGAACTAGAACTCACTACTGATTTGCCAAGTTGTGCCTCATTAGCTGCATTTCTTGTCATTTCATTATTAAAAAAAAATTAAAAAGCAGTTCTCTCATTACCAACAATATATATATAGGAAAGACTGTGTGTGCTGGTAGCTGCATAATGAGTAAATGCTTTTAGTTGCCATTAAATCTGAAATGGAAGTAAAAAAAACATTTTTCTCCTGACATAAACATGTCTCTTAGACATACCAAGGCTCTCTAAGCTATATGATATAAAAAGAAAAAACTTTGTCTTAATCTGTAATGATATTTCAGAAATTACTTTTACAGTACAGTAATTCTGGAAATGATGAGAAATGAAGACTAGCAGTGACAACTGAGTTCAGAGTTAAGCCAAGGTTCCTCTGGGGAGATCTCAGCCACTAGCATAAAAATGTTCTTGTCCTGAAAGAATCCAGCCCTCTCTAAATAGGTTGTTCTCAGTTTACAATACATTCACTTTAATAGTGAGAGGAAAACTATCCAGAATGGTCAGAACAGGTATGAAGGTGGTTAAAAATCAACCTGAAATGCAGAAAAGTTGCTTATTTGAGGTGTATTAATGCCCTAGCAAGGTGGTAAAGACTTTTTCTTATGGAAAGCTCAGGATAGTAGAAGAAATTTTGAGATGTCTCCTCAATGCAATCCTAAACATGATCACACTTTGTTCAAAATCCTGGCTCCTGCAGGTGTATAAAGCACATCCATTTATACCAGTGCAATGTGAACTTAAGGCAATCTGAGACTCTGAGAGCCAGGAGACTCATGGAAAAAAAATAGAAAAACAGAATAAAAAGAAGAAAAAATCATTTTGGAGAGCTGAGGAAAAAAATATTACCTTATTTCTCCTTTCAGATACTTGAGGGCAATTTCATTCTTTCTCCCTGTCTTTGCACATGAAAAAGAAATACATGAAATAGGTCTAAACTTGTCCTCTTTCCTCAGCAAATTATCCCAGTAACTCCAATGGGAGTTAAATGCCAGTAGGCGCAAAGGTGATGAAGCATAGCTGAACCTGGCTGAAAGTCCAGAAAATATAAAAAAAAATTGAAATGTCTTCATTGAAGGATTCAAAACAAATCACAGACCAAGGGTTCAGCACCACTGTGATTATCTGATCAATACCCAAAACTCAAGTATAGTTTGACTACCACATAGTTACAGTCAAGATTTTACAGTCCAAATTCAACTAAGCTTTAATAGCTTTTTCATGAGCACAACTTTATGGAATATTTTCTGTATAGCTAAATCCTTTTCTAGATATTGCTAAAAATATGTAGGGATAGGAGAAATGTAAATATTTTAAACTTATTCTATCATTCTATGGGTCTAATAATGCTCCTGTTACTTCACCACAGCCCAGGAATTACCACAAGGAAATTGGTGTAATTAATTACAAGGCTTCACTTCAATGAGAGGAGAATCCAGACACTTACTTCTAACATCCCTAAGCATTATTATCATTCTGCCTTTTTTCCCCTTTCTCTAGGAGACAGATAATATCTGTTAATACCTTTTATCCAAATATTTGGGACTCAAATCCTTATTTTCACACTGAGGACACCCCTAGCTCAGCATAATCCAGGAAGATAATTATTTGAAGAATACCTGGGTAAGGTACCTACTGCTTTCAAATCCTACTGACAGGAGACAGAATTCTTAAATTAAAAACTCCAATTTATATTTCCTCCAAAGTGCTTATTGGAGATGTCTAGCAACCTAATTGAAGCCTGTTTGATTTATTATGTCAGATGGGTTAATTTTTCCAAGTGCTAACCAAAAACACGATGCTCACATTCAAACCAAAGTATTTTCCCACCGCAAGACACTGTAATCTTGCATCTAAAGAGACTCCACAGCAGGAAATGTGTCTTTATTTATCTTTGATTTGGTGGGCTGTGCCAGTCTTTGTTGCAGAAGAAGCATTGTCGTGTGTTTAATTTGATGTAAAGGTGTGAAAGTTATGTTAGCCAGCTTCCCTAATGAAAACTGTTAGATTTCAGGCTGCAATTCACAGGGAGGTTGTGGGAGGACACCAAATGATCTAACCTGTCAGTCACAGTCATTTTGAGATGCTTGATACTAATTAAGCCTATCAGCTCTAATGCCAGACTTCTCTAAGACAAAGGGTTCCATCAAATTGATAAGACTCTGCTAAGCAGGGTTTAAAATTAATTCATAATTTCTTTTATGTTTGTCATGTTTTGTGAAAATGAACTGCCATTCAATTTTTCATAAGCTCTGCACAAGCAGAAGAAGCTTAATTTCAGGCACTGTGCTGACAGGCCTGGGTAGTTTTATGAACAAATTATGATTACACACAGTGATCAAGCTTCAGATAATTGAAGCAGCAAACCAAACTATCCAGCATACAAATATTAATGGCTGTCCCCAAAGTCTCATTGAATCTGCATAATATAAGGACTTTTAACTTCCTGTTGCACTTGGAATATTTTCAGCATAAATAATTAAAAAGAATTAACTAAAGGATCTTCCAGTGAAGAGCATTCCATCTTAGATTTCTCACTGTTTGGAGGTGGAGCTGAGAGAGCTGCAGCCTGAGCACATGCCTGGGGAGGGCTATTTCTGCCTCCCATTCCTGATTGCAAAAAGAAACATTCTCTGAAGTCAAAACTTTGTCCATCTATTTTTAGGGGCACTGAATGCACTGTTCTCTAATAAATCAGCAGATCTTTGAGAACACAGCCCCTCCAAAAATACTAGAGCAAGTGTTTCTGAAGCTCTAAGGCAGCACCATGGCATGATAAACTAGAAAAGATGTAGGCCAATGACATTAACTCTGCCTAAATGCCTAATATCTGGCATATGTTTATTTTAGGCTACCTAGGAGTTCTAGAATTAAGGTATTTTTCAGTGCAAAATATTGGTGTTATTAAGAATAATCCAAAGACCATTGTGAAGATTTAGTTAACTTCTACATGTCGTCTACTGGTGAAAATCAAGCTTGTAAATTACCCAATCATAGTGAGAACCAGTAAAGAAACCTGTCTTTAATATTAAAGTTTAAAGTCACAATTTGTTTCAACCTGGCAAAGAAAATGGTGAGACTCCTTGCTTTAGGCATTGGGAAAAAAAATAGCATTAATATTGTCAAGGCAACAATGAAAATACTTTACTATTATTAGGTGGAAAATTGAAGGTGCAGAAATCCTTCACTTGCTTTGTAATAGCTTGTTTAATAAAGGGGGACCGGAATAATCGTTTTTCAACTTTAATATTATTAGAGAGAAAGAGAAAAATGGTGCCTGTGATCTAATGCTGAAAACCAGTTTCCTGCTGGATGCAAAGAGCTCTGTCTGGTTTGAAAAATCTATTGCTGCAGTAAACAAAAAAAAAAAAACCCAAACCTTTTCACTAACACCTCATTAAGAGAGTCACAAGTGGTTTTCATTGATTAGCTCCTATTATAGCAATAATCCTCAATATGCTGCATGCTGCACATGAGCACTGTTTTGTGTAAACAACTGCCAATGATTAGTGATCAATGAATAATTTTAGCCAAATGTAATTGGATGAGAACACATTAAGAGCTACTCCATTTCATCCTCCTGATACCAAAAGGAGGAGGAGAGGTGCAGAGAGTTATCCCACCTTGCTAATTAGTATTTCCTTCTGAACCCAAACATTAGAATTCAGGCAGTATGTCTGAGCTGCATCCCTGCAAATAAATTTGAAATAACCAAAAATAACTCCTGTATTGCTGTTTTGTTGCCCAGATTGCTAAAAGATTTTAGATATTAGTTCTGTATATTTTTCCATTTTTCAGAACAATTTCACAGAAGGGCTGTAAGAGGTACAGTTAATAGCTGCAACAGCTCCAGCTTCCTCATTGGTGAATGGCAACATAAGAAATGGAAAGGGGCTGCAAATGCAGCATCTCCTGGTCAGGTTCTTCCCCCAGAGCCCTCCCACATTGCACCATCAGACAGTCTCTCACATGGGGGCTGATTTCAGGTCAATATAATTTTTGATTCTGGGTTTGATAGCTCTGGCAGATGCCTTCCTACAGACACACAGAACAGTACTTCTAAAACCAGTGAGATGCACAAGGTCTTCTCTTCCCATACCTGGTTCTCAAACAAAGCAACTGGAACAGCACTGAGCAAAACACAAATGTTTTACACTTTTGTGAGAAGCCACAGAGCACCAAGATCAGCCTTCTTTTAGTCAAAAGTGTTTCCAGTCCCTTGCAATGGATGGCCCAACTTTCCAATGGTGTTCTTATTCTCTTGTGGGAATAAAAATATAATATGATTGTCAGTGGCATACCCTCCCTTACTTTTGTCTATTGCTAGAGATACTTGTCCATGTTTTTCCCCAGTCACTCTCCCATTTTTTAAGGTGACTCACTCTTTCTTTGTTCATTTTTCCCTTTTGCTTGAAAGCAAATCACAATGCTGCCAATGCCCACACAGTCACACACAGTGTGTTCTCAAACTAAGGAATATCTACATTTCAGATTCAAGTAAACACACCAGGAATGTCACCAGCAGTTTAACTGTCCTCAAATTAGCTTTAAATGTAAATAAGGCTGTTCTTTGATGTTTCTGACTGCTTCTGACTGCTCGGTCTCTGTGATGAATCCATAGGTGTACTTTATTCTTAGTCTCTCTTCCTCCAGGCTCAAAGACCGCATAAATTACTGGGAAAAAAAGTCACTGCAAAGTGAAAGAACCAGCTTTTCCTTTTCAGAAATGCAGGAGCTCAAATCCTATGATATACAAGTCCTGAGCTACAAGATTTGATGTAAAATCACTGAAACACCTCACAAGTTCTGATTTAAATTGAGACTCCAGCAAGTCAGCTGTGGGGATGGTAACAGAGGTGACTGGTACAACAGGGACCTCTAAGAGGAACTGAGTTTTAGAAACCTACATAGCTGGAGCTATAACAACTCCTGCAGCACACCCAAGAGTGCAGAAGCACAGTTATCACAAAGACAATGATTATACTTAAGAATTTGTATAAACTAGGCTGTGTAACTGCAGTGGGAAAAGAACAGAGGGCAAGGGAATGTTTGTCCTACCCACGTGTGCCTTCCAACCTGAGGACAATGAGATGGGCACCCTGCAGGTACTGAGAGAGCAGCTCTCCTTATTTTCTGGGACATTTTTACCACTCCTCTTCACAAAGCCCAGCAACAGTCTCTGTCTTCAAAAGTGTCATCCCAGCCTTTTGTGCTGCCCTTGGTGACAGAGGATGTGCTGTCACCATCTGAGCTAACTCCCAGAATGGATCAGTTCCTTCCAGTTGGTTTCAGCTGGGCATTTATGACAAACACCAATGCAGTATTTCTAGTTTCTCTCCCCTATGGTCAGACCTTAAAGCATTCTGTCATTTCCCTTCCCCTCAAAATTAGTCCAGAATTTAAAGGTGCCTTCCCAGGTGAGGCAGAACATCCATTTCAGTATTCCTTGCCAGGATCACACCTCTGCTAAGGAACAACTGACAGCCACAAGGCTGCCAATATCATTCTGGGGTTGTGTACCTCAATTAGCTCACAAGATCAATCTACACAAACTACATTTTCATTTGTGAATGCTAAATACTCTTGACTTGAAAATTAGGAGCCTAAATCAGACACTTTGAACTTCTCATTGTGAATCATTGTCTTCTGTTACTGTATACATTGTAAATTGCTGCAGATAAAAGCCTTGTCTTTCATTTACAAGTACTTAGTAAACTAAATTCCATTTTATTAGTTACAGCATGTAAAGTTTTGCAAGTGTGTTATTAAAAACACCTAATTGTTCTTTGAAACAATGAGTACATATTTCTCGTTCCAATTTAAAGGTAAATTTTTAGAGCACCAAAATATCCTGTGGTGTACAGCAGTTTATAAAGTGTTTTAATTATTTGTGCAAAGCCTCACAGTAAGTTCTCAAGCCCTTAGCTATCTTGCTTAATCTAAGCAAAAGATTATTCACAGGGTAACAATCAGGGTAAGAATGAACTTTGGGAAAAAAATAGTAACAATTAGGTCAATAATAGTTCAAAAATCCATTTTGTTTTTTGATCACCTACATAACACACAGTGGTGATAATAATGCTGAAACAAGAATACTAATTTCAGTGGTAGCTGCACTGAAGGGAGAAGTGTCTCTCTCCAGGCTGTAACATTATTACAGGAATGGCACTACAGAACCAGGCACACACCTCAAGGCCTGCAGGAGTGATAGATGCAACACACTAATTCCTGATGGCTAAAGGATGTTATTGCACCTTAAAGGTCGTTTGCTCAATCCTGTGATACATCTTCAGCTGAGAATGGCAATTTGGAAAGTTTGGTTAGGATGCTACAGTCAACAAGCAAGCTGAAATGGCAGCTCTGCAGGTAAACAGATCACTGAGGAGGACTTCAAAATCCAGTAACTCTCAAATGAAGACTTCAAAAATCAATAACACTCTTGTTTTGAGGGACAGGAAAAGGATGAACTACCTGCATCCATTTATTCTCGTAATTACAACATCTGCGATTGTTTCAAAATGATGGCATCAAAATTCCAAAGGGCAGTAGAAACTGACACAGCATAGACTAGTAATTAAGGATTCAAAATACTGCATCTGCCAGTCTTTGTCCCAAGAGTACATATCCTCATGGGTCCCCCCAGCCCCCCTTTGCAGTTTTTGCAGGAGATAGATACAGAGAGAAAGAGAATTTGGCACAGCCTATGTAATATTTAAAGGAAGAGAAACTTGTCGTGACTATTTAGCAATGTGAGTTTGCACAGAATACAAAGAGATTGAGAGAGAACAAAAAAACTTAGAGAAATTTTACAAAAATTAAAAGTTCAATTCTATTACGTAGACACTGGTGTGGAATAAGAGGGAAAACACATCAACACACAAAATCTCTTTCTCTGTGACACTGCCAGGCCAGCTGCCATCAGGTCTTAAGACAGATATTTTAATAATCCCTCCCAGGAGCAACACTCCACAATCTCAGGTCTTCTCCCACCACTTCCATGCTGCTTGTGAGCGTTGCTGCACACAGGAGGTCTCTGCCTGGGCTGAGCAATAGCCAAACCCCCAAGAGCTGTCATCAGGCAAGAGCTGTGTCTGCCCTCGATTTTCAGCCCTAACCTTTTTTGCTTGGGCAGCAAAAAAATCAATGAGATTTAAATAGGAGGTAGTTTTCCTTTTTTTCTTTTTTTTTAAAGCTGTCTTCTCTGGCAATTATTTTTATAATAGAGCAAATTCAGTAACAGAAGTTTTGCTGAAATATAGTCCATATTAATTTCTTTTCTTCTGTTAAACAAAGAATAAGAATCACTTTGCCTTGCAACATTTAATTAGATTTACCTAGAGTTTTTAGCCAAGGCAGCATCTTAAATAATTAAAGAGTTACATGGTATGCAAATATATATTATTTACTCATAGTTTGTGTCAAAGTTGAGCAGTAATGATGTAATATATACAGAATTCTGTATTTTTTCATTATATGGAAGATGAGCAATTCCTTTTCTACTTTCAGACAGCATGACACAACGTGTGCATCCTTTACCTGAACACAGAATAAACCAGCTATGAAGGCATCAGGAAAGGATTAAATGCAACACTGCAACAATGCCAACTTGATGGGGTATTAGGGGAAACACTGACTCTGCCTGTTCTTTCAGCAGACAGCTTTTCACTTGAGAGAAGCAGGGGCAAATTTCTCAATTCAACCATGGAGATGCCAAGCAGTTGTCCAAAAATATTTTCTTCAAGATTCATCTCCCTCACACTGCTCGTTTCCCAAGCAGGGTGAGGGTATCCATGAGGCTGATTTGGCAGCAGAAGACCCTCAGTGCCAATCAGCCCAGACACCTATTCTGTGTTCTCCTGCAATTTAGGGGAGTCAGCTCTGAGAAAGTTCCATGTCAAATTGTGTTAAAAACCTGCCCTTTCCATCTTCTTTCAGGTTATTGCACACAAATGAAAAGGGGATTTCTCAGCTTGGAGACATTCTGGAACACAAAATGCAGGAAAAGCACAGGAGGCACCAACAGCCTGAGGCATCAATAACTCAAGGCACTGGGATGCCCAAGACAAGCAGGGAGCAGAACCAGTGTCAGCTCTTGGGGGACAAATGTTCACCTGGGAAACTAAATTTTTGCACAGCTTCTTCAACATATGGAGCCACTGAAAGCTGGATGTGAGAAAGGAAAAGTGGAAGGAAAAAAATCTCCTCGTTCTAGGGCACAGGGAGGAAACTTGCCCTTCTCAGTTTTTATTTGAATTTGCCTCATCCTGCAAAGTTCTCCCTATTTCAAAAGTCAGTCCTTTCTAAGAAAGCCAATCTCTGGAGATCAGCAGCCCAGCTGTAGCTGATAGTTTCATTATTTTAAGGAAACAGAGCTGGCACTTACAATTCAAAGCTATGGCTATCTCAGGATCCTGTCAAAACTTCCAGAAACACCATCTGGTTAAATATGCAACACACTCTGAGACACAAATACAAAAATTATACTCTTTCTGGGGGTCTTAATTAAAAAGACATTAGAAGTAAACAAAACTTTGCTGTTTTGAGTGTGGACAACCTTGCTGATGACCTTCACAATGATCATGTATTATACACAGTCACATGTATTGTATTCTTGATGTAAAGAAGCAAAAATCCTGGCACAATAATGCCATGGAAGGATGCAACTGAGCACAGGTCCAAGGAGGCAGAAATTCCACAGTATTTCCATCAAAAGCTAATGTGGCTTCACTAACAGTAGGACAAGGTATTTCACTGCCATTAACTCTGTAGCGCTTTTAACTTCTTTCAGCACGAAAAGGCAAGTCAAACTTCATGGTACTTAACTTTTCTCTTGCCTATCCCTGTTTTTGAACATGCCTAAAAGAGCTTCCCAACTACTTTTATTCCATTACCTTAAGTACTTAAGTTTCATTTTCAGCAAAGCTCTGCTTAATGAATATTTATGAGCAAATCCTGCAGTGTTCATTGAAACTGTAGAACATCCCTTCACAGCAGGCTACAGATTTACATTTTGGGGTTTATTACTAAAATGTTAGCCACACAAATCGATGTCACTCAGAAAATACGATGACAGCTCTTCCTGCAACCCCTGCCCCTTCATCCAAGTAATGTTATGGATCATATTATTCTTTGGCTCTAGAGAAGTATAATTTATTTTTTGATATGCACTATTTAATTAAAAATACATAATTATAAAACATCCAGGAGCCATAATTTACACCCGGCAGCCTCAAGCTGGCAAACCACTGTGAGCAGCCTCCCTGAAGTCTCGGGGTTCACTGGTGTGAATAAAATTACTCACTTGCATAAGTGATCAGAAGACAAGATCTTCATTACAGCTGTACACAACATGATCAACAGTGTTAACTCTGAGGTTTTTCCTTCTCCAGGCACTGGTTAGAGGCTGTTGAGCTGAACAGTGGTGATGCAGGGCAGTGCAAGTTCTTGCCAGGCCCAGCAATGACAAACCTTTCTCCCAGTTCTCAATGGCCACTTAAAGAAGTTGCTCCATTCCAACAAGCAGGGACAACTAAAATTGTCTGAATGCCTCTCTTTATTAATTTCACCTTTGCATATAGTAAGCTGATCTAATTTTATTTAAAAGTATGCCCACCTTCAGAGGACAAAGTCCACTTATTCTAAAACAGAGAAGTGACCCAAACATTTCACACAAACCTATGTAGCTAACCTGAAAAGAAGCAACAAGTTCTCTATAATCAGCTGCAGTCCCAGATGAACTTAAACAAGATCAATTCAAGTAAAGCAGCACAGGAAGTGGGGTGAAGAAAAAAAAAAGACAAAATACCATAAAACCAGACTCTAGTATTACCCTCAATTTCTTTAATGTTTAACTTAAACTGAGTTTATTTCTCATTTTCTTTACAGCAGCAAAAGGTGTGAATACAGTAACAAAACTTTTGTGGTGTCAGACAGAGCTTCAAACATATATACTTTACAGTGTTTTCTTAGGAGTGTTTGTTTTCTCTGACTAAAACCATCCCTATGGGCTATGAACAGGTTGCAGCTGCCTGTAATGCAGAATTTCTATGGAAGATGTTAAAAGCATTCTTTTGTTTGTTTATTTAGACAGGCTTAGCTGTCTTAAGCTATATACATGTATACAAACATCATTTCTGAAGGGCCAGATACACATTCCACCCGGGGTTCAGTAGGGAAGAGGCAGCATTTCCATTGCATAACCTCCTGGGTAGAAAGTTCACAGAAATGAGAGTAAAGAATATTCACTTGAAATAAAAAACAACTGGGCATTGTCATTCGCCAGTTCTGGAAATACTGCAGATGCAAATGATACAATATAATCTGACTTTCAAATTGCAATCAGTGTTTGATTTGTAAGCTCACCACAATAGTTTTAACTCTTGCCACTCCAGTATTTTCTATCCTATGGGGAAGGCTTTCTTTTTTTCATAAAGCTGAGACTGAGGAGAAGTCTGTTATCCAGCTTCAGCAGCTAGAACCTGGAATGATGTAGACAACATCATTCCCTTGGGAGTGTGTGTCACAACAGAACTTCACAATAACCTGTGCCTTGCAGTCATTCATGGAAGAATTATAAATGCTTATCCTACAACTATAACTGTACGGTTAAAGCCAGCTACCCCTAATTGCTCTTGGAATTTCTATTAAATTGCAGCCTTCCTTTCTAATGTGAGATAATTTTTTTGGACATGAACATGGCTTTGGATGACAAACATCAGACAGGAGTTCCAGCTGCCACTTGAGCCAGAGAGTAACTGGGCTATGGGCCAGTTTAGCTTATTGCTAAACCAGAGTAAAATGAACACAAATGAGAACCAGGAGACAAAAGTCCTTGAAGTCATTAAAACATCAGTTAAAATGATACCTCAGGTAAGCTCAACACTCGTGTAATGGACAAGGGAATTGCAGCTCATGGAAACGGACAGAACAAGGAGTACACTTTGATGTGAGGTCTCCATTAAAAAACAAAAACAAACAAACCATCAAAAACCCAAACAAAGTTTTCCTCCTTGCCCCAAACAGCAAAGCCAACAAAGACAACCAGCGCCTGTATTTCTCTTTCAGCAAGCTCATGTGCTTTCCTGTTGTTGGGTTACCTCTGCAAAAATGGGTCTCAAAACTGAACAAAGCATGGTGAGAAAGCCATGGCTACCAATCTAGTCATGTAAAAAGTGTTGGTTCTTAACACACAAACTCTTTAAGATACAGTCTAGTTTCCAAGTAACCAAGGAAGGATTTTCTCCAGAATAAAACAAGTTTTCTATACATAACAAAAATATCTAAGCAGCCAATGTGCTTTGTTCCCCCATGTACACTCTAATTTATCAATTATCAAAGAGCTAGGAGACATCTACTTGCCAAATTCAGTGGTATTCCCTAACCCTTAACATGAAGTACAGGTAAAATGTCTTGCTGATCAAGGCTGTGGGATGCTGCAGAAAGAACAAGGCTGTAAAATTACTTACAGGCATAACCAGATCCTATGGCAGACTCCCTTTTCATAATCAGAAAGATAGAAATAATGCAAATGCCAAGCAAAACACACCAGAGGTTTATATTAACACACAATTTTAGAGCATTGATCTCCTGCCATCAACAGATGGAGAGATTAAACTGGTTTTGTTACACCTCAGATTTGAAAGGAGCGCAGCATGAGATACGAAAGGATTTTCCAGGGAACATTGTAACACAAGAGTCTCAATGGGAATTCTGCAGATAAACACAGAGGAAAAAGCTGAACATAAAGCATGGTACACATAAGGTTTCTCCTTTTTGGAATTCAAACAGCCAAACTGCCTACATAGAACAAAACCAATTTTTCAAACAGAATCAACCTCACCTGGAGATACACAGCTGTCATCTGCACTTGCATTTAGCAGCCTGCCTGGAAGAGCCTGGCAAAACGTTTGAACAATTACTACAGTCACATTCCACTTTGTCCTTCTGCCAGATTTGCACTTTTTTCATTTCTGAGCCTTCTGCAAGAACAACTAATTTCTTGCCAAATTGCTTACTTCCATTCAAAGTTCACAAAAATCAGGCACCCTAACAAAGTCTAAAAAGCTCTCAAAACATCCAGGGCATTTATCAGCATCAGATAAAAACAAACAGCACATTCCCAAGATTCCTGCTTTTTCTACCAAATCATAAAATATCAGTGGTAAGTCAATTTTTCTGTATTATATTAAAGTTAGTATGGGATAGAAAGTCAATCAAAAGTTCATCCAGCATTAATTTCTACAAAAAATATATATCATGAGTATAAAAGTAATAATTTGCTCATTAAGATGTTTCATTAACATCAATCTTTACGAAAATATTTGAGATCACCAAAATAGAAATCAGAACTGCCTACAGAGAACAACAGTATGGACATAACCACACTGTTGCACTTGCTAAGCAAATAAATTGCTGCAGGGGAACTTTTATGGGACCATCTGCTATGAAGGTGAACATCAGCCTTACTGATTTTTGTATCTTTTATACAGAGAAGCAAACACTGGGTGGATGGAAGAGTATGGTCAAATAAAACTCTCCCACAACACAAACCAAACAAAAATCAGGTCAGAGAACTGTCTGGAAACAAACAAGACTTCACATGAAATCCAAACAAGCACCTGTTGTTATTGAAATTATTAAATATGAGATTTCTATGGGGCACTGTAGGTATTGATGTCAAAAGCCACAACAGAGTGAGAACAAATAGCTTTCAAACAGCCCTGATATCCCCTGGGCTGTCAGGGATAATAATTACTTTTTTTCTCCTTACAGATCAATGATGTAAGGACCAGATTTGGCCTCCTTATTCACATTCAGCAACATATTAACTCAGAGCAAACCTCACTGCAGTAAACAGATGCAAGTAATAAGGGTATCAGACTCCATCCGACAGAGACAAATTCAAGTTATTATGTTTGTTAACAGAATTGGTTTCGTCCCATAAATAAGTAATTTCCTCCAAATCCACAATATGAAGGCAAGGAGTAGCCAAAGATGATAACATTTTCATTCCTTAATCAGGATCACTACAACATTGTAAAGATAACCAGAGAGAGGGGAGAAAAAAGAGAGAAGCCAATTTGAAGCACTTACTGACAGCAAGCCAGGATTAAGCACCTTGTTGTATGAGGCATAAAAAATAAAAAATAAATTTAAAAAAATTCCTTTTTCAGAACACCACTCTCTAGATATTTGATTTAATGGGTTACACCATTAAGTGCTGTTACTAAAGAAGGACCTTCCAGCCTGCTGCTACTTCTCCCATTACAAGCACACAATATTTGCTTGCACAGAGGTGTGTTTCCTCTTGTGACAACTCCCCATGAAATATCTTGAAGTCCTCTTCTGCATTTCACTGTACCTTTTACACCCAAACATGTCCAAGGAGCCTGAATAGGGCTCTAACAACTCTGCTGGGGTTCCTGGTTCCTTGTTAAAACTGGAACAGAATCATGTTTCTCCCTCAGGCACTGCCTTAAAAAAACTTTAGGCCATACGTTCTTGAATTATTTATCAGAAGTTATTATGCAAACAAGGATTAAATAATTCTCTTTGAGCTGCTGGTGGTAAGCACGGCAGCTAGAGGCACAGTGCCTGTGTGATATTATCCAGCCTTCCTGGCAAACCAACTGCATTTTGCCAGGTAGATCCAAGACCTGCTTTTCCTCTTTACTCACACTGGTGTAAATGAGAAAACCTCCTCAAAATTTGATGCAATTACATCAGCATAATACTGCTTAAGTAAATCAGGGCACTATTTGTTTCCAAGTGCATTTGATTAATGACTGTTGGACAAAATTAGTACAGACTTCAACTTTATTCTGCTCTCTTGCTCAATTCATCTGGCCTTGCTTTAAAGAAACAGCTACTCTGTTAATGAATAGAGGATATAAACAATTACCACAGAATAATTTCAACTTTTAAAAACACTCAGCTGTGACATCCACCATATGCAGTAGATAAAGTTCTCAGTGTTTTCCAAAATAGGCATCACTTTCTAAATACACTTATAAAATATATTTGCAAACTATATACACTTAAGCAACTGCTGTTGAGCTCAGTTCAAGAAAGTTACAAGCCTGTTTAAAAAAGTGGATTTTAAAATAAAATAAAAGTTATTAAATAATAATAGAAAATATGAGCTTTATCTGTGTTCTGTGGCTGAAAAGAGCTGGACAAAGAGATAATTATAAAACAATTATTGCTGCTGCCTAGGGTAAATACTACCTTATTGGCCTTTTTTTCTACAGGCAAAATTAAGAGTGCATTTGAAATACTTATTACCTTTATTAAATTCCCTAAGAGGACAGAGTGCTTTTCTCCCTTCTCAAAAGTGACTTATTTACACATGCACTCAAACATCCACGTGAAGCTTCCAGTTTCTTAGCTTGGCAAGGCAAACATTCCATCTGCCCCTGAGAATGGGAAGGACATCCTAAAACTAACCACAGCCCTCCACAAAAACACTGGGCCCATGCTGAGGCAGGAAAGAACACTAAAAGCACAACACACATTGGTGTGGAGTCAGAGCTATGAAAGGCTCAGCTGAACTTCCACCAAAAAAATCAATGAAGAAAAACCAGTGGTTGCTTACCCTGCAGGCAGTGACTCCAGTTCTGTGCCAAACTGCTCCATGTCCATCAGTGATTCACAAGCTTTTCTCTCCATCATCAGAAATTTGGTCCATTTAGAAATCATTTAGTCCAATGGCTTTTTAGCCCACAGTAACTACAATAAGCTCAGACTAAAACTTAGTCTGATCTTTCTCAGGTAAAGGCTTTAACTTTTAAACCAGGCTCCTCTTCCACACGTTCTGCCAGGCTCACAGGATACATTTCCTACCCAAACCCAGGCCCTGAGCATCCTCCCCTGCAGCCAGGAGAGCACAAGAGATCCCTACAGGGGCAACTGAGACAGGGGCAGCAGCTGGGGCACAGCCGGCAAATGTTTATGGTGCAGCCCTCAAAGTGAGCACCACTGACTGGAAGGCAGAGGAACCATAGCCCTAAAACTCCCAAGCAGCCTCTGGCCACCTGTTAAGCACCTTTTAAAAGATGCTCCTCATCAGATCAGGCTCAGGTGATGCAGAGGAAGAGCCCTGAGCCCAGCAGCTGTGTTTGCAAGGCAGGTGGAAGTTCAGGCTCACCTTCCTGGCTTCAGATATTTCAGTGGGTAACTGCCCCTGGCTGATTCTGGCCCCAGGCAAATGCAGTGACTGATAGCTAAAATCCAATGGAATATCTTAATTAATGTCAGTGGGTACAGACTGAAGTCCTTAAAGAAGTTAATTAAAATTGAGGGGTTTGGTGCAATGTAAGGATGAATAATGTGCTTTGTGTATAAATACAGAATTAAAAAGAAACCCCAAAACACCAGCTCTAGCATGGTTCAGGATTGTCACAAAGCTCCAGAGGTGAAAGAATGAAAATCCAGAATGCTCTTAACAATAAATATTCAAAGGAAAATAATATCTCTAAAAATAAAGTTTTAGGCCTACAGAATTTCACCATTTGGAGAGGAACAGTGGGAATAGTCAGAGACCTTTTACAGTTCAGACCAACATACAGCTGTTTGCTGATTCAAGTTGAACCCTTAATCTGTAGCAGCAATTAAAACCGGATTCAACTGAGACACAAACCAGAGCAAACAGCTCCAGTGTCAGGTCCCACATGTGCTGCCAGCACTTGCGTCTCAGGCCATGGAACCTGTCCCTGGATGCCTCCCTGCTCCACTGCATCTGCTTTCTGCTGGAACTTTCAAAGAAACATTCCTAGCAACATTTTTTTCCGATTTTGTCCTTGAAAATTAATGCTCTGTGAGCCACTGCCACACACGGGCTGGTCTTGCCAGATATTAAGTGCTCTCTTTTTCTATGCACTAAGTGCCTCTCAGAACCAAAGATAGGAATCAAAATAAAGCCCACAATCAGATGCTATTCAAGTAGATTATTTTCTTTTCCCATATTTAAGTTGTTGATAGACAGATGCGAAAGACTGCATCTCTTCACACCTCATTAATTTTTATCTTTGGCAGCTTAAATTTAAAAAAGTCCCCAGAAGATTAACACTGTTGTTAAGCTTTTTAGAAGGGGGGGAAAAAAAGTGTCATGTATTTTGGAGATTTTAAGTCCTGAATGAATAATGATTAAAAAAAAAAAAAAGGTGTGGTGAAGGTAACAAATATACCAAAATGTGAATAAGTAAGTGATCTCAGTGCTCTCTGGGCACTACTGCTTCCCCACAACCTGTTGTTCCTGTGCACTGAGGGGAGAGAAATTCCTCCAGCTGCTGAATTACAGCTTAGCAAAGCGTGGGGAGGGCTGTTTGCCTCGTAGGCAGGTTTCTGTGTGGTCTGAGGAGCTGTGGGTCCGTGCTGGAAGACACATTACAGGAGAGGTTAATGGGGATTTGGTTTCAATCCAGTCAATTCTGTGTTGGCTGATAATGAAGATAAACTGCTCGATTTAGAGCTGGGCAGAGGCAGTGTTGGTGCTTGTAATGGCCCAAACAATTATTTCTTGTAGACTAATGTCTTCCTCCTGTGTTATTTAAGATAACTTTCATATGAGTCACCAAATTTGATCTTAATTTGGGCTTGTTTTTGTAAGTGAAGCCTTTTCCATTTTTCTTTGTATCTGAAGCTTTTTAAAAGTAAACACCTGTGCATTAATCCAGAGATAGCATGAGATAACCTCGCTGCTGCAGTTACAAGCTGCCCAGAAGAGTAATGCTTCCAGTGTAAAAGAAAGGAATCGAATTGCTCCACTCATATTGCTACTTGCATCTTAACTAATATTAACTAATTAACTAATACTCACTCCATTTGATCCAGCAACATACCCAGTAATTTATACACCCACCACCTCATGAGACCTTTAGAGCATCCCATATATTCCCCCTTCAAGACCTGGAGTGCACCTGGGAATTGTTATTGCTTTCATGGAGGCCAGAGTAAAATTTTTCAGACCAACTGTCCCCTTGCAGACACACAATTCTGTGATAAAATGCAACTTCTCCTTATCAGCTTACTTATGCAAGCTCTGAGGAAGATAGCAGGTTCTCTGAACCCAGTGGTTTAATCTTCTCTGAAGTAAACGGTTCATCAGTTTTAAACCCAAATCCAGTACACACTGGTGGGAGCAACTTCCAATGATAGGGAAGCCTCCCTGTATGGATGCTTTTCCCTTCATAAATAGATATATAGTAATTTGGATTGGTGAGCTGAGTGCATGAGAATGCAATATTAGCCATAAAATCAAAAGAGTTCTACTCTGAATTGGTTTGAATTGAATTGAACTGGTTTTTCCCTCACATGGAGTTTAAATTGTCACTACTGCTGTTCCATGCAGGAGAAAATACAGGTAGATGCTCTCTCTCTTCAAGCCAGACCACTTTAAAAAGAGATCTTAATTAATACATATGAGATTTGTTTTGGAATCCTAATGCTTGCAACACTTCCTCATGTGAGTCTCAGTACATTTCTAATATACATTTTACACAAAAAATTGTCCTAGCAGGTAACATGGGCAGCACTTAGTTTCTTGGTATCCAGCACAAAATTCCAAAGATGAAGTGCTGAAATTTAGTTGTAAAATAGCTACACAGATTTTAGGACTCATCTCTGAGCATGTACTGCACTTAGCACTTTTTAAAGTAGAGCTGAAACTTGTAAGTGAAGGCATACTTCCTTCAGTGCACAGTGAATGGCAAACAGAATTAACAGGTTTTGGCTCACATGAATCCACAGGGACTTGTGACTTCTCCAGCCAGTCCAGGTTTCTATTACAAGGCCATTTGCCACCACTTCCAAATTATTGGGATTTGGATGGTGTTGGATTATGTGGAGTAATTCTACTTTTATTCAACCCTTTCTTTAAAATTACATTCATATAAAATCCATGTTCATATTTCACAGACACCAGTTGCACCACAAATTCAAATTATTTGCAAGACTAGATGTGTTTGCATTCTTTAGAAAACTTCATCTGATATTAAAGCAGTTCTGACTCTAATTAAAATTTAGGAATTTAGTAATGTACATAGTCATGATCGTATCTGATCTGAGGCACCCTCTTGATAATATTTTTATCTCATTTCCCCTTGCTCCAAGTGGATCCCATTCTTTCTCTTTCCTATCCCTTCCACATAATCTCTCATTTCATTTCATTTTCTTGTCTCTTTGGAGAAAAAAATTTCAAAGCATAGAAGCCCATCACTTTGGAACAAATGTGATATTAAATCTTTTTCATCTTTCAAGTTTTGTGTCTTAAAAATAACACACCCTCTTTGAGAGGAATCTCTTTAGCACTGTGTACACACAACAAAGGCACCATGAGATAATAAGCAGAAAATCTTTATAGCAATTAGTGTCTTTAATAAACCTTTCTCTAAATTTCTTGTAGTAATTTGATGTAACCAGAGCTTTGTGGTTAGTTATCTTATATCTTATATTATCTTTGTGGTAAGTTATCTTACACAGCTTCGCTTTCATTTTACAGATTGGTGAGTACATAACTTTGTAGGAAAGCAAACTCAAAATATTATCTATTTTATATATGTGTATGCCCTATAAAAGAACGTCCTGCTGAAGGTTCAAAATGAAGAATTCATTTGCCTCAGAGCAGTCTCCTGCACACATCTCAGCCAATATGAGTGAAGGAGGTTGGTCAGAGAAGGGAAAACAGGAAACTCAACAACAAAAAATTGGAGTCTTTTGGCATCCCCAGCACACTGGACACAATGGTGCTGGGAGGAGAGGTCCATCCTCCTGAGCTATTGGAGAGCCAAGCCCAGAGCCAACATCTGTGCAGGAGCTGAGGGCTGGCTCCCTTCTGGCTGAGCCGGGGCAGTGGTTTCAGGAGGGACCCAGCCTTTGGAGCAGATGCAGAGCCTCTTCTTGGCTGCAAAGGTCAGACACACAGCACAACTAAAGACCATTTTGAATCCTGGGAGAGCAAGACACAAGATTTTTTTTCACACAATTTCCTTTTTGTGTCAGGAGCTGTGTTGTGTTCATCTCCACTCAGTTTGATGTGTTAACTTCATATAATTGACAAACTGTCCTATAAATCTTCTTGCCAACATCTTAGTGCTTTGGAGGTCATCAATCTCAGCCTCCTTGGAGGTTTCTATTCCATAAATGCAAGCCAGTACAACAAAAAAGGAGCAAGTCAAGTCTCATCTACTCCATTTTCACTTTGCCAGGGCTGGTAACTACAGGATCTGGTTGCCCCAGAAAGAAGCCCCAAATTCCAGCATGACAGGGTACTTTAATTAGTGGAGAGACAGGTGTCATTGTAGACAGTTGTGAAGATCTTTGCCAGACATCATTATGCTCTCTAGGCAAATTGGGAACCTTCTAGCACAGATGAAAAATGAGCAACGAAGCTCATCAAGCTTAGCCCTGGAAAATCAGCTTTGCCTGTGCTGATGACAGTTGAGGTGAACAGGGCAAAGATTTCTGTGAGACTGCAGGAATCCCTTTGCAAAAATAGCTTCTGGACTCTCCAGAGCAGCAAGCTCAGCTCACTAGCCTTTGCTAGGAGAGAAGATGGTGATGATGAGGGGATTCTCACCCTTAGGCAAAAATAGCTCCACCTGTTCTGCAGTGAGTGTATTCACCCAGAGATTACAGATCAAATCCTGCTCTGATTCACTGTGGGTGTATAAAGCCCTCACCTCTCATTTCTTTTTGAAACTGGATATTCCAAGGAGCGAGGCTACAGCTCTGGACTACTGTGGACATTTAATGGCATAATTGAGAGTTATAAGAGCAGTTCTCAAAGATGACGTGCTCCTTGAGCAATCTATTCAGTGGGAATATGACTCACACCTTGCTCTGTCTGACAGAACCTAGCCCTTGGCTCCCTGGTAATGGAGATGGATATGCAAATCCACCAGTGGCTCTTGTAGTGCTCGGTGCCTTGGGGCTCTCCAGTTTCCAATGCATGCACTTGGAACGAGAGCTCTTGCTGCACACATCGCGCGCAGCGGCCAGAACGAGAGAGATCCCTCCATTTGCAGAGGGCTGTGCAGCCCCCTGTATTTTTTTATGAATGTAAATCTGATTGCCTGGGATGGCTCAATCCAGCCCATGCCAGAGTGCCACACGACCCCTCTTGTATTGATTCTGAGTTTGAGCGGTCCACGCACCACAAAACAAATCTATTGCCACACTTGTAGCACGAAATCCCTGAAGCTTATACAGGTCAGTAAACACAACTTCCCTGCTGTAAAATTTTTATTGCATATCCTGCCTTCCTCATCCATTATAGTGCTGAGATGCACCTTATACATTTACCAGTGTATCACAGTGTGGTAACATATTTACACTATTAAGCAGTGTTGTCTGATTCCTTTCCTGAGCAAAAGAAATATAAATAATGTAAACAGCAGTGGGGACAATAGAGAATGGGGATTAAAGCCTCAAGTCAACAGAGGAAAATTTCTGGATAGACTGAAGATATGTGGAATCACAGAATTATTTAGGTGGGAAAGATGTTTGAGATCACTTGAGTCCCACAACTAAACCATGTCCCCAAGTGCCACCTTCACATCTTGTAAATACCTCCAAGGCTGGTGACTCCACCACTTCCCTGGGTAAGCCTGTTCCTGTGCTTAACAACATTTTTGGTGAAGAAATTTTTCCTGATAGTCCATCTCAAATTCCCTTTGGTGCAGTTGGAGGCTGTTTCCTCTCGTGCTGTCCCTTGAGAGCAGAGCCTGAGCCCCACCTGGTGACAGCCTCCTCTCAGAGAATTATAGAGGGTGAGAAGGACCCCCCTGAGCCTCCTTTTCTCCAGGCTGAGCCCCCCCAGCTGCTCCTGATTAGACTTGTGCTCCAGACCCTTCATCAGCTTCATTGCTCTTCTAAGTAGAAGAGATTTAAGTAGAAAACAGGTGCTAAAATAATAAAAAAAACCCCCAAACCAGTAAAAACATACAGTAAAACCAATTCATCAGACTGACAGCCAGTATGATTGTCCTGGCAAAGATCTGTCTATATGTTATTTTTCTTTCTTTGCTGTTTCTTATCCCACACTTACTGCAAGGGTTTCATATCTACATGCTGCCATTGCAAACCCACAATTACACCTTTTTTCTATTGAATATTTTCAGTGATAATTCCTATGTTGAGAGAGACTTTCTATTCCTTCTCAAATAACTTAACAGACTCCTGGGGGAGAAAGAGGCACATCCATAGCTTGTTAGTGGAGATCCTTTAGCAAGGGGTACCATCATAACAATTAGCAGAGGGAGCTCTGGGCCAGAGCCTGCAGTGCTGAAGAAATAATTTTAACCAGTGAGGCACAAGGACTGGATTTCTGCACCTCTGTCACTATTAGCATTTTGATGTCATTTTTATTAACACCTTTATGTCAATATTTCCTTTACAAATCCATCATGCTTTAAAATAGAAAAGTCCTTTTAAGGTAGCCATTCATAAAAGTTCAGCTTTTGAACACTTATTTAAAATGCAGAAGTTTTTGAAAAGCAACACTCTCTTAAGTCAATGCAGCTAATTTCAGAATAGGAAAGGAATTGAACAGTGTTTGTTTCTCTCATGTATCATCCTGATTTTTTTAAACACTGAAATACAGAAGTGAAAAACATTTTCTAGTGCCACAGAGCACATAAAGAATCCAAAGGAAGAGCTGAAACATTATAAAGTCTCTTTTAAATGTTCACATTTTATGCCAGGCAGAACAGCAAACCTGCAATTATAATAGCAGAAATTCAGAAAGTAGGAGAATAACCCTTCCCAGACCACAGCCAGCATCAGAGCACCTGTGATTTAACTCACAGGAAGGGTGAGAATCAGGATTTCCCCTTGTGCTGAGCCCATTTCAGAACAGCTGGGACTGGAAATTGCCTCAAGCATAAGCATTTATATCAGCATCTCATGTTGGTAAACTGGGTTGTCTGCATGCAATCTGATGGAGGTTTTTCCCATTTTCAGAAGTTATAGTTATCCCATAAATCGTGTGACCTTCCCCAGTTTACCCACCAATTATTGCCTATAAGATATTTTATTACAATCCCAGCTATAAAACACTCAAGCAGAAAGGATTTACCATTCCATATTGGAGCACAAGGGCAAGAAGAGATACTCATTTGCAGCTAAAGATGAAACTACTACAGGTCCCAATTTAAGCTTAATTAAATGTAATCCTTTAACCATTTAACAGATGTAGCCCAAGCCTGCAAAAAATCAGCAAAGGAGCCTGGTCTCACACAGCATTCCCACAGCAGATTTACGTTTTCTTGGGAGATGCATTTTACAGATAATAATCAGGCAGTTTTAACACCAGCAAGTGCCCTTGTAAGGTCAGAGCTACAGGTGCTCCTCTTAAATGACCCCTTTTCTCTCTCTCTGCTAATCCTGTACCTGCTGTAGTGATCAATCACTGCTTTTCCAGCATCTTTCCCACTCCTTTTTCTGGGATGCTTTTTGGCCTTTAACACTGCAACTAGACTCTATGGCAAAGAACTGTACAGAGTTCATTTAGTTCTTTCTGAGGTCCTCATATAGTTTGTGAACACCAGTTTTTAATCATTTAGCTTTGACCTATGATGCTTCACTGTCAGTATATGCACATTATATCAATACCTTCCACATGGATGTTAGGGAGCTCAGTTAATATGGAATTATGTCTTTAGCTGTTTAGATGGACTGTGGTGAAAAAGAAGCACCATTTTTTCCGTGTTATCAGCAACTGAAATCAACACTGTACTGAGAAAATGAAAATGAGTTTTCCCACACTAGGACATCCTTTCAGTAATCACCACGCTGCTGCTGCTGCTACAAATTCATTTCTGCCTTCCCTGTTTGTGCTGCTGGTTTGCCCTGGAATTTCTCAGCCCTCTCTAGAGAAGGCAGAAGTCTAGGAATCTCTCCCAGAATTTCCACAGAAATAGAAATGTATATTGTGGAGCATGTAATGTACACACAGCTGAGGTCAGAGGGGAAAGGGGGCTGCTAAGGTAGGTGGGCACATCTTGTCATATTGCCCAGACACAGATCTCCTGGCTGCTCTTCTGGCCTCTAAATTATGCCAAATGTAAATTAACACTTATTACTGCCACATTCCATGAGCTCCCCAGTACCACCCATTAGAAAGGAACTATTTTATAAGAGAATGTTTTTAATTTCTGGCCTCTAAATTATGCCAAATGTAAATTAGCTTTTATTACTGCCACATTCCGTGAGCTCCCCAGTACCACCCATTAGAAAGGAACTATTTTGTAAGAGAATATCTTTAATGTCTTTTCTTGATCTATTGTTGCTATGCATCTGTTATTCAGCTGTGTGAAGTAATTAAGGAATGATCTCATGGAAAGAAGAGCAGAGTTATCTCTTAGGAACGTGTATGTGCATACAAAAAATCACTATCAAAAAGTACTTTAGTAAGAAAAATTAGTCCTGCTACCACCTTATGTCAATCCTGCAGTTAATTACAAATGCAGATTTTAAGAGGGGAACTACTGTGCAGAGTAGACCTGTCTATTCAGAAGAATAAGTAGGTCTTAATTGTGAGATGACAGCAAGAATTCTAATTTCCGAATAAAACTGTGCTTGATTTTCCACAGAAAGTTTTCACTTTCAGCTTGCTTGCCACTACCCTCTGCCATGCAATAGAACCTCACCATGTCTGAAGATTTCTGTGATGCAGTACAAGACAATGAAATATAAATAAAAAACATTTTATTGTTGTTGTTTCAAGAATGGTTTTTAAAAACAAGGAAGGAATGTGAATTAGACAAGTGTGCACATCCCAGGGCTGGCTCATGTGTGTGTGTGTGTGCAACACCACGGGGTGTCTCTGGAGAGACTCTTCAATTACTAAAAGCTTCATTTTTAAGCCAACAATTCTCCACTTTAACCATCTGTAACAAAGCAACTATAGTTCTGTTTAGCTTTTTCCTCCTTTCAAGCTTTACTTCACATTTATTAAAAGATCCTTTGAAGCAAAGACTTGCTTGGGCAAAGTCTGTTATTAAACAAGCTGAAATTGCTGCTTTCATTGTGGCACTTAATTGGGATGTTGTGCATCAGGAGCCATTAGAGCTCTCCCGTGGTGCACTTGGTAATGCCATGTTGTGCCATATGGGAAGGCTAAAGCTTGGAAACGATTTTTGGGATGTTTGAATTTTGAGTCAGTGAAGGCTGTTGTGAAAAATGAGATGAATCTGAGCTCCAGGGACTGAACACACAGGTTGAGAAACTCTTTGATGGCCCCTGGTGCCTGACAGAGTCCGTGGGGTTTAGAAAGTGTCTCCTGTTAGTCCCAGACTTAATTGTGTAATGGGCAGATGCAACCAGGTAATTAATATTGCTTCTCCCTAGAGGATTATCTTAAATTATTGTGTTAGGCCCAAGAACTTTCCTGTAGCAGAAAGTGATAGAAAAACTGGAAGGGACCTGCAAAGGTTGCTGGAAAGAAGATTAAAATTTAACATTTTCATGATGTAACAACAATGGGAGTAGGTTTACAACTGCTGTAGATATTAAGAGGATCTTAAAAAGTTAGGGATATATGATCCATGTATGTTTTTTATTATTAACATTACTAAAAATATTCAGCATAGTCTTTTTAAAAAGTAGTGCCATCCTTGTTTTCTGAATAGATTCCCAAATTTATGGGGGTTTGACACTGAAAGATTTTAAATACTTTTTATGAGTAATTAAAATGACTTCTGTTTCCAGACCACATACTATAAGAATCATGGATTGGAAGCTCATTCTATCTTTCAAATTAAATTTCATTAATTGGAAATAAATAGAGTGTTCAGAACTTGTTTATATTGCTACTTTAATTTCCTGCAGAAAATATCTTCCTTTTCCCCTCTCAGTTATTTCTGACTTAATTAATAAACTGCTTCAAAAATAAACTAGTTTTGCTAGGTGTAATAGTCTGGATGTCAGGGCTGGGTTATGTCTCCCTCTTTAAGAATAATAGCTGCAGGCTGGATTGCATTTTTAGTGCAGCTCTTGGATGAATCCCTCCATCTCTGCCTCTGATTCCTGCAGCAGATTTTTACAACTGAAGCTCTATTACATTCATAAACCATTGCCTGACCTTCTAGTTGATAGATTTTAGGCCAGAGCTTGCTTGAACTCGCAGCAGAGCATCTAAAAATAATTTTACCTTCAACATTGTTGCTCTGTTTGTAAATCCCCCTATGCAGCGAGAAACAACAATTACTGGAATGTTGACTATATTTTCCTCTTTCTGCATGAAGATTTACCAATTCTAAAAAGTGATTGCTATGAAATAGTGAGCAGCCAGACTGGCATGTAACAAGGTGCAGAACTTTATTGCAAAATACATTGTCAGTATCAGTGCAGAGACTCATGAAACATTCAGTCTACTACACTGAACTGATGGAGCAAGTTGTGTTCAAAATTAAAACCAATTTTTGCAGTAAAAAGGCTAGAAACAGCGCCTAGGGTAAATATTACCTCTGCTCCAGGAAAATCCTTGAGATTCAGCTCTGGTAAAAGCAATTTAAAGTATATTCATGGTGTCATGGTTGTATAGATTTATAGGCAGACCACAAGTATAGCAGAGCAGGTATGCAAAAATGACAATGCTGAGGCTTCTTAGAGATCCCAGCAAAGCATAAAATCAGGCTGAAACTGAAACTTCAGTACTGGAAAGATTATCATGTTTATAATATGAGTAATTTTTAGCATGGTCAGTTTGGTGTAACATATTACAAGGTCAGAATTTGTAGTAGAGAAAACCCCTATAATTAATTGTTTTTCTGCTCCACCTTTATGATCACGCCTTTTTTTTCTTTTTTTTGACTGATCTGTGAAATAAAATATTTTTGATTGAGGTTACTCTTGATTGGAAATTTTTTGATCCACCCCACAGGAAAAAGCAGGCAGTGGCAGTGCACAAATCATCAAAGGCTCAACAGGAACAACAGAAAAAACTGAAGCTGTGGGAGGTGTTCAAAAAGTGAAAAAACCAAAAACCTAGAGGTTGCCCAAGGCTTTAGCACTGGCCACCAGTAAATAAAAGAAAAACACAGCAGAAGAAAATTATTTCTGCAAGGTAGATGATTTTCCTGGGGGCTTCTTGGAAAAACTAAAGACAGCTCTTTCTTCAGCTGGAAATTTACTCCAGGCTCCTGTCCACTACATGAAGCCAAACTCCAGGAGCAGCAAGCAGAAAAGGCACTCACCTAAATAAAGGCATTCATTTGTCTGTTTGCTTATTTAATGGACATTCTTTTGAAGGAATTAAGGGCTTCTGCAATTCTCACATTGAGTGGGGTACATCCTGAAATTTTTCTGACACCCCTGCCTTCATCAGCCAGGGGAGGTGGAAGGTGTATTTGTGCAAATGATCTGTTAGCTTCCCAGGCAAATCACTCGAGTGGGAAGAGGGGAAACATCTTTTCCTTCTTTTCTGAGAGAGCTATAAAGGCACTGCCATTTCTTTTAATAGATTTGCCCTTTGAATCTTGTATTTGTAGCCAAGAGCTCAAAAAGCAGAGTATGAGGGAGGAGAAAATGGAGAAAAAAGGTAGAGTTGACTAAATAATAGGGAGAAAGGATGAAAGAAAAGGGAAAGCATGGAGGCAATCTAGGCAGCTAATAACAAAAGCAATTCAAATCGTCTAGGAAATACTGCTGTCATAAGAGAAAAACTCAGATACTTTTACCAACCTTATGGATAAAATTGAGATAAAAAAGAAGAGGTGTAGGAGGAAATGGCATTGCTTTAGTTCTCTGACTGTTAACAGGTTGGTTTCTGGTTTTTATATTTATGTGTGAGTGTGTGCATGTGTGTGAGTGTGTGCAAATACATTTCAGAATAGTGGCTTAAGTCAGTTCTAACTCAAGCACCTTACTAAGGGAAGTGCATCCCTACACCATTCCCAGGGAATGCACTGAACAGATCTTCACAAAGTAACCATCAACACTTTCCTCCCTTTAGCACTCTCAAAGCATTATCTTGTGTAGTCATCAGTAAATCTATCTCTCCATGTCTGCAGAATTGCTGCAGTATAATTTATTTTTTTAACATTTAATCTTCCAAATCTACCTTCAGGAATTACTCCTGCAGAAGCACTGCTCAGTAATAGCTGATGTGGCCCTACCAAACCAGCCTCAGAATAATTTTAACATTTACATCTGTGCTGCTGAAGCTGGAGGAGACAAAAGCAGACAGGTTTTCTGTGGTTTGGGCAAGCTTGGCAGTGACAAGCTGTAAAGTAAAAAAACAGTTTCAAAGACTTGTTCTGTTTTATTACCTCTCTGGTTAAAAAATCCCACAAGCTCTTCTGGCATCACAGGAATAAGAGTGGCAGGACTGCAAGACACACAACTGTTATCATCATCTGCTTCAGTGAAACCAATATCAATTAATTTAGTTAATTAGTCCTTAACGGCCCTCCAAATTGAATTTTGTTAAAGAAAGTAAGTTTCCTCTGTTTGACTCTATTCACATCAAATCACAAGTTTTCTAAAAGCTTTCTAAGCTGTTAAGAATTTGGAATATTTCATTTTCCACAGTGAACATCCTACTTAATTAAGCAATCAAGAAAAAGAAATCCCTTTGCTTATGTGGGATTCAGAAAGTGAAAATTGAAAGCAATCTGATTTTCAGCTGTTAAAACATTAAAAACACACAGGCAGAGAAACAAACACAAATCCTTGCCATGATCACACACCTGCATTTGGGATTTGAACAGAAGCTGCAGTAAGAACCATTCCTCCCTCAAAATGAACCCACTGTTCATTGGAAGATTTCTCATATTGAGGGTGAAACATAAAGGCTTCCACTCTTTCCCAGGTGTACAAAAAAGGATTGTACAGGAAACAACATAGAAAAAGAAAACAATTGATAAACATTTGGAATAGCCTTCATAACCACAGATTATCTAGATCCATGGAGATATATCTGTGCCCTCCTGCCACATGAGCAGTTGTTCTGGAATGTGGAGGAGAAAATAGTCCAGGCAAAAATAAAAGCCACCATTCTACTCTTGAAAAATTGTAACAGACTGCAAATGAGCACAAATGAAAGGATGCTTGAAAGCATAGGATAAAGATATGTGCTTTTTGGATTCAGAAAATGAAGTCAGGCTCCGATTCATATATTTCTGGGCTAAGGAAAATGTAGATTATAAGCCTCTAAAAGCCTGTCATTGCATGATACGTACCTTCACACATATACATACATAATAGACAGCAGCTAAAGTGGTGCCCTTGGGCCTGGCTTCATCACTCTGTGTTTTGTTCTGTACAATGCTATCTGGATGCTTCAGCTGGGGAAAAAAATGTGGTTTCATCCATGAATGGGTCACTGACCTTAGAATTGAAAGATTTATCAGGGTATGTTTGCATGAGAAAATACAGCACTACACAGAAATATAGGAGCTCTAAATGTGACATCTCCAAAATGGAAAAGGATTTAACTGAATTAGCACAGTCCTCTGATCAGCCTCCTCTGCCCTGCTGTTCAGCAAAGCTACTTAACTCAGACAGAGCTGTACTAACACAGTTTTCCTTGTCCTGGTTTCTGTGCCAGCCCAGCATGACTCTCACTGAATTTAACTCTAAAGGAATTTACATGATGCTTTCCCAAAAGCACCCCTAAAGCTCCCAAAACCTCCTAATTTCAACCTAAATAAGATCTGTAACAGTAAAAGAAAAAACAAACAAACAAACAAAAAACCCCCAACCAAACAAAACAGCAAAGTCAATATATTTTACTTATTACCATGGCTCCTGAGAAAGAGTTGGGGCCAATAAACTTTTCACACCCTTGCTATGGAAGAGGTGGAAATATATAGGGCACATGCACAGCACCAGCACATCCTAAAAACACCTGGACTCCCAAATGGCAGCAACAGAGCAGAGAGTGAGACCTGCAAGGACAAGTGCTCAGGGGAAAATGAGGGCATTCATTGCAGCCAGAAGCTTCTCTGGAAACATAAACAAAATGAAAAATCATTTTTAAAAAAGAGCATAAGGAGCATTAATTTTGGTCTAAATGAGATCTTGAGAACAGAATACATCCAGGACACTGGAATGTGGAAAGACAATCTCCCCATGAGATGCCTGAGAAATGAAGGAGCACCATTGGAATTGCCTCTTCATGAACACAACTGTAACCAGGCTGACACCACTGAAACTCAGTGGGAAGAATATAATTGCAAAAGTGATGTTAAAATAAGTCTTTGGAGAGGTCTGTGGGGCAACAGGGAGGCATAATAATATTCTTTGTCAGGTATTTCTATGATTGTAATAACTAATGAAGCTTGGGCTCTTAGAAAACTTCCTGTGAGTGACTGATGTTATCTATGATAACAATATTTCTTGTTAACTATGATAACATTATTTCTTGTTATCTATGATAACATTATTTCCATTATTTCCATCAGTTGGGCTGAAAGTTTTTTCACAGGTCACCATTTATAAAAAACTCCTCCATAGGGATTCTTTGGCATCCCATAAAATAGGCACTGCTAGACTCCTTCTTGGATAACTGTTTTCCTAGCTAACATGAGCCAAAATTATAGAAAACCAATTGTTTTGAGGCTGCCACTTCAGTGCCAAATCTGTTTGGAAGGAGTCCAGAGAAGAAGGACACAATCAGAAGATCCCATAACGCTCTGTGATCCCATTGTATTTTGCCATGGGAGAACTGTTTTAAAAAAAGGTTCTATTTGACCAATGGACCCTAAATAAGAGAAGCAGAAGATCTGGAATGTTTGTGGGTGCACACTACAGCTGAACAAATGATAAGGTCCCTGTTATCATTTGCTACACAGTGTTGAAAGCCCCAAGGGATGTGGTGAAGGGGTACATCAACACCTGACTGTGATATGCACAGAGACAATTGTACAATTGTGGGACAGCTACATCTGAGGGGTCAAGGTCTGGAAATTCACTGCTGGAAATAAAGTGGAACTTTGGAAATTGCAGGAGAAGGTCTTCTACCTCAAAAATATGTATTAGGGCTGTAGTGGCAGGTCAGAGTCCTGAGGAAAACAGATTTGATTGGAAATGTTGCCATCTCCTTCCTTCATTTCCTTTCTTTCTCAACCTGAACTACATTCAGTCCTTTCTGGAAAAAGATTACTGCTCCTGAGTAAGGGCAATTCACCTAACCTTTTTCATTAAAACCACTAATTGCATAAAGATTAAAATATAATGAATCAATAAGCTTTGGAGAAAGAGCTAGCAGGGAAAAAAAAATAAAGAGACTTAGTAGGTGCTCAATCCAAATAGAAAATAACGAAATATAATTGTCAAATGCTTAAGAGCAATTTCGTCTATGCTCAAAATAAGACACCAAAAATGGCAAAACTCAACTTTCTAAAACTGATGGCAAACTCAAAACTATGTGTTTCAAAGCAATAGTGAATGCAGCTATTTAGGCAATGTTAAAGGATATTATTACAGCAAATGTGGGGAAAAGGGATAAATAGCAATAGATTTAAAATATAAGTAGGGCCTCAAGGAAACTAGAGAATATAAAATCAAGGGCTGGCAGATTTAATTAACATGAGAGAAAATTATGAAGTATGTGAGGGAGGAAGAGATTCCTAAAATTGATCTAAATATTTGAGCAGTTACCATAATAAAGATGAAAATTCAGAATAACCCAAGTACTTTTTTTCAACATTTTGAACCAACTTCTTGTTGCCATATAGGAGCATGAGGGAAAAATATTTTCCAGCATAAACAAGCAGAAATTCCATGGGACAGCTTTCATACATACCATCACCCCAGAACCACAGTGGGCCATATATGCTAAATATATTATCAAAATATATAAATACATTTTGGATATTGAGAAAATTCAAGACAACAATTACAAAGTCAAAATTGTGCTAATGCTAGTGTAGAGAGCGATACAGAGAAGCATTTGTATCTAACTTCTCTTGACAACCTTTAGAGAAATTAAGTTTGGCTTCTGAAGTATTGACATATTATACAGCTAGAGTACCACAAGAGATTTTTATTAATAAAGTGGAATGATTCAAAACTCAGTGCAATAAATATTCCACATTAGTTGCAAGCTGGTTGCCTTCTTGAAACTGGAATTTAAAAAGGAACAAGCAAGCATTGTTAATATTCCACTTGCACTGGGTTAGGGCAATCCATGGACATCAGGGTTAAAATGCTGACATCCAGTGCCAGGGTGAGCACTGCCCACACTGGGACATTAGCACAGAACCTTCAGTTGTGAACTGGAAGGTCTTAAAAGCCCAGTCAGGGCCCTCCTTCAGGCTTGTTCCTGTTTTTCCACTCAAACCATAATCTGCTGGCAGGAGTAGATAATTTTTTCATGAACTACCATGTACTTTATTAGTAGTGTGGTTTCCTAAGAGCTCTTTGTTATATTTCAATTTATTCAAGAAAGTACAAAAAAAAAATCTCCGTGAAAAAGCAGGATAAACCTGCAACCAGAGACCAGATTTACTTTAATAGTGTGCTGCAGAGTACCATAATGTAATAAAGGTTACAAAGGAAGCCCAGGTGTCATAAAGCAGTTCCACTGACTTGGGCAGAATATTACACCTGCTGATTTTTCTATTTTCTCCACACTTAGACTACATCTATATTTATGAGGGGGAGAAAATGATGAAATATTTAAACAGTAAGCAGCTTGAAGACCTTCTATTTGTTTGCTAAAATTTAACACATGCTGCAGTAAATGACCAAAATCCTGGAAGCAAGCTGCAGGGCTGTCAGGGGGACAAGGAGCTGCCCTGGCACTGCCCTGCAACCCCAACAGCTCACCCTGAGTGTTTGGGAGCTCTGCACCAGGGGCCACTGCCACCGAGCCTCAAGGAGCTCATGGGCTCTGGGTGCATTTTAGAGAGGGACAAAAATAGGATGGAAAGTCCTTTTTGTCTTTAGGAATGGATCTGAGCTGGAATAAAGAATGAAGCTACCAAAGCAATATCCCTGACTTATTTGTAATATGATATAAAGATGAACAGTTGTGTTTCTGTTTGGAAGACTGGTTCTCAACTTTGTGTGAACAGAACTAGGAATGATCCACACTTTTTCTTTTTTCATATTGGCAGTTGCTATAAATATTTTATACTATCTTAGAAGAAAAAAAGCCCGGAGGTCAGAAATTCTAAAAGGTTTTAAAATTCTTGCTTCTGGGTAAGGCCATTACATGAGATATATTTGTGGCAAGAGCAGAGTAAATGAGACAGAAATGAACTCCAATCTTCTGTACTTACTCTGTGGCCTCAGTCACTATCTAACTGTGGCTAAATGGACTGTACCAGTGAACCTGCCCTTCAAAATATGAATGTCTGGGTATGAGAAACAGGGATTTGAAAATTGAAATACTCTTAACCATTTCAAAGTTTCTAGATCTTTTCTACCAAATCTTCCAGGCTGTAAATGGGAAGAAATAATCAATTTCAAACATAACCAATCAATTAATCTGGGTATGATATTAGTCTACATTAAATTAATTAACTGCAATTTACCTAAGTGTTTCTAGGCAGAGAGATGCAGGCAGGAACTTGTTCTCATTCAACAGAGGAAGCACACAAAGCCTTTGAAGCTGTATTCTCAAAGTGCTCCTGTAATTCATCATTGCAAGAGATTGCTTTGACTGGGGAGGTACCAATTTACACTGAAAAGTGCAAACATGCACATAAACACTGGAAATCTCAAGTAGTGATTTACAAAGTTTTGTAGAAATAAAAACCTCAACAAAAGAGATGATAAGACTGGATTTAAAGGCATATCCTGGACCTCTGTCTATGAAATGACCCCAAGAAGATATCTGGGCCTTCCTCTGCAAATAAATTTGGGCTTTATGAGCTATTAATAAAATCAGAAAGATCATGTTAGGATACTGAGACAAAGTGAGACAAATCTCTTAGTTTGAACAAGATGAACAGGGTAGAGTTTGTCCCTATCCAGTGCTGTAAGATATGGACAGTTTCCTCACTAACTTAATAAAAAGATGAACTATTTAAAGGAAATAGCACATATCCAAGCCAAAGGAGAGCAAACCCATCAAGAAATATTAGAACAACAAACCACCTAATAAAGAACGTGTAGAAATAAAAACAAATCCGACAATTCCTTTCTTAATTTCTTTGCTTCAGATTTCCTATAATAAATTTTTATTTACATGTTTAAAGCCATGCATAGAGAGGTGAGATAGTGAAAGGAGGAGGTAATTAAAATAGAATGTTGTATTATGAATATTAATATCAAGAAATAGTAGCATAAAAGGTTAAAAAATGGAAAATTATACCTAAAAAGATGCAGAAAGCACTAATTCTCAATCTTAATTAAAATGCATGTCTTAATTCAGAAAAGCATGAAAAGAACTCCTTTATCCATAAAAAAATCTGATGAAAATTGTGAAGTACAACAACTTACTTACTCTGATGGATTGTTAGAGGAAGTGGAAACAACCACTTAGGACAGAATGGAGCAGGGAAATTTGTAAGATTAGAATTTCTGTTTCAAATGGCCACATGCTCCATAGCAGAATTTGGGGACCCAATAGAGCCCTGATGATTTTTGACCTCTTTGCAAGGCAAGGTGCCAAATACCCAGCATGGAGAAACTCTCACAGTTCAATTGTCAGAAATGTGAAGCCTTTCTCTGGGGAATATTCTTCACCCTGGCAATGTCACCTTGTTGCCCTCAAGTCCCAGCCCACCTCTGCCCTGTGTTCAAACCTCACCAGAGCAGTTGGTGGCTTGGTGCAGAAACAAAGCTGAGTATTCCCACGTCCACAGTGACAACACTAAGCAGAAGAGGGGGAGTAAAGTAATTAAAACATTAACTAGATTGAAAATTAAATGGCATGGATGGTTGGGTAGCTCTGCATTGGCTTATTGGGTGTTGATAGGTTACCTCAATTATTTGCAATTTCTCCTGCAGAGGCATTAAGGGCCCTGGTGAGCCTGTGCTGAGTGTACAGACCTGCTCTAAGTGACTCAGACTAAAAGGACAACACATGGGAAATGACACAGAACCATAAAGAGGCTGATGGACTTAACCAAGGTTACAAGACAAGATAATAGGAGGGATGAGAATAAAGTAAAACAAACAAAGACTGCAAGCCATCCCTCTCACACTGTCATGCTTAAAGAAACTCCTTCATTTAGATAAATGAGCTTCACAGCATTTTAGATAAATGAGTTTGCACAGCCCCAATGAAGTGCATCTGAAGGTGACCTGAGGATTTCTGGAGGTGTCAGTGGCAAGATGTGTCTGTTCAAAGAGGTCGTGAGGTGTGACTTTGGTTGCACCCTCTGCCAAAATGTTTTTTAGTGAAAAACAAACTGCATAAAGCTTTTGAAGAATGTCCTGCCTCTCAAAGTGCTGTGGTGACATGTTAGTGTGACAGCAATAAGGCCAAGGAAAGGTGTTTACGCCCAAAGTACTCCTTGATTCTGAGGATTTTCCAAGAAAAGCGACCTCAATCATAGTGGACTAAAAGTCAGATTTTAAACTCTTGTCCCCAGTTTGGATTTTTGAGTTTCTTCTGTCTTAAGTCCTCAGCATAGTAAAGCTGATTTCCAGCACTGATTCAGTTACAATGGTTACATGATTTCCTGATGTTAGCATAATTAAATTAGACACGTTTATGAAAATATAATAATGCTTATCAAAACAAGGCTTTGGCTTGTTTAAACATGCTGATAAAGCTCAGCTCATGTTCTTAGAAGAAACCAAAATATCAGTTTGCATCTGCTTCTTATGATTTCCCCTTGGATATTAATGAGTCTAGTTCCTATAGATTTTGAGACACTGAATTTAGTGCTACTCATAAAAATAACATTTAGACTAAGCTTCAACAGATGCACCAATATGTTGAATTAAGTGTTATATTGCTGAAATTCATCATTATGTGTGTTAAAAGCTGAAAGTTCTAGTGTTAATATATATGAATGTGAAAAATGAGATCAGAGTACAGAATAAATCGTTTTTTGTTCCTGTTCTCTGATTCTGCAATATGTTCACAGTTACTAGAAACAAATTCTCTGAGACAGCACATACCCCCTGTTGAGGGAAAAGGAGCTGCTTTTTTTGTTTTAGCCAAGGGAAAATTATATATTTCATACTTTCCACTTTTAGAATGATTTACTGTGTTATATAACGTTGATTTAGGTACGATTTTGCCAAAAGATTTAACATTTGCAGGACTTTGTTGTTAAAGAAGAGGCAAATATTTCACAGCAAATAAAATCTTTCTGAGATGCTACTTTTACTATTTGGTACTCAGAGTTGCTTCATATAAAATCAGGCCAGTGAAGGAGAATTTAAGAAAAGCACTGCCCTTTTCATTAAGAAAATTCCTTTTGCTTTCCATGACCTTTGGGGACAGCTCTGGTTCCCCATTCACGTCATGGAAAACATCTCTAGGAAGAAAAGAGAGGATTGTGGCATAACATTTTCTTCTACATGAAGTCCCAGATGACATTTCTTCAAATGATTTTATCTTCTCTAATACACTGTTTTCACAAAGCACATCCCTTCCAGCCTATTCAAGCTACAGCCCAAGTGAAACACAAAGTGAGAATATAACCTCTTTTCCATTTGTTTTCTAAGTGCTTTCTTTGTGAAGAAATGGAATCTTTCTTCCTGTAGCTTAGAGCACCCTGTTGGAAGTAAAACACACTCTGCTTCCTGCCATTTTAAACCTGGTGGTGTCATCTGGACTAAAGAGGGAAAACTGGCCGTTCATCTTGTGAGAGCCAGGTAGTTTATGGTAAAGCACTGCCATGAAATGAGGTTTTTTTACTTCCCAGTGGGCACCTGCTATGCCAGCAGGTTTTCCATGCAAACCACTCCCTCACTGCTGCATTTGTAAGTGCTTGCAGAACTTTCTTAGATTTTCAGTTTTCAGCTAGGAAGACTCTGTTTTCTAGTTTTAACTCTTTTTTTTATTACAGCAGCAAAGCCCCCAGCCTGAAATCCACGTGTTCCAAAACCAAGCAAACTGAGGCAGCAAAGGTGAGATTTAGCCACTTGCCACTCTTGGCTTCAGCTGAAAGCTGAATTACCATTCTTTACCAGGTAACTTCTAATTATCACTTTTACCAGGTAACATCTCCAAGAGTCTCCACTTGGTTTTCTCAAGATGAACATGCAAAATCAGCAGACACTCCTGTGTGATGTGAATGTCGTAAACTCTTCTCTGCCAGAACACTTTCCCAAGGATTAAAAGAAACAAGCTGCCCTGTATTTCCCTGTAATATTATTCTGAGAAGTAAAAGAAATCATTTCCTGTGTTATATATCACGTAAAGAGAGATCTGAAGAGTCAAGGCGGTTAGAAAGTCCATTCTGTATTTGGAGTGAAATGTGGTTATTTTAAAAAATGTTTTTCTAAGAATGACAACAAATAGCCAAATTCTAGAATTTAAAATACTTGCAGTTTTGGGTGTTCTCTTCATGTCACAATTTTGGTAAAAGCATTTTATTATAATAAAGGACTGCCCTTGAGGAAAGAAATTTGTCATTCACGAGCAAGTAGATTAAATATAATAGAAGATCACATTCTAAATTTAGAAAATGACAGTAAATGATAATCTACTAAGCAAATTGCCAGTGTGTGCATCTATTAGCTCTCAGACAAATTTCACAGAATCAATTAAGTTGGAAAAGACCTCAAATACCATCAAGTCCAACTGTTGACCAAACACCACCATGTCAAGCAAACCGTAGCACCAAGTGCCTCTTCCAGTCATTAATTTCATAACTAATGATTGTATTTTCCCAACTGAGAGACAAAGATGTTCTTCTTCATGTGGATTCACAATTAAAACTGGGGGTTTATGGGAATTCTTGACCAACACTCAAATCCTCTTTGTCCATTTAAAAATTAAATTTGGCAGTCTACCTTCCTACTATAGGTCAGATTGACCTATGTTGTAAATGATTTTGTTTTAAATACCATGTATTAGTAATTTATTATAATTGTACTGTGTTAGAGAGGATACAGTTATTATGATACTCACCTTCTGTTATTTTCTCCATCTATTCTTCCTTTTTGGCTCTTGTCCACCAGAGCTTGTCTGATTTAGGCTGAGATGTGCAGTCCACAGACAAAGGCAGAGCTAAGGTGAGTGTTTAAAACACCACAACAGCCCCAGTCACGCTGGTATCAAACAGACAAAAATTCCAGAAGGAAAAGCTCCCACAAGTGACCACAGCAATGGATAAAACCAGTATCAGGGCAAGTTTTCCATAGCTGCCTTTCAATAACAGCCCCATGGAAAAGAAATGGGAAGAGTTCAAAACATTTTTTTTGGCAGACAGATTTGTTCATTAAATTATAAAAAAATGATTGAAACTACTCACAGCCAGACACAGGAGCCAACTGGCTCCACAGTACCCATCCTTTCATGTCCAAATTCCAGCCCACTGCACAGCTAAATACTGCACTTGGGTTAGCATCTTCTATCCTCTCACAGGAAAATTTCAGAATATCTTATTTCTAAATCTAACAGCTGGGGATTTATTTCCCTGTTATGCACTTCTGGTAGTATATTGACAACAGGTCTCCAGTGATGGAAGAATAATTTGAATTTTCAGGGACAATTTAATTAAAATAAAATCTGTACTAAACTTCAGCTTTAGGAAGCACAGAAAAATCTTTACAGGACACTGATGAAACTTTTTTTTTCTATAGAAAGCAAGCTTTAATGCCAATAAATATTCATGCAAAAATTCGGTATTACTAGACTCAATCTTCCTTAATTTTCAAGTTTAATTGTGAAGTGTTGATATCAATACTAATCAGAATAAAACCTTCCAAATCTCTTAATTACCTGCATAGATCCTGGCTAGGTGTGTGAATGCATAACCCACTGCCTGTGGCACTCACCCAGTTGTCTTTTCTATTTCCAGCAGCACAAGTGTCCATACCAAAACAAAATGGATGGACAAACATTTGGCTGTTGATTTTTTTTGTTGTTGTTGTTCATAATTACATTTTCCCTTTAAACAAAGTCACTCAAAATCAGTTCACTTCCAGGAGAGAAGATGCTTCATGGAAGGTTTTAGTGTGATTTCTTGATCAGGAACCAGTCTCAGAATAAATAACCAATCTCCAGGGTTAGTAACTCGAGACCTTCCATCAGGGTTAGTAACTCGAGACCTTCCATCAGTGTATTCAAACTGAGAGAGAAAAAGCATGAAGTCAACATGATCCCTAACAATTAGCATTTTACAGACCACACTTGTCTGCTCCCAAAGTGCCAGCTAAAGTTTTGTCAAAGGGCCTTTCTTAACCTTACTTTAACTATTTCTAAACTACTATTGGAGCAGAGACAAAGCAAGATGGGAGAATATTTTTTCCAGAGCTACTGTTGTAGAGAAATGTCCAGCACTACATAAATGATCTATTCTACACAATTTACTCCATGTGATGAATAAGGAGTCCATATAAAATATTAATTTGGACTCAGTACTTAAGGGTTTAAAGTTGACATTTGAAAGGAAATGAAAACCAATAGTGTGCAGGTTGAGGATTACCATAGCAGTCAGGAAGGAAGATGCCCTTGGAAATTAAAGTTGTGTGTTTACAGTAGGATAACCCATGATAAAAAACAGAGCCTATTTAAAAAAAACAGCCAGAGGGAAAAATCAAAGTGGAATACCCTGAATGCCTGTCTAAAAGGCAGTATTTAAAAAACAAATCTCTGTATAACAAAGGCTAAGTTTTTGTAACAGCTGCAGTGGTTCAATCCAAGAGTATTGTCATTTTCACAATGAAGATCCCAGAAGGAGAATTAAATATTTTTTTTCACTTTTTGAATTTGTGGATATACCCTGAAAAATGAAATTAAAAGCACTGTTGCTTTAGCCAGCCTTTAGAATGCAAAGATGAAAACTCGTTTATTTCTTTTTTAAATGAAAAAGAATATATACTATTCCAATTCAGGTGATCAAGGAAATTTTAAAATAGTATTAATAACTATGAATATTTTTTGGTTGTAGAGGGAGTGAAAATTTGCTTACAGGATACAGCTCTCTGGGGATCTCAAACCACTTTATAAATAGTAATGAATGATGACAGCTTTATAAAAATTTATTATAAGTAACAATTTTCTATTCTACAGAAGAATAAATTATACTACAATCTTTTTTAAACAAGAAGTGGATAGGAAACAAAACGAAACCAACTCTTATTCCTTCTCCTGCATTACAAAGAAAATTCTTCCCTTTGTGTTTGATATGGAACCATTTATTGCCTCCATAGTGAGGATGGTGTGCCTGTATCATTCTTAGAAATAATTCTGAAAGAAGTGAAAAAAAAATTACAGAGATCTTTTTTCTAAAACTGTATTTTGTGTCTTGTATTCACGACTCCCTGTTGGAGATGTTTCATGATGAGTAGATGGAGAAAAAGGAAGGTGGCCTTGGCTACTCAAAAAGTTAATAAAAATTAATATGTTCTTCTAATCACTATTTTTCTAGTAAAGAAATATGCCTGGAAAGTAATGAAATCACCTTGTTTAGAACTCACCTTCATGCAAATTTGTATTTCATTTTTGCCATTTGCTGAAGTGCTAGTTACCTCACATTTCTTTCAGAAATTATGCCTTTTAGATGTAATTTTGGAACAGTATATTCTTTTGAAAAAAAAACCCATGAAGCTTAGATTGAGCTATTCACAAGCCATGATTGAGCATCCAGGGACTGATTTCAGGAGTTTGTGAGGGAGCAGTACTAATCTATAGGGGCAAAAAATAAGTGTCCATGATCTTAATATGCTTTAAGGAAGTGAATAATAACTTCTTGATTTTTAGCTAGGATTTCTGTGATATTTCCTAGCTATATATATCTAACTATGAAAGTCCATTTTTGCTTTAGGCCTTTCGTACCAGGCAGTAATTTGAGACAAGTAAGTGCAGTAAAATTTCCTGATCAGAAAAAAGGATGAAGAGCTGTTCTAAATCTTGAAAAAGTCCAGTCTGCTATGAGAAAATTTTTGCTTCTCCTTCAGGTAAAGCAGAGATAGAACTCTCAGAATAATAAAAGCTGGATATGGGAACATATTATCAGGCTAGGAGAGGGGGGTGAATGTACAATGAGATGGTCCTAGAGGTCAAAAAAGTGAGGTTTATGATCAGGTCATTTAGTTTGACAGGTCTGGATATGAAAGATTTGATTTTTTTTTTGAGGAAAATATAAGCAGCTGGGGTGTGATGCATTTGTATCCGATCACTCCTGGTAGGGCAAAGTTCCAAGTCAGGTGCCTGCAAGTGCTTGTGAAGGCTCTCCTTTCAAAACCAAAAAGGACTGTTAAAAAAGCTTTTTTGTTTTTTTCTCTTGGGAGACTTCAAACCAGAGAATTATTCACTGTTATTACAGGGATTTTTAGAGAAACAACAATGGGGGTAAGGTAATGAATTCCATTTCATTGTGATGGAAAAGAGGATCAGAATTCCTTCACTCAATGGTTGTCCAAGGACTGCCTGGTCTCTGTGAAAGCCCAGAAATCCCACAAGGAGCCAGCCCAGGCAGTAACCATGGGTGGGGTGGGCTGGAGCACTTTCCCAGGTCTGTACAAACACAAATGGGCAAAAAGCAGGCTGGGAGGGAGATGTGAGTGAGGGTTGCCATGGGTTCTGAGCAGCCAGCCCGGCACAGCCAGCACAGGGCACAGGGCTGGGCACGGGGCTGAGGTGCTGGGCAGGGAGGGCTGGGACAGCCTCTGACAAAAACTGCACCCAGATTTCCTGCCAGAAAAAGGAGTTTCCTCCCTCAGAGAGCAAATCTGGGAGGGAAGTGAAAAGCACAAGATGTGGCTACTTCAGCACAAAATAGGAGGTACAATTCTTTAGAGTTGAGATGCATGCCAAGGGTGCTGGAATACAACAGCTTTCCCACACACAACACTCTCCTGTGTAGCTCAGGCTCTCTTGAGGAGTCTGCTGTACAAAAAGGGGAACCCTTCTCATCAGGGCCATGACCCAAGCAGACTTATTTCCTTTTGAACTCTCAATAATGTCAGGGAGCCCAAGGTCTGCCCTCCTATCAGTTGCCAGGCTTTTTCAGGTGACTCCAGTGACCAGCACTCACAATGTCATGATACAAATTGGCAGATGCCTATTGCCAGGAAACTTCATTCCTGTCAGCTCAGCCTTGTGAGCAGCAGTAGGTGGTAGTAACCCACTGTCATGCACAATTATATTTCAGTGGTAATAGCACTTCAGTCAAGGTTTCACTGCTGGATTCCCTTAATATGGCTCAAGAGAGAGGGTAAGTGGTGAGACAGAGTCAAAAACTCTAAAGAGAAGTTTGGAGTCTGACTAGGGCATGTGCAGAGTTCATATTCCCAAAGGTAATCAGTCAGCAGCACACCAGAAAGTTGCCCAAGCTGTTATAAATGACATACACAAGGAAATATATTCCCATTTTTTCTTAATTATAACTAAGGAATAGCATTAAAATTCTTCCTACCATTTTTCATATGCTGTTCTTATACAAATTACTAAAAACTAACATCAAAGAGGAACAAATGAAGAAGGGAAGTGAAAAAAACATCTATTAGGAATTTCCCCTCAAGAAAAAAACAACCAACAACAAGAAAGGAGAACAGAAAAAAATACCCATAAACCAAAAAAAACCAACAAAAACAAACCCAAAAACACTGCAAGCAAACAAAGAAACAAATAAAACCCCCAAAAAAATCCCAAGGAAAAAATTACAGCCACTTGGAATATTCTGTACCATCACAAAACCTAAAAAGAGTAATTTACTCAAGCATTTTTATGAGTCAGAAGGAAAGTTATCCTTTTAGCCTGCATATTTATCCTGAGCACTGTCATGGAACACAAGAAAAGCCAGAGGCAAAAGCAACACAAAACAAACACAAACCCAAAACCAACACTCTTTCGCCCCAAATCCTCCCAGTCTATAAAAACAACTTACAAACAAAAATTATGGCTTTTGCCTCACAATGAACAGGGTCAGCAGAAATTTTTCTCTTGTAAAATCTGTCTTTAACAGAATCCCTAATTTACTCTTTTTTGCCTCAGAAAGGTGAATAAAAATAAAAGGAGCGGAAGTCAAATAGTATCTGCAAGAGTTGATAGGACCAAGGATAAAATCCTAAAATGGCTGATTGTGTACCAGTTTGCTATCCCAATAGGCTGCTGCTCACACTTATTTTTAAGGGCTGATTCATCCTGGTTTCCATTGGATTTCTGCATCACCTGGATTACAGAACTCTACTTTGCAGCTGACTCCGTGCAGCATTATATTTTGTATTATTTTATTTCCTTTCTGTTTAAAAGCAAAATCTTGCCCAGAATTGGAAGTTTTCCATTCAGGTAAGCAAGAAAGGATTTTCTAGCTGATTCACCAATACTTTTTCATGGTGCTTCATAGGCCAAGTGATACCATTAGATTTGGTGTTGCCAGGACAATTTAATAACAATTGGAATCTTGTGTCTCCCTTAAGTTCCTGGGGGAAAATGGATCTAAATTTATATGATTTATATCTGGTTTACAATAGGCAGAAGGTGAAAAAAAATATTTTGCATTTCAGATCCATATATTTTAATAATGACCTAGAGATGAAGAGAAGTCTAAGCTGGGCATTACAAACCTAAGAATTCTAGGCAAAAATCCAAAAACTCAGACTGCTGGGGATTTCTTTCCTACTGACATTTGTCCATTGGCAATGACATGTAAAGAACTGATATTTCAGAGACTGGTCACTAGCTACTGTAGGATAGAATTTTTACATTTCAAGTAATCATTTAAAGGCACAAAGCAAAACTTGGTTGTAGCTAGGAATCCACTTCATCCATTTATACTAATTCCTTAAAACCCTTTTCACTTTTATGCATTCCTAGTCCATGTATGCTTCAGAAATAGGACACTATTATAAGAAATCCTTTCCTGGTCAGAATCAAGAGTGTGTGAAAAACTGCTTTGAAGCAGATGGCTACTTGTGAAGGGGTTAAAAAAATCATAGCAAACATTTGGATCCTCTAAATATAGATTATTTCACCTAAAGTACACTATTTATATTATGGATGAACCTATACTTCTTTTAAAAATAAGTTTAATTATAAATCAAATACAATTCTAAAAGACATCCCTCTCTGACTGACTGAAATACTAAAAATACTTTTTCTTTAATAGTCCCCATCTCCTGAAAATTATGTTTCATCTTCTTGTTGGCTGAGGGACTTGCAAAAGCAGCACATGAGATATCTGGGCTAGTGGGATGCTGGTCAGCCTGGCTCTTTTGGGCCAGTGTTTTCAGGGATTTGTTCATTATCCCTGTGGAATTGCCCTGTTGGTATGAACTCAGGGCTAAACAATGAGCTAAACAAAAACAAACAAACAAAAAAAAAGGTTTTGAGATCAGCCATAATTTTTCCCATTACAGAAACAATAGATTGGCATTCCTTGAAAAAATCTCCACCCACCCAGGTCTCATGAAAGATGTTTTCCAAACCCAGTGGAGGCAGCTGCTCAGGGTGTATTTATCTGACCATATTTAGTATCACACCACACTGACTGTTGAGGAGATGATGACATTTGGGCTCACTTTTCTTGCTGATTAGTAAAGCAACAATTTTTCATATTTCCTTATATTTCCTTATTTTTCCCTGTTGTTTGACAAATATTGATACTCTCAGGCTCTCAGGCTCTGATGTAGCAAACGTATCCCCATGACTGCAATTAGCTGAGGTGAAACAAACTGGACCACTTACTGAGAAAAATATGCATGCACTTAAAAACTTGATGAGTACTTCAGCTAAAGAACATTGCATTAATTTTAGGCAACAGCCTTATTTCAGCAACATCTTTGATGCCCAAAATCTGTTTGAAGATACACTTGATAACACATCCCATTGTTTCCTACAGTTTCTCTCACCGTTAATCATGGGATTGAAAGCTGTGTGCTTCATTTTCTTTTCATAGACTCATATATAAATTTTCACACATAAAGATTCAAATAGAATGGATCAAAATATGGCTGAATTTTTACAGAGGTTTAAAAGCCCGTTTTACAAGAAAATAGTGCTACTGATACCATTTTCTGCACAGAGCATCCGTCAGTATCAAGGGAAGCATGATGATATCTGTAACAGTTTAATTTTCCAAGTAAATATAGAAATATTTTCCTGTGGTGCATCAGCAAAACCAAGCAAGCAAAAAAAAAAACACCCCAAAAGCCCAACAAAAAAAAAAAAAAAAAACAAACCTCATACAGAATGTCAAAATATTCCCAGAGGCCTAAAGTATGAGAATTGCAAAATCAACAAATTTTTGTGTAAGATAAATCAAGTAAAATAATTTGGGACATCTGTAGCTGCAAACACTAGTGGGAATGGCAGACAGCCTACCTGATTGCAGTTACTCCCAAAACCTGGTTGTGTTATACACACAGAGTTACCCAGTAATATATTGGGTCACATTTTACCTTAAATACCCCAGCTGCTCTCACAAAATTTGGTCCCACCTTAATCAGTGTCCTGCCCTGTGCCCAGTTTGAGATCTGCACTGTGGCTTTGCCTTGATGAAAAGAACTTCTCCTTCAGGTTTGGTTAGAAACTTAAACAGCTGCTTTGTTTCAAAATCCTCTGAGAAATCTAACTTTAGCATGAATATAATGTCAAAAAATGTCAACAAAAGCTGTCTCCCTCTAGAAATGATCTTTTGGAACAAGCTGTGGTTGCAGTGCAGTTCAGCAGTTCACAGCAATCTGCAGGAGCACTTTGTACCTCCACTTTGAGGAGGCTGGAGTCCCATAGGGAGCTATTCTTTTTTCCAGTATATTTGACATGTTCAGTTGCTAGTGCTCATTATGGTCATTATGAGTTATTACTGCTCATTATGCTGTTAGGCAGATGACACCTAGATTTACTGAACTGATGCTGATGGGGGTGGAAGAACCTTTCTTCTGAGGTACAGATCTTCTTCTATAATCAAAAAGGAGAGCTAAAAATGGTTGAGATGAGAGGAAGAAAAGGAGGCATTGAAAGAAACACCACACTTTCAAACCAAAACTGGTGACATCAAAGCCACATCTGCCACTGAGTGTCGTGTATACACAGCCCTTTTACATTCACTTCCCCCTGTTTGTCTCTAGGAACCAAATAGCTCAGAAACAACAATGAATCTAAGCTAAATTAAAGGATAATTCCATTATTACTGTTCTATTTCCTCTGCTCCATCACTCACGCAATGACACACATCACTTTGGCCACTTACTTTACTGATAAAATTTTAGATAGCCTTATGCATTACAATAAAATTATCCTCTCAAACAAAAATAGAAATACTGGCATAATCAGTTTCTGAAAATATTGTGAAAAGCTGTACAGCAACAGGACTCCCTGTAAAAACTACTCAATTGCAAATTTGCTTTTTCCATTAATACAGATGCAAAAAAATAGCAAGAAAAGGTCAGTCCCATGAAAACTTACAACAGATTAAACTGCTTAAATAAGTTATCAAGTCACTTTTCCCATCCATCATTATTTACTTTTTAAAGACTTTGATGAGTTTTTCAGCAGAGTGGGGAGAATACATGACTTGCTGTGATATTTGATTTAGTTTTTTTTTATGTGAAGAGCAAGAGGTTAAGCCTCCTGAAAACCAAATGGATCATGATGCCAGATCTCTGATCTCTCCTCTAATACTAGATGTAAGGGTAGAGTAAATTCTGGCTTTCAGAGTGACACAGGTCCTTTATTGACTTCCCTGAGTGTCACACAATTCTCAGAGCACTCGAAGTCCTGGAATGGAATCCCTGAGGGTGTGTGGTGCTACAACAGCTTTAAGTGTTCTGCACTCGCTGGTGAAAAGTGCCTTGGACTGGCTGGAGGATCAAGGGAAGGGAAAATGCCACCAAACCCCGCTCTTTGGTGTAAAACCAGGGAGAAGTGGGCAAGAATCGTTCCCCTTCTGGGCTCCACTCAGCTGAGCACAACCAGGCCAGTGTTCCCTGGCTGAGGGACAAAACAAATGCCATCGAGATGGAAAGTGTGGGATGAGATAAATTATCTTAACCTCCCTGTTGCATCCCAGGAAACAAATATTTGGACTGTACATAGATACAGTATTGGAAGTCTCGGAGTCGTAAGCTCCACCAATCTCTCTGTAATGATTCAAAGAGAAAGTCATTAATTAATTAGTCAGGTATAATTAACAAACAGATAAATAGCATGCAGTGGGATTTCTGTAATCCAGAGTAGTTTTAGCAATCTGGGTATATCCAGTATTGTCCCTTCTGCTTGGAAATAATTGTAAAGGACACTAAAAATCTTTTTTCTTACCAGATAAATCAAGCCAGAAAGGCTTGATACCCCAGCATTGTGATACAACATGCCAGCTCAAACTTATGGCATATCAATTCTTTCCTGCTAGCCAAATTTTTAGTGGTGGAAATCTCTAAAGAGAAAGGAATAAATATGCATATCCTTCAACCTCTAACAGATTGAAATGGAGTTGTTCTGTCAAGAACGACAGCTTGTATCTGCTTTAGGTTGTTATCATTGTGACAGGAGGAATGCAACTTTTAAATAAATATAAATAAATATATATTCTGACTCAATTTCCTAATCATTAACGAAGGAATTCTCTGAACAGCTTTTTGCTCCTGACTAACCATTGCCTGATGGCTAATCCTGCACCAATAAATATAATCTAGTGCTTTATGATCAAGAATTTTATTGCCAGATGTCAGGAATGCAGTGGACAATTACATCACATTTTAAATATGGGGCTTGATCCAACACTATTAAAATTAATGAGTTTTTTATTGCCTGAAATTTGCTAGAATCAAGGACATAATTAAAAGTTATGGTTGCACTTTTAAGCACAATCTATGCATTTGTGATAACCCTATTCACAGTATGTAATAATAGTGTGACTACATTGTACATAAAAAGGCCAGTATGAGGTAGTTTTAATTTGGAAAAAAAAAGTTGTTTTCAATATCTGGGTTTTGTTTACTTAAAAAAAAATTATACTATTATGATCCAGTAAAATTCTAAAATGGCTTAAGATAATCAAGAATAAGTGCCCTTACAATTACTAATATTTACTGCACAATTGATACATCAGCCAAATATTGGTCAAGTGGAAATCACACTTTTTCCTGCAGCGAGATTCTAAGGGGAAAATATTTATTTTTCCAGTTTCCTTCAGAGAAAATCTTCACTATTTCCTTTGCTGTATTCCCCAAGAGTCAGACTGGATAAAAATCTATTCTATGTTAATTTTACCCATGTAAGCAACCAAACTGTAATCAGCAGAGCTACTCATATTTACAGTTAATCAGGACCAACAGAACTCATAGAGGTTATAAACCCACAAAAACTTTTTTAGCAACAAGGGCCAGGCACACAAAGAGAAAGAAAACATCAAACCCATGTTTTTTAAAGGGTCTTTATTTCCTCCTGTACTTTTTCTGTCTATCCTGCTCCTGAGATAGCCTTTGCTGTTTCTCAGACTCTCCTCTCCTTCAGGCTGATGTGAGACTGTGGGGCAACGAGCAAATCACAGAATATTTAAGGTTGGAAAAGACCTCCAGGATCATCAGGTCCAACCATTAACCCTGCTGTGTTCATCACCCAACCACGTCCCCAGTGCCACAGCTCCACCTCTTTTTGAACAGTCCCAGGACAGGAATGGCACAGCTTCACATCTGAGAGCACAAACTGTGCCTGGAAAATACCAAGAAACTTAAAAAGAAATAGACATCTTTCTGAAGGAATGAATGAGGAGAAGAAAATGGAAATTGGGACTGTCCTGAGCAGGACCAGGAGTTGGAGTTTGATGATCCTTGTGGGTCCCTTCCAGCTCAGGATATTCAAGGTTTCTGTGGAATCATAAGGCAGAACAGTTTGGTGCAGTAGGAAATTCAGTCTTGTCTAACTGAAATAAGAGCAGCACTGATTTTGTTCTTTTTCACATAGCCTACAATTTCATTCCTGGATTTAAAAAATTTCATATATTTTTAGTATTTTTAAGATCTTTAAAGTTGCTCAGTATTTGCTGCAAATCCATTCCTGTAGTGCTATTTTTTAAAGATCAGAGAACTCTAAAGAAAACTTTAGCACATGTTTAAAGTTGTTTTAAATTACACAAATTGCTAAAACTCCTGCATTCTCTCTTTCCATCCTTTAGTGCCAAAGAATGCTTGCTAGTATGGCACAGAAAAAGGAATTGTGAATTTTATAGCACAGCAAACAAGTGATTGTTTGTCCTGCTGGGTGTTAGCTCTGACCCAGGTAGCAGTGTTTTATAGTCTGAAGATCAAAGTGCAGCTTACCCATCCAAATCACATTTCAGCTTTGTTTATTACTCTCTTAACCTTTCATCTGTGCTTTACACAGTGCTGAGAAATATAAATATAAAAAATGTTCAGAAAGCCCTCTTTTGGTGACTCATCTTTAGCTATCATACTATAGCAAGCTCTTTGCTTTTCTTAAAACTCTTCCATCTTTAAAACTACTATAATATTCCTTCTGAAAAATGAGTGACTTAATGTACAAAATACATTTTCAGCTTTCAGAAAAAGTACTTCAACTTGTTTGATTCACCCTAGAAATACTGCTGTTTAAAGAGTTGATAGTATGGAAAAGACTTAATGAAATAATAAAGTTTGTCACTAGCATCTGGTTATTATTTTTTTGTAGTCTTTTAAAACTAAAATTTTGGGGGGGAGGATTTTTTAAAGGAGATGCAGTAAATAATATCGGATATATGTAAATATTCTCAAAGGAAAACAAACCCATTTATCAGTTGTATTCTTACAGAGAAATCCCCAAAGATGTCTCTAAAACAGATTTCTGGGTTCTGCAAGTTGTTAAGCACAGGATATTTAACCTCATTTTTGCAACTGCTTCATTCCAAAACATTTCACTACCTGGATTTACTGAGAAGCTGCTTTAAAAGTACCTTCAATCTGCTTCATTCATGTCAACTGCAGCAAGCTATTAGCTGTAATTGGCAATTTAATTTTTTTTTGCCTTTTTGCTGCTTTTAGTGTATGATCAACTTCCAAAAAGTAAGGTGTTAGAATTTCACTAATGTTCCCTAAGCGATGCATTCATCCATAGCCCAGGCAAATTTTACTTAAGAAATTGGTCTTTATCAAAATGTGATTTTTCAATATGCATCAAGAGATGTGAAAAAATATGTCCTCAGGAATTGCCAAATTGTCTGGAAAAGGAACAGTGAGATGAGTGACAGCACAGAAGAAACACCCTGGCATGACAAAACCAAAGAAAAATCTGGGATGCAGGTGGTTGGGTGCTGAACCTAAATAAATGACACCAAACGAAAACAAGCCAACATCCAGCTTGCACTGGATCCTTTCCTAAGAGGAAAAAAAGACAAAGCAGGGAGAGAAAATGTAGTCTTCCATTGTCTTACAACTTGCAGGTAATCTTTAGGATTCCTTAAAATCAGGAGCTCCATTCCTGAAAACCCAAATTCCAGCAGAGAAAGCTCCAGCATAAGGCTTTGCATGATCCAGCCTGTGACCATTTGATTCCTACCCACCTCCCTCCCCCTGCTCAAGTCCTGGGTAATGCTGCAGTAAGGGCAGGGTTTACCAAAAGGCCTGGGAAGGCTTAGGTGTGAAAAAGTTTCTGCACCTCTGCTCTGGGCATAAGCCTGGTTAAGTTTTCAGGAGACAGATCATTATCTCTCACTGCCAGGCTGTCAAAACAGAGCCAATTTTCTCCATTGGGACGGTGGAATAAGTAATCCCCCCTGTGCCCATGAGCCACAGGCTGAAACCTGAGCTCATGTGATTGATGACACATCAAAAATAGGTAGTAGTGTGGCTATTGCTTTGCAGAAAAGTTGTTTTTTTCCTAATATAATGGGCTAATTAATTTTCAGGTGAGCCTGGACTATGCAGAGAGAAGGTTTAATAAGATATTCAAGTGTTAAAAAAAAAGATAAGTAAAGAAATATAACATATAATTAGGTGTTAAAAGACCAGGTAGATGTCTAGAGAATGATTCATCTTCTCCCTCACAGGACTCAGGACCCACTGCTCTGCCCAGAATCACAGCTGGGACCTGTGGGGACCTCAGTTCACCACCTCCCCTGCTGGACCAGGGTCAACTAAACCAGGTTACTCAGGTTTTGAGTATCTCTGTGCACTGGAGACTCCCCAGCCTCTCTGGGCAACCTGATCCAGCATCTGGCCACCCTCAGAATAAACAAGGTTTTTATTTTTGGACTTTCCTCTCTACATGGTGCCCACTGCCACTTGTCCTTTTGCTGGGTGCAACCAAGGGTCTGAGTTTGTTTTTTTAAATCTTCCTCGTTCTTTATAAACTCTCATTGAAGCCAGTGACAGCCACACCCCTTTACCTGCTTGTTTTGATTTCCTTTGGCTTTTTGCATCTTGCTGGCTTGGCAGGGAGAAGTTAGGGAGCAGGTTCTGAATATGTTTCTGCTGGGTTCTGAAACTTTGCTGGATGACTTTAACAACTAACTGCTGGCACACATTGATCACCACAAGTAATTTTGTTTCTTTCAGCGAGATTGATTATCTTTACCTAAATCATAGAGATCTCCTGGGAGGAAACACTAGAGAAACTGCAGAGAATGTGATGGGAAAAGCTTTTAAAGGACTACCAAGTTTTAGCAGCAGAAAAGGAAGAGCTCATGTAAATGAAAAGCACAATCTCGTGACAAAAGCTCTCATCTGTACAGTCACACAAAGGAACATATCTATTTCCATCATCCAAATGCCAGCATTCAGTCATTAATGGGAAATAAACCCTCTGGAGCTCATTTTTCAAAATTGTTTTGTTGGAGTGTTGTAAAGGAACCATATAAAAGCAGAGCAAGGCTCACACACTCTGAATGCAATATCCAGAATTTGTTCAGAGTCTTTTGGAATGCTGCAGACTCCAGGAGTGGTGAGCCACAGAGGTGCTGGCAAGAAGGGGAGTAAGAGACAGAAACCAACACATGGAGCCAGTTTTCCTTGGTGCTCCAGGCAGCAGAATCAAAACCTGCCCCTCCTTCAGAGACACTGCACCAGGCTGTTCTATAGATGCCAAACCTCATCTGTACAAACAGAATATTTCCTGTTTGTTCTTGGTCCTGGTAAGAAAAGATCAGGTTCTAGCAAAGCTGATGGTTCCTAATGACAGCTGCTCACCTCCACCTTGCAAGAGAACCTGCTCTGTGATAGCCTGGAGCTGGATCTGGTTGCAAGACAATATTGTCTGCAAGACAAGGGCTTTTTTCAATGTTTTTTAAGATGATCCAGACTTTTTTCTAACCCTCAGCTGCATCTTTGATACACTAGCCAAGCAATGATCTTTGATCATAGCCAAGCAATGATATTTTTTGTTCATATTTTGCATGTCTCAAGAAAAGGAAAAAAAGGTTAAAACTGAGAATTTATTCTTCATAATACTTTTCCAATATTATCAGTTCCACAACACCTACTGAATACACTCCTGTTTGTAAATTTGTTTGTACACAGCACTTTCAAAAGAAACCTATCAACAAGAACATCTGCTGCCATGACTGGATTTGAACCAGAGATCAAAACACTTCTTATGAAATATTTATAAAAAGAAACCAGCCAACAACTATATAGAACTTTCAAAGGATAAAAAAGCAACATTATGCGCTTATGAGGGGGAAAGGAAAAGAAGTGTATGCATTGTTTTAAAGCCATTTAAGAATGGAACCTTAAACCTGAAATTGTGATCACTACTTCTACAGCATTTACCTAGAAAAACTGCAAAGATGAAATTCAGGCACTTCCACAGATTTTGAATTTTGTTGTTGCTGGAAAATGCAGGTAATACCTTGTATTTTTCAATAACGTTTGTAAAGCACATCTTTAGCTGGAGGGAACCCACATTAGAAAATCTCTGTGCTAGCAAGGTAGTTGTCAAGTGATTTCTTTTTTATCAGAAAGAAAATAAATGAAATTGTGAGTACCTTTATGAAATAGTAAGTACCTAAATGAAATAGTGAGTACCTTTAAGTTATCTTTAATAGCATCTTGAATAATAGGGGATTATTCAAGAACCTAATGATAATCAAAATCCAAACAATGTGCATCCAATCAGCTATCAGGTACAACAGGAGAAACTCAATTATGAAAGGGGCTCTAAGCTTTAAACACAAATGATGTGCAAACCCATGAAGTATCAAAAGAGAAAATTTTAAGGAATAGAATCATAGAATGGTTTGGGTTGGAATGAGTCTTAAATATCATTTAGTTCCATACCCTGCCATGGGCAGGGACACCTTCCACTATCCCAAGTTGCTCCAACCTGTCCATGGACACTTCCAGGGATCCAGGGGCATCCACAGCTTCTCTGGGCACCCTGTGCCAGGGCCTCACCACTCTCACAGGGGAGAATTTTTATTATGATATCTGACATAAACCTGCTCTCAGTTTGAGGCCATTCCCCCTTGTTCTCTCATTCCAGGCCCTTGTGAAAAGTCCCTCTCCATTTCTGCAGCTCCTTCAGGTGGTGGGAGGCCACAATTTGGTCACTCTGAAGGCTTCAGAATTAAAGGCTGAGCAAACAAAATTTTCTCAATCTTTCCCCATAGGAGAAGTAAATGATCAGAAAAAAATTGTGGAAAGAAAGTTAATATTCCTCCTAAGGTGAACATTTCCCTTTCAGTCCACCATAATTTAGCCATCCTTGTTAAGAACTATATAACGGCAAAAGGAAAATATTTAGAGAACATTTTTCAAGAGGCCCCTAATAATGAAGTGAGTAATTATAACATCCCCAGGGTGCTCAGGAGTGCATTTTACAGGGTCATTAATGTGGTTCATGGGTAGCTGAAAGCACATGGCCTTTGGCCCCCCAGCACACAGGGGGCCCAGTGAAGGACACCCCGTGGTGCCCCTGCTGCGGTAAAGCCTCGGAGATGAAATGCAAACCCATCTCCAGTGGAGACAGCATTTTCCTGGAGCTGAAAGGAAAATTTCAGTCACAGAAGCAAAGCAATTAATGGGTGATAAACTACACCAACAAGCAGAGATGGGAACAAAAATTTTGGGAAGAAATTAATTTCTCCATGTGTTTGCTGTTGGAATCAGTGAGATGTCACAAATAAGTGCTTACCAAACTCATTGGATGTTGGGACATAAGTAAACAAAACAGCTTAGGGATATGTTTGCCTAATCTTTTTGAAATTATTTGGAGCTATATGGTGCTCTGCCTCCTTTCTTTTAATATTTTGTGCTTCTGTACTGAACAATTCACTCTTCAATAGGAAAATAAATAGTAAAGAAATTTGTCAGCATACTTATGGCAATTTAAGATTCCTCAACCCAAAACCTGGTGGAAAGCCTTGAGAAAATTAGCAAATTGTAATGACTAAGGGATATTTCATTAAAAAAAAACCAAGATCTGACAAAAAAATACAGCAAAAATTATTTTTAAAATCAGTAGGATTCTTGAAGGCGTAGTGAGTCTCCCATGCAAAGGTTGCTCAAATCTCTTTCATTCTATTTCATTAGGATCTTGAAAAATTAGTGAGAAATTACTGTAGAACAATGAAAAATGCCAGTAAGATTTATTTCTCAAGCAATAAACCCCCTGAAACATGGAGGCTATATTTCAAATTCTTAATTAAAATGTATAAGTGATCCTTCTTTTCTCAAAAATATTTTTAGCTTGCAACATATACAACCAAGATATATTCAAAATACTTTTGCAAATGCATTAGTACCTAGCATTTATATTTGCTGGAAGGTAATTTTCATACTTTGCTTAACAAGGGATATTCACCAATATACAACATTTCCTCTGGCCTTTCAGAGAGCTACACATAGCAGTTTTTCATAGAATGATGTATTCAAATGCAGTTTTTGCCAAAATAATATTTATTTGCCAGTACATCTTGGGAAATAAGAAATCAGTATCAAACAACAGTCTCCTATATATTCTCCATTAGAAGGTAATGCAAATTGCAACATTTTTACTGTAGTATTTTCTAGGTTGGCTGAGTCAGGCATTTACACATGGATCACAGATTAAATAGAAGAAAAAATTTAGGACTCTCTCTCTTGCCAGTACTGCTGCCAAGAGAGTTTTGTACCTTTAGATCTATTGTTCACATTACTCTTTTTAACCATTAAAAAGTGCTGCTACATCCTTAAAATACAGATCTTGTTCAACTGACTCAAAGATATCATGAGGTACTACATCAAGGAAGTATCAGAATAATATTTGATCTAGTACTCATATATGTAAACTAATTTGCACACGAAAAAACCCATAAAATGAGAAATTTTATGCAATTGAAATGTGTGAAAAATGAGAGCAATATTTGCAATGGAAATCCCTGTCAAGTTATCTTTTGCTTCCAAAGCCCCACAGTATACAGAAGTGCTTAATTTAAGCTTCAGAAAACTATTTTAATATATGTAATTAAATGCCATCAACCGGGAATTTAGAAATATTCTACTGGTCCCATTACTTCTATCATAAATGGTGAAAGAATTTTCATTCACCTGTTTTTCTGGGTATGAATTACAGCTTCATAAAACTTAGGAGTGTAGAGTTCCTGATCCACCCAGGCTGGGCACAGACCTGACTTGGCTGCTGAGCTGCAGAGAATTTCTTAATGTCTTCCTGCTTGGGTTGAAAAACAGAATATTGGGAACTCAGGGGATTATTTCTGTTTGGGAATGCCATGCAGTGAGATACAAATTGCATTAAAATCCCAATTTATCCCCACCTCTTGGCTTACAGTCAGGCAGATCCTTTCCTGGGAAGTCTGGCATCCTGGCAAAGGCAGAGCAGCCTTAATTCTGTTTGCTTCTAAGGATGGGGCCAAATCTGGCTCCCCAGGAAGTCTCCCATCCCATCCCAAGAAAACCAAAGGCTTAGGATACTGTATAGTGAAAAATGCAGGTACTGCTGCACAGCTGAAACATTAAGAATACAGTAGATTTTAAGGTTTTGGATGGGGATCAGTGATGGTGCAAAAGTAATTTGGTCAGATATTACTTGGAGCAAAGTGAAGGTAGTTACACATAGCTAGATGACAAAAATTACAAATAATATTATGTAGGATAATAGGATCAAAGATTTTGACTTTTTTTTTCTGAGGCTGTGAGGTATTTATATCTTGTCTTCAGTGAGCTCTTTCTGCTTCCTATTTTGCAAATATTATCTTGCTGAAGTTTATTCTGCTCTCAAAGATAAATCTGCTATTTAGAAAAACTGGGATACTTTTATTATATGATTAAAAATTGATGAAGGAAGTTTATCTTACCAAAAAGTAATTTTTCTTGACAGAAATGACACAAACTGTTCTTATGCCAAAATGAATAGTTTTAAAGTGTGTTATTAGTTATTTTTCTGTTTACCAAAAAAGATGTCTAGAACATCAGAGTAAACATGTTATTTAAAATGTACCTGTACCAAGATAGAAACCTATTCAATGGCAAATAAAATTATGTCTTTGTGTCCTAAAAAATAGAGAATTGGTGTGTGTATGCATCTATCCAAGCAGGTGGATAATGTCAATTGGCTGTGCTAGAAAAAGCACAAGTAGAAAAGAAATGGTTCATTTCAAGAGTGTACTATTTATTCATGGTTCCCATTTGATAAATATCCTGCCTGCTGTGCTTTGCAGTTGACCCTTTAAAGATCTCTAGTCAATAACCCATTGTTTACCTCCCATCCATTTTGACATTTTGGTGGTACATATCTAAGTGTGGAAATCTCCCTTTCTCTGCTCCCCACCTCCCTTTGGCTGGCACTAAATCACCAAAAAAACCCCACTAAAATATCATTAATGACAGCAGATCTGAGATTTGAATGCTAATTCTATTAATGGACCTATGAAATTAGGACACTGCAAATCTCGATGAGCTGTGCTTGGGCCTCCTGCAAACTGGGCTGCCCTGAGGTTACCTGCTAGATTAAATAAGAATTGTCTAATACATTTTTAGAATTCTAAGATGTGTAAATCAGCCCTTGTGAAGTACAGCACCAGGGGGAATAGATAACTGCAGTACTCTCTCTATCTTAACTCCTTCTATTTATCTAGAATCAAATTCATTTGGAGGGCTTGATACCAAGACTCTGTGATGCCCCAGGCTAAGGTGGGATCAGATCAGGCCTTCTGGACACCTTCTCTACTCCGCAATCCTAAAATATTAAAATTTCATTTATATCTAAAGGAAAACTGTTATGAAGCTGCCAGGGATCCCTAAAAGTATTTGTAGATTAACATTCCCTGCATGTTCTTGTACTTCAGAAAACTTGAATGATTTTTGACTGCACATTTTGATGTGTTTTGCTATTAATTTTCCATCTTTACTTTCAATGTAATGTACTTTTAATTAGGCAATAATATATAATCTTCTGCTCATCTATCACTTTTACTCAAACATCTTAGGAAATGGATAATAGAGAAGAGGCTCATCAGAGACCCTTTAGAGGTGCAGCAAAGCTGGAATAAAATGCCATCTCCTGACAGTACCTTTAAGGTTTCATAAAAAGATAATGGATGTGCTTGTCACCAAAGCTAATGATCAAACATTTTCCCACTTTTACTGGATATTAAATTGTGAACTATAAAAGAAAACCCCACAGTCTAAGCAATGTAGGAAAAAGAGTCTTTGTACATTTTTTATCTCCTTTGATATCTAACTAACATAAACCTTCTTATTGCACTGTTACTTTCACTGAATAGCCACTATGCCATGAGATGCTTACTTTCACTGAAGTGAAAAGGCTTCTCTTCAGGAGACACAACTCTCCAGGTTGCAGAAAAAGAACACAATAGGCTTTCTTTGCAAAAATACTAATTTGTTCACTAATTCAAGTGAAACAAAACACTAGTTCACCGCAGTATCTTTATAAAGTTGACCAAAGCTTTTTAATCTCACATGAAGCAATTTTTGAAAGTTTTATATCTAAATTTTATACTTTTTTTAATAATATTTTTAATCCTCTTTTTAATATGTTCAGTAGTGCTACCATGCTGTCAAAATAAAGAGCAAGGCAGTAAAAAAACCCATTCAAACTATGTGATGGAGAGAATATAAAGTAAATCATTACCAAAATTAGGGTAAATCAAATTAATAAATTTGACAAATCAGAGTAACAGTGAAAAAAGCAGATCTAGTTTGAAAGCAATGGGCAAAAATGATGGTATGTTATTCTATTTAAAAAGATAAAAGTATTAAAACAAAACAAAGCAGTACCCTCTAAGTCAATCCCAATGGAATTAGACCCCTGAAATAGGCAGGTATTTCCAAGTTGCACTGAAGTAGCTTCCATTATAATATATTCTCATCTCTGTGACCTGCAAATGGTCAGCTGATAATTCTTCATCCCATGAAAGGTTTCACCAGGCTGCATCCTGGAATTGCCATAGTGCTGATGCACATAAACTTGCTCATAAAGGAAAGGTTGTGCTTTATTTTTTCTGGCCTGTTGGGAATGTGCTGCTCCTTGCTGAGAGCAGGATGGATGAGGGCAGAGGTTCTGGGCTTGGCAGAGGTTGCCCAGCACTCACTGCAGGGCTGTGTCCTTGTATTTCATGCACCTCTTTAGCCAAGAAGAGGTTGCAGGTTGGCATCACTCTGCACAGCAGCAAATTCAAACCTGAGGTATTTTCCTAATGTATCCAGACACACAGCAGCAAAACATTTTATGGCATAATAAGACTCATCCTCTGTCACTAATTTATCCATAAAGCTCCAAGAGTCATTAAAAAAGTTAAGAAAGCGCTTTTGTGACAGTGTTTTTCTCTTTGTTCTGTTTTCTGTCACTAATGTGTGTTTTATTTGGCATGAATGCTGCAGCCCAGCACAGCTGGCTCACACAACACACTGGTGAAAAATGGAATTTTGGACTGGAAAACACAACAGAATTTTAACAGCTCTTCTCAGAAGCAGCTCTGTGCAGGAGGAGCAAATACCTTTCCAGTACCCTTGTTCTTCACATCACTTCAAATTATGGGCAACCAGGCTCTGTCACAAGGGGATGCCCTGCACTGAAGAGCCCCATTGATTTCAGTGCAGTTGTTTGGGAAATAATGTACTGAGTAATGTTATAAGAGCTTTCAGTCTGCTGCAGTGACTTTACTTGCAGCATTAAAAGTAGCAACTAGAAAAAAAAAAATTGAAGCGGTGGAACACCTGGATAAGTGTTTTCTATTCAGTTATCCCAGACAATGTTCTCAAACTAGAGGGTGACAGTATAAAGGCAAGGCTGAATTACAGTAAAGGTTCCTATATCCCCCCTCAAAAGGGAAAATTTCATATAATTAAAGAAGGCATAACAAGGACAATCTGACTCATGGGTTTGCTTCCATTTTGACACGAATTTTGGTCTAAAAGTTTAGGATGTTTGCCTTCCCAAGGCAGACATTATGAATGCCTAACAGAAAATACAAAATACAGACCATTTTCCCTTTTTATTTATTACCACCTTTGATCCAGACCCTTGGAATGACAATTTACTGTTTCTGTAGGGACAACCACTGCCTCTTAAAGAGGAAAAAATGAGACATTTAAAGCACTACTCAAACTAGAGATTTCTCTAAGTCATTATTTCTGCTCCCTGTTCAGTTTGTGAGCTTCAATACAAATGCTTTTTTTCTATTAAAGTTCTATTAAGGTCCTGTGGCTTAAAGATAACTAAGAACAAAGAGTATAAATTAATAAAATGGAGAAAAAAAATCCCAGTTAGCATAAACCAGCTCTCTCCTTTCTCTCCACTATTGAAATTGAAAGCAGTAGTAGCCAATGGTGACCCAAAGCATTCTCCTTCTCTAAATAAACCTTTCATAAGAAAGAACACAGAAAACAGCACTGGCAGTATTAAATCTGTCCATCATGATTTTTCCTTGATGTTGAATAGACTCCTTTTATAAATCTTTTCCATCTTCTTAATGAAAATTAAATAAAATGCTCCTGCTTTTTACCAGGTGGATATATATTGAGTAAACATTTGACATCTCCTATCAGCTGAGTTTAAAAACCAAACTTGTCTTCATATGTGTCCTTTCCCAAAAAGAAGCCATAAAGATATATCTGCACTGTCCTTCAAGGCTGTTAGACTGCTTCTGCAGTGCTCCTTCTTGGTGAAATTGCTTGCACAAGACTTGCATTTGGAAAGAATCTAAAGAGGACATATTGTGTTTCCAATGATTTCTTATTCAGTAGTCCCCAGTTTCCCAGGGCAAGCAGTTCTCTTTTCCATCTTCTTTATCTAAGGACAGTTTCTAACAGACTTTCATCCCCAGACTTGTTTCAAAGACAAAATTGGGCCAGGGAACCCACCAGAGCTTTGGGTTTTTGTTGGATTATTTGGTAAGCATATTTTTTTTATTTTGTTTTGGTTTTTATTTTTATTTTAGATGCACTTGCTCCATCATTCTTTAATTGTTATTATTGCTTTCTCTTTACCAAATGGATTTCGCTTTTAAGCATTTTCTAATATTTTATTTAGAAGTAAACCTTGCATCTCCAAAAAACACAGTCCATAAAAAATTAGTCCATAAAACAAGGGATCTTTCAACTCAGAATAAACAGGAAAATAATCTGAACTGTTTGAATAATCTGAAGCTGTCTACTGTGGACTTAATAGTAAATCTGTGAGGACCCTAATACCAAAATACATCCCCAGTCCCAAGTCTGGAAGAAGATGTTACTGTTTCAGCTCTATGCATTTATTGAATGATAATGATTTATCAGTTTATTTGTTTAAGAAAAGTCAACATCTTGGTGAAACGATGGCAGATGACTCACAGAGATCACCTATATAAAGACATCTATCCACAAAAGTCTGATACAAGAAACCAGATCAATAAAGGTCATGTGTAAGGGAGAAGACAGACCTTATTTCAACCCTACATCTTCTCATGTGATTAATAATTCCTTAAATTTTCCTTCTGCTTGTAAAGCCAGGCATTTTTCACAGTGGTGAGGGGATATCCAGTATCCCATGGGCACCAGTCAGTGGAGCTGGACCTCTCACCTTGTGGGATGTGATCAGGAAAGGGAAGATGAGAATTTTTTCCCTATGCTTTTGTAAATCCATATCTGAATGTGACAGCAAAGGGTAACATTCTGCTGGAACAAGGAGGAACAAGAGCTTCAAAATATCAAAAAGTTAAAAGCTGATATCTACTGTGATTCTGCACAGTCCTACTCTGATGGTATCTGTAGATTAGAAAACAAGGAAAGGCAGGAAAAATTTAAACTGCTCAAACTTTCTTTTCTGATTGTTGCTCTGTTTCTCCCCTACCTATATAATCATACATCATCATTATTTATTTAATACATGACAGATAGGCGTTGCAGCAAATACAGTAGATGTGTAGGACTTCTACATAAACAGCATTGGTTTTACTAAGAAACCCCTGCAAACCTGTTACATGGTTTGCAGAATGTAGTATCAAGTATTCATACCAATCACTGGATTCTGCTGTGAATTTTAGAGGTTTTACTGTAATAGGTCCCACTTAAAATAAAATCAGCTCTTTGACCCTTGAGGTTCAGTAAAGACCATGAAGCCCAAAGAATCACAAAGACATGAACAAAAATGAAATCCTCCTCAGCTGATGAGATGGTAACTGTGGGTTACCTCAGTGGTCAGTGTTAATTTACAAGTGCAAAAACCATTATCATCAACGAAGGTACAATAATTTTCATCTTTCAAGCAACTAGCCCTTTTAAACACTGCAATTACTAATGACTTAGGAATCAGACTTAATAATACACAAAAATAAACAGCCCTTTTAGATAATAGATACTTTCTTTTATACTGGCATATAATACAGAGAAATATTGTTTGAGACATCAAAGACAGGCACTGGTGAAAAACTGAAATGTTGATTAGAGGCACAGGTAGCAGATTATTAACTGCTGTACTAATAGGTGTCCAGGACTTTAAGTCATCTCATAATTAGAAAACAGGAGGAAGAAAACCACACAAAATAGCAGAACTTCCTTACTTAAAGTGTTACACCACAAATGAAACTGCCAGTACCAAGGAAATAAATCTGGAAATTATTCAGTCTCTTGCAAAACACAATCACAGTAGACTAAATTCCAAATCTAAAGTTAAAATTCATTCCCTTCCTCTGAAATTAGGAAATTAGGATTAGAATTTTTAACAAAAATGCAACTGTTGGAAGACAATTACCCAGATGAGCAAAGCAGAACTGACACACTTGGGGACTGGGTTGACCAAATTCAAAACACCAAGAACAGGGCAATGACAAAAACCAACAACCCAAAATAAAGCAGAGTAGCAGACACTTGAAAATAAAATTGACTGGTCTTCAGAATAAATCCCCTGCTGTTACAGATGTTCCAGGGAACACCCTCGCATCTATGTCAGTATTCTGTAGTTACTGTTCTAATCTCCATTATATCCCAGGACCCAGCTCCTGCTTTCAGGAGTTCCATCATGCAATATGTTGGTAGAATATGCAGAACCCCCTAACAATCATGTTGTCTCAAGAGCTGGTGGACTTTATCATACATGTGACTATTCTGAGAAAATAGCAGAGTAATTTTGTTTTCCATAAACACAAGGTACCAGAGGGAGACCACACACCTCTACCAACACAAACACGTTCTAGTGAATGTATTTGAAACAATCAAAAGTAACTCTTTAATTCTCTAATTCATTACCTGGAAAAGAAATACTGGAGGTGTTATAAATGACACCCATACCACTTCTCAAAACCACAACGAAGCTCAAAACAAACAGGTAAAAAGATGTTTTCATAACATCCTTCACTTTTTCAAAGCATGAAAAAATTGTGGTACTTAAAAGTTAGTCTCTTTCATTCCAATAAAAAACCCTACCCTCTATGGCTTAAAAGTTTTTTAAAAATTAATTTAGCAGTCTATGAATTAAAGGATCAGTGTTATTCACAGAAACAAACAAACAAAAAAAATGTAAAAAAAGAAAAAAAGGAAAAAAAAAGAGAAAAACTCTTCTGCCTGGACAGCTCAGCAATGGGAATACCTGTTTCATGCAGCATGACAGCAGGCTCTTCCAGAAAATACCTGCAATATCTTTATATCTCATCCCCAGCATACAAACCTTGCAAATGACAAAGAAAATTTTAAAATACTGCATGCCGCTCTTCTGCTTTTTTTTTTTTTTAAAGTACATTCTCACATATAATATGAATTGCATTGCAGATAGCAGGGATTAGTGGAAAGCTGAAAGCTTCTTACCAAGCACCCCAAGGCGATAGTTGACTGTGATGACTATCACATTCCCATAACTTGCTAGAACACTGCCATCATATAAATTTCCAGTGCCTTCCATGTAGGACCCTCCGTGAATATACACCATGACAGGCTTAGGTCCCCCACTGTCCCGAATGTCTGGAAAAAATATTAAGACACATTTTATCTCAAGAAAGCACCAAAGAAGATACATGCAAGATTTTAAATTTTTTTAAATTTTTTTTTTTTTTTTTTTTTTTTTAGTGAGGTTATTTGTTTTTCTCGAAGTGTTTCTCAAGCAACATCTTTTACATAAGGAAACGGGCAGGTGGGAACAAGTGCTCCTTTGTGGCTTGCTCGTCACTAAAACTCCTTTTTTTTTTTGAAACACTCTGAAAAGCAGAAAGGAACTGAAAATGGTAACACATTTGCTCAAATGTAGTGAGGCATTGTTCTGATTCTGACCCTGCTGAGTTGAGTGTCTTCTGTGTAAAGTCAACCAACATAAAAGTGAGCTCATTTTGGCTGAACACTTCTAAAGCTCAGTGCAACTTTCTAGTCTCTTAGCTAAGGGAAATCCACCATATTAAGATAAACAAGATTTCTGCTTGTACATAAAAGTGTTGATTTCTTCCTGTCCACTAATTTGTAAAAGGTACAAACAGCTGTCTTTGGATGGGTCTGCAGTTCGAGTTCAAAAAGTACTTGTAAGTTTTTTAGCACTTAGACCTTGAATTAAGATTATTGATAACTTCTGCAGTTTGAGTTCAAAAAGTACTTGAAAATTGTTTAGCACTTAGACCTTGAATTAAGATTATTGATAACTTCAGGGTATCCTGAAGTTTAAGGTGCATGGGTACTTCTTAGTTTCCTAAATCATGAAAAGGACTGAGTATTTGAAAAAATAACTGCCTGAAACAAGACTGAAAAATCCTCACCCTGCATTCAAAAAAACCTGCAAGGCTATCAAAAGTGACATTGAAGGCAGGGAACAGTTTTAAAATGTTAGAAGCTCTGCCATTCTCTCTGACAAAAAAATTATATATTGCCGTAGTGTTTTGAGTTTGGGTTTAGGTATCCCTCCACCCCCAATCAGTCCTATTTGAAAATGGATGCATCTACTCAGAATAAAATTTTGAATATATGAACAGTGTCACTGCTCTTGAGGAGAATTGTTCCTGAGTACCAAATCAAAACAGTTAGTTGGGCTGATATGTTTTTAAAAGTTGGGGGTTTTCTGTTGGACAGGAAATAAATAAGCTTAGGTGTAAATTTAAACTCTTACAGATGATTAAATTGCATTTTGTTCTGATTTACAGGGTGCCTGAGTCTCTTCCAACACCCAAATCATAAGATGCCATAATAGTCCCTCAAAATCAAAAAAGCCAATAGCAAGAAAGCATAGGAAAATTTCCCACTGATGAACTCTTCTGAACATTCTGATTCAAAACCACTTTTTTTGTCATTATGACAGTATTCAAGTAACTTCTCTGATTGCTTCCTTCAGCGTTTGAAGAAACCTCAGATGTATTGTTTATCCCTTTGATTTGGGAGGATCTTAGTTTAGAAGCTTTCAAGGGAGCTCTCTGCAGAACTGTTGGAATTGTTTCTGAAGCACTGCAAGGAGTAGGTGGGGGCAGCTACACTAAAAATCCTGCTTTTGCAATGAGTTGAAAAACAGCAGCACAGATGTTTCTTTTTATAAAATGCCAAATGTTACTATTAATTTGATATTGATTCTGATTTGAAGAAAATGCAAGAACAGTCAAGATCAGAAATTGGACCTTCAATATTGGAAGTACTGGAAAAATCACTTATTCAAGACCAAAAAGACGATGAAAGGTTGTGCATGAAATTGCTTGCATTGCTCTCCTTGATTGTGCTTTTAGTGAGGGCTTTCTAAAATACAACTTTCAGAGTGTAAAGCTACAGAGATTATTTATCTTCACTGTCCATAGGATGGAGTTATGAGCTTCTCAGGTTTAAAATCTACACTGAAGAAAAAGTCTTTCCAAATTCATATACTGTTTCTAGTAGGTGCTTGTTCTTAGTCTATGCTGCCTTTTTTTTTTTTTGATACAAATATGGAAGCGATAATAAATTATTAATCTGAAATCACTGTGTGACTGTTCCCAGCAGAAATTGTACACAGTTAATTGTATGCTTGATGGTAACACAGGGGGAAACTGTCTCAGAATTCTTCTTTAATTAAAATTACATAGAATTACAGAGCACCAACTGTGAACAGCAATGAAATGTTGGTATCACTGGCCTGTATATCTGGAAAATAATATTGGAATATTTAGAAAAGAATGAGTGTCCTTTATCTGAGAAAGGAAGCACATATTCATGAATAAAAATCTCATATATAAGGAAGTTATTATTTGAATCATTTCTGTCTCTACAATACTGGTATTTTCTACTACTAATATCCTTGTAAAGATTACAGATCAGATAGATAAAGGAAGGCCAGTTTTCAGCTCTGCCTCTGTGCCATGTCAGAGCAAATGACATGCAGAATGAATTTTCCTCATTCTTCGCTTTGCCAAAGCCGTCAGTCATAAGAGGAATCCCTCCCCCAAAAGGAAAACTCTGCCTCTGAGTGTCTTGGGCAGGGATCTAGTGCTGGAGACATCAGCCAGGGTATGCAGCATTCAGCTGAGGCTGGTGGCACTTTGGCCTATGGATTATACAAAGCTCTTCCTGGGAAAAAGAAAGATCACTGCATTTTGGTCAGAGGTTTCATATCAGTTGCAGTCTACAGCCAGGAATATTTGAAAGGTGCAAATATTCAGCTGGGAGAGTGCTGTTTAAGTACAAATGTTATTAGCAACTGAGGTTATTAAATGATAAGATTGAAGGAAGAGAGCAAAAAAATCAAGAATTTTAATCAAGAATTGATTCCTACTTTAAAATGTTCTTCCATGAAAACTATCATCCTTTAAAACTAAACTGGAGGAAGAATTAAGATAATACGCTGTGAGGAGAACACTTTTGTGTATTATTACAAAAGTGTCAGAAAGATGCACTTTTCAAAAAATGTCCAACTCAATGAAGTAAATAATTGATATTTTTGGTACTCAGGTACTTTTCAAAACCTGACCATAAATGATAAATCTTTTTTTTTTTTTTTCCTGCAGGCCAGTGTCAGTCATTTTTATGCATGTACTGGAGTAATCTCAGGACACTGTATTTATACTTCCATATGCAGATTAATAGTTATTCATGGATGCAGATTAATAGTTATTTGTGTTTGTAGCTCATTCTGAACCTGAAGACTTTAGGTGTAAATGTGGCATTTCTGCCAAGGGTAGATTTATAGACTGATTTAATTTAGTTGTGTTCTGCATTTTTGTTGCCTTTTATTAAGTGTTGCTTTAATTAAAAACAGACACATTCATCTTTTCAAAGACATATGCAAGGATAGCACTGTTAAAAATCCTTCTCAAATTTAACTCAGTTCTGGTTTCAGTCCCACATAAGATCATTTTTGAGTGCTGTGATTTGTTTGGCTTTAAATTGCTAGTTCATAAAACATCTAAGTAGATCTTACTGCACAGCAGAGAATAACCTTATTTATATTACATATACATTAATTTTCTTGTAATTATTTCTATTATTCATTCTCTTCTGTACCTTTCTTGTTTGTTGCATCTACTTTTTATGTCTCATCTTAATTGCGTTACAGACAATTTAGGAATAGGGCTGACTTTTATTCTATGTTTGTTACATTACACAACAGGGAACCAAGTCTGACTGTGAATATCAGTCACAATTGTCATATATAACAAAACATAATTATAGCTTCAGTCATTCAAAACTGCTGTGAATTGGCCATGTGACTTAACAAGCATAATTTGCATTGGAAAACCAAAATGGGAAAGGAAAAAAAGCCTACCTTGAGACAACTTCACAGAAAAAGATAATTAGTTTAGCACCGATGTCACAAGCATTGCTTTTCTAGATGGCATAAAAAAATTGTGACAGCTTGATGCAGATTGCTAAGTAAATCTTGGGTTTTGAATGTGAAAAAAGACTAGAACAGTGGAAAACTTTTAGATTGGTTAGTGCAAAACCTGTGTGTGCCCTCCATAGGGTGTTATGTGGGTATGTGTGTAACTCTTCCATAAGCGTTTGTAGAACATATTCAAGCAGAGCATGGTACCAATCATTGCTACTCTTAATTTTAAAGCCTTTCAACAGCATTTGACCTTTCAGTTTGAATCCATCAGATGCCTTATAGATGCACTACCATTTAATAAACTAGTGCACTTAGTCCTAATATTTAAACATCCATTAATGCCACGTTTTTAGAATGAGATATAAAACTAGATATCCTGAGACTATCAAAGTAACTCTTGAGCTTCTGTGAGGAGCTTCAGATATGTTTACTATTTTAAAACATAGCCTGCATCTATCAGGCCCCAGACAAATAGAATTCTCTCCCTTTGTTTGTTTTCCTGCCTGTCAAACCAGGGGTTCATTCATGTGCACTCTCAAACCCTTAACTACCTTCACCTGAAAATTATTTGAGATCCTGATGGAGGACTATAGGAACGTTATCCTAGCATGAAAAAGGCCAAAGCTTTTACAGGTAAACATCTGGAGCAGATTCCCATTAGAGTAGGACCTCGATAGCCAGGTAAGCAGTCATTTTAAATTATTAAAGGATGATGGTTAGAGCTGCAAAAGCTGACAGACTCTTCATTGTACAAGCAATGCTCGGCAGTGCTGAAAGTAAAATGAAGCCCTAAAGAGGTACTTAAATTAAAGGTCTGTCAGAATTTTATCATGCGTGTTTTCAAGTATTAATAACATCACCACAAAAATTTGACACAATTTGAACAGTGTGTCTGTGTGTAAAGGGAAAATATAATCAGCACAATTTAATGTGCAAGTGGCACTGGAAGTTGTACTCTGGAGAGGAAATCAGGGAGCTAACATGGATGGGTGACAGGGGGAACAGGAATCATGATTTTGGCCATGTGCATCAGTCAACAACCACCCAAAGGGGTCAGACCTGTGCTCCCCCAGCCTGGCTGGCTCTCACTGAAGGCTGTAATCAAGGCTGGAGCATTTGGTTGCTTTGCAGGGCAGACGAATGTGTTCTGCTGTTTGCTGATCTCCCAAGTCCAAAAACATGCGACCAGTGCCACACAGAGAGAGTGCTGCTCCTCCTCTTTCTTACCATGACAGCTGAAGGCAGATGAAATGCCAAACTTGGCATCCCAGAGTATTTTAGTAGCAATGGAGTGAATAGGGGGCTGTGGAGAGCATCAACTCTGCAATGTGCTCCTTCACAGCAATGGCACTGCAGGCTGTCAAGCATAAGAGGGGATCTGTAGACAAATCCTGCATCATTAGCAACTTGAAATTTGAGTTATTTTTTGGCTTTTTTGATTTAAAACATGCTCTGGACCAAGAACTTCCTTCTGTCAACGAAGTCCAATAGCCCATACAAGACAGAGCACCAGACTAAATTATCAGAATCATCACAGTTACAGCCTGTGAGCAAACAGCAGCATCTGCTCCTAATCTGCCTCCTTTTCCACAGGAGAAATTGAAAGGGAGGAGGGAAGAGCAGAAGCATCTATCAACTGCAGTGCAGACCCCACTTGTGAGGCATGTGCTCTCAGCAACAGACTGGTGTCTGCCTTCCTCAGACTCAGCATCTGCACTCTTCCTTTCTAAAAATGGAATAGCAGCATTCCTGTGTTGCAGGGGGATGCTGTGAGGCTGAATGCATTAAAAACTGAGAGATGCTCAAGCAGCTCTGGGGACTAAATAAGGATTTAAGATTTACAGGTTGATGTGCCAGGCAAGGTGTGTATGATAGAGCAGTGGATGAAAATTCATTTGTGAGCAATCCTTCATGGATATTTCATACAACACTCACTACTTAGAAGTCCAGCTCTGATCCCAGAGTACATTGGCTGGTTAATGGTTTGTGTTGCCATATGTTAGGTCATGCTTAGGATTTTAGTGGATAAGAGCTAAGGGTGCATAAGAGTCACTGATTTTTGCTATATATTAAATTTTTTGCCAAATTAAATTATTACCTGGCCAAAATTAAGGCTAAGACAAGCCAATAAGATTAAAATATTTTACTTTTTAAAACTAAGCCTTGTTTCCAGACTGGGGAATGTAGACTTTCTGTAACTGCTGAGCAATTTGAAGGTAAATCTTGCATCTACACTAGATATTGCATTCCTGCAGGTCAGCAAATGGGCAAATCCAGCACTGCTATAAAAAGGGAAAGCCCCAGTGCTCACTGGTTGCAGATGCTTTTGCCACTTTTGTTTTTGGTGCCTGCTCAAGTTGTTCAATGTTTATTGAAAACAGGTTAGCAATAGAAGTGTAGGAATGAAAGGGTTAAACAGAAAAAATAATGCATCCAAACTGGGGAAAAAAGGCATTTCTGTGATTTCTGACTTTTCACACTCATAGAATTTGAAAACACCTTCATTTTTTAAACAGCAAATTTGCAGATCATTAGCTGGTAATGTGCACTACTGCCTTTGGGTCTTTTGAAAACAAAAATGAAAAATGATCTAATTAAGCCTGGTCTACTGGTTGCAGCACATACCAGAGATCCAAGTTTGATTGCTGACTCCAGTGCCTGTGCTGGCAAGGTTTGGACCACAACACTGTGGTAGTGGCATGCAGCAGCTGATGGGAGTAGGATTATTGAACAGGGCTTTAAAGGGAAATCTTCTAATCAAGCTCAGATATTTGAGTGGCACAAGAAAAAATGCTCTCCAAACGTTTGCTACAAGGAGCTGCCATGGAAGATCTTTCTTCAGAAAGATGTAATACAATAAATAACATGAGATCTCTAGAATTTTTGATGGAGAGACCATCCTGGGCATTTTAGAAATCAGCGGGCCTTGTTTATGTAACATGGACTCTATGGATATCTGATAGCAGTTGTTTTGCACCATGTACAGCCCATTCTCCCTAATGCTCCACTTTCATAATTTGTTCAGTTTAGCATTTATTTTATTTTTTCTACAGCTATTTGAAGGATTTTACACTGCCTAAAATCTACCATACTAGAAAAAGTGAAGGCTTTGAAGGACAGCTTAGCAGAAAATTAGCCAGCTAAGGTGACCTTTTGCTTGGCCTCTCTCTTTCCTGCTACTCATACCCAAACACATACGACTGGGTTTGTGAACTCTTCAGTTCTGCACAGGCAACAGGTGCTGGAGTTTCACAAAAGAGCAGGTTCACAAAAATGCAGGAGTTCACAAAAATGCGGGACACCTGATCCTGCTCCTCCACTGGGAAAAGCATGGTCTCAGCAGAGAGGCCTTCTATCAACCCAGCAGACATCCCAGCAGTCTTGAGTGTCTAGTGATCATAAAAATTTAAATTTTCCCTGTCTCTCTGTGCCTCTCGGAAGCAGTAAAAGTCTAATTACCACCTGCACTCTTCTATTGGCACAGAAAGGAGAACAAAACTGTCACTTGTACGCCAGAGAAAATTAATCCCAGTCCTATAAATTACAGAGATTTATTAGTGTTGTAAATGTGCTCCTTCCCCTCTAGTTTGAGTGCTGTGTTCTCACAGCCCTTCTTCTCCCTCCTGCAATTGTCAGAGCAGGAGACAGGTTTTCCCTGACATGGACACTTGTTCTCAGCAGACTGAGATCCCTCCTCTCATCTGAGCCTACCTACTACAGCACTTGCTGACAGCAACCACTCTCTGCTGAATTTCAGTAAACTGAGGAGCCTCTTCTAAGCAGAGAAGGACTCCACAAACCTGATGTTATTAACATCTGTCTTGGCAATTATACAGCAATTTAGGAGAGCTATTAAGGCCCACTGGGTGAATAGCCCAAATTTCAAATGGTTTCTTAAAACATATTGTTAAGACAGAGTCATTCTTGTAATGGCTAATTCACTATCCCGGATTTTTGAGATTTCATAAGAATGTCCCTTGCAACATTCTGGATTTGTCATGGATTTGTGTACAAATGTCCTGGCTTCATAAAGCCAGGAGGATCTGAATTGTTGTAATTAGCTCTGAATAGTGTGTGGCCTGATTTCAGCTAGGATAGGGTTAATTTGTGCACTCAGGGCGAGAATAATGTTGATATTCAGTGGTTGCTGAGCAGTGCTCACACTAAGGCAAGGATTTTTCAGCTCCTCACCCCCAGCAAATAAGCTGGGGGGGCATGAGAGGTGAGGAGGGGACAGAGCCAGGACAGCTGAGCCCAACAGGCCAAAGGGAAATTCCAGATATTCCATATCCTGTGGCCTCATGCTCAGCATGTCACCTGGGGGAAGCTGGCTGGGGGTCACTGCTCAGGAGCTGCTGAGCATCTAAGCCAGGGGCTGTGAGCAATTGCTCTGTGCACCACATGTTTGGCGTATCCTCATTGTTTTATCATGATTATTGCTATTATTTCATTTCATTTCTGTCCTATTAAACTGTCTTTATCTCAGTTAATAATTTTACTTTTATATTTCCTACCCCAATTCTCTCCCCCAGGGAGGAGTGACTGGCTCTTTGCTGTTTAGCTGCCTGCTGGCTTAAAACACCACAGGAGAGCTTTCAAAGGAGATTTCCAATTTATCAAAACCATCAAATCTTGCAAATTTTGGCCCAGCTGGTGGGCTTTCATTCGTATGCTTAACATACAGATCCAGTAGAGGATCATAAATCAGTCATAAAATGGTGACAAAATCTGCGTTCAATTATTGGCTAAGAAGTTAAATGCTCAAATTTGCCTTCCTTAATCTTTTCTGGAAAGACTCTGTGCTTCTAAGTTAAGTAGTTGATGTTATCGGTGATGAAAAATTTCTTAGTAAAGAGCCTTTCAGCCTACCTGTGAAGTTTCATCTGGCCAACTTCCCCCTGCCACCCCAAATATTAAGAGAGAAGCAAGCAGCAACTCTACCAGTCCCATATGGTAATTTGTTTCACTCATTGACCATAAACCATACAAAGTGTGTGTTTAAGATTCAGAACTCTGAAGCACATCTACCTGAAGGGATGAGACTGCTCAGGAAAAGAGCCCCTTGTTACCATTTTCATAGCCCTGAAAAAATATCAAATCTGCATAGCTTCATGATCAACAGACATAATTTATGAACAGAATAATATGCTTGACATTTCAAACTTTTGATTTTACTTGGTAATAGGGTTTTCTGAGGGTCAGCTCAAGTAGATCAGCATCTTTGTATGCTTGCAGAAAACAGAAGAGACAAGCTTTTTTAGTTTTAGCTTAGCTCCAAAGAGCTTCACCAACAGGCAATGCTGCCTCCCTTCTGGAGGGAGGTGGGGTGGCCTTTAATATTAAATACTTTTCATTGCAGCCTAAATGCAGATGGGTTGGCATTTGGGGAAGTTCTGTTGCTTAAGAGACACTTTTAAAGAATGTTCTGAATTTTTTTCCTTTTATAAACACAATATTTTCTATGTTTATCAAACTGAGATCAGTCAGTGAAAAAAAAAGAAACATCTTTGTACTTGGTGAAATACATAGGGTTAGAAAACATGCAAAAAGGTGTACAGAGAAACTTTAAAAGAGTGTTAGTTTAAATAGTATGGACAAAATTCAGTCAAAAGGTGGGATGCAACATATCAAAAGTCCATTTCAAGAAAACAAAAACCCTCCTTTTTAAATATTGTTACTGTTTTGTATCAAAACGTAGAACTTAACAACATTCTTTCTTTTAAAAAATTAAAAATATATATGTATAACAACAAGCAAGAAGACAAAACACATCAAAAATGGGAATTAAAAAAACAAAAAAACTCTTCAAAAGAAGACAAGAAGTCAAAAAAAGAGGGGAGAAAAAAGATTTTCAGGGATCCTTGTCATGCAAATCAGTTTGGCGGCAAAAAATACCTTCATCTTCAGCACCGTCATTATCACCTAAATCATCTGTCTGTTTCTTTGTAAGGGGACCTAGGATTAAGAACGGAGAAAATGGAGGAAAAAAGACAATTCAAGAATATACAAGACTGAGGAAAAAAAACAGTGAATATTAAATTCCCACGGATGTCTCAAGAAAAACATTTTCAGGGAGGGAAATCTTAGTTTATAACGACCCATTTTTCATTAAGTTTTTCAAACATTACAGCAAAACCTTCCCTCGGGGGTATGGCTATTAGAAACATCCAGCACAAGAAGCAGAGAGTGCCCAGTGCTTTATTGTTTTTAAATGAAGAATTAAAGCTTGTTTACTAAAAGCATACCCCGCCATAGACTGTAGTTATCCACTTCATTTAATTGTTTTTTCCTGTTGCTGTTATTAGGAATAGTGGAGACAAGAACTGCCAAATTACCTCTTGCACTTGATGCAATAAGGTGGTTAATAAAAGGCTTGACAGTTGGTTAAAACAATATTTTCTGTCAAATGCTAATTCACATTTCTAAATTCAACCATTTAAGCTCATGCTTTATAGAAAGATAAGCACAGGTTTAATTTTGGGGTTTTTTGACACATTCATCACATTCTCTTTTAAATAGAACTGCAGATATCCTTGAAACCTTTGACTACCTGCTGAGATATTTGCAAAGAAACATGAAAATCCATATGTAAACCAGAAACAAGAGTGAAATCCCAGACCAACTGAAGACAATGACTTTTGCCATTGATTTCAATGGGCCAGAGTTAGTTTCATGCAAAAAAGTTGTATTGAATTGAAATTTTAGCTTGGGCAAAGCACTCACATTCACAATTCCTTATCTCCATGAAAGGATGATGAGACAAAATTCCTTTATGCCCAACACCTGTGTTATTAACAAGTATTTATAGATTTATCATGTTTTCCAATGGGAAAAACACCCACTCTTTTACTGAGAAATAAAAATATACAGCAGAAGGAAAGTCAAAGGCCATTCTGAAAATATTTCCATGTCATATATTTTACACACTTACGCACAAACAAAAGACAGTTGGAACTCAGCATTATCTTTCCTTTTTTTTTTCTGAGCTCTCTCATTTCCATGACATTCTGTAATTTGCATGCGAAAAAGCAATCAGTAGAAACACAGGGCTAAGTAACAAAAAAAGAAAAAGCCAGCCAAGCACAGAGTAGAAAACAAGAACTTCCTCATGCATAAAATAGCAATAGACAAAAACAACAACAAAAAAAGAGATGAACAGTATGTGTTGATATTTGCAGTAGATGTAGGCAAGAGACATGCATTAAATCTATGCACTGTGGAGTATTAAAACATCTGTATTTAAAAAGCTCTCTGTTATTTTACAGGATATTAGTCATTCAGCATTAAACTTGTCTTTTATAGGCAAAATACCATGTACTTGAGTGATGCATTTTTAAAAAAAAAATCATAAAATGCTTTTACCAGGTGCATGGGTTTAAGAAACAGAAAAAAAAACCATGAAGTACCATGAGACTTTAACTGTGAATGTAGGAACTGGTCTGTATTATTGAACGCCAAAGCTCAATACCTTAATTCCTGCATCAGTCAGAAGTATAGTTTTTAACTCATTCTAAATACAGAACACTAGAATTATACATCATAAAGAAAACACAAACATTTTTATGATCACACCTGTAACAATCACTCTCTTCAGTTGAAGGCCTTGGGGATGCAGGTTTTTCCTCCTACAAAGCCGCGGGTATAATCTTTGCAATATTTGGTATCTGGATAGTGCCCTGATCCAAACACACACATTCAAATATCTCTCTGCCCAGCATTTTCATACCATACCAACTTTACTTCTAAAAGAATAAAATCAGAAGAATAAAAACTCTATGCAAAGAATGACAATATTTTCATGATGGGTTTTCAGCATAGAGAACAGGAAGGGTTCATTTAAGAATGGTAAGAGCTGTGTACTTAAGAATGGAGATTCAGACACAGGCAAGAATATATGCATTTATACACACACACATTTTCTTAGTAGCTTCTTATATTTTGAATTTTAAAAGTCACCAAAAAGGTACAAAGTGGCATCTGGAAAGCTGAACAACACACATTTCTCCAAACAACTTGCAGAGAGATGGGCAATTTATTTTCTAGATGAAACCAAGATTGTGTATGTTACATTTTTTTTAATAGCTGGCTTTTGGCAGGTATTTTGTGTAGATCATGGTTCCAGATCTCAACTTCAATTACAAAGTGCATCAACCATCTCAATGTAAAGGTCTGGTTTCATACCATTTCTGATTTTATAATATGGTAAAGAATGACTGGGGCTAGCTTTAAAAATGACCTGGATATTTATCATGTTTATGCAGTTCTGAAATTCTCTGAAAAACACTAAAAAAAAAAAAAAAAATTAGACCATCTTTTTTAAAATCAGAGAATTGTTAAGGTTGGAAAAGACCCTTAAGATCCAGCTCAGGCATTAACCCAGCACTGCCAAGGCAGCCACCAAGCCATGTCCCCAGGAGCCACAGTCACACATCTTTTAAATACCTCCAGGGATGGTGACTCAACCACTTCCCTGGGCAGCCTGTTCCAGTGCTTGACAATTCCTTTTTGCAAAGGGGCTGACCTATTTTTAAGCTGTCATAAATTAAACATGTTTTTTAATACAGCCAGAGCTCTGTTTCACAATCCAAGGGCTCTGCTCCCCACATCCCCCGAGCAGGAGGACTCATCCCTGTGGAGACACGTGGCAGAGCCACCAGGCACCACTCACAGTGCCTGGGAAACAGATGAGAGATTATTTCTCCCACAAGTTCACTCTGGCCTGCAAATATAATCTATTGCATCTTCAGAGAGGTTTTCTGCTCCCTGGAACTATAAATGCTCTGAGTCCAAGAAACCAAAGCAGAGTTTGGCCCTCATGTAGCAGGTGTGAACCTCCTCACATTTTATCTGAGCACAAAGAGGTGCTGCGAAGATTAATTTATATTTTTTTAATTGCTGGGCAATCCCTAAAAGAAGCATCAGCTCAAGACCCACTGTGCACAGGGCTGTCTAAAAGGGCAAAATCAAGGGGTTCATTCAGCCTCTGGGAGGAGGCAGAGCCCTGTTATGATCTGTGCTGCCTGCTCCACGTTCAGAGGCTGCAGACACTTTCTGAAGTCATGAAAGTGGTATTAAGAGAAGCTCTGGATTAGAATTCCACCCCTTTCAGCAATAACTCTCATTCTAAAATCAGTGAGAAATGGCTTTTGCTTCTGATTCTCCAGATAACTGATTACTCTGACTAACAGCCTCGCGGTGTCTGGATGATCATAAAGAAAGATTGATGTTTTGAGTCCTCACACAGGAAAACACTCTGAAATCACAAGCAGATAAACAGAATAAAATCTTATGGCAAGAACCTACAAAATGTAGCAGCAATAGCCTTTTTAAGTAAAAATAAATCAGAACTAAAATTGCTTAGTAGGTGTATAATTTTCAGATATTTCCTGCAGCTTTCAATTAATATTCTACAGATAGCTTATGATTTTGTAAATTAAATGTATCCCCCAACTAGGTTTATTTCTTTAGCACTGACTTTTCATTCAATATATGATATTTTAGGGTTCTTCCATCATTTTAATATTCTTTTCAGGTAACAGAAACTAATTTTAAGAATATTGATACTAAGACACAATGGACTATGAGCCAGTGAAACAAAAAGGAATATTTTACAAAACTATAATTGCCAGAAGTCTTTTGTCCTCAGTTACTTTTCACTGTTGTTATACTCCAGCCTTCTCCTCACCTTTTGTGAAGGCCCAATTAATTTTACTTTTTGAGCATTTCACTTTCAAAAATGGGCATCCATTTAAAAAAAAAAGGATTTTACTATGTTTCACAAGCCTTAAAACAGCTAATGCTGCCTTTCTATGCCAGCCTAAATTTTAGCTAAAGTTTATGTAATAAATATTAAATATCAACAAAGTAATCAGGTACCATAACTAATGGAGGAAAAAGAGGATACTAAAGCCTCTAAAATGCTGATGCAAAGATGATTTACTTATCAAAAGGCTCTCTAAGGTTTAGTCTCATTTTGGTGCATACCCATAACTCTCATTAATGCTAATGGGAAATTAGACCCCTAAGTCACTTTAAAAAGGGGGGAAAGTGATTACTGCATTTTATGTTTCCTAAAGGCAAGGAATAGTCTTGCTACTAAAGCTGAAGAAACTTTGTGTGCAGGAGGCACTCCCAACGAAGCCTATACTCGCTTAATTTAAAAATAGTTCTTGCATTATTTAAATTATTATTCAAATATTTATTCTGTTTGTATTGCAATCAATGCTGAGGCACTAACATGATGCATTTTTAGATCTTGATTGTGATTTGTAAATGCCTTTCCTCCGCTCAAAGTAAGAGAAATAACACACCTCCTGTCCAGTTAGCTCAAGAGTAATTACGCTCTCAGAAATAATTAAATCCAGCCATATTAATTCTGGTTTTTATCATTCCCTTTGATGAAGGACTAAGGTACTTTAGCTCCCAAATACGTTAAAGCTGATTATAAATTCTCTCTTTATGGGCTTGATTCGGCAGAAATTATCCGTGGCCTTTCGGGCCGCGGGAGTGCGGGAGGCAGGGAAGCTCTGGATGTCGTTAGCTCTTTGGCCTGGGAAAGCTATTCATCATCAAACAGAGTCATGCTGCAAGTTGACACCATTTTGTAAAACAACAGTGCAAATCCTCTAAACTTAATAAATCAGGGCTGATGTATACAGCCATTGTTCGGGCCAAAATGTTCTCCTGCAGTAATGAGGAAAGTGGGGAAGAAAAAAGGACCTTTTACATCAGGTTAAGTAGGCTCCATGGATCCAGTAATTTAGAAATCACCATAGCAATGATTATTCTTTGAGGTAAGGTGTCTCTGCTGGATGGAAAGGGGGAGAGACAAGACTGAGGCTGCTGAAAATGATACTTGTAGAAAAATTCACCAGGTGGGTTGGGACACTGTGGAATGTGATATTACACATTTATTTTCAAACTTATCTGAGCGCCCCCAGCCAGCTACTGCTATTTCTTCTTCATTAGCCCATTTCCTAATTAAGCACTGAAAATCAGTGAAGTGAAATTACCTCATCTTTTTAGACTCTACCTTGGTTCCAAATATAAAATAATCAATTCTTTGTTGTTTCTACCATCATTTTTGTCCAATAGATTCTCCAACTAAATAAACCCACAAACTTGTATTGAATTATCACTGTCTAGCAGATGAGGCACAATAACATGTTGCACCTATATCCAGTTTTTAATTTCAAAGAAATTAATGACAGGTTATAATTAAAAATCTTCACACCTCAACATTTTCTGTGAAGAAAAATCAAATTTGTATATGTTGAGATTGAAATACAACTCTATCTACATATGCATATATGTAATGGCAGAAGAGAAAGTTACAGCACAATAGTTATCGGATGAATAATTTTATGAAGTCATCTTCTTTCACTTGAAAATTAGAAAGCTCTCAGCAAAAATAAAAGAACTAGGGTTCCTTAGAGAAGATAAATTGGGGAGGTACAAAAGGCAGCTGGGTCTAAGAAACACTTAAATGAAAAAAATCTCCTTCTTTTGTTGTGCTTTGCTGCAACAGACAAAACAATCTTTCTATTTCTTTTTTATTTTCCTTTTTACTGTCCTGATTTCATCACACACTCACTGCTTTCCCTGTTATTCGCACACCCCTCCAACTCATTAAATTCCTTTTATTTCCATATTGCACTTATTTGTAATTTTCATACTTATCAGCAGGGCAAAGCCCTGGCCGACTTTGCTTTTTGATAGCAACATTTGCATTCATGTTTTAACAACAAATGATGGCACAAACCTCAGTAGTTTCACATCTCACTACCTGATTTGTGATGACAATCAAGCTCTGTAATTAGAGCTGCAAGTAACTCAAATTTGCATCTGCAAGTGAGTGACAGGTACAAATTGAACCCACAAAAGGGTTGCCAACTTTCTTTGAAAATTTACATGTATAAATGCTTTGTCACTAAAGAAGCTATTCTGACACTTCAAGACTAACTCCTGCTGTGCCTTTTATAACAGCATATTGCTGAAGTGTCACACAGAAAGAATATCTAATCCCAAACCTTTTTATTCACAAGATTAATCACACTGGCTGGATCTTGATTTCCCTTAAATCTGAAGGAGTTTCATTACTGCATGCTAGATATGTGTGAATTTAAATAAGATTAGAATCTGGGAACATAGGGAGAGTTTCACTTCTGCTTCCCGTTTTAGATGCAGCCTAAAATTCTCTGTATTCTCAGAGGCTCAGGCACTTTATGTTCACATGTCCTGAGAACAGGCCCTTGGTAAATCCCATTTCCTTCAAGATAGGTCACTCCATAAATCCAGTTCCATTTCCAGGGGGCTTTGGTTCCATGATGTGCCTTGCATGGCGCCATGCAGCGTCCCAGGGAAAGCAGGATAAGCGCAGGTGGGTGGGTGAGGTGTCCCCACCCACACAGGGGACAAGGCCAGCCCTGGGGAAACCCTGGGTGATCCTGCCAGGCTTGGGGTGAACACACAGCTCAGGTACAGGGTGCATCTAGCCCCAGTGAGAATTCTATGGAAGATTTCTAGGACAGGAGACTATTCCATGGAAGAGCCAAAACCCTGGGAGTTATTCTACACATCCTAATTTCTGAGACACTCCAGCTTTGGCTCTAGCCAGTAGAAAAAAATGCCACAGAGGGGAAACAGGTGGGACATTTATTCACTTTTTTTATCCCAGTGGAAGTGAGGAATGGAGCAGACACTCAGGATAAAGGAGTGGGTGTCCCACCCACCAGAACTAGACATGAGAAAAGGAATGTTTCAAAGGGACCAAGACTCTGCTGGCCTAGGTTGGCACAGAGAAGCAAAGCCCATGCCTTTGGCCAGGAACAGTGCAGCTGGAGTGCTCCAGAGCTGAGGGATGGGTGGGTGAGAGCCATGGAAAATGGAAGTTGCAAGCTGTTATAGTGGCATTTTTAACACCAGCATTTACTACTTCAGTGCCGCCTCACATGCTTATGTCACAAGTTCACACAGATTTCCCCATTTTGTTTGCATTAATAATTCATGTTGTTTTACAGACACTCCTACTCAGGGTGACACACTGCTGTAAGGAATTGGATGCAGCATTGCATGGCTGTGCCACCACCTGGGCTTTGGGACCATGAATCAGTTCTCCCTCTCTACAGGTAATGACTACAATCCAGACCTAATGAAGACTTATGGACATGCTTAACTTTAAGCCTCTGAGTAAGTTTTCTGAAGTCAACAGGCTAAATCCGATAATATTAAGATAGATTCACTACCATTAACAGAACTGCTCAATTTGCATCTGGGCCAGGAGGTCAGCTCAGGAGTAAAAGATAAACAGACAGGAGCATCCCAAATTTCTAACTTCCCTCAGTTATTCTGTGGATAAATCTAATCAACAAATAGAATTTCAATCTCTTGAACACACTACCAAAGCTCTGCAATGAAATTAAACTGTCTTTTTATAAATGCATTGCTTCTTAGCCTGTGTACATACAAATAAAATTCCGCATTCATTTTCCACAGCTCTCATAATCAAATTGCTTCCTAATTTTAAAGAAGATATGAACTTGTTTTAGACTACAAGCTGATAAAAATTGATCCTATTTAGTTCATGCAATAGAGCTAAAGATCTTTAATTTTAAGATCCAAATTTTTGGTTCCCAAAGGAAGATTTACAACTGCCATCAACATATCAATATTAATCTTCACTTTCTCTTGAAGATCTCTCTAGCATTGTTGTAATAATTGCAAGTCAGGATGCAGTGAGTGCATCCTTTATATAAGGCCATACAAAGACACAGCTGAAAAAAATACCATCAATTTAGGTGAACTGGTAAGGTTTGTTCTATTTTTTTTCTGCTTTTGGGGGGAATTTGTGTTATCTTGATTCAGATGCGTAAGGCAGGTATAAGCTACATTATGAAAAATATATAAAATAAAAAAATATATACAAAATAAATATATACTTATATACAAAAATAACATTAAAATATTATTTCACTCTTATTTCATTGCTGCCCTTCTGTTCTCAGCCCAAAACAACAACTGGATAAATAAATTTTCTAATCTTGTCCCCAAATCTCTCTGTGCAAAGAAAAGATCCCAGAACAGCAGTCTCGACAGGTGAGATCCCTTTGAGATTCCTGCACAAGTAATTTCCTTTGCTAGGGACAGCCCTGGCTGCTGGGAAAACCTTTTTCCTCACTAATTCTGCTAACTGCCAGGGCTGGTGTTGCAGCAGCTCCATGGGTTTGTTTATGGCACAGCTGAGCACACAGTCCAGCTCTCCTAAGGCCCAGCTTCAAACACCCAAATAGCAGAGCAAAATTGGTCTTCATGTAACCATGTAATTGAACATTGCAGGGAAAATGAAGTTAATTGTGCATAATGTTTTCATATAGAGTTTGGAATGAAAAAAGTTCTCCCACCCCTCTTCCCAATGCAATGTCATGTGGTTTCAAGGCACATGCTTGGAGCTCTGTGTAACTCACTGCAACCTGGGCAGCGTTTTACAATCTTGAAACTCACACTCCTGCAACCACAGACATCAGGGATGATATGCAAGTCTCATTTTCTCCATTTTCTGATTGAGCCACAATCAGTAAAAGGAATCCAGCTACCTCACAGAGCTGGGTTTCTTCAGAAAAGTGGAAAAGGGGCGAAGAAACTTGTCTGTAATCCATGTCTGTCCTCACAAATGCTCAGCAGACAGAGGGGCCGGGAGTTCAGAGGTAAAGCTCTTACTGATCACCCTTTCAATGCCCTTGTGCTGGCTCTGAATCACTGCATTTCTTGCCTCATTTTGAGTAGCATAAAGAGAATCTGATTCTATAGCAAGAAACCACAGTGGAGGTCGTGTATTCTGAGTCATTCCCGGCAGGTTAAACTGGGCAGAACTGCACCCTCTGCTATCAAATGCCAAGGCTTGTCTCCAGCAGGGGCCAGAACTTGCCAGCCTAATGCTGATGCTGGTACCTAAGTGACAGGGCTGTTCCTTGTTGGTCTCCTGTGATCTCAAGGGCAGAAATAGCACTTCTGAGATATTTCCTATATTTGCATGTGCAGTCACGTCCAAATGCTTTGAAAAACATTCACCCAACACAGTTTCTTCCTGAAAGGTGGAGGTGGAGGATTTCCTTTTAGTTATATACGGCTACATAGATATATGTGTACACACATTGACAAGCAGGCTTTCCTATGTGCTTTTTTAACACAGAGATTTCTTCCTACACTTTTGAAGCTCTGAGCAACACTGGAACAGAAATACGTTAAAGAAATTAATACTATGCTAATAACCTGGTATTCAGAACCACAGTCTTTCCATTAACTTAGATCTTAGAAAGAATATAAGATACTTTAAGTCAAATGTTTCTCTGCTATTTGATGCTTTCAAAGCATCCTTTGAGGCCATTTATTTGGACTGTGGTCACCAGCTTTTAGAAACATAATTATATCTGCTCTCATTACCACACCTTTTGACAGAATCAAAGTGCATTGCTCTGAGAAATGGCAATGGGAGAGCTGAGGGGACAGCATTTATGTAAAAGGCTGTCAGAAGGAAAGTGCCTGGCCCCACTTATCTTCTCATATTTACATTCTGTATTTTTAGAAGAGCATAATTTTAGGCAGGAGATCTCAAAACATCTCAGCAATGAAGCAGTCACAAAACCAGAACAGCACAGCCAGCACTTGAAGATTAGCAGGATCAAATACTTGTCATAAGAAAAATCATTTTCATTTTGACATGTTTTCAGTGTTAGCACAGTACCTGTTTTGAAAGTACAGTTGACTTGCTCTGCATGTTATATTAAGGATTCCCAAAAGAATAGAAAAAATAAGTCCTTACACTGAATGGAGCATGAAAGGAAATCAGCACATCACTTCTAATCCAGCAGAACTCCAGACAGCAGTGATACTTGGGACCAGGTTTACTGGGTTTTATTTACACAGTTCCTGTCGACTCCTATATGGACAGAAGGCTCCAAACCCTTCTGGTAGAAACTTTGCCTTCATGCTTCATGTTTAATAATTGAGTATCTTAACACAGAAGCTGGTGAATAGAAAATGATCATCAAAATGAAACAGATCTAAAAAATGTCAAGTCTAGAAGTACAATATATTATTTACAAAAAGCATAGCAAATTTAAAAGCAAAATGTCAGAGTAGCCCTTGCTTCCATTTTCACAACAGCCACTTAGGTGAGAGCTGACAGGTTTGGGACAATATGACATTTCTAATTCTTTATCTACTGACAATAACCCTGCTCTCTGGAGGAAAGCAACAAAATGCAGAGCAGATAAAGGCATAACATTTCTCAGCATTGGACAAAAGGTACTCTCACTTCTGCTTTTGTTTATTTTCCTTCTGGAAGTCAGCTTGCTTAGGATCACAGTAGGGGCACAGTTACCAGGAGTTTCACACTGACTAGTGGGGTAAAATATACTTTTGCCTAACAAATATTGATAAATTAAATAAAAAGTATGCACTACTAAATTACAACGATAGTCTAAGGTTTCATGCATGGGTTCTTTTGGTAACAAAATCACTAGCTAAATTAAACAGGGCATTTTGCAAGGACTACACACACAGCAGTTACTTTATAACCACTTGAACCCTTTATTGAGTTAATTGTCAACTCCTTAATTGTTAAGGTTGGTTTCTTTAGACTGGCCAATAGCATCTTCTATTTAGAATATAAAAAAAATCTGTGAGGAATATTTTTGAGACTTTTTGAGCAAACAGTCTTTATGATCCTTTCCCAAGTCAACCAGAGTCAGTGAATAAAATATCAGAGTATCCAAGCTCCATCCTGCAGGGCACAATGAATGCCTACAGCAAGCACAGCCAGCTCCTGGCATAGGACTGGACTTTAGACTATCAAACTACCAAAACCACTGAGGGCAGTGAAGATTATTCCTGTAACAGACAGTGCTGGCCTGTTCCTGTGGGGCAGCAAAGATTGTTGGGTCCATAAGCAAAAGCAATCTTCATTCTCATTTTCACTTCCACAGCAGTAATCAGTAATTTCCATAGTAGGAGGCAGAATTTAAAATGTACAGTTTTCCTGTACAATTAGTTAGTTTGTTAGCATTGTGGATTCAATAATGTTTGGCAGTGTTAGACAGATTCATTCCAGCTCTTTAGCTAAGGGATTATTAACTGAACTGTAAATGCAGGGTATTTAATGTAGACAAATGGGAACAATCCAATTAACTTCAATTGTTTCTGAGAGCTTTTAACTCATGCCTTCAGAGATATACATGCACTGAGAGTATATTAACATTGTGATTTAAATGTAGGAGAAAGTTTTAGAAATATATGTAGGCATAGATGGCTTCTACATATTTTTGTTAAAGTGAGAATTAAAAAAATAATTCTTTCTCCTGGGATTTTCTGTGCACAGTTTATATATATGTGCTGGAAGAAGACTAGATGCAGACAGAATATTTAAAATCAAAATAAAAGGGACATTTTACTGACATCAGCTCCCCAAAAATAAATAATAAACTGTGTTTACTTGTCTTTTATTGGTGAAACCTGGTTTCCTGGAAAATACACCAGCCAGCATTACTGATCAATAATATTCAGTAAGTCTCTTTGTGTTGAAAGGTTTGTAGAACAGACAAAGACTTTTGTCTGCTTCTTCATGGTTTGTGGAAATGGACAAACATGAATGAAATGGTCCATTTAAGAGAAGAAATTTAATAGTTTTGTATTGTCAGAAAGCGTGAAAAATCAGAGTTGTTTTATATTTCAATGTAAAGCAATAAACCAACTTTGCAATTATCGCTGTTAGTAAATGAAAAGCATTTTTACATGAAGTCACGATTCACTGTGGGTTTGGATGAGGTTCCAGTGCTTGTCTGCTGAGCTGGGCCATGTCCTCAGCTTGGACCTGCTCTCACAGGAGTTTCAGGGCTCTTCCTTGGCCACTCTCCTTCCCCATTCACTTCACCCTCTGACTCCATCCCAACCCACTGCACGACACCACTGTAAGAGCAGCTTTGGCAGATCTCCAGCTGGCTCTGGATCCCAGCCAGCTGCAACCCTTCCTTGCAAGAGGCTGACTCCCAAAACCCGATGTGTGACTGACATCAGTGCAAATCCCACCTGAGCTGGCCCTCCTCTACTCTGAAAAACACACACAGAACTCAAAATTCCACCAATGGCTGTATCTGTTAAGAGCTGAGACAAACACCACAAGAACCGGCTTACAACTACTCAAAGAACCTAATAAATGCTGCAATGAAATACATCATTCTCAGCAGTGTCACTGCATCCTCTGTTTTCTAAGGTGCCTTCCCTTGGGCCTTCCACTGCAAACACTGATGAGCCATGAAATTTATGTCACAATGTGAGCAGAAAGCACTGGCCCCTCATTAGCACTACTGTGACACACCCAAACTATAAACTCTAAATGTAGCTCCCACATGTGAGCTAAATAAGCAAGGACCATGTAGATGAGAGATTTTAGCAAGCACAGACTTTATAGAAAATACAGCCCACATCACTGCAGATTCCTCCAATTTCATTTCTTGCCACAATCAATTCTACAGCTCCATAAAATTAGTTAATTCATTGTTATTTTTTTCAGTGGAGCTCATTTCATGCATACAGGATGGACTGAATATAAGCTCTCATTAAAATGAGTGCATTGTGCAGCATCACACCTATATAATAGTCTGATATTCTATTGTTTTGAGCAATTAGTGCACGTCATTGAAAGCACAGATGGGTGATTCAAATCAGTGTGTGTCATATCCAAAATTCACAGAACATTTAAAGTCTTCCAACTAGTTGCGTCTGTCATATCTATTATGTCAAATATTAAACTGCAGTGTCTATTTTGGGTTTCAAGCTTGAAATAAAGATCCTCCTCTCCCATCATCCTTCAAAGTAAAAATAACATTACCTGTGAAGGGAAAACAAAATATCTAGAAACCTATATCACTTTGGCAGCAAGAGGTTACATTTACATCTGTCTTGTTACACCCACTTGCTCAGGCCAAGATAACCTGTCCTTTTATATCCCCCTAATAAAATTTCTCACTTAAAAAAATGTTCCAATTTCATTTTGCTAAAAATTTTCCCCAAAGTTTCATTTCAACTTTGAATTTTAATTTTCTTAAGAAGAAAATGATATATTTAATGGACCACAGCTGTCTGGAAAGTACATATTTGATAGGCATACAGTACTAATTTGGAAAATGAGTGTGATTTACTTGATGAGTCACAATGAATGTCTGTAAATATGTATCCAAGTTTCTTACTAGACTAGTAAGCTGTATAACATAGAAATCACTCTTAAAAAACAAATATCTTCCCAGAAGAATGGATGCCAACATTAACAGCTCCATCTTCCTCACTGCTTTCACGATTTTGGTTGATGAAGCACAGAAACAAGATGTCCTCTAAGGGGGCAAATATTCAATGTAACAGATTTTCCCAATTCAACATTTTTTTAGACCATAAAAACCGTGGCATGGCACTAGGCAGGCCCTGCTGCAGACAAAACAGCAGCTCCAATAAACCAGGCTCTGAGGGATGGGAATGGCTCAGGCATCCTACAGCACATGTCTGCTCTCTCTCCTCTGGGTCCTGCAAACCTGGGTTTACCTGGTTTTGTGTCAGGAGGAAACATGGGGGGCAGGCAGCGTGGGCAGAATAAGGAGGGGAAAAGGGCGTGGATGTGGCTGTATCTGCTCGTGACAGAATCACAGCAATAATTAGGGTGGAAAAGACCCCTGAGACGGTCGAGTCCAACCTTTGACCAAACATGGCACTGGATCCATGGTCCTGTCAGGCCATGGCACTGAATCCATGCCCAGTCTTTCCTTAAACACCTCCAGGGATGGTGACTCCACCACCTCCCTAGGCAGTCCATTTCCTTCTCTAAAGAAATTCCTCCTCGTGTCCATCCTGACCAGGCAGTGAACAACACAGATTGCTTAAATCACTGCTTGGTACAAGTCAATGAGGTTTCCCTCTCAAATCATTGTGAGTAAAATTGTGCAGAACAATTCTGGCAGAATCAAAAACCTCTGGATTTCCTTGCTTTCAGTACAAGGCAGGAAAATGAGGGCACTTTGCATCAAGTCATCCTCCATCTAACAAAGACATTTGAATAATTATCGCAGCACGTCGCCAGAAATACAATGTTTCAAACTCAAATCTGAAAACATATCTATTGATAGCATTAATTTAAGATAATCAGGTGACTAATTGGGTGACTAATAGTGCTAATGAATAGAAAAAGAAGTTGAGATTGTAATCAGAGGCAAATCTCAGCTCCTAAAATGGTACTAGGCAGAAGAACATTATGCCATAATGATCACATACTTGCTTATTTGCTAATATAGAAGTCTGAACTGTTGAAAATTAAGAGAAAGTATGTTTTATTACCATCATAAGCCATCAAGCTGTTTTAAAACTTGATTTTTTTGTCTTCAATTTATAAAGAAAACAAACTTTTCAAAACAGTACAACTCAGGCTCAAAGGAGGCATTTCTTTGAGCAGTTTCTCATAGAAAGTAAAATAAGGAAATGAAAATCACCTCATGTACCTAAGGCAGGTTGTACAGATGGGAAATCAAGGCTACAGTAATAGTGTGGCAAAACATTTAAGACATAAGCATTTGAGCAGCTTTAAATACACAAGTAACTCCTGAGAGCATCATTGACTTCATCCTGCTTACATGAACAGGATCTTCTGAAAACACTTCAGAGAAGACAATTCAGAGAAGCCTTAAAATGTACTTTGAGGAAAAGGAGAGAAAGGTATAACCTGTAGAGAGTTGCCAGCTGATTCCTTTTAATTATTTTACCAATGCTGGTGCTTTTCAATTAGGTTAATAATTATGCATTATGGTGCCTAAAGCTCTGTGTAGACCTCTCTAAAAGATAAATGTAAAGTTGTAAAATTATACCTTAACCACACTTTTTTTCTTAAATACTTTGCAGAGGCAGAGATTAAGCCACTGCATAGCAGCAGAATCCTAGGCAACCTAGAAAAAAAATTCCAAAAGAGCTAATTAAACTTTAGGACGTACTATCAAAAGCAAGTTAATATTTCAAGCCATATAAAATCATTTCCCCTTTCTTCTTTCTGTGGTCTGATAGCATAGTAAACTCTTCAAGTGGGCAAATGCATGAGGATAATATCACCATTACTTTTAATGTATGAAAAAATTCCCACACCTACTGATACTTAAGTTAGTCAAAGGTTAATTAGCATCTGTGAAAGGAAAACTGCAGTTACTCCAGCAACTTTTGAAATATGATCCTTTTAGAAAAATAAAAAAAACCCATGAAAAGCACACTTGGATGAATATTAGGAATGTGCTACAAGATTATTTACTTGCTACCAACAGTGATTGACATGATGAAGAAGAATCACAGAAATTTTGTGTCTAGTGCTAAATCTGACACTCAGCCCATGCCCTGAAACCCTGGAGTTGCATTTACAACTCCAGATGCATTTTAGTAATCCATGACGCCCTGATTATGTAAAATGCCCCCAAACAAATATAAATACAGTCTTTTCTAAAAATGAAAAAGGCAGAAAGCCAGTACAAGGCCACATTACAAAAACAAGTTGCAGTTATGCCCTACTTTACAAGGCTAAGTGGAAATCACGTGGCTCATAAGCCTTTGGTAGCCTTTTGTAAAAGGATGAATTCCTGTTTTGCTGTGTTTTCTGAAGCACACCCCACAGTCCTAGGTCAATATTTTGCTATTAAAAAATAAGCAGTTCACACAGCACTCAGATGTCTGAGATCATTGCAGAAATATCACAGGCACTTAAGCATATATTAAAAGCATTTCTCAGAAGCTGTTGCAGCATATTATTTTTGGGAGAGTTAAAGGATAAGAGAAACTTTAGATGTAGGTTTCCTTTGGCTTTGGAGGATGAAAGGGATTAACAGAGGTCACAAGAGGAGGATGGAAGAAGAAACGGAAATAAGAGTACTACTGGATGTGGCTTATCCTTTCCCTAGGCAGTGGTTAGAGGTGTCTGCAAGAGGAAAAGGGATTGACCACTTGCTGCCTGCTCCCAACAGTTCTTCCAGCAGCAGGATGAGCACGGTCAAAATGGGATTTTCCTGGTCTCTTTGTTAAGAGTAAGACTAAGGCTGGATGTCCTTTATACAGAATTTGGTTTAGTGTAAAACTCCCAGCTCCTCGAGGCAAAGAGTTCCTGGAGCAGCCGAGCAGGACTCGTGCTCCTTGTTTTATTAGGGGATTTGGAATAAAGCTGAGGAATGTACATCAGGCAGCTTTATGCTGTTTCTTTGCAGGGAGCAAATTTTAAAAAGAAGATTGCCAGTATTCCTTGAGATTTCTGCACTTAAAACTGAACTGGATTTTCAACAATTCAAGTTATTATAGACAAAGCGGTTCTGTGATTCTACAACAAGTGAAAAAAACGAAAGCAAAACAAGGAATTCACTGCCTGCTTGCCTTGGCAGGAGGTGTTCAGCCATCTTCAGGAAACCCCAGCTCTGTCAGGTGGAATGGTGACTTAGAAAGACAAACAAGAATTCTGTTCCAATGTCCCAACCACCCATATAAGCCCCATTGGACTGGAAAACCCTCCACTGCTACCATAGATCTTTGTACAAATAATGGCAGGAAGTCATGCAAGCTGCACTGTTCTTCTGCAGCAAAGCAAAAGAGAAAATTCCACATTTGAAAGAAGAGAACCCATTACCCCATGAATATTTGATAGAGTCTGTTAACACAGTGAACACAGAATTGCAATAAACAACTTACTTTTCAAATTCTGCATTTAACTCCACTTGGGATTGAAAGCCTTCTCCTAAAAATATCGAGCTATGCCCTTTGCAAGACATTATTTTGAATTTTGCATTAAAAAGTTGTCAAAAATGTTGCTGTAATTAATGCCTTGTTATTAAGTCTACACACAATATCAAAGTTATAGAAAAAGACCCTCTATATGCATTTCAAAAAGCAGTGTGGTACCATGCATGTTGTAGGAGAAAAGGAAATCTAACACTACCTGGCAGGCCCCTGGGCCTGATAAGTGCATATGAAGCAGCACTGGGAGTAATGTGGCTGTTTCTGACTATCAGATTTTAGGCAGCACAATGCAAAGATTCCAAGTGTGCAACAGATGGCACCAGAAATGAGTCAGGTTCTGTGAATTGCAAGACGTGATACAACCATGCTAAAATTAATTTTTAGAGTTCAGAAAACAGGAAACTGAACAGATATGTAAGAGAAATGAGAAAATAAACATGTATGCCAGTAAACTGCTTGAGATTGCCCAGAACATACTGGCATCACATGATATAAGTGGAACAGCAGGAGGGAAATATATCCAAGTACTGAACCTAGGCTTAACACAAGGTGACTTAAGCATAATTCTCCCTGAGTGGTCAGAAAAAGAAGCTTTGGGTAGCATTTAAAGGCTGAGCAGGGGGAAATAAAGTCAAAGATTCAAGTACTGTGCAAATTTAATACTAAATGCAATGTATGGGGTTATATAGACTCAGGGACTTCTGAGATCTGAGCTAGAACCATAGGAGGAATTTTCAGAGGCCCAGAAGTGAGTTTTGCACTCTTGTTTTCCCTGCCTTTTGAGCTTCAATTCTTTTCTGGCTTCAACATTTCTTGTATTTATTACTGTTCTTACAGCACTCCTGTGTGTGTGAGTATATCTTAGAAATGAATGACTTTACAACACAACTCACCTCTGAGGTACCAATGTTTTTGCATTTCCATCTGGAGAATGGAAAATAGGTGAGTGATGAAATGGTTTGCTTGAGGCCACATAAAAGTGTGGCAGAAGTGGTTTAAAAATTTCTCACATCACTGTGCATTCCTCTTCACCAAGCTTGAACACATTCTGAGCACTGAAAAGTGAGATCATTATACCCACCATCTGTCTGATTTGCAAAAAACCCCCAAACCTTAAGAAGGTTAATGCTATGCTGTTTATTTGTGCACCATTTTGAAAAAAAAAAATTTAAAAAATGTGTTGAGGTCATCAGTGACCAGTTTGAAATAGTTTTGTTTCTGGGAAAAGTGTTCAACATCTTTTTTTCTATCCTCCTGCACCAAAATATTACAGCAGTGTTATTACGCAGTATATTTTTTCTTATTCTTGTTTTTGCTAAGTCCTTTCTTCTAAGAAACACCAGTGAATACATTTCTTTTCAGTCATACAGTAAGCTTTGACATTTTCTGTATGTTTTTGGTGACCTTGGGAAAAGTAACTTCATGATTAACCAAGAAATACAAGACAGACCTCAGAAAGAAACAATAGTCTAAATGCTTTCTCACAAAGCCTCATAATTAAGCCTCTTTATTATAAAAAATCTCAGTGCAAACTAAGTTTTTTCACATTCACTGGAAGTGGATGCCTTTTATCTTTTTTTCCCTGCTGTTAATTGCTTTCTTCATTTGTGTGGCTTAAATTCTATTAATCTTTTGACAACAGAAATATTCTAAGTTACTCTAAGTATTATTTTTTCTACTTCCCAAATGGAAAATTATGAACATTTATGAAAAGGTAAACATCCAGCTGCTACTTGTACTGCTTCATCTCCCTTCAGACAACACAACAGTGCCTTCCCACTTGGTTTTAGTGACAGACATCAGCACAGACTCCCCTTACTCTGTGTCAATAGATCAGTCACTGCACAGCCCTCCACAGGTAACATCTGCTGCTGTGCATTGGGCGCACACCAGAGCGCTGCTCCTCCCTGAGCAACCTGGACTGGTGGAAGGTGACCTTCAAGGTCCCTTCCAGCTCAAAATATTTTAATATTCTCTGACTAAATACAGCCAATACCCTGCTGGGAGCTGCAGGTTCTTTGGCCAAGAGGAAGCAGAGGATGGCTCTGCCATGGATGAGCCTTCCCCTGGGGACAGCATCACGGTCACACGTGTGCTGCTCTTTTATCTGTGCTCTCACGTGTCAGCTCTAGGATTTAATTTTGAGAAACCTGTGGAGCATCTAGAAAGCATATCTCCAGCTTAATATATCTGCTAAACTGACAAAAAAATTCTCTGTAGAAAACAGAACTGCCTGAGCAAACCTAGACCTGCACCTGTGTCTAAAAGCAAAAGTGGGACAGGTGATACTGCAAAAGGGAAGACTTCCCTACTGCTCAGACTTGGCCTCAGTCTCCCACGCTTTGGTCCTGGAAAAATCCCTCTGTTAGCACCTATACACTTTTGGTAACATCTAGGATAAAAGAGCTTTTGGGGTTTCCTTTCCTGCTAACTGGCTGAAATGTATTTTGCAGGGCTTGCTGAGAAAAAGCTACTGTAATGTTTTTGATTATCTATGTGTCACTACAATAGGAAGAAAAATAAAGCAAAACCTCCAGCTTTTCTGACAATTGTGTGTTAAAAGGGATACATTAAAAAATAAATTAATATATCCCCTTTATTTCCCATATCCTATAAAGGCAAGACAAACTTCTGCTACAGGCTCTAATAAGGAACCAAGATAGTAATTTCAAATTCTATATTCCTCCCTCTCCTTCTCTTTCCACTTGAACCTTTCCAAATGTCTGTCAGTGTCTTTGCAACCATTTTAAATTTTAAAGCATTTTTAAGCTTCTCTATTTGCTTTCAATTACATTTTACTATGTCAATAGAATATCCTTTTACCTATATTTTCATGCCCCAGTCCCACATCAATCCGAATCTCACCACACTTATGATTCTGGTTCTGCATTTTGCAATTTCCGGCCCCCTTAGGGAAATCTCAGTGGCTAATCTCTGTGTGCTGCGGCCTCTTTTGAAGTCCCATCCTAAGCAGTGTTACACTACCCTTGCCAGAGTACACGAGAGTATTGTTTGCTCAGCTCCCTGAAAGGGTAAGCACAGACAGATAAGGAAAGGAATCAAGATATTGGGAATTAAATCCAGGTCTTTATCATTACAGTTCAGAACACTTTATCCTGGCAATTGACGATTAACTTTCAATTCATCATTATAGTTGGTAAATCATCTTCAAACAAAACTTCCCTGTGGGGATCCCAAAGTTGTATGGTCATTTCCTTTTCTTTTTTTAATCTTATCCTTTAAGCAGATTTTCAAAGTCCTTTCCAAGGTTCTAGGAAAGTTATATCTACGCCTTGCATCTTACAAGTGCTTTTATATGTCACTGTAAAGTATATCTATTTTAAGGAATAAATGTTTGTTCTTTTAACTCCATCAAACCTACTTCTATTTTCTTGTGACTCCTGGTGATTCATAGCATGGTTACAATGGATTTTTAATATCTTTGTCATTAAGGGAGAGCTGAAGCTCTCATAGAATACAAAATGTTAATGGGTCAGTAATACTTGTCACCCAAAAAATAAAACAGTGTAACTGTAAATTCCTACTCCTTTTTATTTATTCCCCTGTCACTCTATCGAGCTTATAAAAGTCAATTACAATATAGGTGTTCCTAAACCAGCAAAAATCAAACCTGGCTCTATATTTATCCAGTCCATCATGATTAAGGGATTTTTCCTTACTGCTGTGTTAAGGAAGGATCTTGCCTGGTTGTTCTCTGGAACCAATTTCCCATCTAGACAGCAAAAGTCCTCACTCAGGTGTGGGGTAATGACAGCATTGCTGTTGATCCTTTTAGGGACAGTCCAACACCACAGTGCTGTTTACAGTAGAACAGTAATCCATGTGATTTGCACTGAGACATGCTAAACCTCTCAGGTTAAAAACAATCCTCTCACAGCTATTCAGCATTTCTCCATGGTCCCCAAAAGACAAATTTCCTTGTGCTTCTCTGACAAAGCAGAGTGGATCATCTCAGCCCAGAGGGTCACCATGGACTGTGGAGGTGACACCTGACATCCTGTGGACCCAAACAAGTGCTGCAGCACCAGCACAGAGAAGCAGAACCTGTCCAAGGGTGGCTTCTCAATGCAGCTGCCAGAGCAGAAATTTGTTTAAAGGTCGATCACTGAAACCATCTCCTGTTCAAAAGACTCTTCTTCCAAGGTAGATCAGATTTCCAGGGGAAACAAATGGATGCTGTTTCCCTGCTGAAACAAAGAGTGTCTAAATGCCAGCTGGCTTGTGAGATTAGAGACCTCAAAGCTCCCTTTTCAACTGCAAAAATCACAATGTGGTGCCATGTAACACTTTGCAACTGCACAGAGATGTGTCCAAGGCAGATATTTGAGACTATCAGAGAAACAATGCAACTTTTGTACCCATTCCATCAGCTGGTTGTCCAGAATAGAAATACTTCACTTGCAATTACTGTGGCTGGAGATTCAGGTTCATGACACAGATTTTACTAAAGAAATGGTTTTGTCTTTCCTGCTTGTATTAAATTACCTGTCACACTCATTTTTATTCAATTTGCTCTTTATTACAAGAACCTTACTATTGGTTCAATAGCATGGATTTTCTACAAAATAAATGAGAAATATATAACTCTATCTACAAAGTCACATTTCCTTCTAGCATACTTTTCACATAAAGATCAGAGGCAGTGAGCGTTAACCCCACAATAAACTAACTAGAAATTACAATTAACTGGGGGAAGGAGAGAAAGAGGAATCTGAACTAATATTGAATTATGAGCTCTAATAGCACCAAAAAGCCAAAAAACTGTCAAGATGACAAGAAATAAAAGCCCAGCATCTTATACCCACCAAAAGGCTGCCATATCAAGAGCTCTCTGAGAGCACCCACCAACAAAAGCTCATAGTAAGTTCCATTCCAAAATTATTACCTTTGCAGTGAAAGTAAATATACCATGGTGGGCATGGTCCTGCATTAAAAATATCATCAACTCCTTGATGCCTGTGATCCCTTGGCTAAGCCATGACTTCTTTTTTATTTTTATACATATATAAGAATTAAAGGTTTCAATGAATTTAATATGTAGCCATTTAATTCCTTAGTCATATCAGCAGCCTACAACACACCAACCCTCCTTCTTTCTCTACACTAATTCCCCACAGAATATTCAGTCAAATTCAAGGTCTTGCTGTTGCACTTCAAAAGTCTCTAAGGAAATGATTTAAAATACCCCTGGGAGCTCTCCCTTTCACCACACTAACATCTCACAAGAACAGTGTTCCCCAGAAGCTCTGAAGCTGCCATCCTCAAAGATGACACTGATGATTATGGGAGACAGGGCTGTTTCCACAGAGGACTTCAGCTTGGGTCTACACCACAGAAGTTTACAGTAATAAATACGAACAATAAATATAAAAATAAAGTAAAATTCACTTCTGTAGCTTGGTCTTCTTATAGGTGGAAAAGATGTAAGGATGAAGGAGGGGCATTATTAGCAGAGGAATATGATCAGCAGAAGGAAAACACAGAAAAATTAAATTTAAAAGCTATATAGCCCCAAATATTAAGTGGGATGCAACACAGGTCACTATTGCAGTTTCTGTTATTCCTTGGAAAACTGGTTTGCATTGAAGATACATGAAGAGCCACAAATACAGATAGAAGCAGACTAAAAGTAACAAGTGTTTTTGTAAGGAAAACTTATGCCTCTATTAAACAGAATTTTTTAGGAAACACTTGCTGATTTTACTAACATAATCATTAAGACACATCCCATTTACACCATGGGTCACACTTTGGCCCGTATTTTCCCCCTGGTACTGGGACCAGAAAGGCTCTAAAGCTGCTTGTCAGCTTAAAGGTTGCCTTCTTTATAAATTAAATGGTCAAATAAGGAAAAGTTTCTATAGCAGTGATACAGCACACACAGGAACTGCTGGTTGTGAGGGGTTTGAAATAAAGCCATGAAACCAGGCCATTTCAGAGTTAAGCCTATCAGTCTATCTGTACCTTATCTCCCTGTGTCTGGCTATTGCAGTAATCTTGTACAAAATCATTCAAGGGTATTTTGTCCCATGTGTGCTGTAACACTGACCTGGAGAAGGCATAGTGCAGAATTAATAGATAAGCAAGAGCTTTAGCTTCCATTTTCATTGATTTTATGGACTTAAGTTAAAACCATTTACTTGTTTGAAGGCTTCTTTCTTCTTAATGTTATTTATTTAAATTTGTGTCAAGGATACAACCTTCTACATGATACAGGAGCATGGCTCATTAACATGCAATATTCCATTAATCAGTAGCATTGATTCTTGTGGCTTGTTATAATGATAATGGGCACTGAGACTTTTACAATAGATGTTACCAACATGAGACTTTTATTCAAAGAAAGTGCCAAAGACTTTTCTTGTGGCCCTTATATTCACATGAACAGCACTACTAAAACCCACAAAAGGAGCAGACACATGGCTGAGCTATTGACAGGATACAAAATTGTACCCACATCTGTTTGCAGTATAGCAAAAACCATCTTCGCTCCTTTATACTGAAAATGCACAAAGACATACATAAATTGTTTCTTTCCAATAAAATAGTTACCTATTTCAAATTAATACCCACCAAAGGCTTCTGCCTAAAATTAGTTGTCTATTTTGCCTCAGAGTGCTTGCTGATACAATCACACAAAGCCATGCTCCAGGCAAAGCTGCATTCAAAGTATTCCAGGAGTTAGGATTTCAGCACATAAGTCAAAAGTTGTATTTTCTTGGGAATGTAGCTATACCAAAAGTTTGTGGAAACTTCACAATGGGGAAATTATATCTATTTGCTTTCTCCCACTTCCTCCCTGCAGCTCCACCGCAGAGCTGCACTTTGGATTCACCAGGGTCAGGCAAGAGCTTTGCAGCCTCCCCCTGGCCCTGCGCAGTGCATCCACTCTGATATCTGACATGGCCAAAATGGTGCAGAATCCACCCAGAAAAATACCCACCAGGACCACAGGTACAGCCAGAATTGTTACCTGATGCTGCAAACCCCTTCACTGAAACCAGGCAAAATGACAAATCAATGGTGACACTCATCCCTTTATTCATATAGGATAAATATATAAGCTCATTACTGGCCTATTCTATCCTATTTCTACAAAGCCATGTGGAAATGTTTCATATCATGAACATACTCAGATTACTTTCAGCTGTAGGAGAATGGAGCCAAACTTGTTAAAAGTAGCACTGTGTGTGTACATGTGAGTCTCTATGTGTCATATATATATATATATATATATATGTATGTGTGTGTGTGTGTGTATATATGCACAAGCCACTTCTTCCCAGTGTCTGTGCCTCTCTGTGCCAGCCACTTGTTTTACCTCTGCCACCTGACTGACAGAACATCTAACCCAAGGCTGTGCCTCAGCCAAAGCCTGCACAGTGACATGTGTGATGTGTTCCTGCCAGAAATCCAGCTCTTCCTACAAAACCAGCAGGTAATGTGATCATGACATACCATCTGGAATCACCAGGCTATTTTGTCTTCTCTCAAGAGGTATTCCTTCAGCTTCTAAAAGGTCAGATTTGAACCATCTGGGATGTAACTGGTTGAAGTATTTGTGATAAAAAAGTTAAACTTCAGCTCAGATAGCGCAAGACCTGAAAACAATCAGGGAAGGAGATAAATTGTTCTACATAATCCCTTTTTCTTTTTTCCTTTTTGGTATGAAATACTTGATATGGATTTTTTTGGCAATATTATTTGAGCTAACTCACTGCTATTTTACTTTAAAATACCATGATGATTCTTTTAAGTTTTTTCCTTCAGCTTTGATTGAGGATGAATAATTTCACATTAAATTTAGGTGCACTTTGGATCTTTTTTTTTTTTCTCCAGACTGTGCTATGCAGCATTAGAACCAAACCCAAGATGAGTCAGGATCCAAAAACTGTTGGATCTGTTATCACTACCACCAAGGTTGATGAGAGCTGTTGTATAATCCCTGGAACCACAGATGACACCTACATATGGGAGAATTGGAATTTCATCAATATTTCAGATAGATATCTACACTTTTGGATACTCACCTAAGACAAACACTGTATCACTCTAACAATCAGATATTAGAAAAGCAAGGTTTATAAAGATGGTAGTATCTTCCAACAGGCCTAGCAGGCTTGTTGGAAAAAGAAGCAAGATAAGTATAAAAAAACCCTGCAATTTGGTATAACTGTTTAATATCAATAATTGAACCGTACGTTTTTCTTTCCAGCTTTAACTTACCATGGATTTAGATGTTAGTTTGACCAGAGGAAAAAGGACCCTTGAATAAAACCCTATTTTCTTCTCCCTGCTTCATGAGCGAAGGCAAAAATTGTGGGCAATCATTGCCAAAGTAACCTTGTAATTTAGTTACTATTTATCACTTCATGAACTTTCAAGGTAAAGGAGGAAAGAGTACAGAAATAAAGCAATGAACTAAGAGTAGAAGCTTGCATTTCCTAAAATATTCTTCCAGTCATGCATTTCACCTTTTTTTTTCCTTAAGACTATACCAGGAGAAGTTATGGTAAATTGGTAGCAGTCACAAATCCTCAAATACAGATTCAAGCTTTGAAAAGCTATGCAGAAGTAAATGAGCCCTCATTTCATTTTACCACATCACTAAAATTTCTCAATAGCCTTTTCCCTGCATATTTTATATGCTCTCTGCTTCTTTCTTCTCTTCTTACACAAGGCAATGCTTCCACTGCCATAGGAAAAAAATAAACAAACCCTGAATGCTATTTATTTACTGCAGTGAGCAAAAAGCTGATTCAATGTAATAAGGTTATAATTGTAATAATTGAATGCTAGTGAAGCAATTTTCTTATATATTATGTTTGTGCTGACAGGAGTCAATGAACTTAAACGCTATATATACATAGTCTAAATACATTTGAAAATAATCAGTAAGTGAACTGATGCTTCCAGTGTTTTCCATATGAATCTAAGCCAACTAACTGCATGCCAGGTTGTATGTGAATCTAAAGCAAAATGTCCCCCCTCACCTTTTGAATTAATATGAGAACAAAATGTCATTTTAATCATAAATAGCTCATGCCACAGCAAAACCATAGAGTCTGCTCCTGCTTTTAACCCTTTCAGGTTTTGGTCTTTTAATTAAATTTTATTTGTGTTCTCCCTTAAATCTGTTGGTGTTTTCCCACCACAGAATGAGAGAAGCATCTGGGTTGGATTACTTTGATATTCCATAAAAATAAATTCCATACATACAATACTGTTCCATAGGCAGCAGATTATGAAATGCAGTTAATATGGCAGGAAATAATCCAATATTCTCCAACTGAATTCTGAGTAGCAGATCCCAAATGATTATTATTATGGCTATTGCACTGACAGTGTTAAGCTTATCCATGTTATTTACCAATTGTCTTAACAACATCCCAGACTCACTTAAAAAACCAAAACAGCAGGAAAACACATTGGATTAACCTGTTTACCTATTCTTACATTTATCCTATACAAAAATTTGTTTGAAAACCGTCATAGAACACAGAATATAACTGCCTTTTTATCTTCAAAAGGTCAGTTTTTCAGTGGTTAAATAAAATTGGTGAAAACAAGTGTTTTTCAACCCATTATATGAAAAGCTTTTTCCACTGTTGCATACTCATCCCTGGTTGTGGCAGTGCATATAATTCCAACCTTTTAGACCTCATAAAAACACAATACACAAAAATTACAAAATATATAGAAACACAGCACTCTGCTGTTACCTATACTTTCATACGTAGGAAGATGTCAGTCTAAATTTCCTCTTCATCTAGGGAAAGAAACAAAATCTAATTTCTGGTTTTTAGCATTATACCTCACTAATGCTAATCTAGTTCCCTGAATGCCAGGCAATAATTCCCAACCCACCTCCTTCTCTAAACAGGAGCTGGAGTCCACTACCAGATTTACAACTAAGATACAAAATTAAAAGGCAATTGTGAATTTCTGATTTTATGTGTAATTTACAAATGGTAAATTGAGATGATGTACTCGATGGAAAACATCTGTGTGATTTCACGTACCTTCACCCCCTATAGGCCACACAGCAAAAATAAAGTATCTACTTAAATGTATTACTGATAAATTTCATTTGTGACAGCAGTGAAAGCAAGGACAGAAACTTGGTGATGATCTAACGACCATCATAAGATCCAAAAACCTCAACTCTAAACCCCTATATCTCTTTAGATACACAAAAGATTAAAATTATGTTTTAAAAACAAAATAAACAGCCCCACTAAAAGCAAAGCCAAATTCTGCTTTGTCAGATAAGCAACAGGAGACTATTGGCCAGATGTGAGGGATGTTATTCATATCACTAAATGCTCTTTTAGGAGGAAATATTTTTAGGTTGGTAGAGTAATCCCCATAAACAGCATAGCCTGGAACACAAAATACAAGCTTTCAGCAAGTGTTTAGTGGCTTTTCACAAAAGTTCAGTGCTCACAGAAAGTGCCTCTGAAGCTACACTTGAACAGAAGACTTTTTACAATGTAAGAGGCTTGAAAGATAAACTAAAAGCACTTTAAAATGGAAAGGTACTTGGAATTTGCTGGTAACCTCCACTTTTTGAGAAGTATATACAAAGTAGAGTTCTGCAAATGCAAGGACTAGTTCTCACAAAAAAAAAAAAATTAAAAATTAAGAGCCAGACGTAAAAGTCAGGACTAGGAAATACAGCTTACGGTGTTAAAAAAATTAAATATATATACACATATATAGGGGTTTATATATATATACACATATATATATATTTGTGTGTATAAAGAAGTATCAAGCAAGAATAAGGGAAAACAAACTCCACAACTGTCTCCTTCCACTGGAGCTCTGGCCCATGACTGTTAGCTGGGGGTTTATATTCCAGGATGCAATAATTGAAGGTCAGGAGTGGAAATCCCCCATTGCTTTTAGTTCACAGCTAAACCAAAATGAAGGTGGATGACAAACACTTCTTGATTGTTTCTGTCAATCATTTTTCCAGCTGAAACGAGGAAAACCATGCAGGGTTAACTGAGGAAGCAGAGTTGGAGCTCCTTTGATATAGATGGGAATTGAACTCATGGGACTGGGCTGCTGAAAAGACTTTGCAACACATTTTCATCTTTCCCAGGATTTTTTTTTTTTTTAAATTCTCTAGGCATCTTGCAAAGTCCACATTTATTCACTGGCATTTAGGGAGTGAACCAAACCCGCTGAAGTCAATAGGAGTCTTTTCATTGACTTCAGTAACCTTTAGATCAGTTTTTTTAGAAAGACTGACAGAACAGAGATGGGAGATCTGATAAAACTCCCCAATTTGGTGCAAGCTTTGGCCATTGTGGTTTTACTTATGAGAGGATCTAGAACGTTAACATTTTTCCAGCTATATGTGACAAAAATAAGTAAATTTGACTGCTTTTACTGTGGTAGATATTATGAGGACTGGATTGTTATCTGATGAAATATAATGCATTAATCCTAGCCAGCTCATGGAAGAAGAAGAAAAATACAGCCCCAAATACAATAAATACATTATAATACATTTCTTACTGTTCTTGAACATACATTGGATTAGCTATTGAAGAAATTGAATGCAGTGAAATGTTAAATAAATTTAATTTTAACTGAAATCCACATGCCAAAACTATACTGAATTTGATATTAAAATGAGTAAGTATAACAAGATGACAAAATAATATGGTTTATCAGAAAAAGCTTAAAATGGGAAAAATTTAAGCATTTGTCTTCCATGGTTAGACAAGACTTTCTATTCTGTTCATTCAAACCATTCTTTCTAGCTGATACAGTTTAAATATTAATATCAACATAAAATTTAAATGAGAAAAATAAATTTTCGACACCCAAAAGCAATTTTCAACATTCTAGTACCAAAGTAGAGCTTATTACTTGCTAACATGTCCCGTCCCAAAGCTGCGCATAAAATACACGCTCACAAAATGCACCAAAACCAGAATTATTGCTTCCAGCCCTGCCAATTGCCATGGAATACCTTTAGTGCCAAAGGACACATCCCAGTGCTGTAATCAGCCCTGAACTCTGCCTCCCTGATGAGAACAGGTGAATATTTTGGTAAGGTCTCCTCTAAATCTGGCCTAAGTATTTCAATACCTCACATCCTGGACAATTTTCTTGCATTTTAAGGAAAGGATTCTTCAGATTCTTGCACTCCATGAAAACCAGGCAAGCTTTCCCAAGATAAATATTCTCTATCACAGGTTTTACTACACTCTTTAAAGGAAATTGCAAGTTTCAGGCCATTCAGCTTGTCTCAGCAGTAGAAACTGAAATGCTGAAGAGCAAACACAGCTTTCTACCTTCCACTGGGTAATAAGTTATCCAGAGCCCACTACAGTGGGTTTAGTTTTCAAATTATTGAAGGATATATGGCTAAATTAATATGTCATGTTATTTTCTAACAAAACCCATAGCAAGAAGCTACTCTGCACTGGCACAGAGGAGAATAATCCTGTAATTCCATAGACTTTCAATGCCTCTCATCTTAGACCATCCAACCACAAGTCCCAGATGCCAACATTAAGTGCAAATTGCAAATCTCCAGGGATTGAGACATGGGGGCATAAAACGAGTGCAGCAAACCCAGGGTTCTGAGTCACCTCCACACAGGCTAGGGCAGAACACACCTTCTTGAACCAGAAAGGGTCACCACAAAAGTTATCATCTTCTGCTAAGACATGTTAAATTGTCTTAAAGAAATCATAAGCAGATGAAATCAAGAGCTTTTCCAAGAACATGTAAAACATATCAGACTCTGGAAGGATTCTATGCATTCTATAGTCCCTAATGTTCCTTTTTTCCCAGCTTTTTATAAATTAAATTAGTTCTTCTATGTTACAGACTTCCTTTTCTATTGTCCTTATCCCTCCAAATGTCTCCCCAGTACCTCTCTGCATCCTCTCACATTTTCCAGCCCCAGCATTTCTTGCAGTTCTCACCTTCCCATTTGCTTCCTCCTTTAGCTCCTTTCCTTTCTCCTTCAGCTTTCTCCCTTTCCAGAATAATTAATTTCCTCCATCCTTGCCCTCCCATCCTTTTATTTTCTGAGTTTTCAGGTAAGCCTCAGCGTTCCCACTGCTGACAGAGTGCTGCACTGAGCAGGCAACAAACTCCAGGCACGCTCAACATCTGCCCTCCCAGACAAGGACTGGCATTACAAGTCTGATTGCACAAGACTTCAGCCTTATTTGTACTATCTGAAGGGTTTGACATGTTCTTTGCTTTTGGTTTTAGTCTTGTGAGGGTTTCTTTTCTTTCAATAGTAGAGACACAGATAGTTGAGCAACCACTGCCTTTGTTCAAGCATAGCCCAAAGGAAAACAGAGATAACCCCCAAAGTCCCCTGTGTCACATTATTTTCCACATATTTCACCTAGTATTGGGAGCATAAAATACAATCAATCTCATCCTGAATTGCACAGAGCTCTTCCCAGCTCTTTAAAGATCGAGCAGGTCAGTGATTTGTCTTATTTATCCCACACTTCCATTAGGTTTTTAAGAGACAGCAGCTTTATTTTGCAATCACTACTGCAGAAGAGAACACCACCTTTCAGCAAACCTCTGAGCAGTTTCAAAGGCTGCAATATTGATATGGGAGAAACCAAGTAATTCTCATTGTTTGTCATGATGTTGTAAGGTTTTTAACACTTTACATCTTGAGGTTGAGCAGAATTTACATCTCTATATATGAGAAACCTGAATTAATTTTAAAAAGCAATCATTAGTGAGATTGTTGTACACAAAGTATTATAAGATCATTTAATAGGATGAATGAATGTTTGGAAGAGGATAGGGTTGTGCTCATATTTTGTCAACAAGTCTCAGTGATTTATAAAAATCCTTTCTTAGTTCCTTTTGTACAAAGAGTTTTCATTTTTAATTTGTATAGCTCCGCCCAATTCAGTCTGGTACTTAATTATGAATTCTCAAGAAATCTCTCCTTCAGTGTAAGAAGTCCCTTTATTATGAGGCCTTTGACAAGAGGACAGAAGGTGCCCATGATTTTCCCTGTCTTTTGTTAAATCATGAGCTAACAGAAGCAAACCTCATCATCTGTCAGGATGAGCTCCTCTGTTACAGTGCCACTGCTGGAAACCCTGCCAAGATGCAGCACCCAGGTCCCTCAGCCTCCTGACACAAAACTGTCACTGACCCGGGCACACAGCCTTTGTGTCCTTTTGGAATCCTAAAACTCAGTTTTCACTGATGTTCCTGTTTGTAGATATTTTTAAATCTTAAAAGGCAGATTAAAGATTCTTATATTACAAAGATTACCTAGAAGTCTCTAATCATGCCAGACAATCTCACACTCACATCTGCTTATCATTCATAAAAGGAATGGCATGTTAATGAGGGAAATAACCTGCAAAGTTAACTCTTTCAATTTTAGGATTGAAAATTTTCTTCAATGTCTGTGATCTAGAAGCCTTACAAAAACACAAAGGCTTCTCCCCAAACAAAGTGCACAATGTCTTTAAAGATGCTGCTTGAATGATCTAAGAAGCATTCTCATTGTTGATGCACTTTTGTGATATTTTTGCTCTTTGTTTGCTGAATGCTCACAGTGAAAATGTCACCTCAATTATTGCCTTTGCACTTGGGAGAATGTCAGGGACCAAAAGGTAGCATTATAATATTGTGTGTATAAAGCTCAGTTCTGAAAAATTAAGGCCCATAGAAAGACTCCAAATCCTATTTGGTCATGAAAAAACCCAGATACTTGCACCTCAATCAGTTTTCATTTACAGTCATAAATTCACTGCAGATTAGACCCTGTAAGGTTTAGGATCTATTTATATGAACTACATTTTGGCTAGTTGAGAAGTATTTGCCTCTCTTTACTATCTTTATTGATTAATAAATGAAAGCTGACTATGTCAGAAATCTTTTACCTTGTAACTATCTTGCTGTTTTCCATCTTTTTGCAAAGCCAGATGCTGTTATAGAACAGGTTAAATGCAAGAATTTCATAATCCTAATTATCTTCCAACTTTAGGATATCTTGCAGAGAGAATTTTTTTTTGTTTATATGTACGTGTAAGTGTGTATTTTGGAAGACTGGTGTCTTCCAAATGTAAGTGTGAATTTTGGAAGACTGGTGGTTTCCTTATGGAAACTCTACTGAAACAAACTGGAAGCACACGTAAATAGTGTGGCAATTAAATGCAGATGACTAAAAATTATCAATAAAGCAGGTTGTGGCACTTCAGTTTCATGTGCTCCAATTTTATTGAGCACTCCAATTTATGTGTTGTCATCATTAGAGTTAATATTTACATGCTCCAATCACACTAAACGAGCAGGTCCTTAATTTCAGTGATTTTTCAGCAGTTGCTCTAATTTCTGCCTCTTCACTTGTAGCTGGCAGTTGTTCTCTTTTTGCTACTGGGATATCATCACCCAGCTAGGGAGGTGTATGTACTCTCTCTCTGTATCACTGATAGGCACTGAATGTTCTTACTTTGCTAGACTTCCTTGTTCTGTTTTACTCAGAGAAGTAAAAATACAAGGAATCAATAACCTGAGCACGTTTATGGGATGTCCACATTTATGAGCACATCCCTGTAGCAAAACTACACAGACTGAGATGTGAGAGCAATACACAAAAAAGTGGATGTTTCATAAAAAAAAAAAAAGAGATTGAGATTACTAGCTATTGAGATTGCTATCACATAAAAGACACAGACACAATGCTAATATCTAGATATTAAATGCACACCTATTTATTTCTACTTGTGCCTCATCTACACTAAACCCTCCAGCTATTGAAAACAGCAATCTTTTGGCTGAGCAGCATGACAGATGACAACAGCAGTAACAGCATTACTTTGTTATATACTTCCCTAAGCAGTCCTCATCTTCCATTTGGGCCTTTTGCCCTCATTAAGAGAGTTGCACCCCCTTTCTGTTACTGAATTCACCAGGGCAAACCCTTGCACACATTACAGAGTCCCCTCAGAAATGCTCAGTGTTAAAAACCCCTAACTCTGGATGTTGTACAGCACATTCCAGAAGCAACAAGAGCAATTGATGGCGATTACAGCAAATTTTACAAGACGGTAAAATAGACAAGCAGAAAATGTAAAGACAGCAATTTATGGGGCAGATGAGAGTGCAGAGCTCTCATTCTGCCACCGCACCCTTATTGCAATTGATCTGCAGGACAGAAACTCCAGTGTCAACCAGCTTATCTCAGCATTTTGTTGACAGCCAGCCCATGAACAAAAGCTTTGGTGCCTGCTTTAGGACAAATCCATCCAGTCATTTTCCCAGCATGGGAGCTGGGCTTTTTGACAGGCAGTGCTGAAGCAGGAACAGAGAAACCTGAACATAAATGCAATTGTGCAATACCAGCTTCTGGTTGCTGGAGGTCACCAGCACCACCTGTGTTTGAAAGGTCCTGCATAATATTCCAAGAGAGATCTGCTCCAAAGCCTCATGTACCAGCTCAGATCTGCTTCCAGAGCTGCCCCACACCTTTCATAATCACACTTTCATAGCACGTGTAGGTTGAAGGAGTCAGGATTTGTTTTTAGACAATATTCCCCAAAGCCAGTTTTTCAACTTACTGCACAGCAAATCTGCTCCATTACTCACTGAGAATACTGCTACCAGAAAAGGGAGATCTCTTCACTCACATTCACAGAAATAAATAAGTACTGTCATCCCTCTTTTTTAATGGAAAATAATCATTAATTCCATGCCTTTGTTATATAGCTGTGTGCAACACTGGTGGCACTCAGACAAAGGCTGGCACCAAGTGCAACAATGGATTCTGACTGCACAGTATTTTCCATTGCTGTAAAGCACCCTGCAGGCACTGAGCATTATGCTCAGGCTCACCCCAGTGCTGAGAAGATGCCATCCCACACCACAGGGTGCTGCCAGGGCAGAAGCAGAAATAGCCTCCAACAAAGCTGTCAAGCAGGGACAAGGAACTTCTCCACAGCAAAAACCTCAGGCAGTGGGAGGTGAGGCAAGGAGGGGGTCAAACAACTCAAGGGCCTGTTGGGAGCTCAGCACGTCTCTGCAGCCATAATGCTCAGGTGAAATGTTTCCTTCCGAGGGCTCCCAGGTGTACAGGTAGCTCGAGTTCAGGTAAACTAATAAGAATTTAACATTCAGCATTTAAAAATCTTTACCACTGCCAGGGGTAAAGAGATCTTCCCTGCCACCATACAGGTTGCAATTTAGCAACTGAAGGGAAAACACATTTGTTTGAACGGTTAATTTGTTCTCCTGGGGGCTGAAAGCCATCTCAGAAGTTGTTCTTTGTTTGTAAACAAAGGTGGGGGGCAAAAAGTGCCCACAGGATCTGCTGATCCCAGAATTGCATTGACCTGGATACTCTGTTCATGCTAACATTTCAGTAAAACTGCATTCCTCCATTCCTGATCAACTCCAATCAAAGTCTCAGGTGTTATCCCAGAGTTCAGAGCTCTGCTGAGCTAGACACACACCAATGCACCAGTGTGACACACTCCTCTTAGAGCAGTGGTTAACATCTCCCTATTGCCAACTCACAAGAGGAAAGACATAAACACAGAAAGGTGCAAAGTCACACAAGCCCTCCTGTCCCCTCAGCTCAGACTGTCCTGCAGGCCAGTGTCACACCTGGGGCAGCACCACAGACGGCAGGGTTTGGTTTTTTATATACAGGTAACCCATATTACCACTTTTAGTATTAAAAACCTTCTCTCTGAGGCACTTTGCACAGCCTGTAGTACAAGCATGAGCAGTGTTTGTGGCTGATGGGGCCAACATCATCCTGACAACTGCACAGGGCCCAGAACCTACAGCCAGAGGTGGTGTAGGCAGGGATGAGGGTCTGGATGGACCCCTCTGTACCCACCCCTGCTTCCAGAGGTTTGCAGCCAGCCTGGAAAAACTCACCCCTGACACAAAGGGCCAGTCTCTGTTGGTTTTCCCTCTGTTGCTGTTGTTGACAAGTCAGAATTAAACTTCTTGCTAGGGAGTGTGAAAGGCAGAGCACAAGACGGCTCGTCCTGAAAATTATTGGCCCATGAAAACTTAAATTTGACAAACTGCTAATTCATGCTATTTAACTGCTCTTTTTAATCCAAGTAGGAATGTAAATAAAGCTAATAAAATCTGATGAGAGATTCATGTCTGACTAAAGCAGTAATTCCTTTCCAAGGAAATATAATCAACAGATTTATGACATAGACTGGAGTAGCCATTGCAACCTCATGGGTAATGGATCTTGGGCCAAATCCTGCACCCGGTTGGGCTAAACACATTTTTGTTCTAGATACAGAGTAGAAGTTTCACATAATTTTAGCACATTCATTTTCCCACTGGCATTCCTTGGCCTGCAGGAGACATGCAAAAACACTCCACTGAAATAAGCTCTATCAGGAACAGCAATGTGAGCAGGAGAAACTGGAATAGTTATTGGCATCACTTAACTGTAGTCATGAAGCAATCAAAAGCCACTGTGGAGAGAGGAGCAGGAGCTCTGATATGAGGAGAGAAAGAAGCTGGGGTGGCTGAGCTTCCATTTTGTCCCTCCTCAAGTGAAGCTGCAGAAATTTTGGGCTGTTTTGGGTCCCATGGAGGGAGAAGAGCTCCAGCCTCCCCAGGTACCCTGAAAGGGTTTGGTTTGGATACAGGGAAATTTCACATCACCTTGGAGCAACTGGAAATGCTTTATCTGCTGATAATCCACCTCCCAGCAGGAGGACACATAATCCCCCACATGCCTCACCAGCTGCACAAACTGGGAGAGAATTAGTTTTTCCCTAAAACTCAAGGACATTGAGAGGTTAAATGAAGTGCTGATACTCAGTCACTGAACAATGTATCAAATTATTGAAGGATGTAAAGGTAGGCAGTTGTCCTCAGCCTGATGTCCACTCGAAAATGAGGGAAAACTTCCATTTGAGGAGAAATTAGACAAAAAATCAGAATTATCAAAATCTGGTGGGAGGATTCATGACTGCAGTGTGTAAGTCTCTAAATATGCCCAATCAGGGAGAACATCAAGCCCATCTAGGGCTGAGGAGAAAAAGCCTTACAGGTCCAAATTATTCACACATCAGACACCCTGGAATGGATTAAAGTCCTATCTGACAGCAGCATCACTAACGTGTGGTACAGAGCCCAGCATTAGATCAAAGAGCAGCATTGAACATGTATGATAGAGAGGAAAAAATGCATTATCCAAGATGCCATCAGTGTGGAGGACATATCTGAGTTATCCTATGCTGCCACTACTCAAACATTCCTAAAGAAGGTATAAATAATCACAGCCTGGTTACATTTGCTGTGTGCAGACATAGCTCATGTCCAGCAAGGCCTATCCATAAACATAAATGATAACTGGGCTTGTTGATTCTTACAGGAGGAAGAAACCCAACAAACTCTAATTCCATTATTACAAGAGAAGATTGACTTAAAAAGCCACCCTGAATAAAAGGGAAAGGGAAAGCTACACTGCAAAAATTATGCCTCTAAAACAACCACAAAAAATCCTGATTGCATTGCATTAAAACTTAAGTTTAAAAGATAGCTGGCAAGCTCTAATAAAAAAAAAAAACAACTCTGTAGCAAAAAGTGAGGCATAGTAAGGAAATTTAATCTATCAGTGATGCATACATCCATTACTATATTAGGATTTTCAAAATATCAATAAAGATGCATAGAAATGATTATTCACTAAGCACTCCTGTTTATGTCTGGAAAAATAAAAGATATGTGGTTATGCTACACAGTTCATTTCATTCAGGGAGTTTTATGCCTACAGTAATTAAAGAAAACCAGTCATCTAATAATGGCAGATTCTAAAAATGAGCAAAATGTTTCACATCATCTACAAGAATTATCTGCTTTCTAATACATCTTGGCATACTGCAGATATTCCAAGAGACTCAGAAATTAAACTCTTTGGGCAAAAAATTGTGAAGTGCAAAGCAAATTAAATCTGTACCTGCAACTCATCAGGTTGACTTGGATCGTGAGCAAAACAGGTACCAGCTGCCAAGTGAGTAAAGAAATTGGAAGGGAAAAAAATCATGCCATTCACCTTGGTTTATATAAAAACATGTTTTTAAGTCTTCTCCAAAAAAAAAAAAAAAATTGCTCTCAGTTTTAGTTGACAACAAAAATCTCTCTGTGAGACATTTACTGTTGAAGCACACAGTGTTCTAATAAAAAAATAGCATTACACAGAATTAAAGTGGCACATTTAGATGTGCTAAATGTGCACATTACTATGCTAGGCTGACAACTCTGAAAGTTATTGTGAGATATTCATTGCTCACTAGAGGTGCTGCTACTATGGGTCTTTGAACATCTGTTCTTGGCCCTATACAATTTCATAGCACTTTTACCAGTAATTCAAGAAAATCATAAGGTCATATAGCCTAATACACCACGTTTTGTAGAGCCATGAATACAAAAAGCCTTCACACAGGGGAATCCTGATTGGAGTCTTCTGTGCTGGAAAGCTCTGAAAAGGCCATCAAAAGGGATAATCAATTCAACATTTTCTGTGAGAGCTCACATAGATCCTGGTTGTATAAACAAACATCAAGAAGCCGTAGCTAAATGGTATTATGTTTGTATGAAATTTTAATGATCCTATTCTTCAAACACCCTCCAGTTCTTGAATAGGTACTTTAAGAAGAGTTTTTTTAAAATACATGGAGAGGGTGCAGAAAACGAACTATAAAATGTCCAACTCCTGGTTAGGTGTCTTCCCCGAATGAAGAATTTCTTTCTAGAAATTGCCAAACCATCTTTTCTGAAGAAAAAAATAATATTCTTAACTCTGAGACACTTCCAAAGAGCAAATATTTTGCCTTTGAAATACACCTCATTGCACCAGATGGCGTGTATACACATATTTTTAAATGTTCCTGTGGATGACTACTCCCACATATTCCTTACAATAGCACCTTCATCACTGTTCAAATCATCCAGACACCCTCAAGGCACACAATTGCAAACTGAGTCATGCAAAAGACTAGCAAAGCAGAGTAATCAGGAACAAAGCATGCCATTCAGCTACACAAAACTCTTGAGCCTGTTAACATCCCTCAGAGCAGTGCTACTATTTAGTACTTAACACTTTTACCAAGATCTAGAAATCATACAAAAACCTAGCAGACCAAATACAGGGAGGTTTTAAAGTTGCACATATTTATGCAGCAGACTGGAAAGACTCCTTAAGTTTGTTAATGTTTTATGGACTTAATGCACCCAGTTCTCTAAGGAACAAAGCACAGGATCCCCTCTCCTGTGCTCTGGGCCACCCAGACTGGGTGGGACTCTGGTATCTTCTGAAGATGGTTGTTCATTTATCACCTGTGCAGGTCTAACATCCGTGGCCTTAGTGCCTAGTTTACAACACTGAGTAGAAAAACAAGCCTTATGAGCAGATTTTCAGCTGATCTCAAGAAGCTCAATTATTCTGCATGAAGAATTTCTCAGCAGAGAAACATTGACTCCTCTCCTTCACTCAGCAACTCTACCATGTTTAATCTTATTTTTCTAATCTGCCTCTGGATCCCTCCCTCAAGTTTCTACAAATGCAATATTTTGCTGGTACAGTTTGTCCATTATGTCAACTCCACCTTAATTTTTTTCTTTCCCTTTTGTAAGCCTTGGTGTAAAAGCTACCTTAGAATGAACATGCCTTGCTGTAAATTAAACTTCAAAATTAAAACCCAGACAGCAGCTCCCACAGAGACCTAAAATACTGACCTAAACTAGAGTCAATACCATCTCCTTTCATAGCCAGCCAAATTGTCAGCACAAAGTAATCATTCAATTCCTTACAAAAGTGTTGTCACATCATACCTGACAAACTCGCCCTACAAAACCAGAAGAAATTTCCTCTGAGCCTGAAATGCCAGGCTGCCAGTTCTTAGCAATATTATTCAGGCCACATAGGAAATGGCCATCAAAGAAAGACATTCATTGCTTTCATTGCTGCTTTACTGTTTAAGCAGATTATTCATCTCACAGCATAATACCTCCAGCCTGCCTCAAATACAGATAAATGCATCAAATCCACACACAGAACTGAGCACATAAGCTCGAGCACACACAACTCTCTGCACTTCTGCCATGTCCACTAAAAGTGGATCAAAAATGACAGGAAAGAAGAAAGGTCCAATATTTTTTGTTCCCTGAATACTGTTGCACACAGTGGAGAAAAGATCATCAGGTACCTGGTAATAGCTTTTCAGATTCTCAGGGAGGCTTTCTACTGCATTGAGTGCTGTCATGAGGTTAGTTTACTAAGGATCAACTGAAAAATAGGAATGATTAACAGAAATCTACCACGGTTAATGTTCTTACCCATCATGTTTGATTTACAGAAATACATTTCCACAAACCTGCATTGAATAATAAAGTAATATTTCCAGGAAAAAAAATAATTTCTGGTATCACGATGTATTTTTCTCTTCAGTAACTTCTTGAATTGAAGGCCCAGATAGAACTCTGCTTTCATCTCTCCTTGTCTAGTTTGTGCTGCAACAGTAGTGCTGGTTCAAGACTCCTAAGGTTTTTAATTTAACCAGCAAAGGATGTAGTAAAGCACCACATCACAGAATGCAGAACAAGCAAAAGAGCTTTGAAATTGTTATTCCTTTAAGGCAGCTGCTGAGTAATAATGCTGGTTAAATTATGCAAGGAACACTGCATTCTCCCACAGACACACATTTAATATCTCCTGAGGTTCAGTGTATTACATAGCCCAACGAAAAATGTGAAGATTCTCTTATAAGATTTCTTCGCAAAAATGCTCCTAGAGATAGCAACAGTTCCATAGAGAAGAATTTAGTAACAGATTTTTTTTCATATCTACAGCAAAAATATTAAAAGGGAAATTAAGTTCATAAAAGTTCTTTTAAAGAAAACCAGAAAATTGCAGTGCCTTGGACTGTATATTCCTTTCAAACTCCCAACTCCCAGCCCCAAAAGGATCAGTCCCTGTTTGTGCAGCACTTTGCAGCCAAGGTGCTGCACATCTTCATTCTGCACTGATGCAATTTTTTGTTTTTTCATCCATGGCTTTTCTACCATGAGGAGAAACAGTTTTGTTGAAGCCTTTCAAAGAGATATTCAGGGTACAAAACTCCCTCTCATCCAAATTGAAATGCTGAACTGCAATGGCAGCTTGAAGCAGAATTTCTGTTTAGTTGCTTGCTTTTCCCCAGTCACAGAATATATTTTGGTTTGGTGTGTCTTCTTCTGCCTCCCCAATGTAAGCAGCACATCCTGATCTTAGCAGGAGAATATTCACTGAGCAGTGATGCAGACAGGAGTCTGAAGAAGAAAACTCTGTAAATCTGAACTGAGAGACTACAAAACTTCACTGTGAGTGCAGATAAGTACCTTGTCTCTGCATGTGAAGCCTTAATCTCTTCAGAGGACCCTACACAAACCTAAGCAATATTCCACAGTGATCCAAGTGACTTTCAGAGACACTCAGTTGAGGATATTTGTCTTTAAGAGAATAATTTCTTAAATGCTCTCCCTGTTAACAGGACATACAATGTAAAGGACCATCCTGATGGAAGGATACTCAAGTCTTGCTAAATTTAGTGATAAGACAGAGAAAAGCTAAGGGTATTCTGATATGAGCAGTAACACAGATCAGGAAAGCTCACAACAGCTTTTGGAGAAGAAGAGAAGAGAAAAATATAAGTAAAGAGGAGAAAGAGGAAAATGAGGGTTTCCAGGGACCATGCTGGGGTGAATCTCACTGGTAATTTATTTGAAAAGAAAGGGGGTGATGGAGGGAACAGCAAAGGAAATCACAGCTCTGCAGAAGAAAATGGCAATCTTCCATTGAGTTTAACAGGCAAGCATTCAACCCAAGCAAGATGAACAAACCCTTTAAACTGAATTTACATCCCTATTGAAGCAGTAAGGAGGAAAAAAAAGACCTTGTATAATTCTATTTTGCTCATATTTATTGAGCACCAACAGCATGATTCGACAGAGATGAAAAGTCTTTAATGAGAGTTAGAAAACTCCCACACAGACCAGGACTCAGGTAACCATCATTAGCAGCAAATATTGAGGAAAAAGACAAAGTATAATGCTGGGAATAGAGCAGGACTGATGAAAGCTGTGAAACGTTAGTTGGGTGACATTGATGTAACCAGAGACACAGTACAAGTAGAAAAGATGGGCAGAGAGAGTGACTTTGTAAGAAAAAAACAGATGTTAGCACAATATAAATGAGTGTTTGATACAGTATTTCTTGAAATCAATAGATATTTGAGTATCCTCTTAATCCACTACAGAGAGCAGCAAGACAAAACAATTTTGAAAAAAGTGAAATTAAAGAGTAAATCTGTTTTCATTTAAAAAGCAACCAGAGATGGCGAAGTTTGCATTTTCCAAGACTGAATGTCTCAAGCCCAAGGAAGAACACAAAGCAAGCCAAGTGTCTCCAACCTGCATAGCAATCTGAACTGTATTGACAGGTAATTGTCCCTTATTAAAGCCCAATCATTCATTACTAAACACTACAAATTAAATCACTGTGTATGCCAAGGTTGTCATTAACTTAAATAATGTCCATGCCATGTGCACGTTAAAAAAAAGAAAGAGACGGGGCAAAGGTTTAAGATGAGATTATTTTGTTTGAACAGGACATTTTAAACTAAGAAATAGTAAGGAGCTGGAAAAATTTTAGCTCCTTACATGTAAAGCAGTCAGTTTCTTCTGCCTTCTTTCCAGTAGCTCAAAACAAGAAAGGCATACAGCTGATACAGGTAGAAAATATGTTATTGTATTTAAAGGAAATTAAAACATTCACTCAATTTTAATTAGCCCAATTATTTCTGAAAAAAATCTGGCTCATCCAAGTATGCATGAAGAAAAGGGTTTTATATTAATGTACATCTGCCATAAACAGTTCAAGTCTAAATTGCAGAATGTATTTGCATCTTTTTCAGGACTGCTGCAAAAAGAGAAGAAAAAGGGAATTATTGATGCATTCAAACAGCGTGCATCTTGCTTTGTAATGTAATCTGTTTTTCTTTTCCTTAACACCTACACAGCTTCTGTTGCTAGCTACTGCAGTTTAAAGAATAAATATACACCCAGGGTATCAACTTCCAAAGAAAAACTTGTGAGAAGCTGTTTGCAGATTTGCATTTTTGTATTTCAGAACGCAAAAGTCAAGTTCAAGTCTTTGTTTCTTGAGACACTTAAACCAACTAAAAGGATTTTTGTTGTTCTTGCTAGAGTTCATATCTAAAAGACCAGTGGAGGTACTGTATCTGTTAAGGCAAATCCTTCCCCTACAGACTTTCAGCACGGCCTCAGGACCTATTAAAACATGTTCAGAGTAGGAAATAGTACTTTCTTCTGGAAATGAAAATTCCTGTTGCACTATGTCCATGATGATCCTGCAAATACAGAAACCAAGAGAAACCAGAGAGAATGGTGGCATGCAAGCTAAAAAGCTTTTATATTCTTGGGAATTACCATGGGGGAAACTTGGAAAAAACTGAGTTTTTTCAACCCGTTCTTGACTTCACTCTTAAAATTGCACCTAATCAGAAAACACTTCTGAGATGCAAAGGGAGACCACGGTCAGCAATGAAATGGAATCACATCCGAGATGTCATGTTCCAAATGGCAGCACGCAGCTGAGCATGGGCAGCATGACCAACTCACTGCCACTGCCAGCAGCAGCAGGAAATGTTAAACCATACCTTGAATGATGTTGAACAGATCTGGCCTTGGGGGCACAGGTCAGATAAGGGCTGGGCTGCAGGAGAAAGAGGACAAAATCTCACAGAAGGAAAGGAGGAGAAAGAAACAGCCAGGAGGTCAACAGCAGCTGAGCATTTGCTAAATGAAGAAGCAATGCTCTGCTATTTCAAGAGAATTAAAGGGCTGAGTTGCCCAAATTCAGCTCCTACAACTATGGGCTCTCTTATGAATGTGATGCATTTCTGCCAAGTAAATGGAGCATGGTGAGTTCTTATGAACCTCCTCATTCAACTTTGCTTTGCAACAACTTTGCGCAGTGTGCTTATGAATTAGACACCACTCTTTCCCCAAGTGGGAAAAGTGATTTTTAAATGAAGTGACTTGCTAGAGGTGGCTGCCACAGACGAGTCACACGCTGAGATAACAGCACAGGCAGACAGGGAAGTGAGTGGGTTTGCTGGGACCAGGCTGCTGGGGACGAGCCTGTGCAGGAGCAGCAGCTGAGAGAACTGGTCCCGGGGGGGACAGACACCATCCTGAGCACCGGGACACCTGCCTGCAGCCATCCTTACCTAGTCAAGGAGGAAACTTAAAGACGCTTCCAAGTGCTTCAGCATTCCTCCCTGGTGCTCTGTTTGGCAGTTTCTCAGTTGGCAGGAAGCAATAACCTGCTCAGGTGTGCTTTTGTCACCTTCTAATTGTTTAACAGCCCGGAGCTTCTAAATCATCACTGATGAGGCCACTCCAGAGCACACAAGTACAGGGCACGGAATGTCCTTCGTGGCTGGCAGGAGCACTCAGTGCCTGGCCAATACTTCAGATCCCACTGCTGCATTCCCTATTCATTCTTGAACCCCACTAGTTTTGTCTTTTCACATTCACAACTCACATTACGACTTCTAACGTTGTACATTTGTTCTTTGCAACTGAGTATTCCTAATAATTACATATAAAATATCTATTTTTAAAAGTGCCTATATTACTGCACTACATATATCACTCTTTAAAAAAGAATTACAAATGAAGGGGGAAGTGTTGGGGTTTTGTTTTTTTTTAACTTTTCAATCTTCATTTGCACAGGTAGAAAATTATGTTTACCTCTGGAAAGAAACAAAGAGGAGGAAGTCTGCAATAAATTTAATTTCCTGTCTTCTGCTACTGTACACTAGATGATATTCCTTTTAAACTTCCTTGCATCTTATTCTTTTAAACCTCCCTTGCATCTTGTAAACAATACAATGCCAATAAAAGTGCTTTTATGCAATATGTGTAGTTCTAAAATTATTCTTCTCACAAATTTAGAAAAAAAAGTATCCTCATTCCAAGTTCCCTCTCAATTTTTCAGTAAATACAAGTTAAAGTCATTTTTAGAGTGGTGGCAATGCTTTGACTGTAGTAGGTTTCTTTTTCTAAATTGGCTAGAAAGCAAGGATTAAAGTGTAAGAGGGATGGGAAAAGTCTGTGCAAACTCTAAAGTCTTGCTTTAGAAATATTTATGCAAGTGGTACTCAAGCAAAAAACAACCCCTTGAAGATAAATTTTTCTACCATCCTACCATTAGTAATATGTACATTTGACTAAAGTCAAGTTTTAAAATGCATAGACAATTAGACTGGATTTTACTGGATTTCACTGGATTTGCTTGCAAAGCTAGGATTTTAAATTGTTCTGGTTCACTGCTTTTCTTTTTCTATCTGGGGCTTCTCTACAGGTGAAAAGCGTGTTCAGAAAGAACATTTCTCCCAGATGGAATTGGATTGTATGCCCAAGAAAGCAAAAATGAATGAGCAACATATGTCATAATTAGTCCTAAAACTTATACAACACAAGTAGAGCTGCACAACAGGGAACGAGTCCTGTCTGAGGCAGCACACAGAGCTTAAAGTACACTCTTGTAGTTCAATACTTTTATCTCTTCCTCACTGTTTGATGCTTCTTGGCAACTCCACAGTTCAGTGCATTTCACACACTGCAGAACATGAGAATAGAGAGAAAAAGATACATCACAAAAGAAAAGTCAGATGGCAGCTGTGCCAACCTAGGGCAAGAAGAGAAAAAGATACAAAAATCTGAAGAAAATAAATTCACAGGTAAGAAAGAAACACGGAGAATAAAAGTAGAATATTAACCAAGTGGCAAGAGGCAATGGAAGGAATAAATTCATCTCTGTCAATGGGTGAAACAAACAGAGAATTTGTGATGGCAGAGCAAGAGGTGGAAGATGACAATGCCCAGCTGTATGAATGAAGGAGCAGGTAGGAAGGGTTGGGAGAAGCAAATGCAACACAAGAGGATTCCACTCCATTTCTCTGCAAGGCAAAGCAGAAGATGGAGCAGACAATGTCTGTTCTCACAGCAGCCAGGGCAGGAACCTCTGCACTCCCCAGCCCAGCTCTGCTTCCCTTGAGCAGACCATGGTGAGAGACAGGGAACCACAGGTGGGCTCCCACTGATGGGGAACAACAGCATTCCTTGAGGAAAACCAGTCCCAGCAGAGATTTAACTGGTTGCCCTGCCAAACTTGCTACTACTCACGTTTCTTAACTTGTTGTAGGTGTCCTACACCTTCTCTCTGACTGCCCAGGGGTGATTCTGGATCCCATACACTTCCTACTGCCTGCCCACAGATTGTTTTATCTCAATTGATCACTTTCCCCAGTATTACTTCACACAAGTGATAATCCTGCTTCTTGGAAAGGCTATATATTTCATTTGTGAGATTATTTATTTCTTATCAGTCCTATGTAGAGAACGCTTCTACCATCATCATCATCCTGTACAGAGATTAAAAAAATATCTTGTGGGCAGCTGATCTAGTGAAAAATTAGAACAGCCACCTCAAAGGGGCAGGTTACTCTGAAGTTTGACCAGTGAATACAAAAAATACAGACCCAGCTGACTGTTCCTGCAAGCTTGTGCCTCCATGAAACATATGGAGAAAGAGAAACAATTCCTTTGAGAAGGAAGGTAGGGAAAAGAATATTGGATATTAGAAAACTGTTTGCCTCAGTCCTGGAAAAGGTTTTCATTACATTTTTTTGGGCCAATGATATTTTTCATTCTTCTGTAAATCTTTTATAGGTCCACACAAGGACAAAATAAACACTTCAGGGGAGATTACATCAAGTTCAACTAATGAAGAAAGGTACTTGGTAACGAAGAGTTACTCTGGCATCACAAAATGAAACTACATTGCCTAAATTTACTTCTGTCAGGGTAGGTTTTGTTTAATCTACAGCCCACAATAATGCACTGAATGGATGGGACTGAAAAGAGGTTAAAGTCATCTTCTCATCAGAAGTCATTTAATATAAAGTAAATTGTAATGGTAGCTGGAAGGAAAATCAAATACAAGAAATGAATTCAGGCTCTGCAATCGAAGCTGCAGTTCCATTGATTAACCTCTGCTAAAACAAACTGCTGGACTGTGCTTTCTCATGCATTGCCTTCCCCATGTCTTGGTTGCTATGATATCCTTCTAAAGAAACATGGCAATTGCTCATCTGAGAGTTCCAGACACAAAAAGGACAGAAGCAAAAAATAAAAATCCTAATTAAAAAGGTTGACTAACAAATATTGACTAATATCCAAAATTAAATTATTCTTGTGCCTATAGTGAAAAGTTCTCACAAAACCTTTGACTTAAAATCCTTATTCTGCCCCACCAACCAGCATTTTAACTTGTAAACAGAGCCCTGGAAATAACTGAAATGTGGAACCTTATAGAGCTGTTATTTTAACAATGCACCTCCAATAAAACACTCTTTTAAACTGAAGCCAGAGAATGACTTTTGAGAAAACCTTAAGTAATTTAAAAAGTTTCCCACTCATATGAAGCATTTTCCTCCAAATAATCCTATAAAAAAAAATAATGTTTTGGAGGCTTAATTCCAGCTCTGATTTCATAAATACCTAATTGCCTTTAAGTAATATTTACTTCTTTGGGTTTGAAGAAAGTCCCATAATCTCAGTGGGCCATATTGCCACTGTCTTTTGTATAAAGGTACCAGATTCTGCCCTGAAGACATAACAAGTAGTTATGATTTTTTATAAATATATATAAAAAATTTGCTGTGTTCAGACCTCTGACTATACCAAGGGAATTTTTACCCTATTACATCTAAAAAAATTTCAGAAGAAAATTCCTGAAATAAGCCCATTATTTAGCACTATGAATTATTGAAAAATATTTCTCTTACATTTTAAAAATTCGCATTTAGCTGTTGTCTTTGAAAACTCACTAGATTGTTGTGTAACCAGCCCTTTTTTGATAGAGTTATAAACATAATTTTGGAAATTAAAACCCCTAAAAAAGAGATGCTGAGTCACAGCACAGACGCCCCAAGGTTTTCAGTGAGCAGCTGCAGCATTTGGAGCAGAGCAATGCCTTCAGTACCCAAGCCCACACAGTGTCAGCCATTTCTGAGCACCCTTTTTCTGTATTTTAACAAAAAAGTGCTTTCACTAACGCTGTGAAAGTGACTGGTGTTTGTCCACACACCACAGCAATGTACTCACAAAAGCAAAACTGGAGCTTTTCAGCCACAAGTTCTGGACTTAAACACCTGCATTTCCATTTGGCCACTGAAAATACATAGATGCAAACATAGATAGATATATATTCATATAGGCACGTGTGTTTGCACAGCACAGTGCTGAAAGAAGGGAAAAGGGCTCACTGTTTTCTTCCCAAGGATGTGATATTATTGTTTCTTTAATCAGCACCCTAAGGATTTAAGTGAAATAAGGGCTGCAAGGAAAGTTTCATTAGAACAGGTAATGTGGTTGTGAGAAAAAAAAAAAAGAGACTTGTACAGAAGCTTTCTTTCAGTTTTGCCATGGGAGCAGCAGAATGGGGTTAAGACAAATTGTTCACATCCACCTAAGCTGTTTAAGGAATTCAGAAAAAGATAGTCCACAGAAAGGACTAAAACAAGATGATCAGGACAACAGGACAGGGGAATAAGGCAGGGAATTGTTGCCTCTGGAATACAAGAAAGTAATGGAAATCAAAATTATAATGTGCAGTAAAACCTCTGAGGAGTCCTGGGTTTAGTGTCCAACAGATGTGAGTTATTCTCCCAACACAGCCTCTTGAAGGTATTTTGTAGACATTCCCTAAGGATTTGTAAGAGAGTTTGGAAATGGAGTTCTTGTCTTGGGGAAAATATGATTTTCATATTTTTTCACCAACTGTCTGCGCGAATTCATTTTAGTGCTGGAGGATTCTGTTCACCCACACTTTCCCTGGGGACATTTGGTGCACGGGATGAAATATGTTGGAGTCTGAGACAGAGAGAGATAGAGAGAGAATCCATGAATTGTGATGGTTGTGGGGTGAGAAACTGTTTCTTACAGGAAATGCATTTGCAGGTGCTACACTGGTTGATCCACACGGGCTGCCTTCCTCTGGTAGCTGGTGGTCTGCAAGTGGGCTCCTAACGATGAGTTTAGCAAGTCAAGGATGCTTTCGAAAGCTATGAAGAGAAATTCTGGGGAAATATCATCCAATGTGTATCACAGCTTTGCACAGGCTGTTCTGGAATTCTCAGGTAAATGTCTGGTTTTGTCTGTGAAGCTGATGACATGAATTTCCTCTCAGCAAACGTGGTGGTGTCCAGCAGGGAAGCTACACATCACTGCACCCACCTCCTCAAAACAGCAATCACCCCCAAACCACGGCAGGAGGCTGAGCTTTTGCTGCAATGGCACACTGCCATTTTCTCCCCACCTGCTCCACAGTCATTTTTCCTCAGGCAGCCTGAATTTTGTATCACATTTTTTGTTGTCCTAATCACCTTGTTTTAGTCTCTCCTGTAAATATTGACCATCTGTTTTTCTGAATTCCCTGAATGAGCCTGTCAATAACCTGTGGGACTCTTGAAAAGTTCAAATATATTAATCTATATAACAACTTTGTACAACTATTTGAACTGCCACATCTTCATGTTCTCTGAGTCACAGGTTAATTCAGTATCCTTGACAACTGAAGATTCATGTGAAAATAATCCAAAATGGTTCTGACTTATGGATTCTCAGTGTGTTTGGACACATTTTAACCACAGCAATGAGACTTTCCAAACCAAGATCTCAGTCCTTCTGCCATCCCTGCATCATATGGATGTGAATATTTCCTCAGTGGGACACTACAAAGGACAGTACAGTGCACAAACCTGCAGGATGAGACCTCTTTAGCAGTTAACCTGGGTGACTGTGAGAAAAAGGATGGAAACTGACAACAGCAGAAAATATTTTCCACCGTCATCCCCCACTGATGGAGGAGCAAGAAAGCCTGTAGTGACTTCAGAGACTCACAGAAGATGATTATCCACAAAAAAGACAGAGGAAAGTTTGAATGACTACAATCAAGACTTGAACTACCACTGAAAACATAAGTTCTTTAAAAAAGTAGCTTGGGAGTAGCAATGAAGAAGTAAGTTTAATACACATTAACCACAACATTGTTATTCTATCCATAAACCTTTTCTTAGAGTGACATCAGGACACTCACACCAATTTACAGCACTGAAATTTGAATTGTACTCTTGAACATGTAATGCCAGTGGAAATTTCACCAGTGATTTAATGGAGTTGGCATTTCACAAACAGGATATGGTTTTATTCCTCATTAGGAAAAAAAAAAACCTACTTTATTCAGTGTCACAGTGATGTGAGAAATTATATAAGAAGACAGTGACACTGAATAACACTGAAATGATATATATTGCTTCAGTTATATCTACACATTATAATGTGTTTTATAACAATTTGTTAGAGTAGCATCTGTTACGGATTTTCTAAAACAATTTGAATATGCTTTTCAATGAGCTGAAGAGCCAAGTTCCACCTATTAATCATGGAATATAGAACAATGAATAATTTATAAATGGTACCTTTATTCAAAGTGCTGCCAGTTAGCTAAACAGTCACTGCATTCATAACTGTATCAGTCACCTCTAAACTTTCAACCTTTATCAAGATTTCAGATGCAGAAGCAGAGAAATTGAATGAAAAGTAAGCTTTTAGCATAACAGCTTCACACTGACTTTGATATTCTTCGGCATCACTGACAGTTTCCTCAGGAAAGGCAATTCTGAACCCTTTAATGTAAAAAATACATATATTCCTATTTCACACCCCACAGCTTTTAAAGACAATCATAACTGCGCACTATAAATATAGTAAAATAAAAATAGGCATTGTGTACCACTACAAAAGAAGTAAAGCAAAGCTAACTAAATAATTCTGCTCCAAAAAAAAAGACCTTATCCTGTAGTTTGGTATTTCCACAGATTGTTTCTTCTACTGCAACACAGGTAGAAAGCTGTAATTTTTTTCCAGGGCTATGCCCTTACTGAGATTTTCAACTGTATAACAAACTGTGCAGTTACATGGAGCTGTTCTGTCCTCCAGTCCCACTCACCATAGCAAGATGTTTACTTCAAAACCAGTGTAGAAATATTTTTGCAAGTAAAAAATTCAGGAAACTTCTCTTTCCTATTTTATTTCAATTGAAAAGACAAATAATTACAATCAGCCAAATTAATGTGAGATTAAAACCACCCTGGTAAATCACAGAGTCACACTTAATGGTGGCATAAACAGGAGTAAAAATTATCTGCATACATTTTTAATGTAAATTGGTGTTATTTGCATGCCCAGAAAGATGGAGGAATGGTAGCAAACAAAAAAAAAAAGAAAAAAGGCAATCAACTGTCTTGCCTTAAAGCATCACGTTGGTTTCCTTTCCCTTCTGCATCAAAGCCCTCTGGCCTCTCAGCATGGAAGCAGAGCTAACACTGACTTCCTGAGGTGCAAGATGCAGCTGTGATATTTAGCTAATTGAAAAACATGCTTGAAAGTGCATTAGTAAATTTTGAAAAGATTGGGCTATAACAAGGTGCTTTTCACACAATCCCTGAATTTAGCCCCCAACATTTTCGGCTTTTTTTTTTATTGGTACCATCAGTTTGTCAACACTGCAAATTTAAAATTTATTTTATCCTCCAATTTTCATAATCAGTTCATTTGGCTTAATGTGGAACTCCTCTTATTTCAGAATATTCCCTAAATACATGCAGCTCAAAAACATTAATTTTGAAAGTGTATCTGTGGCAATTACTTCAGCTTCTTCAGCTCACATCAACCTACTGTGGAGGGGCTTGTTGCATATTCCTGCTCCTGTAAAATGTGCAAGGCTGTAGATTTGTGTAGACAAGAAAACATAATGTATATGTACAATTCTGAGTATGTGTTTGTGAACACATATGCAAATAAAAATGCATGTCCTCATCCAAAATGGAAAGAAACATCCACATCACACAGATACAGTGAAAGACAGTGGTTGGGGTTGCATAAGGAGAATGCAGTCATGGTGTGTTTGTTCTCACAGTATGGAACACTTAGGGGAAAAAAAAATAAGCAGAGAGCCAACAGAAAAGCACCCAAAGGAAAAACAAATTCTCAAGAACATGAAGAGAAGCCAAAACAGAGGATGCATCTACTTCATCTTGTAATACAACTTCATTTTAAGAGAAAGATATAAATGAAAAGTCAGTGAACACGCAGTTTGGTAATTGAAAATCTCTGTAATTACCCTAGTTACCAAGGGAATTTTCATCTATTTGTACTCAAAGACGTTGCTTTTTAAAACCAAGGCAAAATTATAAGAAACTATTAGGGAACACTCGAAGATAATATTTTTAAGTATGTAATAAGAGTAAGGAACATCTCTGATTTTATGTCCTATAACACCACCCAAACTGCTTCAATTAAATTTCCTGTAGTGCCTACAAACTCCAGAAGCAGTGCATTTTCAGGGAGACTTTAACTGCCTGTGTAGCATCCATGATGTACAACAATTTTAAGCAGCCATCGGGGTTTTTGTCTGGGAGGAAGAATGATACCTTACAGGCACTTCCAGGCTCACCACTGCACCTTCCCACCAATGGAACACATTACTGTATTATGGGAGGTATGAAAATTGTTGACTCAAAATCATTTTTCTAATGGCTGCTTTGTAACTTGGAATTTTTAAATAGTTCCTGTGATTTTCAACATAGGCACACACAGTGAGTGGAGCAAACCCTCTAAGAAACCGGTTTTAAAAAATCCTTTCCTCTGATTCATTTGTACTTTAAATAGCTCAAATTAACAGATGCTGGGACTTTAAGCATTTTTCCCTTAGATCTTTAGTCATGCAACAGAGGCAAGCTAAATAAGTGAACTAGATTGAACCTCTACTAAAGTTAGTAACAGGCTGGAGGCTAAAATCATGTTCACTGTCCCTATCAGCACACACTTGATGTATGGTGCTAAACTGATGGCATATGAAAGCAAAACAAAAAAACTCTTATTTTCATTCTTAAAATCCATTTACCAAACAAACTAGGTATTTGGGTCCCATCAGTAAAATAAAAATGAGCAGCACAGTAAAATCCTCATGAGCAGTAAGGCTGCACAGAGCTCACCCAGGAGTGTTGTCATGTTATTGCAAAAATTCCACACCTTCTCAGTGATTTCTCATGGGCATCTCCTCACAGCACTTCTACTTCACCAAGCAAACAACAAACTCCAACTCTCTCCTCACCCAGCTCACCCACTCTTTTGTAGCACTCATCCTTATTGGACACGGCTGTGGCCTGTTAAGAGCAGGACTGTTCCTTTTCTTTGGTGATAAGTACAGCTGCAACTCCTCAGTGTGAGACTACCTTCTGCACTATTTTCTTACATTCTGTCCCTCCACACAGGAGAAGGTGGGAGATCCTGGTGGAGGTGCCCTTAGGTGACGTGCAGAACTCCCAGGGTTGATGCAGGATGCATTGTGCAAATAATAGAACTGTTTTAAAGAAAAGCCTGATACACACCAGCAGAAAATAAAATAAGAAATAACCTTGATGGAAGGAATCTGCAAAGACATGAGTAGCAATGGAAATTCAAGCTGACTTTTTAAAGCTTTTCTAATTTCTAAGAGGTCCAAACATGTTGCCAAGGGGTGAAGTACCTGCCAAGGCTTCCAGCTACCAACATCCCCAAGACTGTGATCCTTTATCCTTTGCTTCTTACTTTGTCCACTCCTCTCTCTGTCATTTTATACTCCAATTTCTTAGCCTCTTCATTGTAATGCCTCTGTTTTTCTCCCTACCTTGTCCATTCAGCTCTACCACACAAAGTGCAACAGCACAGAAAGCAGGGAGCCGCTCCCTTTCAGCAATTTCCTTCTTCTCAGCTTGTCTGTATTCCCTTGAACATCTTTGCTACCTTGAATTGCAGAAATAGGTAAAATTAGAGAAAAGTGGGGAATTAACAAAATAGAGAAACAGAAATACAAACACTTTTTAATCATTAAAAAAATTCAGTGACTATTTTCCCTGGGATCCAAGAGTGCCTCTGTGCAAATTCCTGTGCTGAAGGATTAAGACACTGTGATCCAGATGATGCTGAATATGATGCTGAAAACAAAATGTGCAGAGTAAAACAACATTCCTAGTTCTGACAGATGGCACATTTTTTTCATTTTGAGGATTATTTTTTCTAAAAATATATGGGTTTAGGCTTCTGAAAATTAATAAACTAAAGAAGGAGATATTTTTAAAGTTATGTTCTTACATAAAGGAATAAAAATAGAAAGCAATTAGCTTTTGTTTTTTGTGATTGATATATTTTGTACAGCTACCCAGACCTCTCTTGGGCTGCCTGTTTGCTCTTAGTCAGTAAGGACAATGACATCCTGAAGCTACCATTTCTCATTCATTTCACTAAATGTCACTCCTAGGTAGATGGGAAATTAAGGGATTAACCAGGAAGGAGACTGAGCTGTCCCTGGAAAATTAATATTTTCAAATTAACTTTAGACAAAGGATGCATAAGATCTAAGTTATGTTGATGAAAACAAGCAGTTGCTCCATAATAAATATGTAAATCAAGCCACTGATCTATCAGTTACTATGACAGTCTGATGTCTCAGAAAAACTTGCTGTGATTCCAAGTGATGCTGAATACATATGGTAGCAGATCAAGATGGTAATGCATAACTGAGTATTTAGAATGTTTAAACCCCCCTTTTTATCAGGTAATTTCTAATATAAACAGCTTTTAAATGCAATAGCTTTATCTGTCACTGTTAATTAAACCTGTACTTTGTCAACACACAATAATCCATTTATTATAGTAAAGGCCACTACATTTCAAACTACTCACAAATTGCCAACCATAATTGCTAGGATTATTTTTATTTCCAAGTGCAGGCAGCAAAGCCACCTTAAGATTCAACAATGGGAAGATAATTTTGGAGTGTAACCATAGCTCTATCTCACAGTCCATTTGCTTTAGTATTGGCAGCAGACAAGCTGTAATTTTTCATTTCCTAATTAGATTTAGCCATTAATTTAACTGTTCCATCATACTGGTGGGATGGAACAGCCCTATTTGTTTGGTCCTTTTCTTTTCCTCATTGTTTTTACTAAATACTATATGATAAATGCACTAAATGAGGGAGAAACCATGAAGATCTGAATATAGAGAAAGATCTGGGCACTTCCACACTGGTCACAAACAATTTAAATTTAAGGAACTGGCTTCCAAGCTGCAACTTGTGATATTTTAAGAGGTGTTTTGTGGCAGTGCACGAAGGGGAATTGGGCACTCTGTGAGGGATTCACAGCACCTCACACTCTCAGGTAGCTCAGGGGGGAGGCTGAAGCAATGAGCGCCGTAAATCCCAGCTCCCTGTGGGTTCAGGTGTCTCACTCTGGGCTGCAGGAGTCAGGCAGGATCTCAGAGTTCCAACAGGCTCCATGATTTAGGGGGCCAGCAGACAGGCTGAAACCCTGGCAGAAGTTACTGCTCCACACTGCCTCAGCTTCAGCCAGGCTCTGCCTTTCGCAGAGCAGAGCCCTCCTGGCAGATTGGGTGAGTGTTACAAGGCCAGTTTAATAACAAGTCAAACAGATTAGTTTAAATCACTTTTAATGCTGGTTCAGGCTAACCCGGCTGACTCTGGATTGACAGGGAGTAAGGATCTCTGCTTTGGAGGCAGTAATCTCTCACAGAGAACAGGTAACAATGCAAAAAGGCAGCCTGGTGGTTACTTCATATATTGCTAGAGCCAGTCCCAAAATAATCATCTGCTACTACATTTATGCACTGAAATCATTCCTTTCAACAATGTGAGCAAGGGTCATTCCTATAAAAAAACCCCAGCATAATGGAAGGAAGCAATATGAGTCACTTCTCTTTTATACACTGTGGAGAAAAAGGGGTGAATCTTGCACAGTGCTCTCAGCACAAAAGGGTTCAAACTCTCCTCTTCTCCCCATTTCTGCAATGCTGCAGCCAGCTGCCCTCAGGCAGAGGCACTCTCTGCTCTCCACAGCCCCGTGGAACACCTCTGTGAGGGGAAGCAAAGCAGGGCAGCACAATCTGCAGTCCAGGAGTGAGAACACCTATTTAGGACAAGCGGGAAGAGGGGGCTGAGCCCTCTTCTGGAGACTGCTCATAATTTTAACACGGAGTGTTTTGCCCAAAGGCACTTTGAACTTGGATTAGTAACTGGGCCAAGATCTCTGCTGACCCAGGCTGCCTCGGTGAGTGAACCACAGACATACTGTGTCTGTTCAGCCCCAGGACCTGCAGGGGTTTTTAGCAGAATGACAGAGATATAACTGGAGTGGACAATGCCCTCTGTGCTGCATACCTAGGGCGCTTTAATGAGAAATGAAAGGTATGGATTTGATCTCCCCCAGGCTACAAAGAGCCCAGAGTTTCAGTCTTGCAAGCCTGGATGAGTGCTCTATCTAGTGAAATATTGTATAAATTTCAGGAGTCCCGATTCAGCCATTATACACTGTGCAGGCATCACATCAACCACGCTTTAGGCTGAGGAGATGCAGACAAAACATCACTTCTCTTGAGGATCCCAAAGAGCCTTGGGTTGGAGATGGATCTGTGTCATGGAACAAGCAGCACTTCAGGAGCACAGGGACTGTACTGCAAAAATAGATTAGAGTCTGTTCTTGCTGGGCAAGGGATTTTCAAGTCCACTCGTATACATTTAGAGTCCTGCATTTCATACAGCCAATACCCAATATTTCACGACAAACAGCTCTCATTGTGAAGTTTTAATGTTCCCCATCTTCCCAGGGAAGTTGTAACTTAATGAAAGTATTTGTAAGTAGATGTCAGTGTCTGTTTACGCTACAGGCATTAAAATAGGGAAAACCTTCCCACAAGTCTAGTGACTGAAAAACCCCCTCTGGAGCTGGCTGCTTCTTGAATAACTCCCACAAGTGTTGGCAGTGTCCTGGCTTTAGGATGAAAATAGATCTAAATTAAAATTTATCTGAGAATTGGTCAACAGATTTGAGGTATGGTTAGACCACTGTCAGGACACACTAATACAGGGTGAATTAGTACAATTTAAAATTCTCAAAGAATTTGCTTTGGTATAAGAAAGGAAAAAAATATTAGGTATTTTCCTGGGGCTTTAGAACTCTCCTAGCCAGAGGGCACTCACAGTGGAGGATGCAGTGCCAACGAACAGTTTTGGAAATCTCTTAGGAATGTGTTTGGAAATGTAAAATGCAGACCTGGACATAAGATATATAGTCTTCCACCCTGTAGACAGAGAAATGCATCTCATAGTGACTTCTCAGTCAGATTGCTATTATTTCCTACTGTGCATTTGGGACAAGAATCTCATTCTAAAAATCATTTTGAAATGTATTAGTCAACAAGAGACCTGGTACTTAATGCCAAAAGAGCCAAAATCCCTCCTCTGGAGCTACAAGCAACAAATCTGTTAAATGTCCCTGACACACACTCCCTTGGTTTCATATAAAACCTCAGCTTATATTAATTCTGGGACTTCCTAAAACTGAAAGACATGAGAGGGGCTTCTCCAGAGACTTCAAGGCACAGCAAATGACCCTTGCTACAGATAAGCAATTCTTTCTTCTATGTGAACAAGTACCAGAAGGCTAATTAATCCTTAAGCATAATCATAACTCACCCAACCAAAAAAAACAAGGTCAAACAATGAGTTTGCAAATCACTGAGAATTGTATATGATTATGTAATAGGCTGTCATTGCCTTGAGGCTTTGTATTTCTGATTGCATAGGCATAGGTGAGGTGTCCTACAAAATATTGCAGTGTGTGCCAACCAAAGGAGATATATTCTCAAATCTGCATATTGCAAACCCAAATGGTTTTCATTTGTTAATTATTGACATTCAGCCATTGAAATTTAGTGATAATACATCTCTTACTGGCACAGGAAAGGGAAGAAAATGTAGAGGAGGAAGGAGGAAAAATAACAATACTTTGTGATTTAAAATGAAATATCATCAACCCCACCAACTGCTCTCTGAATCTGAATTGCTAAAACCATAAGATTATCAACAAGACTTGATGCAGGTAGAACAATGAAACCTAATTATTTCTCACAAAGCAGGCTATTCCATTTCAAATAGAGGAAATCTAAGAGCAATAAAGCCCATGCCATTAACAATTTGTCTGCACACATGATTAGACTCACAGAGATAAAGAAGCCTCTGAATTTAATGATGAATCACATATTTCTGGCTGGGCTCAATATTCTCTACTAATTATATTGAAAGACCTTGTGGTAGTTAAAGGTATTTAGATGACAAAACATGGCACCATCTCCACAGATTTACTATTAACACTTGGCATTTATTATTGGGTGTTAAACGACACTGTGAATTAATATTGGCATTTAGGGTTATTTCTTTTGTTTAAATGTTAAAAAAGTAATTCTGGAGAGATAGAGGACAGTGCCTTATGACTGTTCGCTATTCAGTAACCCCAAAATATGAGATGCATACAGATGCTGCCCCCAGAGAGAATTCAAATACCAAAGAAACTTGGGCAAAGGAAATCAAGCGGTTCAGGACAATGAACTGAGAATCTGACATGGGCTCTTAGCACTACCAGGAAGAAGTATAATTAGACTTGATGTAAAAGATGACCATAAAACAGGAAAAAACCTCCATTACATAGTCAAATAAGTTACAATCTAATGGCAGCAAAAATGTTAAATATTTCCTTTATACAGAGACTTTGGAACCGATCACAGAAATGTTATTTACTGAACCTGCTATGAACAAATATCTCGTGTTCTACCATTTGGCTTGCAATAGTTGTTTCTTCCTTTCATTCTTAGAAGTTCTTTCTCTTAAAACAAAGCAAAAACTCCATAGCTTAATTTAAAACCTAATGACTACGGGAGCAGAAAAAAAATTTTTAGTCTGTGGAAAAAATATTTTCAATAACTTATATACAATTATGAAAATTCTTCTCAGATGCATTCTGCCTTAAGAGTTTTTTATCGAGTCAGTCATATACATTTGACTGATTTTTCTGCAGTTGCTAATATAGATTTGTTTCCTGGCACACAAAGTATGTTCCTGTGCTCAGTGTCTGGTATTTTAAATCCCTTGAGAAGTGCAAACACCCACTTGGAACAATGTTCTTCGCTCTGTGGACGTTTACACTGCACACACATATACGCCCATGTAGACACAGCCCAAATCCCCTCTCTTTTTGTCTTCCCTGCTAAGGATGTTCAGAAATCTCTGTGTCATTTGTGGATGGCTGGAGCTGGTTTCTGACTTGCAAAAGCTGACAATTCTGCTCACAACCAGCAGCTCGTTCCCAGAATGCCGCGTGGGAGAGGAAACATGCCCAGCGCTGTTAAAACGGCACATTCAGGGGCACGAGTATTTTTACCAGCCTCACAAAATCTGACACTCTTCAACTGCAAGTAAAACCAAAAACATGAACAATTTAACAAAAATAAATCACTGTGTTTTGGGAATACATTTATCTCTGTACTCCCCATGCAAAATTGTAACGGAGACAAAAGAAACAGATTTTGATGATTCTGATTACAAAAAAAAAAAAGTTCGATGGCTGGAAAAATTACAGGAGCTCCTTTATACCACAGAATAAGGGATAAAGTTACTCATGTGTGAATTATTAATTTAATTGACCATCAGTGGTAGTAAAACACTGCTATAAAAAGCTGTGCTGTTCATGAAGCACCTGGTATGGACCACAGCAAGTGATTGTATCATCTCTTCTATAGCTGTCCTGGGCCTGCTCCTTGACCTCCAAGGATGCACCTTTGAATATCTGTCTATAAATATAATAATTGGTGCTACCAGCATAATTTGCATATGCAAATATATCCATATGCATAAGCAATTGTATCTCTGTATTTTCCAAGAACATCTTCTATTCAGCTGCTTTGCAGTTCATTCAAGGTTGCAATCTACTTCATATTTCCATCGAGACAAGCATTAAAGTTTGTACTTTTTCTCAGAAATGCAATTAAAACCTAAACAGTACAGCACCATATGCAATAGCATATTTCAATCTGTTGGTTTTACTGAATTTCACATGAAAGGAACAGTCTAGGAATACTGTAATAAATACCAAAGCACTGAATTAATGGGTAATAATGGGTAGCCTGGATTGATGCTGATAAAGCCTCCCAAACAAGATCCCTGTCATAAAACTCAGCCATTCCACTAAGACTGGCTGGTCAAATCCCAGTGTAAACCCAGCCTTACTAGGAACAGTTTCCTAGCAATACACACAGGAAAATCAAGGCAAGGAATGATTACAATATTCCAACCCGACTTTCAAGGGAGGAATTCTGCAGGTTCACTAATGGTCATTGCTGATTTCTACTGATGCAGGGCAGAAATCTCAAGTATTAATTAAACTCCAAATCACAAAGCTTGATCTGCTCTTGCCTAAATGTTTTCCTGACATTTCCCTCTGAACAGGTGTCAGTGTAAAGCTCAAATGACGCTCCCTGGGTGTTACTTGAAACATTTCTATCATTCTAGGGATTGGTTTCAGCATACCATAGGGAAAAAGCCTCAAATAAAGTGTAAAATATCTCCACCCCTCTGTTTTCTTTCCATTGCCATTCCCAGCAGCACTGACCAATTGCCAGTGGGTGCAAGATCGCCTGGCTCCACAAAGGCTGCTCTGCTTCCACGTCTGCCATCCAAAGGGTAGCAGGGAAAGCAGAGGCTCCACGTGAACACCCTGCTCTGCTGCAGGAGCCTTTGACTCACAGAGCTCGGTGCAGACTGCTGCCAGATTGCTGTATTAGCTGCTCGGGGTTTTTTCGAACATTTACATGACAAGATGAGACAGACAAACGGATCCTCGTCCGGATGCTGTGAATCATTACTCATTGCCAGCAGCACATCCACTCAGCTCACATTCTTAAAGGCACATTAAGCAAAATTTATGTTTTGTTACTGTACAGCCCAAATGGCAATCCTGGTTTATTGGCAATAACTCATCACCTGTGTCTCACTTACAAAGTGCCTCACAAAAGGAGCTGACACGCAATGATTTAAAATTGACAGACGCCAAAGACCAATCAAGTAAATTTTCCTCATTGTTGAAGCTGGTAGACATAAATGACAAACAATCTTAATTCATTTACTAGATTTCTTCCTATTCCCTACTGGGGGTATTTAAGTACTTTCCCACATCAACTATGTCTTTCATTGTTGTGTTTAATAGACAGAAATTCTTTATCACTATTTAAAGTGAAATAACTTTCAAAAATATCCTTCCATTGATCACATCACACTTGTTGGACAATCTGCTTTGCAACACTAGCATGTGATTGCTTGATTACACTGTGAATTAAAACCTGGGTACAAACACCACCCTTTTCTCTTCATAAATGTTATTCAGTGATGCATAAATTGAATAATTGAATATATACGTTTTCCAATAAGACTCTTAATCATAATGAGTCATTATCAGCTACAATTAATTAATGGATCCTGTGCACTCACATCCATACATGCAAAACCTGAAGGGCCACAACCCAAAGAACTCACAAACTGATTTACACCAAGTTGTGCATCAAAATACTTTAAATACAATCCAAAAGAAAATGTCATTATTCTCAGCCTTCTCAGCACCTTCCATTGCCCCTGGTGTCCAAATTGTTTTCAGTCAGTTCAGCACATCTCTAGTGTATAATTTGTTTTATTCAGTGGAATTTCCTGTCATGTCTTGTCACATCAGTCCCAGAATGGCTCAGTGCCTTTAAGAGATACAGAACAGTCTACGGTAAGGGGAAAATGTCAGAGAACGCCACAGTCAGAGCTCACTCGATGCAAAGGAAAGCATTTGTATGGAAAAACAACCCCTGACCTCCACAAAACTTCAAGCTTCAAGAGATGGAGAGATTATTTTGTATTGCAAAGAAAAATGAAATGTATAGCAAGAGTTCTTTACATCAAAATAGAAAGCAAAAGGCATTTTACGTATACCCCATTTGGGAGAAATGAAGAAAAATACAATGCAGGCTTCTCAGACTCATATTTAATGCAGAAATGGAAGTGCATGCAGAGGTTTTTGCTTGCTTTTGGCTCAGTATAAGTGAAAAAGGTAAATTCCTGGTCAAAGAGTACTACTATCATCTGCATTCCACCTTCCTCACTTCTTCTGGGGTATCTCACATTTCAAGCTCAAAACATGTTCAATTTGTTGAACAATTTAACAATCAACTAGTGAGATACTTTCAATTTCCTCAGAAATTATAGAATCCTTTCCTAGGATAGAAAAAAAAAATCAGGCTTCAGTCTGCAACAGCAACACAGCCTAATAACTTGGGTTTTTCTAGGTTAGAAACAGCAGCTTTATACCACAGCATTGATTGGGTGAAGGTCTGTGGACAGAAAATCAAATTGGATTATGATGTTTCCTTCTGATCTTTTACAGTATGAATTTGTGATTCAATCCTCAGCTTTGGTTCGCACAGGATGTTAGGCTGAAAACCATTTATATTTTTATTAATACCACTGGTCTGTGTCTTTCCTTGTTATTGGTAAAGCACTGGAATTTCAGCAAGGAATCGTGATGAACAGTTGTTCAGGGGTTACCTTGATCCTGAAGGAACCCTTTGGAAGAGCCTTTGCAATACTGACTTAAATAAATTTATGCTGCTAATTCATGCTCAGCTCAGTAAGAGAGGATTTAGCCAAAAATTTAGAAATATGAAACCTGATGAAAACCTGACCTCAGACAGTTTGTGATAAACCTTACAAGAAACTCTGGCTGTTATTTAAGGGACAGGAAAAGGCATTAGCCCCATGATACTCTGCATGCACCCAGCATGGGGAACAGGACACAACACTTAAAAAATGACAAGCTTTATGCGGCAGAAAGAAAGAATTGAAACATTTGGATAAAGAAAGAGTCTTCTGTGGGGTGCCCCTCTGTTCTGGGGAGATCTGGGGGCCATGGGACACAGAGGAATCAGAAATGAGCTTACAGCAGACAAGGTGAGGCTGGGGTTATGAATAGACAGGGGGTTATGTCACTGTGAGAGACATTAAGCACCCAGCAGAGGAAAGTGAGGCATGGTCAAACTCCAGAGAAAAGGAAAAAAACCCACAGATTTGATTTGGCAAATCTGACCAAGGGAAAGAGGAAGATTTGAGCTCAACCCGAGGCTGAAAACAATATGATAAACACACTAGAAAGTGCTGACCTCAGTGCTGTGTCAGGTTCTTCCATTAGCTGAAATACAGCCCTGGCATTAAAGCAGTCCCAATTTTCCCAATTAGAAGTCCAAGGCTGTAAAAAATGCTTGCTAAGAAAATGTAGGGAAATTTCATGATGCGGTGAAGAATAACAATTTCAGTCGCATAAAATCCCTGAGTTATTTTAAAAAATGTTCACAAATGTTCTGGCAAAGCAGGAGATAAGACACCCTGGGATTCTCATCCAGAATTCAGTTTCAAAACAGTGGCACAGCTGGGTTAGGTTTTTATCAGGATCCATCTTACAAGGCACCAGTTAACCTCCTGTGGGCATACACAGCTCCAAATGAAACGCACACCGAATCACCCGGAACATGACAAGATCATTTGGCACTTTTCATAAGCCATCAAAGGAGGAGGGGAAAAAAACCCAACAAAATAAAGCTCCCTGCCTCCACCCCAGGCATCTGAACACGGCTGTTCTTGGACACTGTCCCAAAGAAGGGCATATGCCGAGGGAGCTCTGAGCTCTGGACTGAGATCCAGCTGGGCACAATTACCCCAGATTTACATTTCTTTAATTCCTGCTCTAAAGCAAGGTGATGTAGCATTCCCACTGGGCACCACAAGGAGTGAGGGAGTGGGACAGAAGTCAGGATCCATTTTCTTTAAAGAACAGGCACATTTTCTTGGTGGCATCCCCAGGTTAAAAAGCATCTTGTTCGAGATTGCTTTTAAACTCAGGCAGCACCACTGACAAGTGCAAACTTCCCCTGCTGGGACAGCTTGCTCATTCCATTTTGCTGGGATAATTAGTTTTGAGCTACCCTAATTGTAAAATCTAAAAAAAAAAAAAAAAAAATCATGTTCTCAGCTTCATTTTCATAAAGTTTCAGTAACTCATGCCTGTCAGGTTCAACAGACCTGGGAATATGCTGTGTTTGCACATCAAAAAATATTGAGTGATTGTGTCAACACAGTTTACTAATTTAGCCATTTCTGTCCCCATATCTCTACAGAGCTCTTTTGGCTGCCTGCTGTAATTAGTGGCTGTCAAATGTATCACACTTTGTCTATATCTAGTGTCACATTAACAGCAACTTATTTTAATTGATTCTTGATCAAAAAGATCGCTGGAGATCCCACACATCATCTTTTGTTACGTGCATGCTGTAAGCTACTGGACAGCCCTGCTGGGATAGAAAGATGACCTTTTGGATGCTTGAATAATGATGGCTGACACGTTTGTTAAATCTGCTGGCACTGAACTGCATGATATACTATTCAAACAGCAACACAATTTGCTGTGTGACATTAATTCTCCATCATTGCACATCATTCTATGGATTCTTGGCATTTCATCCCAAATTTACCTACAGAATACTAAAAAAAAAAAAAATCTATCTATAAAAGAGTAGGGTGCTCAACCTAATGAGGAAATTCTGCCTTTGTAACATTGTTTATATATTGCTTCATTATTCATTTTTTACAGGCACCTTATTAAAATTGGAAATCAGAGGCAAGAAGACTATAAAAGAAAGCTCCATAACGATAGTTCACATTTCATTTTTCTGTGCCAATTCCTTTAAAGCACTCAAACACTAGAGAATACTGTTTGTCAAAACTGACTACAACAAATCATTTTTACATTTAAAATTTCATCTCCCCTCTTTGCTTAAGGAATGAAACACTCAAAATATTTAGTGCAAAATAAGAAGACCTATTACTCAGAGTTATGGCTTGCCGAGGTCTACTCTTCATTGCATCCCATATGACCAACAGCTGTAGGAAACTGCATTAAGAAAATGAAGGATTGCAGTATAATATGGGGATCTGAAGAGCATGTTCCGTGCACATGGGTCTACAGAGTCTTGCATCTACAGAGAGCTAATGGTCTGTGAGTAAATTAGTGCCATGAACATATTTTACATCATATTACCCCAGGGAGACCTTAGACCTACTAACTTCGGCACATGAAAGATGTGTTAAATGTGTTCTGACCATTGACTGTCAGGTCTATGCTCGTCAAAACTGCCTTGCACACCAAGAAATTGTAGATGATGTTTTGATCCTGACGATGCTCGAGCAGAAATTGCCTTTCCTTGGTCTTCTCTTCTTTGAGAAATGCAACTCATACCAAGAGCATCCATTGTCATCACCAAGGGAAGGAAAAGTAGTTTTTGCCTTTTGTGTGTTACTAATTATTCAACTTTTCTTCATGTCGGGTAAAAACCCTTCTCCATCAGAGTATTGACTGCCACATGCCAAGTACTTTGTCCTATGTTTAATAAGACTGTGCACTATTTTTTCATGTGTGATAACTTGTGAAGGATTACTGAGATTTTTCCATTGAGTTTTCTAGTAAAAGAATTTCATAGTGCATGTCTTGTAGCTCCTGTTCCTCAGCTACTGGGAAAGTAAATGGCATGACTGGGAGTCCAAAAGATAAAGAAGCTACAGAGAGGGAAGAAAGTGAAACAGGCAGCACATTGTCAGGAGAGAAAGAATCGTGTCAGGTTTCTTTTATTTTGAGGAAGCAATGGGAAGAAATGCATATGCATGCAGAAAAAGCTAAACACATTGAAATTTAATTTTATAAGGCTGAGCATTGAAAACCTCAGGTGAAAATGAAGCATTTCATAGTGAAATGTGTGCCTTTAGCTTCTCCACATCATGTTGAGGAAACAGAAGAAACAACCAACCAAAACTCCCATCTACAGTGGTACAAGCACAACTAAATTCCTTATGGAGACTGTAAGCTCAGGTTTCACCTGACCCTGCAGGTCCCAGCCAGGAGGGTCCCAGCAGTGGTGCCTCAGCTGGGGGGTGATGGCAGAAGCTGTGCAGAACACGTGGGGCAATTAAACCACACTGGAAAATCCCCTTGCACAAAGGCTCCTGCTCCCTCTGGCGCAGACAGACAAGGGCATTGCCTGCTGGAAATATCTGGCTGCTTCAGAGCTTTGGATCACCAGAAATTTTGCCCTAATGAATAAGGTCAAAAGGAGCACTGCTGCCTTGGTGAGTCCCAGCTCAATACTCAAATTCAGGGACTCCATCCTGGGATTGTTCGCTGTCTCTCCACTGAAGCTGCCCATGAAGTCATTAACTAATGACAATTTCTGCTGTAGAGCATAAAAAAAAGAACACAGGACAAAGATGACCTCCCATTTATGCACAGGTCATCAGAAACTCCTGGGTAAGTAAATCAGATAGAATTCACCTTGCGAACTCAAAAGCCAAATCTTCCTATCCAAGCACAATTTTTCTCTTCACAAAACCACCCATCCTGCTAGAAATACTGATGAAAGACTGGGAATCAAAAGTTCTTCACAACAGTACCAAGGTAACAGCCCTAAAGTTCATCACTGGTTTTAGGAAATAACTTGTTTTATAGAAAAATTGTTGAAAGGCATCAATTAATATTCATCAAGACATCAATCTTCTTCCATTCTCTTTTTAAAGCTGGAACACTAACCACAAAGCCTCTGTGTTACCTTGCCAAAAGCAAAAAATTTTGTCTTTTCTTCTATGTTCTCACATATAAAATGCTACTCAGTACACAAAACACTTTCTCTGAACTCTGTCATCTTTAAAAATGAAAAATTTATGCGACTTTGTGTAACTTTATCTGGTGACAGCTTGGTTCATACTATTGATCAGATTTGGTAGGAAAAAAGCAGAACCTGAACTAAAATAGTTACACCAACATAACAATTGTATAATTATATATTTATCCATAATGGTTAAATACTTCCTTAATGGGATATTAAAGTTTGTTATTCAATTTTTATAGATCATTTTTATGTCAGTAACATTTAACAAATACTATCCTTCAGGTGTGCCAGTGCAGCAGGTAGTCCAAGTGAACAACAAGACAGAGAATTCATATATGACTACTTAATTTTAGCAAACTGGGCAGAATTAACAAGGCAGAGAGGAAACTCTATGCTTAAATTCAAATAATGGAAAGCTTCAGCTACCTGAGTACATTTGCAGCCTTTGCTAAAAGGAAATAGGAAAAACAAAACCAAAAAAAAAAATCATACATGACTTTTCCTCTTTACTCTTTTCTAGACTTCTTCAGCCACTAAGACCACTCTCACTAAGTAGTCTAAAAGCACTGGCTGTGGGAGCAAAGCAATTCTGCAGCTTTGCTTAGTTAGTACTCTCTTAGAAAGCAGTAAGAAGAGGTAGTTGAAATGCTTGCCAAAAAACTTGCTGCAAAAGAAAATTTTCCTTAATTTTCAGAGCCTTATCCAAAGCCAAAGCAAAGGAAAGCAGGTGAGGATGGAAGAGATAAATCAAGGTTCCCATCTTCCAACCCTGCTTCCCTGCCAATGCCACTGGGTGCAGTGATTCCCAGGTGCTGCTGAGACAGTACAGGAGCTACAGGAGGATTTAACAGGGTGGTTCCAAAAAAGCAAGGAACACTAAGCAATCCATTACCCCACCACACACCTCCATACACTCTGCTTTTGGGATGATGCTTCAGCTATTACAGTGCCACTGAATTTAAATTAAAAAAAAAAAAGAAGAATGAGAAAAGGAGCAGGTGCCTATCCTCCTTCTCTGTGAGGAAACATGGCACAGCAGAGTCTCATATTAAATCCTTTATCTTCATGCTAAGGTCTTCTGACATTTTAAATATCAGCCATAATGATTAACATCTCTCCTTAAAGCCAGAAGCTAAAATCCACCAGCCTGCCACACACAGTGACACCTTTAAACACTCACACACTTCAGCAGTTACTAATTTTCCAATCCAATACCTGGATGTGACATTTTGACAAGTTTGCAAAGGATTTGCTAAACTACTTATTACTTCAATGTATAAAAAGTATGCTTTTCTGCAATACCCTTCAAAAAGAACTTCTGAGTATGTTTTATATGTGATTTTCTAAAGTAGCTTTCCCATTGCTCTGCTTTCATGTGCCAAAGGAGCCTAATGGCTCTCACAGCATTCAGGTGACTTACAACACCTAATTACTGCGGCATTATTTTTAATGAAAGCAAGCTATTTTCTGTCTGAGTTCTCTTAAGCAGTACAGGCATTAGGCAAATGGGTGGATCAAGGACTTGCAAAGATATTTGTGGTGACTTTAAGTAGATATCACTGGAACTACCCAATGCTTCATGCAAAACAAGAATATGGCCTGGAGCTGCTTTGTATTTGATAGATGGCTCTGTCACAAATACCACCAAAATATAAAAAAAAAACCCACACAAAAAACCCCAACAACAACAAAAAAAGTCACTTCTGGAGGCATTTAATGAAAAGGTACAGACACAATAATAGAAAAGATCCTTGCAGGTGAATTCAGTGAGAGCAGAGAGTTGGGTGAGGAAGCTGTCAGAGCTTTTTTTGTGTGGGTTTATGGGGAATACGAGAACCTTAGTCCAATATTATTGGCAACCACTAAATTAGTTCTAGAAAACAGACTGTCATCTGATTGACTCAGAGCTCCTGTAGACTGCCCATATTATTCTTTGCTCCTGAATTTCTCCTAGGTCAAATTATTGCTTTCCTATTATCAGGGTAACAACAGGATATTCTATGGATCTGATAATAATCTGAGAAGAATCTAAGGAGCTCTTTATTATCTTGAAGGTAAACTGGGTCATGTGTTGGCTCTGGTACAAACTACAGGCTGATTTAATAAGACAACAGTGAAAACTAGAATCACTCACAGTGGGGTAGCATTCAGCACGTAGGGTTAGCTAAAATGTTGGCACAGTAATTATTATGCTGTGCTGAGATAGACTCAACGCTGCACAAAACATTACATTTCCCCGGCAGATTTTACAAAGTATTTAAACTTGCAATGAGGTGGGAGAAACAGATATTACAAACTACCTTCCAAAAGTGATAGAGTGGACCAAAAGCTCTGGGAAACAAGGATGTCACTCATTTAAGCTCAGCTCACAGGGCCTTGCTGGCTGGGCAATATTTGAGCCCCAGATCGAGTCCACATGTATTAGTGCTTAATAGAAGAGGTGAAATGTTGTCTCAGATGTATTCAAATGCAATCCATAGTGATTCCAGCCCTAAAGTTTTCAGCATCATTAGGATGTATTATTGTGGGTTTGATTTCTTGTGAAATGCTTATCAAAACACATCCAGATATTACAGTTCATATCTGTGATTCAAGATCCTAAATTAATTTAAAAGTTTCTTCTTATCTCTTACTGTCTGTCAAAGAAATGAGCTTGGTTATTCCAAAATAACCAGCACCAACAAAAATAAAATAGAATATAATATTGGTAAAATATACCAATACATTAAGCAAGACAAATGTGACAATCGCTATTTAAAGAGCAAAGCCCATATAAATTGCATTATTATTGTGGAAACAATGCATTTATAAATTCTAGAGTGAATATTATGTTTTGTAGTTTATTTTTTACAAAGGGATTTTAATAAATAATCAATTTTTTAAAAAAATTACATCACATCTTTCAAGCTGCATTTCTCCTTTATGGAGTTTAGCCTGTCCCACTGCCCTGCAGAGGGATGTCAGGCTTAGCCCACACAGTGCCTATGAAGCAGCCACATGAGCAAGAGGGAGAGCTATTAGACTGTGAGAATACAAAGATATCACTGCAGAATTATGATTCTGACATGACTGATGGATGAACCACATCCCCACAGCTGGACAGGAAATTCCTGGTAGAGACAATCCAAGCATAATTGGATGGAAGTGTCCCATCCTGACACAAGCTGCTCTCGAAAGGACTCACCCACGCAGGGCCAGGGAAGCTCCTGGGTCTGTGCCCACGGGCTTTCACTCTGTACCTTGGCATTTTTAATAGCAGCTTATTGATTTTTGTAGAGCTACGAGAGCAGACATACAGGGCTTTTTATAACACTGAGTACAATCATTTTGAAAAGCATCCAAGACCGTTCCAGGAGAAGGACTGTAAGAAACAAGTCAAATAAGAGACGGGCTCGATCTAAACACGCTCACCACTGGCGAGAGGAGGAGACTGGTTTGGGGTTTTTTTTGTTTTATTTGTTCTAACCCAATTCCAGCCCCATTTCCCCGGCAGTCACTCCCAGGAATACTCCCGGCTGCCATCTCGTGTTTTGTTTCCTCACTGCAGCCCTGGGTACTGGAACAGGCTCTGCGCATCAAGCTCATCCCCGTACTCAACTAAATGCGAAAAAAAATTTAAACATCAGAGAACAACAGCGCTGAACTGCTGCTTTATCCTCACCAAAGTGAAACCTGCAGCCTTTCCAGCACCAATTCTTGGGCATTGCCAATACATGTAACAGTACACACCATGCCTTCTGTAATGTAAAAAATTACAGATGACCTTATTGATTTTGGTCCAAGATTTAACTCTGTCCCATCTGAATCTTTTCAAATATGACTTATCTTTTCAATACAACATTAAAAAAAAGAGTCTGATCTCCTTAAACATAATTCCAGTCCCCAACATCCTCCTGCTACTCTTCAAACAAGGCTTTTGTTGTGTCTTTTGTTCATTTAAGGCTCTGCTGTCTGGTTTGAAGGCCAAGCTACACATAGAGTTTGGCAGGCACATTGTCATGCTCCCGCACCCAGACAAAAGTAGTGATTTCACTTTTTCCCTATATAAATAGAAAAATGCTCCTATATTTCTGCACTTTCCTTTAAAAGCAGAATTGTTCTAAAAATAAAGGTCAGAGGTATAAGGTAGAATTACATTTAGACAGACAGCATTAGGCCTGATATCCCTGTTTCCTTTTAAGCTGGAGACAATGGAATTTTGTGCATTTAAAGAAGACAAAATTGAGCCTTTTATTATGGCCACATTATGAGCTTCTTTCTCACCTCAGTGAATAAGCTACTCAATGGAATAGTTCCATTGACTGTAATGAAGCTATTCCAATACAGAGCTATTCCAATACAGAGCTAAAAGAGCAGCAGAGTCAACCTGAAATGCCTCCAAAGGCTCCTGATTGCTGCACAGGAGGGGACTGAGACATAGAAGGAGAAATTCTCCCAGTTTCACATCTGTGCTTACTCTGTGTCACTGCTCTGAGGGCAGAATGATTGAAAAGTTGAGTGCCACGTCCCAGAGCTCAAGGAACAGGGATCCTGTGATGGATCAGGACCTGAGACAGGAACATCTCACACCCTGTTAGACAATGCAGGGTGTCCAGGACATCTGCAGAGACTGGCAGAGCACACAGGACCTGGGGGAGGTCTGTGTCCCTCTGGAGAGCATCCAGGTGGGCAGCACAACCCAAATCTGCAGAGGGTGACAGTGGGTACCTCGAGCATCCTTTCCCTTTTCCTAATGAACACCATGAGCAGCTTCATACTGTGCAGCTCACACAGTAACAGGCCAGTAAATGGCACAGATTTACACACCAGAGAAAGAAACACACCACAGTTTGGGTACTCAGGTACATTTTTCACAGCGGGTACCACCCTGATCTTTGTTTTTGTTTATGAGTACATGTGTGATTTATCACAATCTGGCCCCAGGATTGCAGAAAAATTGTGTCTCAAGTAAGAGGAGTAAAAGGGAAATGAAACTGTTCTGTGACAAACAAGAAAAGCACAGGCAAGGGAAATGATTGCTGGGTGCACTGTGTTTAAATCCCAAGGGCAGAAGGAAAGTGCAAGACCTCACTCAGCTACTGACATAGACAATAATTTCTAATTATCAGAGACTGCTCATATGTGATTAGCACAGACCTAACCAATGACCATTAATTTTGGCTTATACCATTAATTTTGGGTTTTTTCACCCAAAGTGTCTGCACAGGCATGACATATTCTCATTGCTTCACAGGTAAGTATTTATTAATGAAAAAGGCTGTGGACAAATATAACTCCCTTGATAGTACAGTCTCCTGTTTTCTGATTTATGCAGGTACATAAATATTGTGAATCACTGTACACAATCTCTCTTAACAGAAATTCATTAGAATGGAAGTGAAGTTTAACAATGGAGATCATAAACACTAACAAACTGATTATCCATGAACTAAAGAAATGGATGCAGCAGTGGAAATTGGTCATACTAAAACCTTTTTTCCCAAATCTAGCTGGAACAGTCTTACCTATGCCTGTACTTACTTTGGAAACACATGAAATTTTCAAGGGAAAAAATGGACAGAAATTGAAGGCAAGTATAACCTGTAAATAATATATTCCCATTGCTCTAATGCATGAGAGTGACTTGCTGCTCACAGACCATTTCAAGAGCTTATACAGGGCAATATAAAATACAGCTTAAGTGACTGACCATGGGAGCAGCAAAACCAGGGATAATAGCTACATTACAGCATTTCACCATAGTACAGCAGTCACAGAAACAACACCTAGAGCCCTTCCACCCTGTAAACCCATCCAGGAGATTATTTTAGGTCTGTACCATTTAAACTTTTTGTAAAATGTCTCAAATTCCCACTTATATATCTAAATACTGCCACAGCTCCCTCTGTGTCACAGCTGCAATAGGTATCCTGGCTGAGGTGAGACAAATCTCCCATTTCCTGGTAGATCTTCCCTTGGTTTTGCCCGGTTGTTGCATTAAATTGCCCTCTCTCTCCTGAACCTTGTGCAGTCGATAAAAATGGCTACTACAGTGTTTTCAGAGTACATCCTGCCAGGTCGGGCTCCAGCATAACATCTTTCTAACACTCCAGTAATTCCATTTGCAGAGCTTTACGGGTTTAAAAGCAACTCTATTCCTGCAGAGAGTTACCCCAACTATTTCCTACAGCACAGGAACTGTAAGGTCACAGAGCCACTGAGCCTACCCTTGTTTCATAAGCAGCTTCCTTCAACAGCTGTAATATCTGGGACGAGTGCTCGGAGAGTGTCATTTGGCCTCACTGAGTGATTCATTGTATACTGGAAAACTGCTCTGCATTCTTCTGGATGCCTTTGCAGCATAGCCAGGACAAAGCCCCATTTAGCTGGAAGCCCAGCATAGTGGCTCATTATTCACCTGCCACGGCAGTCACAATATTGTGACGGCTTCCAGACAATGGTGGAAATTTCTACCTACTTTTTTACAGGAACACGTTCCATTTCCTACCTTTTTTATCCAGAGGAACAGACACTGCGTATGGTCAGAGTGTAGGGAAATGGGAGCCCTTAATTTTTGTGCAATGAAAGAAAAACTAATTGCCACAGTGCTCTGTGAGCTGCCACGGGATGCTCCAGGCTCCCCGATCCTGCCTCGGCACCAGTAAGAGGCATTTCAGAGAGAGAGGGAATGGGGAGGGAGGGAGGCAAGAGATATAAACAAGCTACTCAGCCATCTCTAACCTGTCATTTGGCCTGAGCCCAGTGCCCCCCTGGTGCTCTGCCAGCCCTGGAGAGCTCAGCATCTTCTCTGAAACCCACTGTGGCCATGCAGGGTGGGAACCACTGCTGAGCCCCCCTGCTTCTCCCTCAGTCCCAGCACTTGCAGGGTCAGCCACAGCTGCTCTCTCTGCACTGAAGGAAATGCCCTCAAAGCCAGCTTGTGCAGGAGAACTAACCCACACCTGTAAATCTTTTTTCTTGCTTCCAGTGCTGTAGCTTTTGCTGTTTGATTTTGGGATAAACTGAGTTTAAATGCCATGCTGAAGTAAACACAGTCACTCCAAAAGTGCTGAGTTTAACAGCTGGGGTTTTCTTAAAATGTATTTTTTCTCAGGGCAGCAATAATTCAATAAAACTACGAGAGGGCTTTAACAGTTTTCCTCTCAGATGTGTGTCCTGTAATACACTGCTGCACAGGCATATCCTCAGTGCTCTTATGAAGGCTTTTAGCAGAGAAAGATTTCTACCTCAGCAGGGAGGTAAACAGTATCAGCAGGCTCTACAGCAATACCCTAAATGGCAACTCTATTTAATTTCTACATAGTCCTTACAGAACTTCTTTGTCTTTGTTTTGGTTGCCACTTCCTCTTTCATCAAATTCATCACTGTCACATTTGCAGAAGGTGCCTATTACACCACAGCCTATACTCTAGTTACTGCCTGCCTGTGCTGGAAAAATCATAAAAAGGTATTTGGGAAACAAATGCTTCAAAAAACCATGCTGCATCCCTGTGGAGATTGCCACCTACTTCCTATTAAGCCCAAGCTTGCCATATGTTTTAAGGGCTTTTAACCTCCTTTCTGTCTCATGCAGCTCTGCAGTTGAAGTCGCACTGCTAATTCTGCTGGTGGGATGCGCTTTTTGCTGAGGGGAAGGGAAGAAAGGGAGTGAGAGGAGGAAGGGATGGAGATTTTGCAACCAAAAGGGGATTCCTGCCTAATAGAACCTGCAATATGAGCAACTGGCTCTGGCTAAGTTGAGAGAGAAGTATTCCCTGCCATAAACCTGTCCACACATGGACTCACGCAGTCACACCTCCCTTTAACAGGGGTGTCCCTGCTCCAGGCCAGAGACTCCTGAAAATATAATGATCCACTTAAAAATCTCTGGGAGAAAACTGTGTGCACTTTCCCTTCTGTGCCATCCCAAAAGCTGGAAGACACCCAAGGGCCATCATGGGCTGGGTGAAGTGCAGGCTGTACCCTTGCAGTGACAGATTATCACTGTCATGCTAATGCTCCAGACATATTTGTTTGTAAATCACAGCCCTTACCATATTTCATGTCATTTTTCAAGCCTCCTGAAGCCAAAGCTACATGAAAATTTCAGCTTTTATATTCCTAAAAATGCCTTGCAAAGCTGAAGTCAAAGCTTTCAGAAAGAAGCAAAGTAGCTGAATATATTTTCTTCTACAATTTCAAAAACAGCAAGTAGTTTCCCATTTTCTTTTTTTATAGAGAGGAACAAATTTTTAGTGTATTTTCCTTTGATTAATATGAATAACATCTGCATAACTCTTGTCATCCTGATTTATAATTAACATCACAATAAAACCCCACAAGCATTAAAATAATACAGGTATTATGGCCCTTGGCATGTTTATGTCACGTGAGCACCAATACCTGCATTAGCTACAATGCTAATTAAAACTTGGACTGCTGTACTATTTGATACTTTAAAGCTTTACACCAGACTAATGTTTAATTGTGGAAGGTCAAGTAGATAATTCTTATTGCAGCTTTCTTAATCCAATGTTAATAAAATCTGTAAGGAAATTACAGAGTTTCCTCCCAGTACACCACCCAGAATTTAAGTGAACATGCAGAACCATTCAGGCACCAACTAACACACGAAAATGATGGGTTTTTTGAAGGAAACAGTCTAGAATGTGCCTTTGGAATATAAATAATGCAAATAAGCATATTTAAAAACTGAGTTGCTGCAGTGAGAAACATGATGGGATTCTACCAACACTACTAAGAAATCTACAGAATTTAATAGTTTACTATGTCACTTTAAAAGCCTTTTTAAAAAATCCTTCTGGTTCTACTACAGCAGATATCTTCGGTGTGTTAATCAAATAAACTCTCAAGTAAATCCCTTTGATTTCAAAAAGATGAAGATTTCACTCTCTTTTTGCAGTGGTTAGCAGGAGTTTTTCTGAAAGCCACCATTTCCATGTGAACAAGCATTTTCTTTTTCTCTCTCAGAAATATCTCCTGTTAGGTTTTCCATGTGCTTATCAGATTTCTAGGACCTATGGGGACTCTTTGTCTGTATTAATCTCCAGAAACTACATTAAAATAACATTAAGGTTGCTGAGTCAAAGACTGGGAGGTTAGGAAACACCAGAATTAAGTTAAACTAATCGAATTTGGCTCCTTATGCAAATGCCTTATGAAACAATCTGCAGTCACATAATTACATGCTCCCATCTACATCTTGCTTTGGAGCATGGGGGAACCTGGATCCTCCAAAAAAACAGCTCCAATTTCTTTGCAAGGCAAAACAGTGCAGATCTGCCTTCTCTCAGCAAACAGCTCCAAGGTCTCCACCAAGCTGTGCCCACAAAATCCAGCCACATTGGATGGTTTTTATCGCTCAAAATGGAATTAAAAAAAAATAAGAAAAATAAGGGAATGGGTAAAGCAAGGCTGCTACAGGAATCCCTACTGTCAGTACCTGCAGTGATCCTGGGGAGGAGCTGAGTGCCATCACAGGAGCCATGGACACCATGTGGGACCAGCTGGCACAAGGTGCTGTGTCACTGTCATATTTTCTGGAAAAATCTCTTTGCCCAGGATTCTTCTCCTGGGAAGCCAAGAAGACTCAGAGAAAAAGGAAAACAATAATTATCTGATTTGCTTTTCCTGTGTTTTGCTGCTTTGGAATGTGGATAGGAGATTGTTTCTCCAACAGCTGATTGATTGATTGGTTTCATGTGAATTCTTTTTATTTAATGACCAATCGTGGTCCAGCTGTGTTGGGACTCTGGCGAGAGTCACAGGTTTTTCATTAGTATCTTGTTAAACCTTCTTAAATATCCTTTCTCTATTGTTTAGTATAGTTTTAGTATAGTATTCTTTAATATAATATAATATCATAAAATAATAAATTAGCTGTCTAAGAACGTGGAGTCAGATTCTCAATTCCTCCTCCATCCAGGGGACCCGAAAATACCACAGTAGTGCACTAGGATGAGATGTTCTGGATCTGCCATGAGTGAAAAGGATCCCACAAAGCACCCTGGGATTTAAGGTGTTGGGTTGGTTTGTTTTTTTAAAAAGGAGTTAAAAATAATACAGCTCTAAGTATTGACACAGTATATTCCATGGCTGTTGTGTACCACAAATTTTTAATTGTTTCAGAAGCACAAACGTTGATGGTTATTGTTCTGAGAAGGAAGCTGCTTCCCACCCCAGTCCGCAGCTTTGCACCACAATTTGCTGCTGCCTGTGCTCAGGGTACTCTTGCATTTTCCACTTTAAATGACAATTGGTTTTTTTTCACTGTTTCTGCCCCAACATTAATTTTGATTTATAACCAAAATTTTCAGTCTAAGAAGAAATTTGACTAGGCAGAGCAATTTCAAATGTGATCTGCAGAGGAGAAGAAAAGAAATAAAGAGGCTATGCCCTTTTCCCTCTCTTTTATATAACAAAAAGTTTACTTTTGTATTCAAAACTTTAAGTTCACAAGCTCCTCTTGTTGTTTTTCACATTAGAAAAAGGGGCCTACAGTAGGAAAAAGAGAGATTTTATTAACTGAGAGGCAGAGAGTCAAATTTAATATCTGAAAGGAAGACTACTAAGAACAACAAAATATCTTAGACAACAAAACCCTATTTTCTTAATTAAAGGTAGGATACCAGTGTAGATAAGGGAGGTATTTTTTCCTGACCCCTAAAATCTTTGCAACTAGCTAAATCAAATATTGTCCTTTGTGTAAAATAAGCAGTATATTTCCACAACTTTTAACAGTATTTACACAGATAGAGAAAATATTGGTCCCTTTTTTTCTCAAATAAAATATAAAATTACTATTGAATATTTATGTTAGGTACTTCGCCCAGCATGTCTCAAATTATTGTAATGAAACCACTAAAAGACACATGTATAGTGATCTAAAAACCAAATCAGTCAATACAGAATGCCTTTGTGTGCATAAAAAGTACCTGTTTGCCCCACTGCTGGTAAAACACCACCAATTATACCTTCCATGCAATTGCTACACACAGGTGAGGATTTTTTTGTTTTGCCTGGAAAATCTGGAGTTCCAAAAGTTACTGTCCAGAACAGTACAGAGGATGTGGACAGGAAGACTGACACAACATGGCAGCAGCTCTTTGGAAGGCTGGATTGTTATCCTCAATGTTGCATTGCTTTAAAATTTTAATAGCAATACAAGATTAAATAGGGCTTTTCATCTTACTGTCTTTTTTAAGAACTTTGCACATCTATATTCCCAAAACTATCCATGATGTATAAAGTAGCAAGGACTTTACAAGTCTAATTGCTATGTTTTTCTGGCTTTTCTGCTTTATGCAGTACTGTCAGTCTGAGGAAGGAAAATAAATCAGTTCACTTTGATTTTAGTTGGGTCCAAGCTAATTTTCGTCTCAGACAAGTCTGTGTTATTTCATGACAGACTATCTGAGACACAGAAACTCAAAGAATTGAAGCTTAATAAATATTAATAGCATTGAAAATCCATGAAAATGTAGTCTTGTTTTTTTATTTTTAGTTTGTTTTGATTTACAAAGCCTAAAAATTCATCTTAATTTCATCTAACAATGGTTCTTTAACAACATGTATTCTCTGTATCATCATTTCACCAATGATTTCAGCTACTACAAGGCTAACTCTTAGGCACAAAGTAATCAGAAATTTACTATGAGGCTGTCTTATAATTATTTAATCTCAATACCATTTCGTTAAAAATATATGACACAATTTCTTTCTCCCTGCTTAGAAAAAAAAAAAAGAAATAGAGAGAAAGAAAACCTACATCTGCCTCCTGAACTGGTACCAGTATTTTCAGCTGTCATGCTCCGCTTGGAGCAGAATTTTCCCACCAACAAAGACATGGATATATCCAAGAATACAGAGTAATATATCAGTAGTATATCAGTAATAATATTCAATTCAAAAATTTCAAGTAATTTTGATTGTGGAAACCAATAGAACATATTTCCAATGTGAAAATTGTCTGAAAGTTTTTGGGGGTTTTTGGGTTTGAGGGGTTTTTTTGGTTAAGAAAACTTAGCTCTTCAGTCCATGAGAGTGAGCACTTTTTCATTATTCACATGAAAGGAGGACACAATCACGTCAGGATCTGGATTACATCAGACTGGCAGCAAGATAAAGTCACTTAGGGATCAGATTTTTGCTAATTCAGGTCTCTGTTTTATTACTGTGAGGAATTACTCTGATTCACTAAAAGAGAGCAAAATGATAAAGCAGTTCAAGGCTGCCTACCACAGACCATAAAATGAGTATGGATATTTTAAAGGCATGCTCTTAGAGACACTGGCATTAGTGCAGTTGTCGTTGGGTGCCACGCACTCTAAACCTCCTGTAAAAAAAAATCCTGGGCCATTAAGATAACATAGAAAAATTAAAGTAAATGCAGTAATTTTGTCACATCTGCTGCCAGAACAAATGACATGATGACTCCAAGAAAGTCATAAAAGCCATTTTAATTATCTCTTCTTTGAAGGAGGCATTGGCTCAAGCCAGACAGTCTGGGTCCAAATCTGAAGTGTTGCAAAGCTCAAGGTGAAGATTTAAGTCAGATTTAAGGAACAAGGTTTTTTTAAAGTTAGGCCCTGGCACAGATTGCCCAGAGAAACAACCCTGGAAATGTCCAAAGCCAGGCTGGACAGGGTTTGGAGCAACCTGGGATTGTGGAAGTTGTCCCTGCCCATGGCAGGGGGTGGAACTTGGTGATCTTAAAGGTCCCTTCCCACCCAAACCATTGCATGATTCTGTGACCCCCAGATGTGTTAAGACCCTTTCAGTAGCCGCTTGTCAGGGACATCAAGGTGGGGCAGCACTTCAGTGGAGCCAGGTGCACACCTGAGGAGGTGTGGGCAGTCAGCAAAAAACTGCATTTTCCCCACTTTCCCAGGCAGGAGGTGTGATCATCACACCAGGTTTGTTCTGTGCCTTCAGCCTATTTAATTGCCACAATTCCAACCTGAACCTCCTCAGTTGTGCAGGATCCCTTCCTAATTTTTTCAGCCTTGCATGAACGCCTTTCTAAATAGATGCAAATATAAAGCTGTACAGGTGACACACTAAAAATATAATTGAAGCTGGTGCTTTCATAAAAGCAATTAGCAATCGCTCAAGTTGCAATAGATGACAGCCTCAAGAGGATTGCTGCCCTGGCAGGGAAGTAACTGCAACTTACTTTACACTCAACATTCTGTTCTTTAATGCTATTTTGTTATAACAGACAAGTACAAGTTGCTGATTATGTATTCATTCCCATGTAGAGCTTTTGGCTAATATTTTTGTCCACAGGCTTAGACGTATATATATCTCTCTTCTACCTTAAAGTATTCCCTCCTAAAGCTTGTGACAAAAAAGTTACAGTAAATAAGCAAATAAATGCAGCTATAAGTAGAGGCCAACAGAAAAATCTTTTTAGCTCAGGGTGAAAGTACATGACCATACACATCTTTGTTTTGCTCAGAATTCATGCCGTGACTACAATTATGCCTATTTTATAGTAACGTTATAGCCAAACTTGCAGACATTTTACAACCACTTTAAACCACTTTTGTGGTCCCCAGGAGTCATCCTTCCAGTTTCAACAAACTATGGGACAAATCCTGCTCCTATAGCAGTGAACAGCAATGGTCCCACCAGGCAAGGCTGTACATCAACACCTGCCTTCAGCTATCCCTGGATAAACCCCAAGTTCCACAACTGTTCTCTACAGGAACATGCTTAAGTGAGGGCCTTAAACACACATGGATTGAGTATTTGAATATACTCTGCAGTATTTCAGTGCAATAAACAGCATTCTATCAGAAAAGGAGCAGTTCCCAACCATGTGGTCAGCCCTTTACACTGAGCAGAACAAGGTGTGAACGTATGGCACCCAGATACATTGGTTTTTTCCTAGGAAAAAATGTGTAGCTGAACACATTTTTTTATGTGGTGCCTGATAGTTCCATTGTAGATTACACCTTTTAATATTCCATTATTTCAAGGGATCTCCATAGCAGCAGTTGCACCATGTGGGGCAGTGGCAGACTGCCACACAATGAACACTGCTACACAAGACTTAGGAACATAACAAAGTCACTGGGAAATGTCATCTGTGGGTTTCTGTGAGCTGAGTCTTGCCTGCTCACCTCTGGTTACCCTGCGTTGTTTAGATGCACTTGTACTCTTTGTGCTCATGAATCTAAAAATAAAACCATATTAGAAAAACAAAGAAGACTCAGCTGGTTCTACACGAGGATATGGACTGAGTTTAAAACCCTGCTTTGGTGGGCAGCTGATGCTGCTCTTTGCCTCTCTGAGGGACATAACTGCAGTGACCTGTGCTGGGGGCTGGATGTGTCACTAATCCCCCTGAAGGGGACATTTCTCACTGTTCATGTGTCTTTTTGGAGTCCCTACCCAGCTTACACATGAGCTCCCTGTGGTGGGGACAGAGATCTCAACCACGTCCATCTCCATCCCAAAACTCCTCTGCCTCTTGTTGAGCCCAACGATTACATCCAGGAGCTGAAAGAGCCCTGCTAAGATGCTGAGTGGTAAACACACAAATCAGGTCAATCCTTTTGCTTTCCTTGTAATCCCTGTGCATTATTTGTTACTGGCTTTTACTGCTGCCGCCTTCTCCTCTTCGGGCACTCTGTGCACGCACCCGGCGCTCCTGCTCTCCCTTCCCTCACTCCATGGATTGTGGCAATCCCTTCTTATCAAAACTCCCCTGTTCTGCACTACTTCACCACATCCACTGCCTTTACATCTTCACCTCTCTTGTCTTTCCTTCACTGTAAATTCTCCAGAGCGGGGAACTTGCTTTCTCCAAGTTTGTACTAAAGCCTGTAAATTTACGGCACTCTAGGAATGTTTGATAACAGGGCTTAAATAATTAATGAAAGCTGCAGCAGGCCTTTCTTTTTTTCCCTATTTGGAGACTGTAAGGCACCAAGACAAGTGGGAGGCAGCAAATACTTCATGGGCTAAGATTAGATGTGATTTGCACCCCTATGGGGGGTAACTGACTGACAAACGCATTCAGGAAAGAGCGAGATTAATTTGTGCAGGAATTAAAGAAAAGAAGCATTGAATAAAGACAAACAAGACACAATAAGACTATGAGAGCAAGAAACAGGAAAAGAAAACAATACAGAAAAAAAGATAAAAGAGGTTTGTTATTATAGGAGAAGCTGTGATGTGAGACAGATGTGAAATTATATCAAGAAAATTAGAATGGAGAAAAAAGCAACAAAGTAAAAAGTTATTCATGTATCTCAGGCAAATTTTCCAAAATCTACCAAACATTCAAATTCCCTATATTTGTCTCTAAGCTTATGTCTGTTCATGTTTTAAAAATGGGAATTTGGGCCTGATCTTGTAAAACTTGATTTGAATTTCAAGGCTGACTTCTCTGTAGCCATGAATTTGCCCACTGAGTGCACATGGTTCCAGGTGCTTTCCACTGGAGCACAATGCAAAGGACTGTATGGATTTTTTTGTCTTCCAAATAATCAATAACATAATCCTGATGCTTATTTCAGTTTTGCTGCTAAATTTCCTGGTTTATGAAGGCAATCAAGTACTTTGGCACCAAAGAATAATAGTAACTGCACTTAAAGAAATTTGAACCTGAATAGTGCAGGGACAAAACCAAAAGCCACTTTGTCTATTACTGAATGTTTATCAGGCAAAACATCACAAAAACAGAGGGAAAAAAAAGGGCAGTAAATTGCTTGATTTTAGGGCAGTGAAGATTCCAAAATTATTACTCTCCTAGAACAGAGGCATAATGACCAGCCTCTGAATAGATATTGGCACAGCAGGCCACACAAAAGCACTGATTAGCTGCTGTCTGAGGGAATATTCAATTCTATTTTGGCGTTGATTTCTGACCTTTCTTCTTTGACTTTAATTGGTCAAGATCCAAACCTTTTTGAATTTATTTAACACCAGACAACAGCTTCTGAATTGCCAAATTTCCAGAAGAGATGGGGAGAAAGGCACTTCATAGTTTTTTCTGTCACTTCTTCAAGTTCAGCTAATTCTGGAGTTGTAAAAAACATTCTTTAACAGCTGCAACATGACTCCCAATGCAACAGTTCTTCAGCTTGTTTTAGGGAAGGAAAAAAAAGCAAAAACCAGGAGCTATATCATGTCAAGTCTGATTCAGATGTCCTTCACCTTCCCTGAGAAAAGGGCAGATATTTTGAAATTCCAAACCTGTACTTTTATGGCAGTATTCAGCGAGAAAAGGATGTGATACAATCTGCTCCAGATTTTAATATTAGACAGAACCATCAGAAGCTTCTTTGTTAACTCCTAAGCCAGTGATAATCCTGCAGTTTTTTTCATCTCTTTGCATTTACAGTTAATAATATGGTAAATATTTCTTGACATTTCAGAGCTGTAGCTGCTGTTTTATGAAAGCCTCCTCACCCATTGATTTACATCCACAACTCCCCTTCCAAGAGCTTCCTTCCCAAATTAAACATGCTAATGATTTTCTATGCAAAATTTAACAACCTAATAGGCTGAACAAGTCAAATGAAAATACACTAATTGTTGCCTTTGATGTATACTATTCTGGCAATTCTCTCATGAAAGCAGTATATTAGCATTAGCTGGAGTAGTTACTAAAATATAGATTAATAAAGAAAAGCTTATATATATACATGCTAAGAAGATGACACTGCAGACTGTAGAAAACACAACTTCAAGGCTCAGAAGTGACACAAATGGCTATTATATACTAGAAAACCATTTTCAGAGAAGCCCAGAAAACGAGCTACTAAAGAATGAATCACAAACCTTTATCTGAATTAGCCGGCACTGGTTCATAACACTGGGTTTATGCAATAAAAGTATTCAAAATAAGATTACACAGTCAAAATAATAAATACAGAATGGAACGAGAGAGATAAAAGGCTGGTGAGAGAACAGAATGCTTTCTGCCTAACCCCAGGGATCTGAAATGAGCTCCCCCAAGAAACTGCCCAATTGCTTTATAAAGTAAGATTGCCATGTGCATGTATTTTTTTCACCCAGAGTACAAGCAATAATGTGTTTTAGCCTATGACCAGCATCATAGAGAGAGCTTTATTGCAGAATTGGTTCATTCTGTCCTCCAGCCCAGCTCTGAGCAAGAGGTTTGATGCCACTGTGATCTTAACACACACACAAAGAAAACAGATGCAAACGAACAATAAGGGAATATAAATATTCTCCAAAGAAATAGTGACACAAAATTACTTTCTATTCCTTTGTCTTTAAGAGTTTGCTTATAATGATTTGATAATTTAATCTAATTGATCTCTTTCAGTACTTCTATGGCTCTAATCACTGTAGTATCTGATTACTGGAGCAGATCCATACTTTATCTCCAGATTTAATAACTAAATCTATACTTGAAATAGAGTTACACAACTTCAGCAGAGGGAGAGGGCCAGATGCTGCTTAGCCAGGGGAGGAAGGAGGGAAAGGGAAAAACCTACTGAGGTCCAGAATCACTGGAAAGGTGCACTTGGCTTTGTGCCAAATCATCCCTCTGCAACCAAAGGAGCCCATTTCTGGGGTTAGAGAAGGAAAGCAGGAATGTCCATAACTAATGGGGGCAGAACCAAAAATGAGCTGCTGTCTGCGGCCCATGCTCCTTCAAACTGTCTTCTATGCAAGCACAAAGTAAATGTAATTATTATTATCAGCTCTTTGTTCTCTTCCAGGCTAGCCCTTCATCAGCCTGAAAATTATGACATTTCCTGAATGCATTTTAACAGCTTCTTAACCTTTTTATTTCCCAAGAGCAGGGACAATGTCAGGCAGCACTCAGAGATTTTAGCAGTGAAAAGGTTAACACCCAAAATTGCTAATGATAACAACAGTATTCACTGAGCCAGATAATCACTCACAAAGAATTTCAATCCAAAGTCACTTAAAATTCAAGGAAACCACTGTATTTCTTCAAGGAAGTGACAGCAGTTAGAAGAATATTCATAATTCAAACAACGGGCCAAAATCTGACTTACTGCTGAGTTTATCTATTTTCAATGGAGCAATATTAAGTGCTGGCTTTTGCTCTACCTTAGGTGAAACTTATCTTGTGCTATGTCCTCTAACACAGGTGGCTGGGCAGAGAGGGCTGACAGCCAGGCCACTTGCACAGTGCAAATATCAAGCATGGGATGTATACGGAGCATTTCTGAGAAGTTATTTGTTTCTTCCTCTCTTGTTTGACTGCTGCTTGTTTGTTGTGCTGACACTCAGCCAAACTAGCTTGTAGTTGAGTATGTCAAAGCTCTGGGCAGAAAAACAGCAGCTAATATATGTTAGCAAACTCTGGAGAGAAAAATAGTTTCTGCCACTAAAAACTGCAGGGTGGAATTGTGCACTGCCTTCTTCTTCACCTTATTTTGCCTAAAGGGAAAGAGCCTTTTAATCCTATTTCTCTGCTTGGTTTGCACAGTGCCTGGCAGTGTACACCTGCTTCAACATGTGTGTCAGGAGCCTCCTTTGCTGTCAGATCCCTTTCCTTGCTGCTCCCAGCTCATCATCTGTCTCCCAGCGTCCCATCTTGCCCAAGCACATCTCAGCATCCATCTTTCAAAGGTGTCAGGAGGAGAAACAAAATCAGCCTGTCACTGGCTCGCCGTCCAAGGGACAATGCTCTCTGTCACACCTGAGCAGCACAGAATGAAATGGGCACAGAATGGGGTGTGAGGGGTTTGCACCAACAGCCCCAAATTCTGGGTGGAGCATGGAATTTCACCAGAACTTCCACAGCAATCATCTGTGACTCTGTAAAACTCCAGCACCCATTCTCATAGTCCTGTATCATAATGTGCTTCTGGCCAGGTGATGCCTTCAGTCCTTGAACTGCAAATGCATCATGGCAAGGACTGCAGTTAATCAAGGGTTTCATGGTGCTTTAAAGAAAAAAACAATAGATACCCCTTTTCTTTCTTCCTTTGTGTGAGACCTCATCTATGGAGACTCCATCTAAAAGAGATGGCAGGTGCTCCAGCTCTTAAGTGTAGCAATTATTTATTGTTTCAGAAGTCATTGTTTCAAGGAAAAGTAATCTATTTTTCATTAACCAATGGCTCAGTAAATGACTGAAAAGTGTAGAAAACACACTTAATTTGCTCTCCTGTTCCACATAGCCCGGGTATTAATTGATTCATATGGAGAGCTACTTCATCTGCATTTAGCATCAGAGAGAAATAGGGAAGGATTAAGATTTTAAAATCTAGGTTTACAGTGAGATTACTTGTGACATTTCTTTAAATAAACCTGCCTCTCCAACAGCTATATACTGCAATATTTCATGGATCCAGAGTACTGTATAGAGCACAGAAAATCTTATTAATAAAAACAGTCTTGGGATTGGTAAATGTGCAAAATCTTCTGTTTGTCTCACATAGGTATCTTAGACATGGCCTTCAGTTATTAAGTAATTTTTTTTTAAAAAGTCCATTTCTTTTTGTGACTTTAAAATAAATATGAAAACATATGAGTCAATATCAATTTTGCAATCAAGTAAGACAAATAGTACCAGCTTTTATTTGAGCTCTCAGATCTGATTATGGCTGTTAGATGTACATATATATGTAGACAAATGCATGTTTCATATTCCCTTTCCACTGAGTCCATCTCATTAGGACTATTGCTTTGGGAATGAGGATTCTCAGAAAATGAGTTTTCACTGGGTCAGCTACATGCAGCTGGTTCTGTTCTGTTTGCCTGCTCACTACATTAAAAGTAATATACTGGAGAATATTAAATTAAGAGAGAAGAGTAACGTGGCAGGAAATAAAAACAATCCCTGCAAGGGCACTGTAGGGAGCTTGACAAGAAGACTGGTGCAAAACTTTGGGTTAAATGGCAGCAAGTCCTCAGGAAAACACCCCAAAAATACGAGCAAACCATGGCAGCCTCAGCAAGGAACTTTGACACAAGGTGGGATAAACAGAGGGTTATCTCTGGATAAACAGAGGGTTTTATCCTGGCTCTTCTCCAGGCCATGGGTGGATGGTCTTCCTTCAGCTCAGGGCATGGCAAGACATTATTGCTGATCAATCCAAGATGGCCTATTCCTCAGAGCTTCACCATTTTGTTGAAAAATCAGGAGTCTAAAACCCTGCATTAGAGCAACCCCTGCAAGCCCTCCTGAGCGGAGCTGAGTGATTCAGGTGAATTAAACAGAAGGTTTGTCTAACCTGCCTGACTGCATCTGAAGCAAGTGGGGAGATTGTGCATGAGTCACTGCCCTGACCAAGCTGGGAGCAAGGGCTGCAGGAGGAGCCCAGCTGGTGGGTGCGAGGGAAGATGGGGATGCATGGGAGCCCCTCCAGGTGGTTTGGGCTCCCATCCTGCCCCCAGCATCACTGGGGGGCTGTCCCCAGCAGAGCTGAGGTGGGTGGCAAGGTCAGGGTGGCTCCTCATTGCCACAGGGTCAGGGCTGTGCACTCATCAGTGAGCAACACCCTGTGTCAGACGTGAAACACAGCAAGCTGAAAAACTCTACATGTCTTACTGCCATTTTTAATGGCTTCTAAAATTAGCTGAAGGAAGAGGAGAGAGATCATCTGTATGCTACAGAAGGTTGACATGAAAAAGGGTGAGAAATCTGTGATCCTGAGGTTTTGGTAGATTCTAGCATATGTTATCCTTGCCAGTTATTCCCCACCCACTCTGCAGGAGAGAAAGGGAGATGCCCCACAGGGATCCTCTGTATCCATGCTGCTTAGTCCATCTCCTGTGCCTGGAGCATCACAAGAACCTGTACTACAAGAGGATTTTTTTATCCTCCTTTCCCCAATACCTGGAGGTGCAAAATTTGGACACTCCAATATATAAGGAGATCTTTCAATCTTAGCATGTAATAAAAACCTCCTCGTATTTAGCGGAGGTTTTTCATCATTTTCTGCCAACTGTTGGATAAGTTTCTGCCTCTGTTTAGAAAAAGGATGTCTAAGTACAAACTGTGCTTGCTCTGGGCTGAGTTTTCTAGAAACATTCAGCAAGCTGTGCTGTCTTCTTCCTACACAATGCACCTTTCCATTAAAAATCTGAAGACAGTTTTTGCTGTAAAAATATGGAGAACAGAAAGTGAAGACAGAAAGGCAATAGAGACAAATCTTTTTCCACGAGCTTTGTGAAATATTTTCTCAAAATATCTTTGCAGGGGTTTTACTGCCAGTTCATAATGTGGATGATTCACTTCTGATATTTCTGATAAAACAATATTCAAAACTTCAAAATCTCTTCCAACTCATTTATGCTACCATTTAATTAGGGCTTCTGCAATATGTTACAAGGGCATCATTATCCCCTATAATTGTATAATAATTACAATTTTTAATGAAATAATTGCAAGTACACTAGATATGTAGATATAATTATGGTAATTACATAAATACCTGATTTTCAGCTAATAATTAAAGAAGACCTTTACGAAAAGGGGGAAATTTAACAAATGGTAGCTTTTCAGAAAACAAATACAAAAAATAAATAGCTGCCTCTCTCCTGTCATTTCTGCCTTACTAGATAATAATAAGGCTACTATTATTAAGGCTCTCTCTCTCTCTATATATATATATATGATTTTCAACAGATTATAAAAATAAGAATTTAAAAGCTAGTTAAATATTAAATCATACCAAGAGACTTCAATACTTTGCTTCTGCAGGGCCTAATCTACTGGCATTAATATAGCCCAAACTTAATGATTCTAGCAGAGGTCAGCATCTCACTTGAATTGTGAATGACTGTCAATGGCAGGAAGAGGTGAATCGTGCCTACAACAACATGGAAACTGTCCTGCTGGTTCTGGTATCCTCCAAAATATCTCCTTTTGGTCAAACCCACTGGCTATACCCTAATTAACACAGAAACCCAGCAGAAGATGCATTCTCACCAGGGCTATGATATTTCAATAAAGGAACTACTTACAGAGCCTCATAAGCTGAAAAACAACCTCAGTTCTTCAACCAGGGAGTTTCCTTTCCCTTCAAACACATTGCTATGACTGAACTTGCTGTGTGCTTACTGTACTCCTAGTACAAATAGGAAAGTCAAAATCCAACCTCACAAAAAGCATGCAGAAAACTCTGCCAGGGCAGATTGATTCTTGCTCTGATGGCACTAAGGGATATTAACAGAATTCCCACAGCAGAGGAATCAGCAGCATGATTTACTGCTGCTGCTGAGATGTTCCAAAACACTTTGGCCCAACTCTGGGAGGGGAAATCAGCTGCAGCACCTGGACTATGCCATTTTCTTGTCTCTTGCAATTTCTGCAAGAGCAGCCCTGAGGAAGCTCCAGCTGCAGCCAGAGACTCTGGTCCCTGCACTGTGTTGGAATAGAGGTGCAAACATGGCTGAAAATCAGCTTTGTCCCACTTCCCTTAGCCTTGCATTGTTCAGTGCTGCTCCTTCTTTGGATAAATCCCATTATTACAAGCATGAGAAAGTAAAATAAGAGATATTCATATTAAAACAGAAGGAAATGGTTTGATATCCCAAAAACAAATCTCATTTACAGTAAGCTCATTAAAGGAATTGATTTTTGAATGTCGAGTATAATTATTAATACCATACATATCAAAGTGGAGAAGACATGTAAATTTGACATCATAAAGTAAGTAAAAATGAAGAAGGCTAAAGAATTATGAGTGAAAATAATTTGGAAAGAAAAGAAAAAGAAATTATACTGGAGCAATATTCAAGTTATAAGCAGATTATTAACATTGTGAGATGATCCTTAAGAATAGTTTGACACATGTAAGCACCATGTTTCAAGCTAAAAAATATCCAAAGAATACAAAAAATGTTTGTATCCATGCGTATTATAAGGAAATAAAAAGATGAAGAGCATTAACACAGAGAAAAGGAATAATACTATAATACAGGAGGGGAAAAACAAGCAGAAAACAATAGTTATCCAAAAGCCATATTAGTAACTCAAAAGTTCCTCCTGAAAATGTACAAATACACTTATGCAGTTATTTTTTTATAAGATTTATCCATTCTGGCTTTAACTGATAAATTAGAAACTAACAGATTGAAAGGAAAACCATCTCACAGATGTTTACTGAGTAAAACCAGTCCAAGCCAACAAAGGCCGGGGGAAGAAGCACAAACCAGTTTTATCCGACTTAGCATTATCAGGGTAGCAGTGCTATTTTAGAGCCTGTGTGGGGGAGGATGTAGAAAATGAAAAGCAAGCAGTAAAATAATGGACAAGGAATGGAATTAGATCAGAATTTAAGACCTGTTAGAGCTATAAGCAAGTAAAATAATGGACAAGGAATGGAATTAGATCAGAATTTAAGACCTGTTAGAGCTATAAGCACTGTCAAGGTGTATGAACAAAGCAGTGACAGCACGATGGCTGTGTGGTCAGCAAGAGCCCAGAGCCCCAACAACCAGACATTTACAGGGGAGTGTGACCAGGGCTGATGGCATTTAAGATGACTGGAGTCTTAAAATACAGTCTGCAGAGTCTTCTATTGTCAAGCACTGGCTCACCCAGAAAGAGGGCTGGAGTAAGTACATCAGAGTTTTAAGCATTTTATTTCAAATATGACATAAACCTACTGCACATCTTTGGAAAATGCTGCTAACTGACACTAACAGCTTTAGATTGTGAAAGGATGAAAAGGTCTGTACAAGACAATGTTTGCTTCATTATCTTCTTCCATGTATTACCAGTAGAATAGGAAATGCTGCAGCGGTGGTGGAGACTGAAAAACAGGGCTTCAGAAAGGAACAGAAAAATAGAACAATTGTGGTGTCTTGGTGAGTAGCAGTGGAGTTAGGGATTATGGACTACACGTGGGCCTGCTGATACCACAGGGAGTAAGGATGAGGGCTCTCCAGCCAGGACCCAGCATGGGTGGGGGTGAAAATTCAAATATGTGCAGGCAGATACTGACACAAAAATACTACAGACAAATAATTTGTTAGGAATTTTCAAAGTGAAAATGAAGATATAAACCCTTTTAAAGGGTTGATGTCCCCAAAATACACACAAAGGAATATTTTGTAAGTTTGGAACTCATTCTCAAGAGATCCAGAGCTCTGGCAATTGTCTGCAAAGGCATGTTTTTAGTCTACTGACAGCATAACTTATTTTAACAGAGCTCTGTCTACAGTGATGGAGGCTCACACCTTAGATTTCATATTTGTCATTCACATGGCCATAGAGAAAGGAATATTTCAGTAATTTTGGACAATTTACCATCTACTCTTCCATCACTTTGATATTATTTTCTAAATTACATCTTTAGAAAAAAAGGAATACTGAAAATAAATTGACAACCTTTGCCAGTGGAAATACACATTTTAAAGGTTTCAGCTTGTCCTTTTCTGGTTGATTTCAGAGCTATAATGGGTTTAGAGAAAGATCTTCATTTAAGGGAGTCCCCAGGAACTGCACAAGTTCTATTAATTGCTCATTTCCAAGATCTGATGATAAGTAAACAGTTCTATTGTAGTTAAATGGAGTACTGGAACAACCACTCTACAGAAGCACAAGGTAACAGGTGAAATTTCTGCTTAGTCTCCTAAAGAATATTTCACATTGCTAAGCTTAAAGCCCTAAGGTTATCAGAGCCTCTTACAAAACAGAACTGATGTAACATATTCTCTATTGAAAACAAAGGGAGATCAAAGCAGGATGAGATTACAGCAGTGTGATTTGTGTTTCAGTTCCATGAATATATTTGTGTGTATGTACATTTGCGCCCGTGCGTCCATAGTAACCACAGCCAAAACCCAGAAAGTATGGTGTGGGGAGCTTTGCTCTGAAAATCAAGTAGCCCATTAGGAGGCATAAATATTAATAGAGCTGTCTAATCCTACACTCTCAAATGAGGTAGTTCAGATCATGAGTCTTCGCATTTAAAATTTATTCACTGCCCTGACTAGAATAAGAAACAGAATCCACATGTGGGGAAGTCGCTGATATTGGGCAGTCTCTGAGCCACTGATAATTCCTAAACATAAAAGTAAGGATCAAGTGATTTCTTTCCTTATTCTACTCCTAAATCTCCTACAAATACTAATTTATCCAAAACTGCATCTGCCTGGCTCCATGACATTGAGGATGTACCACCTACAGCTCCACATTTTTACATTGAGGCATCTTCAGGCAGCATGAAAGATTTAGTACAGGTTCCTAAGAAAGAGCACACTGTCATCCCAAGTGCAGAGCACACAACACCTGGGCGTTCTTTTAGTGGGCATATAAGTGAACACTTCCAAATTTTGTTTATGCAGTTGTCATTAAGTTAAGAAATTCCTGGTGCAAACCGCTGCAATTGAAAGAAATTAATATACAATATTAAAACACCACAGGTATGCAGCTAAAGCAGGATGCACTTGCCCTCCTAAGAGATAAGGAAACGTTCTGGATCACAAGTAAAATATTTGTGTTTTGACTATAAGGTAAATTTAGAGGTCTGAAATGCCAAAGAGCAGAATACTATTCAGGTAATCCCTAGAAATGCTACAAAGGTTTGTCAGGAAATTCAGGAAATGCCAGATAATAGACAATATAATTAGTATCAATCACTGAAATGGTATAACCTACAATATAACCGGGATCTATTAAAATTTAGAGCTGCAGATGCCTTTGCACTGATTTTCCAAAACCAGCCCTTGCAAACACAAGTTTCTGCATACCCAAAACAGAATTAGCAGCCTCTGACCTTGATGTACGCGAAGAAAAAGACACAAAACCAGATGCTCTTTCTTTATTTTTGAATCAGTAAACTGAAGGACAAGTAACTGGAATACATGCCTTCATGTTTTGCAAAAAACATGCTGAATTGTGTCATTTCTTTTCACCCAGCTTCAGCCTATCATTCTGCAGTCTCTGCTGTGGGCACATCCAAATCCCAACAGGAGGTCATGGATATAATGCTCATTACCATCTCTAGCATGACTCATGGCTAGAACTCCTTTCATTTCCACATCTATTTTAATCAGATTGCTCCCTGTTCTTAAAAATTTTTAATTTTCTAATGTCCCTCAGCTGACAATTAAGTATAAATACTAATTTATTTAATTCAATCTATTTCATGTAGTAAGAAGGAATCAAACCACATGTAAGGATATCATATGGTTGCTGCTTCAATCACTTTCATCCTACATATTCTTTATGAATTAAATAGATGGTGTAAGAGTCTGCTTCTGATTTCCAGATTTTCTCCTTCCAATAATTTTCATCACTGTGGTGCTATGACTGTAACATAAAAATCCAGCAAAAGAGAGAGTGTTGGGCCTTTCTTGTTTCTGATACAAAACTGATGCCATTTCCCAGCTGTGGTTGCTGCTCAGTTGCTGTGACTCTACTGCAACTTGGTCCTGCAACTCCTTTTGCCCCTGGCGGTGGGGGCAATCCCAGGCCAGGATAAATCTCAGGTTATGCACAGGTGAGCAGAGTGAGATTTACTCAGAGAACAGACATTACTACAGATATCTCAGCTGCCCAGCTGAAGGTTTTCAGGAGCTCTCTGCACTTGTCAACAGCAAGAGGCAGGCTTTTTATTGTGCTGCGTGTGCAATGAATCTAAGTGGAAAGGTACCTACTGAATTTCAAGTAACTCTCTTGATTCTCCTTCAGGCCCACAGGACAATGAGCATGACTTTCTCAGCTACTGGGCGCTCCCTCCCTTGACTTTTGCTATTTTTCTGATTATTTTTTCTTAATACTCTCTCGTACGAAAGATGCTCTCCGAGAACAATGATGGGGATCTGCATCTTTATTTATGACTTTGTGAATCAGCGTCTGGGTGATAGGAAGTGAAAGTTGCTCAGCTAATTACACACGCTTGATGAACTGCGTAATAACTGCTGCAGCACTGCACATTAATTGAATGCATATAAATGACAGCAGTTATTCTAACTTGAATGATGTGGGAAGAAGTGACGTTGCTCACAGTACCCTGATTATCTTCATTTCCAGCTTTGGGAACCCAGCTTAACCATTGTACTTTTACAACACCAAGCAAAAATTCCCTAACAGAAAACTGGAGATGCCTCAAAGCCTGACACTTTAAACACAAATTGCTTTAAGTCGCTGAAAGTGGATTTAGACATCTCAAAAAAGCATTCATCGAGCAACTACAATTAACAATTAATAATTAACAGGCTAGCTGCAACCAGCAGTTAGGAGCTGTAAGAGCGAAAGCCTTGGGAACAAGGCCACCCTGATTTAGAGCCTAGATACTGCCTTAAAAAACTAATGCAGGGTTTAAAGAGTTAAATTTTGCCCAGCTCTAAAGATTTCTGCTATGTGCTTTCCTAAAATGTGTTTGTTTTGGAATAACAGGATAAAAAAGAAATGGATTACAGCTAATAGGCAACTGCGCATGTCCACAGTACTCTTTGTTTACCCCAAAAAGCATTCTAATTCACATGTAGTCCAGCTCTAAGGTAACATATTTTAAAGAAAACAATAAAGGAAAATCATTTGATGCAAAAACAAACGTGCATAGTACAAAATTAGTCCTTCAAAACTAGCACCAAATGCCTCCTTTTAATCAGTACCAAAATAGACCTTCTCTGTTGCATGTCAACTGCTTGAGGAATTTGCAAATATTCACAAAGAAATCTGCAAACTCTTCCATAGTATTTAACACAGAAAGGGGAGAAGCCAAGTTTCCAAAGCTTCCAAAAGCAGTCTAGCTCCCAAAGTACCATGTCACAATATTTTAACAGTTCCCTACACCCCTATTAAGAGCTTTTGGGCTTTGACAAAGAGAGCTGTAATCACAGAATAAAGGAAATCAAAGCTCACTTTTAGAAGCACGTAAACGGAAAAAAAAAAAAAAAGTTTCACATCTACACTCCAGAAAAGTTAACCCTGTTCCAAGAAAACAGGGAATATCCTGGAGAAAGCCAGTGTAGGCCTCAGCCCTGCATATTGCTAAAATGCTTCCCAGCCATTATGCCATAGTTCTGGAGGGAAGAGCTGTGGGCTGTGCCAGCCCCTCCAATGGTGGCAGTGCCCATCCCAGGGCACAGAGCTCCCTCCTCTGCATCCACACGCAACATCCCATCCCCTGGTGCCACTGCAGGCACTGCCCAGAGCCTGGAGGCCAAGAGAGAAGCTGCCAGCACTGTCACTGCAGAGAGTGCCAGGCAGAGATGCTCAGGTGCAACTGGATCCTGGCTTTACAAACGTTATCTTCTCATCTGTCATACATGGACCTCTCTTTAAACACCTCTCCACCAGGACAAGACAGTCCCTAACAGTTCACAGCACCAGCAATCAGCCTCTTTCACCTGTATTATTCCTTCTCCTTTTGCAAGGTCTCGATCTCTCCCCCATTTTTTTTGTTTGGTTTTTTTGTCCACTTTATACATACCTCCTTTTCTACAAATTTTCTTGCCGGGTTTTCTGGCACATTCCTTGGATATTCTTTTGACTGAAAAATGAATAGAAGACTAGAAAATAACATGGAGCTCCGTCACAGACAGTAGGAGCATGCAACACCACTATCTAACTTAAATATGACCTGCTTTATTAGGTGCGGAAGATTCTCAACTTGTTGTGCCTGCACATGCAATGGAAAAGATGTTGATGCATCTTCCCAGAAGTCAGTGGGTGGCAATGAGAATTAGGCACCAACTTTGACCTAAAAATTACACGTGCTGTGGGGGAAAAAAAATGAGTGTAGACAGAAAGAAAAAAGAAAGAAATTTAAAATAAAATAAAAATCAAAAAGCGAGGACAAATGCACACAGAGAAAAGCAGCATGCACACATGTAGTAAGCTGGCATGCAAACAGAGAAAGCCATGCATGCTACCAGTACACGTGAATTAATACTGTTAGAAAGTAGAACAGGAAAATAAAAAGATCTCCCTGTTTTGCCTGCTATTAACTCACCATCCTCAGTTGGGACATAGATATTTAAATAGAGGCAGTCTTCGTTCTGATCTTGCACATAGGTTGAAACTACATCCAAGTTATTAGTAAACCACACGGGAAGCATGACTTCAGGCAACCTGCCTTCTATAATGTTCTGGGGACACACTGGAGCAAACTGGGTGGTGTTTTTGATATCTGCCCAGGGAGATGGAGGCTCAGGAGGTTGAAAGCGGCGCTCCCCTGTTGGAGGGGCAGCGTATGGAACCCCGAGAAACTGAATAACGGGCCCCAAAATTTCATTGTTAAGTTCCTTCTTAATCCCTCTTATCTTGCCAAAGTTGGTGGTCACCACTGGGTTGGTATCATCCAATTTTTGGGAGGACACAGCTGCAGCATGGAGCAAAAATCCAAGTATGGAAAAAGCAAAAGTGGCATTCAATCCCGTGTGCAGCAGGCGGAGCACCGTCGCTCTCCATACACAGTTCAGCCACATGGATCTTGGAAAGGCCATGGTCCCACATTAGTTGTGTAACTACAGTGAAGCAATCTGATTTGTATCCACTGGTGTAAAAACAGGGCGACCGGAGGAAACAGATCAAGTTTCCTAAATAGGCGCCTGTCAGAAAAATCTCAAAAGGCTTTTCGTGCGGTAAGTATCTTCCATTGATTTCACACTTATTGAAGCTGCATCTTCACTCAGCACTGTTTATCAGACTACATCCTATTGACAATTCTGTTTTCCATAGCAGCAATATGAAGAGAGCAGCCATTTACTGCAGAATCCCCTCTTATAAATCAAATCCAGTTAGCCGCAGGTCTATATCCTGGAGAAAATGAAAATAAATCATTAGTATGAAAGAGCTAATATGAGCAGAGTGATAACTAGGTGTTTAACACGTTATTTACATACATTATTATTGGCTAGAGTCATGTAAGTTGAACTGCAGTAGTTTATGGGCCCATGAAATGGCAGGTGAAACACTGATTACTGAATTATCTGTAATGTCACCTGTTGAATTTACAGAGACTTCTCAGGAGAAGCAGGACTCACAGAAAATACATTTTTAAAATTCACCTCTTCAAGAATAAGAAATTCACTGCCAAGCTACATTACGTAAGTGTTTATGTTAATATTTTATTTAACTTAATCAGCTCATAATCAATTTTCACCTTGTTTGCAGAAGCTGATTTATCAGAAAGGAAGTAATTATTTCTTAAAGCAGAAGATGGGAAAATTAAGATAGGCAGGCACACTGAAGACCCAAATGAATTTTATTTCATTAAAAGCAGTTTATAATACATACAAACATTTTTTGTTCATTTTAAAATATCACATGAATTACTGTGCTTATTCACAAGAACCTGAATTACCATGCTTTATGAGGTTTTCTGATTGCTGATGAAATTCACAGATAGACTGAAATGTTCACATCAATGAAAGACCAAAGTCTGCTTCTGCTGAAGTGAATGGCAAACACTGAGTTTGTACAGAAGTACAACTGGACCTCTGTAGGTTGCTGGGTTTTTTTTTCAGAACTGGTTTGGAAAAGGATATGAACAGGCAGCTTAGGGAGGGAGTTGTATATCACAATTTTTACGTCAGATCAATCCTGCATTCCTTATAAAAGAGTGACTTCAGTGAAAAATGAAAATGCATGTTGAGAGCACTCAATTTCTACCATCCTTAATTTATAACATAAACAGTAAGCATTCCCACAGGACAGGAGAAGTCTTGTCTTTCATATATCCACATGCTGGCTGAACAATATCCTAGAAAAAATAATCAGTTAGGATCAGAGACTGTATAATCTGAAATTCCAGATGCTATTTTCAACTACTTTAGCTCAGAGGTTGTCACACAAGGCAGTGTTCCAGCACTTCTGAAAATTGCTCAGTGCATATCATTATATCTTCCATATTCATGCGAAACATATTTCCAAGACAACTTACAATATCCTATTATTTAAGATGCAGTGTTATACACAACATAGCAGTGTAATCTTACACTCCCTATTAAGCAGTGTGTAATGCACAAGAAATGTGTTTTGCTTTGTATAGGAAACATTTTAAACCACCTGCTTTTGAAACAGCATTGGCAGCTTTAATGAGAATTGGGTTTTTTTATCATGTCTATACACATTGTGGAGAGAATTCAAAAGAACGGCTTGTCTAATAGTCAGACTACCCTGTAGTTTGGGTTATTAAAAAGGAGATTGTAAAAGCTATATAGGACAGCAGGAGATTTGGTTCATGTCTAGGGTTCCTTTAGCTCTGAACAATCTATCTCAGGAGGCAATAAGGAGATAGATGAAGCTTTTCCGCAATTTTCTCTTTCCCTTCCTTTCTCTGCTAATTCTAACACCTTCACTGTGAAACTGCACTAACAAACAGGCTTATGTCCTTCATCCTCCAGCTGTATATTCTCAGTATTTGCTGGAAATCCACCAATTTAGCTGCAGAAAATAACTCCCCCAACTTGATGTGTGTGTTTACATTTACTTTAACACACTTACATGGAATGGCAGACTCATGGAGGATTATTGCTTTGTAGCATGTCAGATTTTGGAGGGAGTAGAGTACTACTTGAGAAATAGTAAAGACAGAGTAGGCAGACAGGTTTCTGAGCAATGCACATGGAGAGATGGAAGCCTCTTCCTTAGTGGTATTCAAAAACCTCCACAGCCTTTTCCACTGGGTCTTAAAACCCACGAGGGTTTGTTTTCCTCTGAGGAATGGAAACATGTACTTTCTCTTCTTTCTCAAATCAAACTCTTAAATAGCAGGAACTTTATCTCAGTTGCCTTCCAGCTAATTCACATGGCCTGGGAAAGGTCTGAGTTCAACAAACCCAGCTTAGATGTGCCAAGCAAAAACATCCCTCTTCATTTTAAGGTGCTGGGTTTGTTTGATGTGCAAAATTAACAAGATGCTACTAATTTAGCATCTATTTTCTATTTAGCACCTGTTTTCAGGTCTAAAGAAACCTTGTAATACAGTTTTGATACCTCAAATGGTAAATTCAATGTAAACTCAAAGCCAGCTCTAAAGCTGGGCTATATTTCTAAGCTTGTCCATCTGCTGGTTTGTCTTTGCAGCTGAACAGCTCTGCTGTGATCTACAGTTCTGGTTTGCCTCCCATGGATAAGGTTTTACTCTGAGACAGGATGCTAAAAAGGTAAGAATATAATTCAGTTCTGTGTTTGCTATTCCTAATTAATTGACTGTTGGGCAGTAGCCTCCATGAATTGATGGATAGGCTATAAAGGGCAGAAAATTGTCAACTGCTTGCAGGATTTGAATCAACATATTTTCATTGTATTTGTAACTTGAATTTTGGATTTGCTCTTTTCAAGCCTTTCTTTTTAAATGTCTAAGTAACAGTTTATTTCCAAGACTGAGAGGTCAGACATTCAAGCCTGTCATTGGCTGCCCTGCAGCTATCACATCAAAACCACAAACTCAATGCAAATAAAAAGACTGAGATTTATCAAATCTTTTGAGACTTTCATGACAAAATTTCATTTTGAGCACTAGGTGCAAGGGCAAGCAGGGAAGCTGGCCAGGAGCATGTTGAGAGTTAATGCTGGACAAAATTCTCCCCAGTATTTCTGCAGGTGATCTACATAGGACTTTCCCTTGGTGTCTGGACTCAGCTAAAAAGGAATGAGTGGGGGAAAAAAGGAGAAGGAATAAACAGGAATGATCAGGGAGACAAGCAGACAAATAAACCAAAGAGTAACAATGATAAATCTGGGACAAGATTTAGCATCAAAATAATGTGGATCTGAGGAGCAGGAGGAGAAACCTTTTCAGATTTTTCTGCTGTCTTGATTTGAGGATCACAATTGCTCCCTGTGGTAACACAAATGAATTCTACTGTAAAAGGTATTTGATAAAGACTTTCATGCTCTTTCAAACAGTCTATACTCTACAGAGTTTTTTTTCTATCTATTATTTTATTATCTTCCTTTCTGAATTCAAATTACTTTATAGCTCAGATTCTGAAATACTTTAGAGAAGCATTTAGTATGCTGAGGAGTGAACAATCCAAGAGAGCTTCAATGCATCTTTGCATTTCCAATGACACAGGGCATCCCACAATGGGTCACATCTGCTGCAATCTGCAGCAGTGCAACTCCTCTTTGCTACTCATGGCCAGACCTTCAAATCTTAAGGGATGGTTTGATCTGTATCACCTATCAATAGCTCCAATGGATTAATAAAACCTTTGGTGGCATCCAAGGCTTCTGGCCGTATGTTAGCTTTAGCACATGTAAAGGCTATTGTTGTTAAGACAAAAATCTCCCAACTCCTCAGAAAAGCTGTTTTCTTTTCAGCTGAAGGTGTATTCCATGATTTGATATTCCTGCTCAAAAATTCCTTTCCACTTTCACTTTGCTAGTAAATCCCAGTTGCACAAATACTCAAAGTGATTGCAAGAGTCTGGAACACTACACAACGCCACTTCATTTCAAAACACAAGTGCTGTTTTGCAGAACCAGCTACATTTGCATCCATTTTTACTTACAGCAGTCTCTCCTTAGAACTAAGAGCCCAGAGATGTTTCATGTCTCTAAGAAGAAATCCTTGTCCTAAAACATGCTATGAAGGCAAGCAGGAACATGGACAGTGGTACAGAGACCATTAGAGGAAAGATGAGGGTGAACATTGTGTTGGTGTGACACACCAATTGTAAACATGAGCAGACAAACCCTCAGGAGATGCAGCACAAAATTCCCCATCTCTTCTTTCGTGTTTCCAGTTAGCAAGGGAAGCAAGATCCAAATACACTGGATTTACACTACCGTATTTTCTCTCAACTTAGTAGCAAAAAACCACCAGATTGATGGGATTTTGAGCAGCATGGAGGGGAAGGTCTACCAAACCTAGATGACCTTTAGATCCCCCCTTCCAACCCAATCCATTCTGTGAAATATTTTAAAACAGATACTGCTCTTGCATACTTTTCTAAATACTTTCTCAAAAGGATGGGATTTGCATGGGTTTCATTCAAGAAATTAACTACGTTCATTTAAAAAAAACTGTGTGTGAAATGATAATACATGACTGCAATATATAACACATGTAAGAAGGGTACAGCTCTGGTGGGGTTTGGTCAGATCCCACACGCCAGCACCCCCTCCACCTCAGAGCAGCCACAGGACTGGTAGCTCCACAAAGCTGCTACAAATCCAGCCCTATTGAGATGCAGAACCTCTGCCAAGATGGCCAACAAAGGTATGAATAAGACATCATCTTCAGGGGCTCACAGTCCCATTCCACATTAGGATGAGATTACAAGGGTTATGTTACACAGGAACACAAACATACCGGTGGAAAAGATTTCCAGATGCTACAAGTTGTGTAAATACATCACTCCTAGATAAGAGAAAGTGATTCCTGAGTGCCCTCACCTTGATTTAATATGATGTTTTGACCACTAAGCTTCATAACTTGTTAGTGAAAAATATAGTATTTAAATACTGTAGCATAAAGTATTCGATGCAGTGCTTCAAAATTAGTGAAAAGTTGAATTTAAATGGGTAGGTGTCACAAGACTCCTTTAAATTGTGATGTATTTTTCAACTGCACCAAATTTTTGTTCTTTGCTGTTAGTGGGTATATTCACTAATGCTTATTAACTAGTATTTTCATGATCAAAACTCCCTTTGAAAATTTTCTGCATCTTTCTTTGCAAAATTTTCTGCATCTTGCTTTGACTTCTGATCAAAATTTTCTATTAAACTGTTTTTGAATTAGACAAATTAAGCCCATGAGGAGAGGGTCTGTTAAGTCTTATAATCTTCCATTTACTCATATCAATAAATAATTTTCCTAAAATAGTTCTACTTCTTATCTGAAGTAATTGTTTATATTACCAGAAGTTGACTACAATTTTTTAATGCAGACTAGAGCTGTTTGACATTTTGCACAATAAGTAGGTAACGAAATGGTGATTTTACCCATAACAGAAAGAATGGGTAACTCTGTCACTTATGTGTAAAGTTTTAGACAGCTAAGTAATACAGATTTAAATTAAAAATGACAGATGCACTGGCTTGGAATATAATGGGCACTGAAGTGAACCTTTATTCCTTTTAGCAGCTTACAGTTAACTCTTAAATGGACCACAGATTATCCTCACTTTTGAGTACTGTAACTATTCAGCTAAATGATCAAATGGCCATTCTGTTGATGGCTGCTCTGTGCTTCAGGACAAAAAGATTCCCTGACCTACTGCAGAAATTCTACTGAACTCATGTTAACCAGAGGTCATCCCAGAGGAAAAAATAACCCAGCTGTTTCTCATTGGAGAGCTCCAGTATCAAAATCTGTGTATTGCATTTCATCAGGTCAAGTGGGAGTTGCTTTGATTAATACTTCATAAAATATACACGCGCTTCTCATCTGATCACTCTAGCAGAGTGCCCAGGACCCACCCAGAGACTCCTGAAACTAACTGTGCTTTTGTTGTGTCTTTCAGGTGATAAATCTAGCTACAGAATTGTTAACAAAGATCTTCGCCTGATATATATTTGTGGCTCACCCTTGGTTCACTGGGGTTAATCGTATGGGAAAAATTAATTGGATTTTTCTTGCCACCTTTATTACAACTATAATATCAACAATAATACTACCTTTAATGCTAGTTCAGCCCCCAAGGCAAGCTTTCATATCAGATTCATAAGAAAGATATCGCTTTTGTATTTTCCTGGTGGAAATAGTAATTCAAGATAAAAAAAGCTGGAATACAGATAATGCCACTTCTTGAGGGAGAACTCTGCAAACAAAGATGCTTGAATGAACTCAGATTTGTCCATGAATTGTTGTTCTAGCTGGATACAATACAGTAACAATTCCAAGCATACAAAACCCTTGTTGTAGAGCTAGATCAATAACCACCTCTTCAACAAGATGATTTTTTTTTTAAGAAAAAGACAAGCAAACTTCCTTGTGGCAGAAAAAGGAACCCAAGCTTTTTTGTTCTTGATCAGCTGGTCAAGATGGTCCCAATTTCATCAGGGTAATTGAGATCAAGTTCCAACTCATCAGGAAATTCACAGATGTATAAACATAATTTGTTAATCACAAACCCAGCATCTCTAACTCAGCTCTGAGAGTCTCTTGACTGGTATTACCAGGCTTTCCAGAACTGCAGAGAGCACACTACAACATGAGTGCAATATTGGCATTAGAGGGATCTATCAGCTTGAAGATGTTGTTTCCTGTGATCTAGCATTCTGTACATCTGTGACTTTACCTGCATTTGCTCCAAAATGAATTTTATGCTTAACTTGTTTTTCTTAATTAAACTTCCTTTAACAGTTTCTAATATGTGCATTATTAAAACTCATTAGTCCCATTCATGCCTGCCTGTCATTTTTGGCTTCATATTCATGTACCAAAGAGCTCTTCTGCTTTATATAGGAAGCAAATTAAATAATAAATATGAGAACTTGAACGTTTTATGAGTGTCAGTATGAGAAAGTGGCTGCAAGGCCCATAAGGTTTCACAAAAAAAAAGCATTACAGCTAAAGCTAACATGCTGACACATCTCTGATCTATAAAGTCTGCAGTAATGGTAGCAGTAAAGTGTTGTGCCATAGATGGGGAATTTTTCTCTCACATGAAATAGAAATAGGATATAGCACAGACTATATTTACCGTTGTAAAAAAATTTCAAATAAAATTTCCCAAAAGCTTAGAATATAACACCATTAAACGTCTACAAAGATTTACTCTTTCCATCTGACTTCATGTGTAGCTCCTATTATTCAGCTCCTTGTCCTCTTTCCATTTTCTACCCCTGTCTGTGAGAAAGAGACTTATTTCAGCTCTAGCAACCATGCCCAGTGTCCCTGTGGCCATGTCCTGGTCACACTGACCACGGCTCCAGTGACCAGAGGGTTTCCTGACCCAGTAGCTGCATCTCATGGTGGCTGCTCCAGGGCCCAGATTCTACACAGAAAAAATCCTTTATTGTGAAACTATAGAAGAAACAAAAGCCTCATCCTACAATTCCTGTTTTGCACAGGCTTGAGGATGTCAAAATATTCAGTCTATCTGTAAGGTTGCTCCTGACTAAATTGTCGTTTTCTCCTCATGAATATTTCTAAGACTGTGTGCCTACATAACACTTTACTGCTTTCAAGTACTGTTTTGGAAACTGGGGGACAGGGTTGGGAAGGCAAAAGTTAAGGAACAACTTTAAGTTCAGATATTGAACCTAAAAGCTTCAGACAAAATGTAATTAAATAAAAGTATAAAATGCAACATAAATGTATTCCCCTCATTAAATTCCCAGAACCAGTTCAACAAGTGAGCTAATGGCTTCTCTAGGCAGGATGTGATTGAGGAGATTTAGAAAACATCTTTTTAAATTGCCATTTAAGTTCTCTGCTTCGTTAAAGGAATATGAGTTACTTGAAATGCAATAGTTGTAAAGTGTCCTTGACCGCTTTCATGATTTTACCGTCATGTGTTGCTAATTTCCAAGCATTGCATTCTCCCTTAATATGGTGCAAAAGACCTAACCAAGCATCAGCAGAAGGTAACAGGCTACCCAAAGGCAACACTAAAACTGATTATGCAGAAAATATTATGAGGACAAAACAGAAAAATTCAACAAATGGGGTAAAGAGAACTCAAATTGCTTTTCCTTTAATGGCCTCATGTTTTATTTGACCACAGCAGTGGAAAAGCCATGTTACCCTGCTGTGTGCAGCCCAGATCTTTACATGGCTTGGTAACCATGAGGATATTTACAGTACAGACTCTGTGCCCCCTGGTTTCCCACAGCTGCTGCTCCCTCACTCCACCTTTTGTTTCCTAGTGGGAAGTGCTGTGGTGGAGAGGGTGCACAGCAAAACCTGACATGGGACCAAGCAGCCAACCAGTCACTTTTCATCCCTGGAGAGCACACAAAACATCATTAATGAGCAATTAATAGTTATGGAAACAAAGTCTGTTGGAAAACACGTGGGGTCTTCAGAGGCAGGTAGAAATGAGCAGCTGAGAAGCCAAAATTATTTCCCCCTGTAATTCTGACAGTTCAATAGTAATCCTGGGGAATGTAATGTCATCATTTGTTATTAAAAGTACAGGATGTGCTCTCAATACGCAACACATGATGAAGTTTCCCCATTAGGTGGGGGTTTTTGGTGTGGTTTGGTTTTTTGCATCCCCTAACTCCCTCTCCCTCCTTCCCATACAAACTCTTGTGCAACACCTGGGTATCAGGGCAGGCATCCTCCTCTGAGTGCTTGTGCTCCCTCACAATGCAGAGCTCAGAACCAGGGCTACAGAAATGGAGACATGTCTCTAGAACAGCCCTTATTCATCAGTCAGGACCTATTTTTTACCATTATCTATTATTTCATCACCTGATATACTTACCATGGAGGGATATCAGGGACTAATCAGAAACTATATCATTTACTGGATCAGATTGATAACAGCCCATCCTTTATTAAAAGAATTCCACAGAGGTTTCTACTGGACCTCTAGAAAAAATGTTTTATTTTCATTATTTTCTTTCAAAGAACATCTGTCTCCTTCTGCCCTTCTTTTTCCATTATTTAATTTTTAAATAATTTCTTTTTCATGTGATTAAAAAACCATAATAAATATGACATCAAACAAATAATTCAGAGCTAGCCAAGGGTCTGTAATACAGCTTTATATCTCTATTACAAAGGAACGTATATTTGCTTTTAATAAAGAAAGGCAAGCCAATCCATTACAAACTGAGACCACATCTAAGCCTCTGCTTTCTTCCCTTTTCCCCAGACTCCATTTGAACAATTAGAGTGGTTAATGCTGGTGTGCATGCCAGCGGATATTAAAAATGTAAACTGATAAAAAATACAACTACCACCATTACCATGTTCAAATTCCTCCATTCACTTGCAAATCAATTTTTCTGCCTACAGCCCTGTCCCAGTCTTTAAATAACCCTCCTCAGCAGACTGCTCCACCTCCAGCCAAATAATCCAGAGAAAACCCACTTTGTGAAAGATGTTTAAGTATCAGCAGCTCGGATTTTATCTTCTTACCCTACTCTAGGAGAGGGGGTAAGATAACCAAAGCAGCATCAGGGCAGCAGCTCCTCTCCTCGCTCCTACACCCACTGCCTCAAACAGCCTGAACCACTCTCACGGCTTTCGCTGCTACCTCAGTTAATCACAAAACAGAGGTGTTCAGCCAAATCCTGCTTCCCAGCACACTTAGCATGATTATCCTCAGCCTCATTTTTCTTCCCACAGCCTGCATATGATTCGCAGGAAACGCGCAGGATAAATGGGGTCTCTTTGTAGGTACCTGAGGATCTCCTAATCATTTACTGCAAAACTGCTTTTGCAACATCACTGCAATCTGTAGCCACAGCCTAAGAAAAACAGTGCCGTTTATCAAAAAGTAACTAAGGAGCAGTCTTCTTTAACCCTGCAGCAGTCATAGAGTTGGGGGGGGGAGAAGAAAAAATAAATAATCCTTCCCAACCACCATTCCCAAACATGGCTACTTAGCATTTGGCTCCCAATCTGCAAATCTAATTTCAAAGATGCAGAAGTGGTCTGCGTGTTACAGCTGTGGAGCCCACACAAGTCTCAGTGCAGTCAATGGGAATCAGGATCTTTGAAAATCAGGGCCCTGAATAATGGGCTCTATTTTTAAATGCTCATTTACACCGTGCATGGGTCTCTCTCTTGCCAGGTGCCTGTAATAAAGTACGTGCAATTTCATAAGTATCCTTTGCTTCAACTAAGCCAGCCCAGAAAAGTAGGGGGAAATGTCCCAAAGCTCACAGTACTGTTCTTTCAGCAATAACAATAGTCTGTGGATGCACCAAAAATGCTGCTACTGTAAAAAGCAAACAAACAAAAATACCTACCTAGATCTTAAGGGAGCACAAAAAGGTTACTGTGAGCATTACCAAAAATACGTGGTTTCAGATGTGAATTACCTCTGAATTTACCAGTACGGTCTTGTCCCACTAAGGCTCTGGATAAATGCAAATATTGCCACAGTGGATGGCAGTGCTGGCAAAAAATAATTCCTAAAACAATTTCTTACACTTATGCTGAGAAAAAGAAAAATCTGCTTCATTTCAAATTCACAGAACATCTAAATGTGCTAAAAACATTCACTTTGATATTTATAGCTTCTATAAGGCATATTTCCATTTTATACTAGTGGATTTTAATGCCATAGTTGTTAGAGCTAAAACAAACTGGCCTTCCAGAAAGCAAACCCAGTGTCAAACTAACATGATATTCCTTCGAAAGGTCAGCAAATTTACAGAAGGAAATGGCCAGTCCAGATTGTGTCACCTGCACCAGCAAGAGCACAACACTATAATCAAGCTCTGGTTTGTTTTATTTAAACAGTTATTTGAATGTAATTGCTCTGAAACCATATGCACCGTTAAAACGATTCCAGATAACATCCTTTCTCCTGATTCCAAGGTAACTTTCTGGCTTTAATTATAAGCCAATTAATATTAAGTAATTTGACTGATTAATTTTAATTAAACCTGTTGAAAATTGATTTTCCTTTCGCAAGTAAAGATGATGCTCTAGTGCGATCATCAGGAAAGGAGGATGGGGGGGGGGGGAGGCGGACGGGGTTGGGGGGGGAAGCAGAAGAACCAGCACTCAGCACCAGGGCGAGAAAGAAGATGTCTGAAGAAATGAGAGGAGCCATCCCCCGGCAGGCCCGGCCCCGGGGGCTGCGGAGCGCCCGCGGAGCTGCGCGCCCGGCCCGAGGCGGGCGGCGGCCCCGGGGCGGCGGGGGAGGGAGGAAAAGTTCGCCGGGGCGGCGGCGGAGGGTGCGGGGGGTGCGTGCGTGAGCGCGAACGCGTGTGTGTGTGTGTGTGTGTGTGTGTGTGTGTGTGTGTGTGTGTGTGTGTGTGTGGATGGAGAGCTCCCCGCGAACACCCCCGCAGCCGCTCCCGCCGCCGCCGCCGCGCATCCCCGCGGGCGGGCTCCGCTCGGGCTCGCAGCCGCCGCAGCCCCGCACCCGCAGCCCCGCACGCATCCCCCCGGCCGCGGACACGCACGCACACACGGGCTGGGAAACCGGCCCTGCCGAGCGCCCCCAGGCTCAGCCCCGCAGCCGCCCTGCCCTGCCCTGCCCGGGGCCCCGCTCCATCATCCCGGCGCCCCGCTCCATCCCTCTCTCCTCTCTCCTCCATCCCGGCCGCCCTGCTGCATCCCTGCCCGGCCGCCCCCTCCCTCCTCTCCATCCCGGCGCGGGCTCGCCCCGCACGCCGGGAGCATCAAAGTATTTACCAGTTCACGGCCGCTTTCCCGCAATCGCAGCCGAAGCTGTAATCCGCTGGATTCGCCTCCTCCGGCTCTCCCAGCCGCTGGGAGCGGGAGGGCTCCCAATAGCGCTCCGGACACTTCCCAATTATACCGATTTTTATATATTTTTCTGCCCTTTCCTGGGATCGGGGCGCAGGAAGGGGGGGCTGGAAATCCCCATCCGGAATCCAGCCTCATCCGTGCCGAGCCACCTCCATGTAAATCCGACCATCAGGCAGGCAATGGAAATGATCAAACGCTACTTCTCTCCGTCTGCAGGCAGATAATCCCACTAATCCAATAGATCTCCCCCGATCCGAAAGTGCCCTCCAGACGAATCCCTTTCGCTCGATGTCCGGCGGGCGATCGCGAAGCCGCGGCGGTGCCCGGAGGGGCGCGGGAGATGCGCGGAGGGGCACGGAGGGGTGTTAATCTTTTTTGGCTCCTGGATGCACGGCTCGCTCAAACCGCCGAGATCCCTGCTTTTTCCCCTATTACACGTTTCCACTCCAAATTGCTGCTGGATGAAAAATGGTACAAAGATACCCCCAGCGGCGGCGCGGCGAACAGCGCGGGCAGCCCCGGCCCCGCACCGCCCCGCACCGCCCCGGGCGGACCGGCCCCCGGGGGACCCTCCCGCAACGCCCCGGCCCCGCCGCGGGGCTGGGGGGTCCCTCCGGCGGCCGCGGGCAGCGGCACGGAGAGCACGGAACCCCGCAAGCGCCGGGGCACAAAGGGATGCCAGAGCAGGGTGGAGATGCTGCACACACACCTGCGTGCGGATGGGCTGCTGCCTCTTTCGAAATTGTACCCAAATTGTGTAATTTATGCATGGTTTATGTAGAGAGATGTGGATTGTGCTCAAATATTTCACGCAGGTGTGATTTAAGATGAAGGCATGGTCTTACTTACTTGGATCATCACTGTCTGCACACAAGATATAAGTGACTCTTTTTGTTTCTTGCATTTTTTTTACTTATTTTTCATTGCTTTCTCTTTATTTCTAATTGAGGAATAAAAGTATTCTCCGACCCCAGCCCTCATGCTTTCTAGGACCACATCAGACAATGAAAGTTGACGACTCAGGGGATGTGGGGAGAAAGGAAGGCCAGATCAGAAGGGAAAGGAGAATAACCCTGTGAATGCTGATAGGTCTATTCATTTCTTAAGAACAGCCACAATCACACATTAAAACATCCCGAGTTAAGCCTCTTTCTGAGAGCTCATTAACATCTCCTGTTATTTTAGGAGAGACTTCCCTTCATATTGTGTTTAAGATCTGTATTTTTCTCTGCTAACAGGCACCTCAGGTTAAAATATTGACACTCACCAAGCACAGCAAACCCACTCATGTTTCCAAGCCTACAGCCCCAGGCAAGGTCTGGAGGTGCCCGAAAATTTGATAAGCTTTTACACCCTCACCTGAGAGCACATCCCAGCGGAGGAAAGGTCAGACCCAGCCATGCTGGGCTATTTATGTCTCTCAGTCCCACTGAGGACCTGGATCTGAGTGCCCATGGCAGGAGTGACAGGACACAGCAGCAATTCATCCTGTGACATTCCCATGTGCTGGAATAATCCTGTCCTGGGCACGTTTTTTGCCTGTTTCAATAACTATTCCAGTCCATGGTTAATTAGGAAAGTCCAGAATCCTTCAGTACTCTGAAATTTAACTCTCTTGCTGTTGCCAAAAGCGTGCAGCTCTCAGGTAGAGGAGGGAAAGGCAGAACATACTCTGCTGACAGGGCAATCCCATGAATGCTGTTATGTTAATCTCAAGGGAATAGTACATGAAAAAAAAAAAAAGGTTTCAAAACTAGAAATGAAATTTGTATATGGAAATCAATCACTTGCCACCAGCCACAGATCAACCAACAGCCTAAAAACTATCACCAAAGAGGCAATACCAGGTGAGATATTCTGCCATTCTTCATCCATACAAAACCCTGGAGTAGCTTTATCTTTGGGTTGTTCTTTATACTGAAAAGAAATAAAGGTGAAATAAAATAACAGCACTCTCCTTGTCACTAGATAAGCCACTGGAATCCAAGGGTGCAAAGTTTTATTCTCCCTCCTTCAAGAGGGATGGAGAATCCTCCCTGGGTTCCCTGAGCCACCACGTGAATATCTCCTTGGAATGCTCTATCATTTAAGCAGATGATCCCCTACTAACTGTGGGGGGAATTCAACCAATTTATCTCCTTACCAGGCCTTTTGTGGGTGGCAGGAGCTGACAATTTACAACTTGCAACAATCCCACCTTTGGCCACCAAGTCTCCATCTGGTCCTAACCCATTTTCACTCGTGCAGAAATGGCACCAAATTGTTGAGCACATTCAGTTGTTCTTCAACTCCCTCTCACAGCAGAGATGTGTGATACCACTTCATTCACTCACCACTTTGGCTCTGACCTGTCCCCAAGGTTGGGGTCCCTTTGCAGAACTTTTCCACTGTTTTTCACTCAGCTTCCCTGCACTGCGTTCAAACATTTCTCCCTTGTCCTTCCCTCCAGGGGCCTCAATAGCTCTCCTCTCATCCAAAACACTGCTGGGGAAAGAGGGCTACTGACTTGTGGGAGGGAACAAGATTTGTCTCCAGCTCCAGCAAATTGTACAGGTTCAGGAAGGGATATTTGGTTGGGAAAACAAATTATAGGGCCAAACCCTCTATATGGAGATGTGATAGCTGAGCCTATAGATGTGGTAATAATAGATTATATTCTAATAAAGTAAAATAATATATGACATTCCTGTATCCATGCAGTGCCTGATGCTGAATCCACCAGCAGTTTACAACCAAGATGTCCTTGCCTGTAGGAGCTAAGTGGCTTGCACACACACTTTTATATCTAAATATATAAATATAAATATTTAAATAAGGCTGGAACTACATGATCTTTAAGGTACTTTCCAACCCAAACCATTCTATGATATACACACATTTATGCCTACATATAAATGTGTAAAGAGTGTTTGGATTCGTTTGAAACAAGGGGAGAAGTGCCTGTAATTGATTAGAACTTTGTTAAATATGTTTTAATACCCTGCATGTCAGAAAGAATTACATGTTCATTGCAATCTAGGGAATGCAAAACTGGTTTAAAGACTGGCATTATTTAATATTTAGCTCAGCTGAGTCTTGATAGGGTTGTGTTATCTGCATTTATTAAAAGAATGAAGAGAGAGCTAAATTTCCATGGACTGAAAATCCACGGAAATTTCAAAGGCCAGCATCCTGCAATAGTCTAAAATTCCCCCCTGCTCCATTTTCTCTATTTTAAGGACATGAAACCCTTCATACAACCCTCATTGTAAGCAACTAACCTCCAAAAAGAGCAAAACATACAATCAAAAGCTAAAAAGAAGAAAGAAGCTCCCAACTAGCAATCCAAGGTAAAATGCACATTGAGATACATAAAGTATGCACCTGAAGCTTTGAAGGTAGGCAAGTTCTTTGATGCAACACAAGTTTCATGAGCTATTGAAATATGTAGCTTAAGACAGTCAAGTTTTTCTTTCAAATATAAATTTTATCAGACTGTGTTTCTCAAAAAAAAATTAACCTTTCTAATAGGTAGAACAGGTGGAACTGTTTACATACAGAAAATACTAAATATTCATTAATTTGTTTGTCTCATGATAGCTCATTAAGTTGTGTGTTGCAATAACTTTGTTAAATATTTTCTTTGATTTCACGAAACTAAAGATTGCTCATCTCTGTGCATTTCTATTCTTTAGATTGCCCGGATTGCCAGATCTTTAATGAAATTATAATGCCTGCCTGTGAGCTGCTGTAGTTAGCTGTAACTGCTGAGTTATTGCCATTCATTTGGTTGAACCTTGCCAAGAAGAGCCACTTAAAGAGGCCATCCCTCTTCACAGAGCATCTCCACAAAGATGCCCTGACATCTGCACAAAGACACAGGGCCCTGACAGCCCTTCAGGCACTCCAAACATGGCTATCACTTGCTTTCTTCAGTGTTGTTCTTTTGTACTAAAACAATTACAATTTTAAAAAACACAATTCTTTGTTGTGCGGCAAAGGGCTCGCTTGAGACTGGTCAGAGTTTCACATACCAAGAGTCAAGAAAATTAGCAGCACTAGTCTGAGTGCTCTGGCCTTAGCTGCCTCTATGCCACACAAGTTCCCAATACTCCCATTCCCTACAGCCCCACCACCACCTCTGCTGCCCTTCAGTGCTCAGGGACACCCATCCCCTTCCTCCCACCCACGAGGGGAGCCCTCCATTTTGTGCACAAATCTGGTGGGATTTGTATTCTGACATCACACAGGTTGTCCTTGGTGACATTCACTTTTTATCATTAGCACCCTGCACTGGGATGTTTAATTGGCTATGTTGTATCTCTGCACTGTAGATTTATTTTGCATTTTCGTTTAATTAACAGCCATGACCAGTGACCTGATGGATGGCAAAGCATTCTGTGAAGTAGAATCCTACTGGATTAAAAGCTTTGCTGGAATGTTTCAAACACCCATTCAGCCTGGACTTCTCAAAATCAATTTTCTATAAAGTACAGCATTTCCAGAACACAGTGCTCGAGGACGTGGGAAGAGGAAGCAAACAGGACCCAAGGATGACACAAACCCTGTTCCTACAGGCTCACCCCTCTCCAAGTGTTGACTGGATGCTCAGATCCAGCACAATCCACCCGTGGTTATTTTGAGATTCAGAATTTCAGGTTCTTTTGGGTGCTGTTAAAAGACAGATATTGATAAAAAAAGCCATTGCCAGTGTTCTTACTGGAACTTAATCAGTAGATTACAACACATTACAACACTGTGCTTGCCAGAGAACTCTGAATTAATTATAAAATCCATTTCCTTGTTTATGTGGCTGGGGATACATTTAGAGAGGAGTTTTATGGCTTTGTTCCTTCCCAAAATTTCAGTTATTATTTGAAGCCATAATCCAGCAGTACCTTGGTTTGCAGTGACCCAGTAGAGGCAACTATGGAGCTAGACTTTGTTTTTTTAAATTATAGAAAGCATTTAGACAAAGAGTTTTCTGTTCATACTGTGTGAAAAGCAACCAATTTCTAGTTTTTTTAATTAAATTAGTTGAAACCTAATGTTGAGTACATACTGTATTCTACTTCCAACGTGCTGAGTTTGAAAGCACACAGGGACATTCCCTGATGGAGCTGCTGCTCTGAGTCACTATTACATGCAGTTTATATTCATTTAGACCCAGCAAGCAAATGACAGAGAACTATGGGCCAACTTCATCACTCATGAGATGAAATGGAAGTCAGAGGAACCTCATCAGACAGTGTTCTTCCCTAATACTTAAACTCAGTAAAAAAAAAAAAAAAAAGAACATGTGACCTGTATTGTCAGCATTTGCAAGTATAAGCAGTGAATTGCTCTCCACATGCTTTTGCTGTGGCACACCTTTTCCTTTTTCACCAGTCACTTTCCACAAGCAAGGAAAGCTTGAACTTTTGTGAATTAAGACTTGCTGGAACCTTGACACTCCCTGTACTGACAGAGCATTTTAGGTCCTTATTTAAATCAGTCAGTAATAAGATGACTGTGAAATACATCATGATTTTACTACCAGCCTCTCTTGGCATCTGTTTGCCTCCAGTGACGATTGCACCGATAACTTGGTGACCGATATAATTAGCCTGGCTCTCATCATGGCTACTGGCCAAAAGAGCCAAAGATGTGCCCTAAATTTTCTGTTCAGATGCACCAAATAACATGATCCATTAATTAAAACTCAGGCAGTTGCAGTTAATTCCTGACAACTGAAAAAGATGCAATTTGAAAGCACTCCTAAAGAGCAGTAAATCACTTCCAATCTGCTTGGTGTGAGCTGCATTTGAAGGAGGCTGGGGTGTGCTGGGGTTTGGGTGCTGAGTTGGGAGCAGGGGCAAGAGCCCCTGGAGACCTTGAGCAAACTCTTTTATCTCTCCTGCCTTTAACTCTGTCTAATCCAGTTTGATTTCTTTATCACCAGGGCAGAGACAATCTTCCCATACCAAGGAGAGGGGGAAGGCATGGAGGGATTCCCAAGCTGGGGAGGAGAGGGAGGTCAAGAGGCAGCCTCTGCCAGCCCCAGCTGCTTGGCACTGACCCATGCAGCAAATCCATGCTCCTGCAGGGAATTGAGAGACCTCTGAAAGAGGCCAGGCACCCCAGAGGGTCGTGTGGGACTGACTGGTTTTGTGGAGGAGTCAATAGGAGGAGTGCTTATGAAATTCTGCCAAAATAAGCCATAGGAAATAATGAGCAGGCAGAAAAACACTTCATAAAGGACACATTCCTGTATTTTGCAGGCATTAATCACCATCAGTGGTGATGGGAAGTCCAGGAGATGATATCAATATGAAAATACCATTGTACAAACATTCTAACACATTCACCTGCTTATCTTAGCAAGTCTTAAAGCTTGTCATGTCTGGGAATCTGATTCACTGCACAATGACAAACGACACAAAATTGACATGTACAGGCAAGAACACGCAGGCAAAGCAGGGAGAACAGAAATTGCCAAGGATCTCCAAGGCAAAGACACCCGAAGAGCTCCTGAACTGAAGGACCCAGAGAAGCACCATCTCTAACCGGCAATGAGAGGGGCAATAATCCTTCTGAAAATACAACTACTTTAAGAAAGTAAACTGAAGGCAGGTCAAATCACTTGTGATTTCTGAAAATCTCATTCTAGTGTAAGTGAGCTGTTCTTTATAGCCCAATAATAATATTCCTGTACAATCTGGCAGCCCAAATGATTTAATAGCAAAGCAGCAACATTAGACAGCTTCATTGTAGCTGTCTAATGGGTGCATGTTAGGTTATGAGCCCTTGTGTCTCTTGCTGCACACAGACATGAGACAGCACCAGATCTACATGGTGAGGCACCCTTGTCTGCTATGGCAGGAACAATATAACCTCAGGAAGCCTTAGCTGGCATCCATGTGGGCAGACAAGGAAGAAAAATTAAAATATAAAGAAAAAAGGAAAAAAAAACCCCAATAGCATTAGAGAAACTGCAGCAGCCTAGAAGTCTATTATTTAATTGATGTCATAACCCAGGAGAGTCTATGATCCTCTCTACACCATGGTCATGCCACAGAGTGCCCTCTACATGGACTTTGAAACTGCAGCTGTTTTTATAACAAGATCAGCTACAACCATCTGAAAGTTAAACCTAGACAAATACTTTGTAATACTTATTTGTGGCTGAAGTGAATCCCAGAAAGACATGACTTTGAATTTTAATTTTCAAATTTCTAGGTCTTGATTGCAGAATACTACTTTTTTCCCCCCACACATCTGGCATTTGCAGAATTTAATGAACAATCTCTCTAGAATTCAGAATTAGCACAATACAGCTTAGTGTCCTTCTGTGTGCCAAACCTTGGCATTCCCTTGCTGTAGAAAGTGAGCACAGTGGTTCTCAGGCACTAGTTTCTTAGGCAAATGAAAGAATTCACTAATTTTCTATTTCTCAGACTTCCTTTCCTATTCCAGACAACTAGAGCACCCAAATTTCCTATTTCTCCTAATTATGGTGCTATAAAATTTTTGCTGGCAAACGTTATTGTTCCAGCTGAGAAATTTATTGTTAAAGCTGAGAAAAAAAAAAAACAAAAAAACTCCTGTAGCCCCTCCGAGGTGTGTGCATCAGCCAGTAGAGGGTGCAGGAATTGTGGCTGCATTCCCCACAGCCTGAGCAGGCTGCTGCTGCTGCTCCAGCTGCTTTCTAAGGTGGGCAAATACAATAAAGCACCTAACACTGTGCTATGGGTCAGTTCAGTAATAAATAATGTGTACAAGTTGAAAAGCATCTGTTTTTCCCAGCTTTTTGTTTTCTCTCCTCACAGCTGTTCTCAGTGATGCTGGACTTGGGCTGCACATGTGAAATTCAGACTGCAAGAGAGGTTTGCAAGCTCACATTGCAAACCTAAGAGATGTCTGGATGATATTTTCATAGTCACAGGATTCAAAAAAAGGGGCATCTCCTATCAACAAAAAGGTTTATTTCTATTATTCAGGCTTCAATCAAACAACCTTCCACTGAAATAAACCAGAAGTGTTTCTCTGACACTGGGAATGTTAGCTTGGAAAGGTGATGTCAGGCAGAGAGGGGTTAAGAGGCATTTGTGTGCAGAGGGGATGTTGCAGCAGCCCTTGTTAAAGGGAGAATTATCCCAAGGCAGCATTTCCCCCTCCCCAGCCCCCTGTGGGTTACACACTCCTGGGTGCTGGGCAGCCACAGCTCCACAGAACTTTTCTGACCAGGTTTGTCCATATTTTGCAGTGGGGCTGGCACAGATGTGACTCAGAGAAAACCTGCAGGAGCCCACGAACACACCTGCTACAGCCCAGAGCTTCACATCTGCAATTCCACTGGCGATGCCTGATCTACCCAACTGCCTTGGAGTCTGCTAAGGCCAAAATAAAACACTGGGATTTAGGGGGGATTTAGACCATGGGAGCCTAGGCCCAGTGTTTCAATCAGCCTAAAACTCTGTTAGAGTCAGCTCAGCACCAGCAGAATAAATGAAAACACAACGTTGAACTTGGCAACTCTGAGTCATAGAGGTGTGCAACTATCAAGAAATGATCACAGTGTAATAATCACAAGATACAGAGCATGAAAGGGTTTTTGACAGGTGAAAATGAACACATTTACACCATATGCAGCTAAAATTTGAGTCTAAAAAGAAAGATATAGTTTTATTTTTGAGCAAAAATTTGTTGATCTAAAGACCAAAACAAAAATTCTTGTCTCTTCAGCATGTACTACATAACTGACAATATCTTTCAACATTGTCTGAGGTTTGATTCCAGCTTACCTTTCAAAGATTAGACAAGATAAATCACCTTGCATTAGCACACCTATCTGACAAAATGACATCTCAGAGTGGCTTGATAAAATATGATGGTAAATTTTACAGGTCAATAATCCCTGCCTGGTATGAGCAAAATCAGCGTTGTCCACTCCTTTCCTACAGAGCTATCAGTGGTGGAAACAACCAGCAACATCTCAAATGAAATGTCTCAAATCTCAGAACAGTCCCTGCAGCCATCCAGTTCATCAAAGTAAGAAACAAGCTGAGGAGAGCTCATGTTCAATGATGCTCTGAGGGAAAATGACTGCCTGGCATCAGCACTGGAGGTAGGATGTGGCTGACTGATGATTTCGGATTGGTTTTTTGAAAATACAGGGTAAATTGAGTAATTTGAACCAATCATGGAATATATTGTGCAGCACAACATTCTTCTACCCTGCAGTCTCCCTTCTGGGAAATCTGGAGTGGTGGGGAGTACATTTATCAGGAAAATAATGACCCCAAACAGACTCCTTGAAGCCTAAGGTGTTTTTTTTATAAGAGGACTCAAGGGAACTAATTAGGAGGAAATAGCTCCTCAATGTCCTGAGTGAATTCCCACTGAGAAAATAAACAATTTACTGATTCATGCAACTCCAGACATCCAAAGATAGTCATCCCTATGACATGTTTTTTGCAAATATAGAACATAGAACAGCATGCACAGGCACTGTTTGATAATGAAATGTGTATATATTCAGGGATAGACACTTATCATCATTATTTCAATTTTTACCCTTGAATTTGCAATTAAGATATACCAAAGAGGTGTACAGTCCTGTATCTAATTCAAAAATTAAGTTAAAAAGTTGAAGTTACTTTCTACCTATTCTTATAGCCTTTAACCAATCTCCTCACTATGTTCCATTCATTCTTCTTTGGAAAACAGGAGGTGCAGGAGTTTTGGGTGTGGACAAATTGTCAAGGAGCAAAGATTCTGGGACCAGCTTTGAAAACACTCAGTTTTGCAAATATGGGATCTGTTGGGTCTTGTCCCCAGAAGGGAAGGCCAAGAATTTTGATCAAGAAAAGAATAAAGCCCTGAGAATGGAAAACAGCAGCAGTTCCAAAAGCACAGACACCCAGAAGTAACGTGGAGTGTCAGAGGGAGGGCTGGCAAGAACCAAGGACAGCACATGAATATTTAGACTGAGCATCAGCAGAAATGTCCTGTCAGTGTGATGTGTGTGGAATCATCCTAAGGGAGGTAACTGAAGCTTGTTGCTGACAACCATCACTTTTCAGCATTTCAGGCTGGCAGCTCTGTTTCTACACCAAACATTCCCATCAGTCCTTCTGTTTTATGGTAAACAAAAGAAAAATGTGCATAGTTGATACCATCAGCAATGGGCCTATGTGAAATAGGTTTGTATTGTGAGAAGTTGAAATGGAAAGAAATGAAGTGAGATGGGGCCCCCAACATAAAAAGGACATGGACCTGTTGGAGTGAGGCCAGAGGAAAACACAAAGATGCTCTGAAGGCTGGAGCCCCTCTGCTCTGGAGCCAGGCTGGGACAGCTGGGAGTGTTCACCTGGAGAAGAAAAGCTCTGAGGAGACCTTAAAGCAGTTTCCAGAGCCTAAATGAGCTACAAAAGAGGTGGAGAGGGACTTTGAACAAGGATATTGAGTGATAGGACAAGGGGGAATGACCTTAAGCTGACAGAGACCAGGTTTATATTAGAGATGAGGAATAAATTCTTTACTGTGAGGGTGGTAAGGCACTGGAACGTGTTGCCCAAAGAAGCCCAGGGCCAGGTTGGACAGGGCTTTGAGAAGCCTGGCCTAGAGGATGAAGACCCTGCCCATGGCAGGAGAGTAGAATTACCTGATCTTTAAAGTCTCTTCCAAACCAAACCATTCTATGGCTCTAGGACTCATTCTGAATTTTATTAAAATGCCAGCACCGTAGCATCCTGATCATCAACATCCTGATTATGTTCCCATGACTTCTTAGGGCCTTATATGAGGAGATCAGAAACACACTGAAAAATTGGAAGGAGCCTTAAGAAAGAACTGTTGAACAAAACTAGTGTGGCAGGGTGGAAAGCTAAACTGCTTGCTGTTTTCATTAGTGGATATCCACAGCTAAAGCCCCATTCTTTGAGGATTCTGAGGATATTTCCTATGGCCAGTGGAGAGAGAAAGAACAGGTTTTGAGACAGCAATGAAGAGTGAACACACTAGTGTCATACATATTCAGCAATGCACACATTCAGTCACACACAGTGTCCTTTCTTAATGTTTCAGTTCCCTCGTGCTTTTCATGTGCTCTCTTCAAAAAGGCACAAGGTGTCTTTCAAGTAAAAGAATCAATTCCTTACTATAATTTGACAATGAGCATTTCCAAGAGAAATATATTAAATTCCAGCTCCTTGGTTCCACTCCATTCCATGCTCATGGTTTTGATTTCCTTTTTTCCTGCTCATGTCCCAACCCATCCTCACTGTTTATGCCCAAACTGGTTAGGCTGCCAGAAGTTGTGGTCAGAGCCTGCTGCATTTTAGACTTTCTGGAGCTTGTGAAAGAAGTGTACAAAGATTTTCATACTGGGCATCTCTATCCCTGAAACTCTTCAAGTGCTCTTCTGCCTTTCATGTAACTATGGTTAAATCTGATGTGAACACCTTCTTCATGGAATCTTCCCAGATCCTCAAGGTCTGCAAAGTTATAACTCACAATTTAAACCCCACAGTACTTCCACATCTGGTCCTGTGTGCATTTTTTTCAAAAAACACAGTGTGACTCAAATGCACATGGATTGCATGGGTTTGTTCATTAGCAATGCTCCCCTGCTGTAACTACAGCTAGAGCACCTCAGGGAATAAAGTTCTTAATTCTGAGTGTTTGGGAGGGACAGATTTGCAGTTGTGTTGCCTGAACTTTCTGAAAGCAGAACGCTCATTTCACATTTATTGGCCAAGCCACCAAACAAATGCTGTGAATGCAAGAAAACCAGATGCTCAGAAATCCATAAACTGCCAGTGGCTAAAGAGCAAGGTTTTACCCTCCCTTTCTCATCCCAGTTTACCTTAAAAGCTGCAAGTATCATGTGCAAAGCAAGAAATTATGATTGTCTCTGAGTTGTGGTTTGATTGTGCTTCCACAAGGTGGAATAGAAGCCTCTGATAATTGGTGATTAAACAAAACTGTGGCTAAAAGTTCTCACATATGTTAGGACAATATTAATAAATTTGGAAAAAAAATCTGTAAGTTTTGAATGTATTAAAACAACAGAATTATTAAGAAGGACACCAAGTATAATAAATATTGTCCACATGTTCTAGGTTGTATTAGGTTCCATCACAATATCATGATCTAGAAAGGATTATATGTGGTACAGGTCAGCACAAGATATTGCTGCAATTAAACTAACCTGGGCACAATGTTCACCTAAGAATGCCTTGATGGAATAAGGTAATGATGTGAAAGGGGGAAATCAATTATTCATCTCTGTCCTCTTTGTGTTTGGGGCCCATGAATAAAATTTTGAGTGAAAATTATTTGAGATCTACAAAATGTTGCTCATCAAATCAATGTTAGAATAAATCTTATCTGGCTTGTAAAAGAATTTTACTAGAAGGAAAATTTAGAGAGTTCATTCTGACTAGATATCACCCAAAAGAAGATTTATGTATTATAAGGTCTATGTCATTGTATATTGGAGAAACGTGATTGCATACAACTTCCAATTTCACCCTCCTTTCTGGGCAGTTCTCAGAAAAAGCCATCCAAACCAGCAGTCATTTATCTTTGATTTAAGCACAATTTGATGCCTGCTTAATATACACACAAGTAATAATTCAAGACAGCACAAAATGTGCATTTGACAGGCTTCCAAAAGACACCAATGCATTTTAACATTTTTGCATTTCCAGGCATAAATTCACAGGGGGCTCTCACAGGAAATGACTTGAAAAATTCTGTGCACTAATATGTTCTCTACAGAGTACTCATTTGTTCAGTGTTTTAAGCAGCATGTTCTTCATGCTTTATTTCCTGTAATGCTTATAGGATTGTGTTATGCAGAGACCCTGTTACTATTTACCTGTACTGCAGCATCACCCCTCAAAATACCCAAAAACTGAGGATTTGCAGGATTTTTCCACTGCACAGATTGTAATGATTATAATAATCTGCAGAAACTCTCTATAAAATATGACTGACAAAACTATGCCTTAGAGAGCAATGTTTAAATAATAATATACATACATAATGTCATTGTTATATTGATTTATACAGATGTGACATTACCTTCACTTTATGTGAAAGAAAAAAGACAGTTAATAAAAAGGAAAATCTTGTCATATAACTTATTAAATCAAGGAAAAATCTTAAACCAGTGTTGAACAGCAAGTATACACAATTCTCCATCTCACACCTGCCTTCTGAAACATCCCCAAAGCAAGCATTTTATAAATAAAAGAGCAAACCAGCTCCTTGATCAAACTTCCTGCTACTCACAGCATGTTTGATCTGACTTGGCCAGAAAAAAGATTTCTCTAAACAAATCCCTCTAAATAAAACATCTTTTCCCTGAAACCTATCAGCTCATTATTGGTTCTTTAGGAAATTTTGCATCATTAACAGTGAAGGGTAGTTTCAAGATATTCATGAACTCGTTAGTGAAGGAGGATTAAAACATATCTTAGCCTACACTGGAAGTTTTTGAAGGTACATAGATTTACCAGCAGCAGAAGAAAAAAGATAGCAACACATTTCCTATACAGACACCTTGCTAAATTCATAATAAAATTCTTGAGTGCAAAAAACCCCCCACAAAACCAAGTAAAAGGCACTCTGGCCAATCATTATTGCAACCAACATGTGTTTCTCAAATTGTTTTTTGACTCAAATCAAACTGAGAGCAGAGGACACCTGGAGGTGTCTGGCTCCTAATGAAAGAAACACATTTACTGAGACAAGATCGGATTTTGTATATTTGTTTTTCCTGTTGAAAATTGGTGTTTCCAGTGATTCATAGCCCAAACTTCTCCCCTTCAGCTCTGTGGTGATGAAATGACCAGACTGAAAACAGGCTCCTGTTCAGACCCCAATATCTTCAGTGATTCCTTAGCCCATCTACCACAGAGCTCTTTAAAGATGATGCTTGGTTAAAAAGGACAGAAAATTAAAATATTAAGTGAATTATAATGGAAAGTATAAATCCTTATCCTCATCTAGATTTAATATTTGATTGTTCCAATGACATAGTTGTGTAAGACAAGCAAAATGGGGTGAAGTCAGAAGAATGGTAAACTCAGAGGAGAAAGTTACAAGCAGGATTTTTCTGCGCTCCGTTTTTATGGAAAATGTAAATAATTTAGAACCTGTGTCCAAACTTGCACCTCACTTTCTACTGTAAGTTATTATGTGTACAAGATAGTTTTTTATGCTGCATCAATTTTTAAATAGTCTAAATTCCACAGATTATGCAACATACCAAAACTAAGACACCAGCTTCATGAAAGTTGGTGGCCTTAATGCAATAAAAACAGGCAGATAAAATGAAACTTAGCAGCTAAATAACACATTAAGATCAAATATACCAAAAGAAGCTAAGTATTTACAATGTTAGGATGTTATGTCTTAATACATAGCTATTCAGTATATGCAATATCAAATGGAGAACATTAATCCACAAGAAAAAGTCCATGTCATGAGAAGCAACAAATGCCTTCTCCTGGTAGTTTGATGCTTGGAATGATCTAAGCTAACTGCTAAAAACACTGAGTGAATCAAGAGGCAGAGAACTTGAAATGTGAACAGGAAGACAGACACAAAATGACTGTCAGGTGTTACGACAGAAATCTGAAACACTTTGCTCAGCATCTGAATCCCAGCACAGCTCCAGAATCCGGCACAGCCACCCTTCTGCTGGGCTCCCCAGGGTCAGAAGCATTTGGCAAGCGAAGGTGGCCTCTGACTGCATCAATGTGGAGGATGGGCCAAGCCCTCCTGGCCCTGACAGACCGGACAGCCAAACCAAGACAAGGAAAAAACTCCCTTTCTTCTAGCTTTAATCCACCTAGGGAGGCAGCATGGATGGTGATAAAGCCATGAAAGGGAACATAAATACCTCAGGACAGCTTCCACTCAGAGCCTGCAGGACTTTATTTTAATAGTTAAACAAGTACAAAAAGCAGCTGATATTCTCCTTTGAAAGCCGCTGTGTGTCACTGACAGCTGAGATGATTTACAGGAGCCATCAGAAACTTCAGCCTGCTCCTCTCAACAGTTCATTTTTATTCAAGAAAACAAAGTAAAATGGGCTTCACATTAGGCTCTCCTGCTGTCTTAAATCATTAAATAATTGTGTTGAAATTCATCGTGACCTTGTGTTGTGCTCCTCTAAACATCTCAGAATTATTCTTCTAAAGTAAACCAAATCAAAGAAACCTATGATCCCAAATAAAGAGCCTAATATTGATAACAAGCTTTCTTTTCCACTAACAGCCAGACCATTACCACTCCCAGGCTGATAATGCCTGTAAATTAAAACATCCAGTGACATTTAAGCAAGCGGAGAGTTGACAGAAATTCCCATCAAGCCCTCCTTGCAAGGTTAAGAGAAGACCTTCAAGAGAAAAGAAATTTGATTGGTGATACATTTCCCAGGTCGAGAGGGGCTTCATATTGTGCCCTAATGTATGACTTCATTATATCATTTATATGCTTCTGCTCTAGCATCAGTCACCACTAATGACCCAGCCCTTCCTCATCCTTCACACAGCACTCATCACAACTGGCTCCTCTCAACATTTCTGTCCCTTTTTGACCAAGGTACTGGTTGCCATCTCAATTCATTACCATCAAAACATGACAGCTGCAGAATTAGCTGCAGAAAAGGAAGATTAGATTCCCAAAAGCAGAATTCTGGTCCTTTCAGCAGGGAGCTGAGCAGTGCCACTACCAGATTGCAGAGGTCCTCACCTCTCAGGCTGTGCTGCTGGTTCTGAGCAGCTGCTCTGAAGCTCCACCAGTGGAATTGGCTTGCAGCTACCTTTCCCTTTCCATCCAAAATGCAAGAAAACTTCTTTTTAGTATTCTCCATCTGCAAGCCTGTCATTGCTTTACTCTGCAGAAGTCTAAATGCCTTGTGCTGCTCCTGACACAGCTCTTTGTAGGAGAGGGATGGAGGGGCTTAGAGAGGTCTCTGCTTCCTCCTTTCAGCACAGTGTGCCTTCCCAGGAGTGCTTTTCAATCTTCCAGGGGATATCCACCTGAAAGTTGCCAAAACAAACCCTCTTCTGCCTCTTCCAAGCCTTTCCCTGGTACAGGCTACAGTCTTCCCACAAAAATTCTACCGGAATAGTCCAAAACTGAAAGGACAGCTTAAATCTTCCCTTCAGTCTTGCTATTCCATCCCAAAGGAGGACACAGCTATTCTTCAGCAATGTTTGCCAAGCCAAATGTGCTTTGTATTGCCAGTACCTGTCCTGTGCTCCAATCCAAAGAGTAATGCCACCATTCCAGAGCAATTGACACAATCCGGAACAGCCGGTCATTATAAATCACAATGTCCTAATGAAGGATAAAAAGAAAAGGAACATTTATGTGGCAGACATATTTCACAGCACATTTACACTGGCATTTTTCAAGAGCTGAAAAGGTATATGGATAGAGGGTGAGAGAGGAGAAGTGAAATAAAGAACTATGATATACTCGCAGGATGTCTGTTCTGAGCACAGACAAATTTCTGAAAACTTTTTAAAGGTCATGGTTGCTAGAATTTACACTGAAAACTTGCTTTTTTTTCTTTTACCTTGCTGATCTTAATGTGTCCTTCTTCTTTGTGATTTCATGCCATGCCAAAGCTAGTTACTAACTTTCTTAGGCTTGCTGTTACTGTTGAGGAAGTATTATATTTATGATGTACTATATTATGGTAATAAATAATAACAATTTGCTTCAAGAGTTTTCATTACTGTGATCTCTTACATGAAACACAGCGCAGAATACAACAAAATAATAATAATAATATTAGTATTAGAAATACAAACAAGAGATGCAACTGTCTGTATAGTTCAAGGAAGTGGCACCTATTTTAAGGAGATCTTGCTGGTTTTTAGAAGTGCTTAACCAGCATGAAAGGAAACCTTCTATGAGCATGTGAGCTTTGATGTCTGAAGAATTTGTATTGCCATGTAATTCTTTTAGCTCATTTCTCCTGTGCAATTCTGAAGGCTTCATTGTCACTAGTACTCTAGAATAAATTCAATAATTGAGATCCTTAATTTTTAGTCTGCTTGCTTGACCTTCATACCTCTAACTACAAGAACCTGCACATCGGACATTGCGACAACAGAAAAATGCCATACAGCATTTAATGCCTTTTTAAAGGCTTCAAGCATCTTACTTTTCTTCTTTTTTTCTTTTTTTTTTTCCCCCACTAGGGATTGCTCACACTTACAGCTGGTGAGGGATGAGCAGGTTAATGACAGGACCATAAAATAAAACTCCACTTAAAGTCAGAATAAGCGTAGCAGCAAGTACCAGGATCTCCTGCAAACCTAAATGAGTCTGCCAAAATGGTTACATATGTAGCAGGAACCGCAAGTAAATCCAAGTCTATGGTCCTAAAGAGTAAGTGTAATCACTATTTTATCTCCATTTAAGTGATACATTAGGACAGAAGGAACACCACTGCTTTCCTTGCTGCACAAACAGATATTTAACAGTGGTAGCATTTATGCAAACTACCTATTAAGCTACTAAGAAAGCGCCAAAAAACGCAGCAAAGTAATTAAATAATGGACAAGGCCTGAGTTTTATTAGAAGGTTTCCAAACCATAAAAGCAATGCCAAAAGATAGTATAAATTCAGTATTGTTTGAATGGACTCTTGAAGTCCTGTACTCTAATCTACTCTTTATTACTCATCCACAAAACATCTAGCAATTTTTATTACAAGTTCCATCCATTACAGTATTAAACTTAAATTCAATATACACTGCAAGGTCATGATCCTGGTGGTAATGAAAAGCTGTGTCTCATAGAGCCTGCTTCATTTAAGGCTTAGATCCCTTGACCTACTAAAAAAAATGAGCCTCACAAAAGGCACGCTCAGATGTCAGAAGGAGTCGGCTCAGCATCCAAGTGGAAAGTTTACTTAGTAGCTCCAAAAGCTTTAATTGCACGCCAGGCCCGATTTATAAAGCCATTCTGATGTTCATGTTCTGGAAGAAAACCCCTCTGGTTATCTGATGTCGAAGTTGAAATTAGTCCTTTGGATCAAATAACCACAGCACAAAACAATTTAAGCCCACTGAATGTGCATTTTACCTGCCGCTGGCTACAGCGAGCCCATAATCTTTGGAATCACTACCATTTTATTCAATATTTGCTAAGTTGTATGTTAGACTTTGTAGTACTGCACCAGCAAATGTAATAACATGAATAATGCTGGTTTTTAAAAGGTAAATAGCATATTCTGGTCTAAATATATACTAAGGATCAAGTCAGAGTGACATAGTCCAACCTGTGACATTACTAAATTATAGAGGACCTTATAGTCTTAATATTTGGAAACAGATGTTTACATTGACAAAAACCTAACCCTTAAAACATTTTCACATCCTTATCTCTTTTTCCTTGTTTAATTATTTTCCTTCCTCCCATCTTATTAACTTTTTAGCATCTGAAACTGAGTGATTGCTTCATCTCGGAAGCAGTGTGATACCTTAAATTGTTTGCATTTTGATTCTGGAGCATGCAGCCAGGATTTGTCAAACAAACAACATAAGGCATGTGTTCTTGATGAGGTAGGTCAATTAATACTAATTGTAGTGCTCCTGTTATCTCACTGCCCTTGTCTCTTGCCACTAACTGTGCAGTTAAGGACTTCTGTGAGATAACAAACCCAGACCAGCTGCAACACCCATCCAAAGGTAGAAAATTGCACAAAACCTGTCTACTTACTGCTTAGCAACAGCATAGTACTGCCTTAGTCCCCTGATTTGCCAAGGCAGTTCTGTTTTGCAGAATCACAGAATCCTTTAGGTTGGAAAACACCTCCAAGACTGTCGAGCCCAACTGCCCACCCAGCACTGCCACGTCCACCACAAAACCCTGCCCCAGGTGCCACATCTACTTTTAAATATCACCAGGGATGGACTCCATCATCCCATCTGCCTATTCCAATGCTTCCAAGACCATTTGTTGAAGAACTTTTTCCTCATCGTCCATCTAAACACAAACTCATCCACCAGAGCAACTTGAGGCCATCTCCTCTCACTCTGTAACTTGGTACCCAGGAGAAGAGACTGACCCCCACCTGCCTACACCTTCTTTCAGGTAATTGTAGAGAGCAATAAACTCTCCACAAGTCTCCTTTTGTCCAGACTCGGGAATGCATGAGGATAAATTTAGAAAACCCTCTATGATATTTTTCTTTTCTGTCTGCACATGAAGATGATCTTTTCCTTTTTCCACCCAGAACTCTCCTCCTGGAGATATTGGATCGGTCTAATAAAAATCTTTCTTCCATCTCCAAAACCAGTGAGATGGAAATCAGTTGTACCTTCATATTTAGGGACATATTTACTGTTAGCCACACAATTTTCCCCTCCCTGGTATGAAGAACTACTTTCAAGTCAGTTTTCTGTAGCAAAATACCTGCTTGTGAATGGTTGTCAGGAATAAGGGTCCCTTATCTGGCTTAATGAGCTAAACTAGACTAGACAAAAAAATAATTGGGCTTCTAGCAAGGGTGCTGGGATTTGCAAACCATGCTGGGAATACAAAGACACTGTGGCAAAAACAGAGCCACTGCTGTCTACATTGCTCTCACTGTGAAAATGCTGGTAGAGCCCATCCCAGAAATTTAAACACTGAGTGCAGGATAAAGAGTGGAAGACACCTTTTATAAATGGAGACTAAAAAAAAAATTTCAACTCTTAGGGACTTCATGTGACACTCCCATTGTTAGGGATGGGAACTGAGCCAAAGTGGTTATACTTAAAGGGAAGAGACAGTTTGGAACTGTTAAATGGAAATATTTTGTACAAAATGTGTAATTAAATTGTGGAACACTCTTTCATTGTAAAATACTTTGCTTAATAGCTTAGGAGGATGTAAAAAATACTTAGATATTGTAGACATAGGGACACATGCAATATATCATATCCAATTACTCTAAAATAGTGTATTAGTCCCCACTTGTAGCACAGAAAAAATTCATCTTCCTGTTCAAGATACAGTCCTCTCAACCACTGGGGTAAATATTAAAACTGCTCCCTAGAAGTACATGTCTAAAACTGGCAAAGCAAACAAGAAATTATGAAAAAAACCCCATTTTTCACACTTCAAGGAATGGTGTAACACTGATCCTTATATGCAGAGCTGAGCCTTATGTCCTCATTAAAAAGATGTGTTTTCCACAGACAGACAAGGAAATTGAGTAGAGCACATAGGAGTTAATTCACAGCTCATTGATGGAATTCTTGATCTGCTGAGGGTCAAGTGATTAAATCATTGACCACCTAAACCATTAATGAGCAAAGCCATGTCACTTGCAGGTGGTTTACAGCTGAAGTGACATTACAGGAAGGAGCAGGTGGTGATGAGTACTGAATATGCTTTCTACCCACAGAAATAGGTGAGGGGGATAAAAATAACAAAAATCCCCAGGCAGTAACTTTGAACAATTATTTGGCGGCACAGAATGTTTTGAAGACAGCAGAAAAATACAAAGTGGAGGGAGGCAGGAAGAGGCTGATTTCTCATTACAGAAAGAAGGCAAAGCTTGCCCTTCTCTCATATCAGCAGGAGCTTAGTGACACCTCATTATTTTGGAAGTTGCTACTACAAACAGCTCTACCAAACATCGAGTGACTAAAGCACCTGCTTCCACTTTTGCCTTTGTCTCTGCAAAAGCATCGAGCTTAGTCTATTCTCTTTAGAGTCAGGTTGGCTTTTTTTGCCTTGTCTTATACCAAAATATTCATTTTTGAGCGGAAAGTCCCTCAAAATAGTGTATCTGAAAGAATAATAGCACCAGCAACCATCAAACTGCAATAACACAAATATTCACTGAGCAAAACAGTAGATCTGTCTCAGGAATTAGAGCTGATAACATTGCTCTGCAATGACATTAAGGCTGTTAATTTAATGGTAGCTTCACATTCTGAGGGGTCTTGTTCTCAAACTTTCATTACATTTCACAAAGGGAGTTAAAATTATTCTTTCTTTCACTCAGCACATGATACTTTGTAAGAGTAAACTGCAAAATTAAAGTAATTTCTGAAGAGATTTCAGATACAAATCTGTGAACACACTCAGTGGCCTGTCAGGGATGTGCAGCAGACCATAGGAAAACACAGATCATCGGTGACAACAATGTAAATTTCACCTCTCCCTGCTGAAAGGCATAACATTGGCTGTAAAAATAAATCATTAAGATCCCCCAGAACCTCAACACCAAGAAGGAGATTTGAACTGTGGGAAAGAAATGCCGGTGTTATTACTTGAGTTATACTTCTTACTTGCTAAAGCTTTTTTCATTATCTACAACTAATTTATCTTTGCAACTAAACTTGATATTGTTCTGAGAGTTAGGAGTAAATTCAGCACTGTTCTTTATTTTTTTATGGCCAGCAACTGTGGTAAAATATTCCTAGATGAGAGTAGGCTGCTTGCACATCATGTTGGGAATAATCCATATTCTGCCCTTACAAAATACTCCTATATTAGTGACTAATCTAATCCCAACAGATGTATGAAAATTGTCCTACTATGAATGAACTCTGTTTTCAATTTTTAAAAAAATCTCCTTACTGTTGTACCATGCATTTTATTTAAAGCTACCACGATTTTAAATCACCTGGAATTACCTTAGGTGGCTATTGCCACTTTCAGCTGTAGTTGACATGTAACAAATATTATTTCCTGATCTAAGACAGTGAGAGAGCCTAATGTGCAACCCACTTTATTTGGTTTTTGAATAAAAATAGACAGTTGAGAAGAGATAGCATTTCCTTGAAGGCTGTTGAGGATTTAGAAAGCAAACCATGTCTGCATAAACAAAATATTCATTAGACTGTGCTAAGAAAAAAACTGGAAAAACAATGGGCTTTACAAAGGGTAGATTTTGGAGAAGTGAGTATAAGAAAATTGATGTGACTTAAATAGAGTCCAGAAAATCAAGTGTAGTAAAGGAAGGATATTACTGGCTATGCTTGTTCCAATAAAACATTTACAGAATGTCACAAAAGGGAACTGGAGGTGGTGTGCAGAAGCAGAGGATGAGGAAAACTGTATCAAGGATAAAATGACAGTACCAAAAGGTAGAAGGCATCCAGAATATAGGAGGATTATGTAAATGATAACAAGAGCCTGAGGCAATAAAAATACTTGAAAAATGAAAATACTTTCATTTTTCAGATTGAAAAATGAGCATCAAATAGTGCAAAGCATCTCAACTAATACTAAAAGATATTTTAGGCATAATTATACACCCAGCAACTGACAGGCAAGAAAGGAGACGGGGTGTAAAGGAGAAGGAATGCTATACAGCAATTACTCCTGTACCTATCTCTAAAACTGAAGAGGGCAGACAGTTGCCTAAGACTCAACACCTTGAAATGATGGTGAGGAGTCAAAAGAAAAGGTGATGATACCCAAAGTGTCAATTAACTGGATTGTTGTTCATAAAGGCATAAGAGACCAGAGCCAAACAATGCTCATCTAAAAGTACTACATGAAGTAAGCACAGAAATTGAAGAAGGTGTAATGAAAATTTATATTTAGCACCATCATTTCAGGAGGCTGGCATGGGGCCAAGCAGACACACAGCAAGAAATTACCAGGCAGTTCATTTCCCATTAGTTGTTGAGCAAGTCTTAGACAACCATTAAAAGGATCACACTGGGGCTGGGGAGGAGGGGAACACGAAAACTCAGAGCATAATCAAGGACAGCTAATATTGTTTCAGGTCATGCCTCAGTAACTCAGGTTTCATTGAGCCTGTTACTGCCTTGCCTGGCAGAGGGCTGCACTAAATGTCAAAGATGTTAGTTATTTAGATTGTCAGAAAACATTTGACAAGGCTCCACCTCGAGGAGGAACTCAGCAGTGTTATTAACCAACAGACAATAAGCTCTAACGTGTCAGCAAGTTCTGGAATTTTGTTATTAAGCATGCAGTGCCACTGCAGAGTTCAAGGTGTTAGAAAGCAATGTAAAAGCAGGCAAAGAAAAAAACCTCCACTAGCCCAGGTGTGACTAAAGGAAAGGTTAAGGATCGGATATGCTTCACAGGAGTCAAGAGCTCTTCTGAAGTCACCCTCCAGGGGAATTTAGATCCAGGGTAATTAGAGCTGCATCATCTTGACAAGTGGATCCAAATAGTTACAACCAGGATTCAGAGGTGAAGAGAGGACACTGGGGATCACAGTGCTCCTGGAGGGAAGTCAGTTTGGGTTGTTTTTCACTGGTCCTGTCTTACCTGCAAGAATCCAGACTTGCCCTTTTCACATGGATCTGAGCATCCAGCACCAGCCATGGGCACACAAGCTTCTGCCTTGCCAGAAGGTGTGGACAGGTGCCCTTCTTGATGATGGGATAATGGATCTTGCCTGTTCTGCAGGACAAGCCCTTTTTTAGGCTGCAGTAAATGAGGACTGTTTGTACCTTTGAGTGCTGCTGACACCTGTTGGCTCCCTACCTCTTTGTGCTGTATTGATGCAGGCATCCAGAAATGGATTTCAAACACTTACCGAGGAAAACCTATTTTTCTTCATCACAAAAGGCTTTTGTTCATGACTGTCTGCACGATCACAATTATTAAACATGTTTAAATCCCTTTCCTGAGTTTATCAAAGCCCTAGAAAGGCAAATCTTGCAGGAGCACATTGAGGTGCCTCCTGCCTTGCTCAAAAGCCTCTCCTGGGGCTGTGCTGATGCCTGGAGAAGCTACCTAGAACAGAGGCTGGACAGAGTTAGAGAATTAAATAGGTATTTATTAAAGGCCTTCAGCAGATGGACCTTGGGCAGTGCAAAAGCCCCATGAAGGCCACACCCAAGATGCACAATGCTCATGAGTTTCTCAGGCAGATGGAAGTTTGCTCTCTTTGCATATCAGAGGTTAATTGCCCAATTACACCTTCAGGTAATGAAGTCACATTTCCCCCAGTTTACTCCCCCAAAATTCATTTTTGTTTATACTTTTCAGGGCCTGAGGCTGCAATGATGACCTTGGTTCTCAGTTCCTGGAAAAGGATTGGTTTTTTTGGACCAAACTGTGGAGAGAGCTTACAAACACTCTATATGGAGTTCATGATGTGTACCTGCACATCATGCAGTACAGGATGTGCAAAATGTAAAAGCTAAAAACTTAAGGCACCAGTGTGCAGTAGCATTTCAGCCGTGCTCTCACCTGTCTCATCAGGAGCAGCTTAAAAGGACGTGTGGTTTATCCCTGATTCCACCCAGGGAGTCTCTGTGGCTGCAGCTGGGGAGCTGTGGGGTGAGGGACCACGAGCCATGAGTGACTCGGAAGGATGGGGACACCCTGAGCTGGAGACAGCTGGGACATCCCCTTCAGGGCATGGGGATCAAAGGAAATGGGGGCTAGGCAAGGGAGCTGGCAAAGAGAGCTCCCTCCAGAAAATATTAACAGAAAATTAGAGGGGAAAAGAAAAAAAATAAAGCCTTGTGGTGCTGGTTCCTTAATTCATGCCAGAGAAATTGCAGTGTTCCTTTTCCATCATGCAGGAAGGTGAGAGATTATTTCGGGTAATCCTTTGGTCTGTGATCACCTCCACACAGCAATTTCTGACACTCTTGGGAAAGGACTCTGAGTAAAACGGGAGCTGCAGATGATAGCTGCTATCTAGGAATTGATATTTCTCTTAACTGCACTGTGCACATGATCCATACATGTATGGAAAATGACTGAATGTGGCCACAGCCACACGGGAATATTGAGAAAATTCCTCTGCTTGGAAGGACAGAATTGGGGACAACAGACAGCTATCACCCAAACAGCTTAGAAACTGTACTTGTGGGAGGAATTGCAAAATATATATTAAAAAAAAAAAAAAGAGGAACAAGGAGTTAACTTTGAAGGAAATTTCAAATACAAAGGTGGGAGATGAAAGTAAGACACAAAAGTGTTTAATGCAGCTAGGATGGCCAGCTCCTCAAGTGAACTTAGCTTGTCTAATTCCTTTGATTTCCACTAAGTAAAGTCATTTACAGAAGCCAAGCCTCTTGCTTCATAACTTTAGATTGTACCCTGATTTGATGAGAGCTTTTCCTAACCTTGGCTCAACTGCTAAGAAGCAGGGACGTGGGATTTGTAATGAATCAGGTCTGCATTCTGTGTTAAGGTCTTCTGATTTTTTTTTTTTATTATTTTATTTTTCCTGAAAGGGCAAGGAAATAACTCAAATCCCATGACAGGTTTATTGCAGAAAGAAATAGTAGTATTTGCATCATGACTTTTTTTTTTCTTGGAATGCAGTAAAGTACTATAGAAGAGTATTTAAGTCATTTCTTTGGCTGAATTAAGTAGAGAAAAAGAGCATGTTGATTTATACATGGGCAGGTTTTTTCCCTCACTTCATTTTATTTAGAATAAAGCCAAGTGGAAAAAGAAGCTTATAAAACAGGTTTGAAAGAAAACAGCCCCCTCCCACAACACTTCACAAATTCCAAGATTTGCTTTTCCAAGATATACTCTTTTGTCACCAAAGTGCTGCATAATGGATTGCAGTAATAAAATTATTGCACTGGAATGATCTGGTTTACATAAGAATTCTTAAGCTTTTCTTTGCCTTTACAAAGAATATATGAAAGCAAATTAGGAATTAGCTGCTAGGTTTAAAATAGTTGAGTGTGTTAAGAAAAATGCAGATGTGTAATCCTGCAAATATATGATAATTTAACATAAATAATTCTTGAATTAATTAAAGGATTTACAGGTTTGTCTCATGTTCTTTTTTCTGGCTTTTCTTTTTGAAAGCATGACTCAGAACAATCATCCTACACATCCTGGCACATGGTGCCTTAGGGGTGGGTTTAGTGCACACAGCTATTTATAGGCAAAATTTCGTATGTCTTGGACCTCCTCAAGTCCCAGAATCTAACACATTTTTTACTTAAGCAGCCCTCATGGCTGTACAGTCTGGTAATCATCCTTAGAGCCAAGAGTTGGATAAATCAGAAAAAAAATCTCTTCCTTCACACAGGTCTTTAGTTGGCCTGAGATGATCTTAAGAAATGAGGGGCATGTCTCTTCTCACTTTGAGCAGAACGTATGGATTCTGAAGCACTGCTGGTCCTTGCCAAATAGGGTGTGTGTCACAGGGGAAGGCAGAAGAAGAGAAGATGGATATTTTTTAATGCTCATAAGATCTGGATGTAATTTTTGACTGTAGGACAAAAGCAGTGCCTCATTCAGCAAGATGACAAAAGGTTATTTGGCACCTGGCATAAAATACACTTCTTGCAAGAACCTGGCATGAGCACCAAAGTGATAATGAGTAAAATGTCAACGTCTGTGCAATAAAATCATTGATGCTGAATGTTAAACAATCATAAACAGAATACTAAACCTTCTAAGAACATTATGCCTCTTCTGTGAACAGCCAAAAATTAGTCAAACCTAAACTGACATCTCTGATATGAAGAAAATAAACAAACCTAATGTCCCAAGACCTTTACCGTTACCTTTAGTGTCCTAGGACATCAGGTAAACTGTAGGAAGCACACAGTGCCACTTGTTAATGAATCACAGGAGATAAAATGACATCAGTCCAGTTAATGGATACTGTTCCTTGCCAAATCTATGGCTTTAAATTTAATTATAGTTGAGCTTCATCAATCATACAGCAAAAGAACATGGTGATGAAGACTTGAACTCCAAGATCAGCCCTTAATCAACAGGCATTTGCCTCATCCTCATCTAATACACTTGCCTGCAGAAACCACTTGGTAGAGAAAAGGGAGCTGTGATCTGTGAAGCTCTATGATTAATGGCTGCATTAGGAGAATTCAACCCTTGCCCTATAGCTATAGCTCCTCACCACAAATATAGATTAAAACACAATGTTTGGACTCAAACACAAGAGTTCTCTGATTTTATAATCACTTTACTGTAATGCTACTAAACCATGTCTCCATGGGACAGCATTTTTGTCTAGGTTTCCCCATCCTTAAAATAAGTTACTGGTATGGTTTCAGATCTTTCACTGGATTGCAATGATTAACCTTTACATTTTGGGTAGATGGAGGGTTTGTGAGACTAATGAAAAAATTTTCATTCTCGTCATTACTCTAGATTAGCACTTCATAAGGAAAATCTTCTTATTGTGAAACATTCTTATTCCTATGTAAAATTCACTGGGAGAAACGTTGGGGTTTTCCCTCCTCCTTTCCTTTTTGTAATTGTATGAGAGGAAAATGAATAGAATTTTAAAAATAAAGTTTAATAACTACTGAATGTTATAATATAAACACACAAAATACCTCCTAGCAATTTATTGAGTCCAAAATCAGATCATGGAGAGGACAGGTTGCCCTTCAACTGAGGAATTAAACACTACTCTTTTTCCTAGAAAACTCTTCTCTGATTCAAAAGTGGTCCTGACAACCCATGGTCCTCAAACGTCCCTGAGCACCTCAAGATGGAAAATACTCTTTATGCAACCCAAAACCTCCTTCCTCCCCACCCAACACCCACTGAGGTTCCTATTCCTGCTTCTATCCCCAACAGCATAGAGAGAAAAGAAACAATCTACAAGTCTTTTTTCAATAACTAAGTGTATCACAGAAATCTACATCTTGCCTACATTCAGGCAAAGCAAAAGAACAATCCTGTTAAATACTCAGACAACATTTCTACTGACCACAGGTACTTGGTCATCAAGCATGAGATTCACTGCAGGAACACTCTCAGAAAACAGCAGCCACTCTCAGAAAAACATTTATCTTTTTAGCACAAGGTTTTATGATATTACTCCTCTTCCTGTAATTAAAAGGACATTGTCTTGATCTTTAATAATTACATGCTAAATCAAGAAGTGTCCACTTCCCCATACTTCGACCACAGGGAAAAAATTACTGAGAAGAGTGGTTTTTTTTTCAAAAAATATTCATATTAAACCAGCATGTAACAACAACAAAAATATGCTCTTTCAAAAAGGCACTTGCTAGGTCATTATGCATTTCGGAAGAAACAGCCATCAACTGGGAGCTAAAAAAGTTTAAATAAGCAGCACATGTGGATGCCACTTCTGCCAAACTTCATACCAAAGCAAGCGTGTTGTATCTACAACACTAATTAGTAGCTAACATGAATACCATAAATTCAAAAGCATTAATTAATCCCCACTATTTTTCCTGAGAAATAACGGGTAGTAGTTTCTTTAGAGTGGGAGAAAATAAGATTTAAAAGCTGTGCTAAGACTGACTGATGGCAGACAGGCCTGAGGAGGTCAAAGCAGGCTGGATTCTCAGACCATCCCTTCCAACTCCCTGTCTCTGGCAGATGGATGACCATGGATCAGCTGCCTCCAGATCTCACACTGCACTAAACAAGAGATCACCATTGGTCATCTGGGCTTTTCTGCCTGACCCCATTTTGCAGGAATATTAGCAAAATCTCCATCCCTCCCATCTGCCAAGACACAGGGCTGCCTAGAGCCCAACCCTCAGTGTGTGCTTGTGCCCAAATTAGCTGAATGAAAGGCAGATTTGGGTTGAGTACAGCCATAGTCAGGGATAAATAACCAGGTATCCAAAATCACAGGTTCAAAAAACCCCCAAGAGTATCACAGAAAAATCAGTGTTAGGATTCAGAGTGACCACACTGCATAATGCTCTGCTGAATACCACAGTGATGAGCAAGGATTGATCAAACCCCAGATAACTCTTTTATGCAGCCTTATTATGTTTAGAGCAGACAGGGCACACTGAAATTTATTTTAAAAAACCATTGTTTTAATCACTAAATCACCATGTCTGTCTCTAGAACACCAAGACATTCAAGAGAGGGGGAAGAAAACCAACAAGCATAATGTAAGCTGCACAAGATCAAAAGCAAGCAAAAGTGCAATTAATTTCATCCATTTTTAGAAGTAATTGTCTTTGCACCTTACCCAAAATTTAATGAGCATTACTCCTCTAGCATGGCAAAAAGCTTTGTTCTTTTGAGTTAATTGATTCGTAAACGCAGTAGGAGAAGTGTATCTGAAGTTCAGTAACCTCGATAGTTGAAAGAAATGGAGCATTCAATGGGTGTAGTGCAAAAGACTGCTGCAAACCCTGGAAATGTAACTATGGAATTGATTTCCTGTTTGCTGAAACTCATAGGCACTATGTGCGTTTCACAATTTCAGTTATGCTCCTTAAATAGCCTCTTTTAGTAATTATTGTTTAAAATATTTTCTGTCCCCTCCTTGTTGCAGAGCTCTTCATTTTCCAGAACTTCACAGCATAGAGTGGTTTCCAGTGACAGAAAATCAGTGAGGACTGAATGGCTGGCAAAAAAGATTTCGTACAGAAAAGGGAGATTTTTGGGTGACAGAAAATGAAGATTGGACAGATTTGTATACATTGCACCACAGAGGACTGGTTTGAATATGGTCAAAGGACTGTGGGTTCAAAGCACCAGCAAGACAGAGCCAAGGCAGCAAAGGAAGGAAAAGAAAGGCTGTGGCTCCTGTCTAAGATGAAAAAAACAAAATTATTTCCATTTAATATCTTAAGGCTGGAAGAAGCCAGGTTTACATTTCATTTTTGCCCCTTAAGGGAAGATTTAGTACAGTATTGTTCAGTATGTAAATTCTAGTTACAGCCTAATGAGATTCCTACAAAATATTCTATTAATGCTAAAGGCTCTGTTCTAAGATTGTACTTACATATGCTGCTTATCTTTTTCTCATCAGGGCTCTTTTATGCTCCTGGATGAGTTTCTCAGCTGGATCATTGTAAAGTACACAAATTATGGGATTGCTTACCTGCACTTCTAGGAGATTAACTCACACATTCTACCACCACCCACCTGGAACACAAAACACCTTTGTGAGCCAACGTACAAATCCACTTAATCAGTGACCCAAATGTGAAATGCAGACATGGTGTCACGTATAATGCTGGCATAAATATCACCTCCCTGCCTCTCCACTAAATTCTGCAACATCAAAGCCAGCTGATCTCTTGGAATAGTTTATAGGAGGCCAGGGAATAGCAAAACCATCTCATCTCTGCAGAGATTTCAGCCTGGAGAGGTGGTGCAATACGAGACTTCAAAATGAGCCTCGTGTCCCTGGAGGGAAGTTTGCATTACAACATGCAATGCTTCATTACCACGTGTATCACTGTAATGAGGAGGTACTTATATCACTGAACTTGCATTACACAGAATTATATATGCACCATGCAGATGTGGGCTGGAGGATTGCACTGAAGAGTTTAGGTATTATTTCCTTTCCCAATTCACTTCTACCAGTATTTGTACCTCAAGCAGAAGTGAAAATCAATTTTGAATCAATGCTACTTAATTTAGGCTGCAAGCAGTTCTGTTTTAAAAATTATCACATCTAAATTTCTACGTGATACTGTGATTAGCAATGCTAAAATATAATGTTAAAATATAAATGTCTGATAACTTATTAAAATCCTTTAAATGTTCATTTAAAACTATACTGTACCAGTAGTGCCTCACAAATCTTAATGAGCTGAAGAATATCTTCTCATTCAGATTAATTCCTTGAATGTTGGAGAAATGGCTATGAGCTGAAAAGCCAGCAGGCTTCCTCTTTCAGTTTATGACAAGAAACTAGGAGGAAAAATATGTCATCTATTAATTCAAAAATTTAGAAGAAGTGGCTCAGGAATATCAAGCGGTTACGTAGAGTTCCCTCTGTACTCGTGAGGTGTTCAGCCTTTGCACAATTCATTTCCTACCTCTTTAATCTAATTTGGCTCTTCTGACAACTGTGCTATGCACACATGGCCATTTTCTGATGTCAGAATATCATGGAAATTCTGTCAAATGATAACCAAAAAAACCCTAATTATCAAAAAAACTGATGGAAATTATTTTTTTTTACTAATAGGTATGTAATCCAAAATAAATTTTGGATAATCTTACTTTTATTGATTCTTAATGCATCTCAGCACTCTCAGGACAGTTTTATGCAACTAATTAAAATTGTATTTTATATGTTATCATCTAAACTAAATTCCTACTCACACATGGCATGACAGAACTAGAGCAGGAAGTTAATCTGACTTAAGTTATATTATTCATCATTTTTAACACCATAAAACTAAAATAATATAAATTTTGTTAAGACTGTAAAATTAATATTCTGAGTAATTGCATGTTAAGTTACGTACAGATAGATGAGTATGAGCATGTGGTACATATTTCTGCCTAAGCAAAACCAACTCCATATTTAATAAAAGATATGGGTTTTGAAAATCACTTTTTGTTGTTCTAAGTATTTCTGTAAAAAAAAGACTTCCTGTAAAATCTAAGTCTTTCTGTTCAAGTCTTTCTGTTAAAAAAAAAAGAAGTAAGTATTTACAACTGCATGTTTTTATTGCTCATTTTCAACTTGATATTTTCAACTTAAACCCAGGGGTTTAAATCACTCTCATTTGTCAACCAGTGCAAAATCTACCTATAGTTTCATCCCTGGGACATGGCACGGGCCATAATTTTTCTGTCAGGAAGGTAAATCTGAAGGCGCCTCTTTGAAAACGGGTATTTGGAACACGATTAAAGTCCATAAATACTGGCTAATCCCGTCGCTTTCACAAGATGTACTCCTTGTTCCCAAAAGAGGTGTTCCTGGCTCTTTGCAAGCCCTGTGAGCAGTGTCACAGGGAGCTCCAGCTCTGCCAGCTCAATGCAGGATCCACGGGGTGGGACAGGGATCTCACTTTGCTGCTCCTGACCTGCCGCGTCTTTTGGACGCCCCTTCTTCCCGAGCCTTTGGCCAAATGGACTCCTTCTACACTGGTCTCTTCCAGAATGGAGACTGCAGGATAAATGAGCAGGAGTTTGGTGCCAAGACATTGCCTGGAGCCCTGGTTAAGGCTTGGGAGTGAAGCCTCCCTGTGCCACCCTAAAGCCGCTCACTTTCACCTCTGCAGGACTGGGAGAGGAAAGCACCAGCCACACACTTGTGTGGGAAAGGGAGTAAAAAAACCCCATCCCTAAAACCAAGCCACATAAATCCTTCATGCAATCATTTTATTATCTGTGCATCTGCAACCTCGTCTCACAGCCAGAGTGTTTAATCAACAGATTTTTGTTCTGTCCTCCCCGTTCATCAGGGGAGTGCTGGCATGTTGGCTCAGCTCTTGCAACTCCTGACTGGTTAAAGGGAAACAGTCCTGGCTTGTCAGCCCCAAATCTACTGCATTTTTACTGCCCCACAGGTGTCCTACACACAGAGCTATGGGGCTAAAAATATTTAAAATTTAATAAATTAGCTAACTTTCCAAGTGAAGGAAGGTGGCCCTTAGTTTCTGAGTGGCCCTCAGTTTCCCTAACACAGTACAGGAGGCAAACTAGCAAACAGAAATAAAGAAAAACATAAATTCTAGAACACAACTATTTCCCCAAGTATTTAGTACACATTTACCCTAAAATCAAAGCTAACTAATCTATTCTCTTTAAATATACTTATTTTTCAGTTGGATTTGATTTTTTTCATGGAATTGTGCCTCACTACAATTTTACTATGCTCCATGGGCTCAAAATAGATTTAAAAATTGCTGCCTTCTGTATTTTAAAGATATAAGAAAACTGTATACCAGGAAAAAAAAAAGAAATCCACCTAACAGTAAGGTCTAATATGCTGTGAAATAATCTTCCAAGGAAATGGTAGACTTAAAATGAAACTGGAAAAAGCATAAGTAGCATAAAACAGAGGGATGGCCCTGAAAGAGATATACAAGATGAATTACGTCATCTTTCTTTATCTCTATATCCAAGTAAAATATCAGTGAGAATATAAAATCCAATAATTCTGCACACAAATGTCATGTCATATGCAATATAATGCTTTAATCCTATTATGTCTAAAATTTAATTGCAGTTTTTTAGAGAAATTGAGGGAGGAAGAGCCCTTGGTGTACATACAGATTAGATCCAGTTTCCACTCAAACAAAGCAAATAAATAGGCCATTCAGGTCTCAGTTTAACAACCCACATTAAAAGATAGGCATGTTTTCATTTGGAAACTCCAAAGAGTGATTCTGGCTTTTTAAATGCAAAAAAGACATCCCCTATCACTGCAGATGAAATAAAATAACAGACAAAATTAATACTTGGGAAATAGTAGGTTTGATTTCTGTTTCTCTGCAAGGCAATTTTCATTTCATACATATCCAATTAATATGCTCCATTTCCAATATGTGGATAAGTTGTTCTTCTGTAGATGAAATTTTCTTTCAGCTGTACTTTCACTAGAGAAAATTCCAGTAAACATGGGGGCACATTGGCACTGATAAAAATTGCCATCATTTCATTCACATCATCTCAGTAATAACAGAATAGAGCAGCTGAGGATGAGCTCCATAAACTTGTGTTCAAAACTCAGCAGAAGGAAAAGGAGCAGTTCCCACATTTGTCTGTTTTTTCTACATTAATGTGAAACTTCAGCTCAGGAACTGTTGGCTGCTTTGAGTTCCCAATGTTTCTAGTCTGCAGCATCCCAGCTGATCTTCAGGCACCACTGAAATAAGCAAGCTGTACAATAAAACTGGCCAATTTTGCCTCTTTGTGCCTCTTTGTGCCTGATTGTGGTTTTATTTTTCTGTGTGGGTAAGGTAGCAGGATGTGGCATAAGCTGGAGCACCCACTCATAGATTCCTATGGGCACCTCAGGGCCTTGCCAGTGTGAAGCACCCTTACTTCAGGAATTCTGAATATTTCCATATGAAATCTTTGCCTATTTGGGTATCCCAGAAAAAGACACGAGGTTGCAGGGAAGCCAGTTCTCAAGTAAGGCAACTCAAGTTTTCCATTACAATTTCTGTGACATGTGTGGTTCACTGACAGAACAAATGCTAAGGCACCATAGAGAGCATATCTGGCCTTACAAGGAAAAACACCTGACAGGTTCATATCAACTTTCTGTTCAGTGACTTCTTCAGTTTTCCTGTTTCCTGTGCTACTCTCAGACTAATCCATCTCCCTTTTTGGCAAGCTGTGTCAATTTTTAAATGGTTTTCTTTACTGTTCCACACCCACAGTCTGCAGAAAATAAGAAATTTTCCCCATGGTACATCCAACTCCAGGGATATAAATGCTCAAAATATCATGATATAATTATATGAATAGCAAATCTGACTTTTACCACATCTTTCTCATTACCTCCCTACAGACAGATAATAGATTTATGCCATGGAACACACAACGTAGATCTCAGAAGTTTAAAAATAACTTTGGTTAATATTTAATAAGAACAATTTGGCATAAGAACAGCTTAATAAATGCTCACTCTTCAAGCACTGCTATGGGATACATTTATTTGAGGTAAAGCAAATGCCAAGCACCTTTACTTCAGGTGTTAACACAAGATAACAGCACAACTGGAATCAGATGGTGACCTGAACACTTCCTTAAAAACATTTGTGGCCAAAACCTACACCTCACTGGTTATTTCAGCCAGAAAACATCATTTGACAGAAATCTCAGAGCAGTCATTCAAATATGACAGCACTGCTTTTCAAGAGGATTGCAACAGGCAAAAACATCATGTATTGCACTATTGAAGACTATCTAACTCCAATATTAAAGAAATAGCCCTCTGAATGACCAACAAGGTTATAAAAATCATGTTAAATCAGCCAAAATACATCCCATTTACATATTCAGAAATCAGAAGTTAATAGATATGGGTATTCAAATAAGACATATATGGCTAAAGCCATTTCTTAACAATCACAATTGCCTAAAACTTCTGATTAAAGAGAGAAACCAAGACCTGTTGATGTTCCCTTTGGAAGGGAGCAACAATTTGAAATCCAATTTGAAACTCAATTGTGAGCAGACCTGGAATGCCTATCTTTATTTAGAAGTAGTGTGGCACAGAGAACCCAGCGCACGCTGAAGTTGGATGATTTGTTTCAAGCTTCACTTTGTCTTCTATTTAGAGCACAGAAGAGCTGGAATGATCTGTAAGTACAGCAGACAACAATTTGCAACCCATCAGCAGGGTAGAGTCCTGGTTTAAAACAAATTAAAAGCTCCCTCTTGAAAGCTGAATGCCACAAAATATAATTTTCTTGGATGTGCATGCATTAGATTGCTCCAATTAAACTTGTAAAAAAGAAATAAATAAAAAAGCTGTTTAAAAAACTGTTTCAGGTACTCCAGCTATTATTCATGAAAATGCTGCACTTCCCAGCATTGTGGCTTATCAAGTATAAACTGGAATCCTACATTTTAAATGAAATGATCTGTAAAAGTTGCTATCTTTGTGAACATGAGATATTAAATAATTTCGGAGAGGAATGTGTGAATCAATTAGATTCAGCAAAATAGGTTCTGGGTATGTGAATATTGCGGATGCACCGAGACACCGTGTCAGAGAACAGTGCTGACTCCAACATTTTTCTAAACAAAGCACTCAACATCCCTGCTAGGAGATATATAACTTCATTTATACCTAAATGCCACAAACCCAAGGATATTTAGATTAATTAGCTATGCTGCCTACAAACATACCTCTTAAGAAAAAAATTATTTGTCCAAACCAGTGTTTTTGAAAGTGAGTTAAAGATAAAATTGTTTCCTACACGTTTTCCCAAAGGAAAGTTTAGCTATCATAAATTATTATATTGTTAAAAGGGTCTCAAATAAAACCAAATTATAATATCTCATGCTGCTCATCCTTTGGCTTCTATCCCAGTACAGGGTCACGGCTCTGTACAGAAAACACAGTGGGGTAATAAAACTGCCTGGAGATAATAAAATGCTTATTTTACAGCAAGCAACTATGTAGGACTTCTCCTTAGGAAAAAAAAAAGAAATAATCACTTGAATTTACTGATGGAAGATTCCAGGGATTAAGTGCTCATCTACGATGAATAGCACAAAGGTATCGAAGGCAACACTATTAAAACTATTATCACAGTTCACACTAAGTGATCTGGCTATAATTATAAGGTTGCTTTGGCTCTCAAAGGAAAAACACCTCAAAGTCGTGTCATGGCAGTGTACAAGTCCTATATATTTGTTGAGATGGAAAAAAAAAAGAGAACTAATAGTTTTAATTGAATATACGAAGTAGACTTTCATGTGGCAAAGTTTTGGGAGCTGGTCCCAGGTGTTCATAATTTTTCTTCTGTTTTAATACTCATTACAGCGTGTTCATGCATATTAGATAATGGAACACTATAATTAGCAGATAAAATACTCCAATACAGAGCATGGAGAGTGCAGTGAAGTACTGTTGATGAAGCAGTATTATGAGTGGTTAAAAGTTGAGGTATTCTACTCTACCATCAAAAGAATCAGCCAAAAACCTCACTGCAGCAGGGGCAGGGCCATTACCTTTGCCCTGCTGCCTGCAAAGAGCTGTAAGGAGTGGAGAAATGACTCCCACTGCCAGAAACCTGCACCACTCCTCCTGCACCACTCCTCCTCCTTTGGTACCATTGCAATGGTACCAAAGATGCCCTCACAGGGCCTGGCCAGGGGCTCAGAGGGTCAGGGCTTCAGTGCAGGGTGAAATTTGGTTCACAAAGAGGAGCAGAGGGCTGCTCCATAATTAGGGCAGCCATCCCAGCACACTGCTCATCCTCCCCAGCTCAAGGATATTGTCCTTTTCCAAATGAGATCCGTGCTCTATTGAGCACTCATAAATGAAGGAGATATATACATGTGTTATCTGTGGTGACACAAATCTATTATTAATAAGATACATTCACTCACAATCTGTTTATGGTGTTAGGGAAGAGAAAGAGTGTGGAAGCAACAGCCCACTCTTCCTTAGGGAAATCTCCTAGACAATAAACCTATTACTAATATTTTTTTAATTTGTTGGGGCTTTGTGAGCAGATATGTATCCTTAAGTCCTGCCTGTGCTGAAATTTCACCGAGACAGTAATGGCATTATGTTGGTAAGCAGCATAATTAAATGCTCTAAAAGCAATTAACTAAAGTGCACCCCAGCACCCTGCTGCTAGACATGGACACAAAGTCAGATTTTTATTCCACATTCCATGGTGAAATGGCACACAGCACCACAGCTCATGAAAGTCCATTCCCCTGATCTTTTCCACCTGCCCCTGAGCTGCCTGAGGTTTGTCTGCAGGCCCTGCCTGTGCTTCAGCTCAGCCAAGGACAGTGAGGGCTCCCCAGTGTCTTAAAACTGGGAATTCAAAGTTCTTTCCACTTTCCCCGTGTCAGTGCTCGTTAGTTAATGATACACCACAGCAGGAGGGGTTCAGAGCCAGGACAGCCAACCCTCCCAGGAGCAGAGCCTGCTTCAGAAGAGGTAAACTGCACTAACAGGGACAGAAGGAGGCAAAGAGGAGCAGAAACAAGGATCAGAACAAATGAGGGAAGATCTCTCCCCGCTTTAGCAAGGGAAAGGAAGCAGCACTCCCTACACACTCCCTTTAATTAAACCATGAAACATGCTCATTATCCTAAGCACACACTCTCACAAGTAATCAGCTCTGAACACAAGGTATCCTACTGCCACTGAAACCCGTCAGACTGGACACTGGGCTCACTTTGATGTGGGAAAAGTTACAGGGGAGGGAAAGGATTCAAATCCTTTTTACTGTTGGATGCAATCTGCAAAATGACCATTCAGGTGCTATTTATATACCAATATTGCTTTCAGACAGAGAGGGTTTGCATGTAAAAAGCACTGGCTTCATGTGGCATTTTAGGGGGTTGTTCTGACATTTAATATTTTCTTCTTAATGGCTGCTGTGATAATCAAACAAAACTGACAGGCCAAGTAACTTGTCCAAATAATACCAGAACAGATCCTCTGCTTTCTACACTTGTAAGATCAGCTCTGCTGGAGGCAATCATTTGTCATGATGGAAAGAATTAACTGTGACCTATTAATATTTCATCATTAAAATTATGCAAAACCAATATCAAAATAACAGCTTATCTGATGATGCTGAATGCTACAATTTGAAATTCAAGAAGGAGAGTAGTCCTTGAGGTTGGCAAAAGAAGTTCTCAGCCCCTGATGGTTTTATGAAGGTTAGTGTACATGATGCTGACAAGTTAAATGGACAGAGCAGCAAGAGAGGAAAGCTTGGATTTCAGCAAGTGTTGCCCATGACTAAAAATTACAATAAGCATCCCATGACCTCACCATAGCTACCTGAGAGATATTGCCAAAATCCTGCTCTCATAATATATACAATATTTTGCTGTACAGAAAATAGCTTTTATATGTTCAAAGCAATTCAAAATCCTTAATTATGGCTAGCCAACAAATATTAAATGGATGAAAATGCCTTAAAAAAAGAAAAAAAAAAAAAAAAAAGAAGAAAGATCTACTGTCTTTTGCTACTGAAGGACCACAGAGAAGAACATGGATACACAGCCATGGAGAAGCCAGGAGCAATGGGAACCAACACAGAACCAAAGGAGGTTTCTACATTAACACAAGGGAATAGCACCACAACAGATTTGAACAAGGACACTGAAGTTTTTGGTAGAGAATTCCCAATAGTGTGACTATGTGTTTGGTAGTCACCCTGAATAAGAAAATGCCAGGCAATGCTATTCAACACTAAGCTTGCATTTCTTTGGGCTGTTTCATGTAAGTATTGACTTGGTTCTGTTTGTAAGGTGGAACAAAAGGAGAATGAATGAGATTAACTTGTGGGAGACCAAGAAGGTGTCACCTTTCTAAAAGGTAATAATTCAAGAATAATAAAGAAAACATTTCTTTTTTAAAATCAAATAAAAATAAAGACATGTTCTTATAGTAATTTATCGAAGGTGTTTATTAAAATGAAGAAAAAATAGGTTCTGTAATAAAATATAAACTGAAGAATGAAGAGGAAATTCATTATTTACTAATTTCTGTTACAATCTTCTCTGGTTAGCTCTAGAAGTGTAACTTCTGTTGCCAGCCAGCTTAATGTAAGCTCAGCTATTTTATCCCTCATATAAATAATAAATGAAAATGATGGCTACATGACATTAAAAAGAGATTATATGGTTTTCTATGCTGGCAAAATGAGTGAGCTTTTTTTTTTAATTTATTAACAGCTTTTATATGAATGAAGGGAGAAAATAGGAGTGAACAAATGTCTTGTTTTTTTAAACTTGCATATGAAAAAGGACAAATGTTTAACTTCTATAACGTGTAAGGTCACAAGTTACCACGACTGAGAACTACCATATGTTCATTTTTTCAGGGGCTGTTTTAATCAGTTAATCTACTCTCATGCTTGCATCCAGCTAGAATTTTGGATTTTTTCATGTTTAGGTGGTCTTTAATACTAAAGACATGCTAAATTCATGCTGACACTGTAAACACACACAAGTCACCGGCTAGCTACGAGTGCTTTGTGCTTTATTAGCCCCTTTTATCTTATGGAAATCCTGCTCCACTGACCAATAGTGTAAAGGGCTCCATCTGGCAGGGGTGTGCCACTCAGCCTGCCTGGGTGCCATTCATTAGTTTATTGTGCATCATTTACAACCCTGCACACATAAAAACTCCAGAACTCACCCTAAAGGGTCTATGTGCTCTGCCTTTACCATACCCAAAAGGCTTTTTGCTTTGCTTGGAAAAAGATAACTCACTGTTTAACTGAAGGGCAGGTAATCCAAATAAGAAGGGAAGCTTCCACCTGAAGTGTGGCTATGTCTAATTCCAAAAGCATTTAAAGCTTATTAAAAGCAAATTTTATCCAGCTGAACACACTCATGCCTCTGGCACACCTTCCTGCCAAAGTAAAGACTCAAATTACAAGATAGCCCAACATTTAATATATAATACATTAAGTGACACTGTATTTCCTACGGTTATTGTGTCAACATCTGCTAGTTTTGATTTTAAATCAGAGGGTGACAGGACCCACTACTTGCTGGACCACAACATTTATGCTGATTTTGTTGTAAAAGAATGTGTTCAAAAGCCTGACTACAGAAACTCACCCAAACTTGTTAAGATTTCTGATTTTTAGTGCAATCCCTATTAATTAGGGGAGATACCTCTAGTTTTTGCACTACAGCATACATCTTTATGCCTCCTAAAAAGTTGAGGATGAATACCAATGCTCATCAAACCACCAAACTGATAATTTTGGCTATGCTCTGGTATCATAAGCCAACAGCTGCCTACATTTGCAGCCAAAAAAGGCCTATGCAGTGGAACTGCACTGAAAAGTTGAATGGCATTGCAGGGATGAAAAGAATGATAATTTGATACTGTTTTGGGAGATGATTTTTCAGGCTTCCTGTTATTCCATGTCCTGATTAGATGAAGCCCTGAAATGGAGCATCCAGCACAAGTTGGGCCTGTGTTTGGGAAGAGTTGTGAACTGTTTGCTTTTTCTGTGGTAAAGATAGGGAAAAAAACACCTTCCAGGAAAGGCAGATAGAAAAAAAACACCTTCCAGGCACTTAGTGGGTGTTTCTGTTTCAATAATACAATAACACACCTAACAGGCTTTCATGATCTCTCTCTAATTCCATTTCTTTCTTCCAGCTCAAAAAAAAAAGCCAAACAAAAACAGGCTCCAAAACCCAAGAAAACAAAGCAGCTGAAATGCAAGAGTGAAGAATCTTTTCCTACAGATAAGCAGCAGAACACAACAGCCTGGATAGGGTCTACGTGGGTGAAGAATAAACATAACTTTTTTAAAATGTTACAATACAGTGAGTTTCTTTTCCCTTCAGTCCTTCTCATCTCCCCAGCAATGCCCCAGTCCTGGGGGACTGGATTCTCTCATCTTCACCATACAGCACCTGCTTTGCCTCAAACCCCAGATACATGATTCATCCACTTGGGAACAACCTTTCAATGGTGACAGGATCAGGATCAAAGCAAAAGTTGTCACTAAACCAGCAAGCACTTCTAGCAAATAACAACTCATCAGTACCTGAGAGTGCATATCTGATAACAGCCATGCAAAAATGTATCCTGGCCAGAAGCAAGGCCATCATCATCACCCTCGGAGGTTCTTTTGCAGACACACAACAACCTTAAATGCAAAGTAAGGAAGAGGCACGTGCTGCTATCAAAGGGTGAGCTGGAATGTCTGTTCAACTTTGAAATAGCACACAAGGAGTGAAGGACCTTCAGCATGGTGTGCATCACACCACAAAGCAGCTCAAAGGTGGCTGCAGGGGTGGGCAAGGTACGAGTGACACACATCAATTTCAGAATCATATCCCCTTAGGTGCTTCTGGGGGGGTTAGTTGTAAAGCTTCCACTTCGCCTGTTTTCCTGATTACTTTCTGTCAACTCAAAGGCTGAATTCCCCTGGCCTAAAATTGTCCTCACTCCTTTGTCACAAGGCAGCCAAAGACTCCTTGTGACCTAAAATAAGGAGCATTAAGACTGAGAGTAGAAATATTCCCAGAGACAGCAACACATCTCTCTGCAAGGAGTTGTGGCCCAATCAGGCACGGTGATTGTGGAAACCAAAACACTGCAGACATCTAAATGTGGCAGTAAAAGACACAAAAGTCCTACACTTCTGAGGAGCTGCTACCTGGAGTGTGTGACCTCATCATTCCCAACAGTGACATGATACAAAGCTCCCCACAATTGCCCTATGATCTCCCCCAGATTTCCAGGCAGCTATAGCTCCTTAAGTAGTGCTGTTCTTTGACTACAAGATTTCATTTCTTCAGCCTAAATTTATGCTGTAAGGTCTTATTTTCATAGTGCTACACTGCATAACCTACCATTGCAGATTTGGGTAAGAAAGATGAGATTTTATTTAAGAGAAAGGAAATTATATGAAAATATCAGCTGATATTTAACAGGTGTTTAGTCATTGTGTGAGAGTTAAGTGTATCTCTGTGTGTGCCTGCTATAAAAACATTTTCAGTTTTTTATATGCTATAATTTTTATGCTATGAGCACTAATCATCTTTTAATATGGAAAACTGGAAAGACTAATAATTTTAACATGTAGCACAAAAGCTTGGTTTTGCAAGACAGCTTGCTTTCTGTTTATCCTCATTGAGATGTTTAATGAAGTGGTGCCATATCACACAAGTAGATGGGTTAAATGAATCAAATAATATTTTGCCTAATGAAAAGAATTTACAGAAAACTTATGCAAAAGGTTAGATTATTTTTTTTAAACACAAAGCTGTAATAGGAAGAATTCACAAAGGCTTCTGTTCCTGAGAAAGCTAGAAATCCTTATGAAAACAAGAGGATCAAGTGTCACACAGAACTCTCATTAATTATCAAAAACTTCAATATTGTCTGTAAGCTGTTTCACCGAAAAGCCTAAAACCTATTTTCTCACTGTTCCAGACATGTGCAACTAAAGCAAGGCTGAAACTGCTCCAGGACTTTTCAAAGTGATGCAATCAAATCATTCACATGAAAGCAGTTGAGATTTCACAATTCACCAGGACAGGATGCTTAAGATTTTCTTGGTCTCATTTCAATCTTAGCCTGGTCATCAATGACATTACTGGTATGACATTAATGTCACTTCTGGTATCACATTAATGTCAGTGTCACCACTGAGGAGAGCAGTGGCACCTTGGGTGCTTTCCCAGCGCTCTGCTCACAGGAGCCTCAGGTTCACAAGTCTACTTGGGACCTTTGCAGGATGCAGGAGAAAACTGTTGCTGTTGTATCAAACCCTGGTGTGTTCCTACCAAAGCAAGCAAACAAATCCATGAGCAATTGGGACCATCAGCAACCCAATAAGTTCTGCTTTTGTTTTTTCTGAGCACCAGAAAGGAGGGTATGAGAAAGCTTTGTTAAAGCTGGAGGAATTCAGTCACGTCTCCACACTCTGAAGTACCTGAAAACCGGTTTAAACTGATTCAGCCTTTTGCTAAAAATGAAAGAAAATTTTACAGCTTGGTAATATTCAAACTCAATTACCTTTGGTAAAAGAGCATTTTAAAAGATCTGCTGACAAATCTGATGCTTATACACAGAAGCAGAAGGACTGACCCCATGGCATGGTCTCTGCAGGAGAGACTGACCCCATGGCATGGTCTCTGAAATCTGGCATGTGTCATGTCCTTTGCCTCTCCTCCAAGGATCTGTCCTGTCAGGAGAGCAGTGGTTTCCACCAGCCACAGTGGGTCCAGGAGCCTCTGCTGCACATTCCAGCTCCTGCACTGCCTGGAAATCCCAGTGAAAGGTGTCTTGGGGATTCCAGCCTTGTGGCAATGTTTCTCAAAAATTCTCTCAGAAATTTCCAAGCCAGGTGGAATGTGCTGACAGGATTTTCTATGGCTATCACACCTATATTGAGAAACCCTTTTAATCTTCCCAGATCACAAGCTGATATACACAATCTCTATGAGCAGTAGAGAGCAGGGAAAGAATTGAAAAAGCCACTTTCTTCTTTTACCCAGAAACATTTTCATCTGCCTATAACTTTTCACAGAAGCAACTCTACATCATGAAGAAAGTATAACATAGCTGATTAATTGCAACAAAAGCAGAACCAACTCAGCACAATGCTGAGCATTAGGTAAGTACACACTGTAAACAGTAACAGACTGGAACAACCAGCCAAGTGGAAGTGATTGCCTGTAATTGTAGGTTGACACCAAAATTACTGGCTTCAAGATTGAATTTGGTGATAATGTAAATCACTCTCTGTTATTCTTTTCTTAGCAGCCTCTCTTATGAACTGCCTGAAGGAATATCACTAGATCCCTCTCTAAAGAACTAAATTCAAAGCATTTCCCAATTCCATTATGATTTCTGATGTTTCTCATTTAAGGAGATGCAGAGTTCAAAGTTTGTTTTTTGACATCCCTTTTGCAATCTCAGTTGTTAATATAAATCATAGAATCATAGGATCATCTAGATTGGAAAACACTTTTAAGATCATCAAATCCACCTGTTAACACAGTACTGCCAACTCACCACTAAGCCATGACCCCAGGTGCCACATTCACACATCTTTTAAATCCCCCTAGGGATGGTGACTCCACCACTTCCCTGGGCAGCCTGTTCCAGTCCTCAACATCCCCTTCTGTGAAGATGTTTTTCCTAATAGCCATTCTAAACCTCCCCTAGCACAGCTAGAGGCCATTTCCTCTTGTCCTGTTTCTTGTTTTCTGGGAGGAAAGACCAATCCCCACCTCACCACAACCTCATTTCAGGGAGTTGTAGAGAGGTAAATTCTCCCCTGAGCCTCGTCTTCTTCAGATTGAACACCCCCAGTTCCCTCAGCTGCTTCTCATCAGTCATGTGCTCTGGACTCTTCACCATCTCTGTTGCTCTTCTCTGGATGCTCAATCTCTCTCCCATGGAAGCTGCAGGCACATTTGCTGTCACTAAAAGCATGCCCTGGTCACCTTTCTGGTTGTCTCCATCAGTAACTTGATTTTATTACTGCTTCATCTTTGCAGGACAAATATTCCCACTGAAGTTAGTGCTTACAGGTGCCTCCTGCAATGACTGAGGATTGGGTGTAATTGAATGGGCTTTTTCTTCCAGCTTTTAAAAAGCAAGCAGAAAACAAGTAAACACTTTAGAGGACAAGATCTAAAATGCCCTCAGAGTAATTTCTTTCATGGGAGCTCCTCGTAACCAACCAACAAGCAAACCACATTTAACAAGCTTGTGATCACAAAGCCACCTCTCTGTCAGATCTGTCTTTCCTACAAGTAGCACAAAGAGGAAATAGAAGAAAAGACAGCAGAGATATCAATACAAAGGCTGTTTTTATATTCACATTTGGGCCCAGAGCAACAGAGCAATTTTCAAGCAAATCCCCTGCTCTTCCCCACTTAATGCAGGCTGGTGTGAGAGCTTGATTTGGGGAGAGTGAATTGGGCTCCACGCAGAGGGAAGGAAAGCAGTTGCTCTTGTGCAGGTGCAGAGTAAGTGCTCTCCACCCCTGATGGGTGCTTGGCCATTTCCACAGCCTCTAACCACAGGCCTGGTGGAGATGTTTGGCCTAGGGCACCACACTAAATATTTAAAACAGGACTATGCCATATCCAGCGTAAGAAAAAGCAAAATAATTTTCAAGATCTACAGAGCACTTTCATGTGCATGTTTCAGCATTGCTGGCAATCTGCACAACTTGGGTCCTGTGGACCAAGGAATTTATTTGTTACTGCTCTCCATTAATTAGTTACAACACACCTCAACACGACTGAGTGCCAGGATACAGCACTTTCTAATGGAGGGTACTGCAGAGGCAAAGAGCCTTTGGAGATAACCCAAAATAGTAATTAGTTAGTACTCAATTGATCAGAACATGAATGAAATAAACAGCATGGTTGCTGGCAGCATGATAGGCATTATGAAAAGCACCTTAGTTATTAAACAATCAAGTAGCACTTAGCTAAGGAGCTCACAGCACCAGATAGGAGACTAAATAACTAAAGAGGAAAAGGCACAGGAAACAGGCAAATGCTATTATCTTGTCAGATCTCTGAGATTTTCTGGAGATAAGTTAGAAAATGTTCTGTATTACCCTGTCAAAAAAAGTAAATACTCTGGCTGTACACTGTGCTGTGTGACTCTGCACACCAGGAAACAAATCCAGTCAGGAAATGCATGAACAATGGAAAGTTGTTTTAATCATAAATCAGACAATGACAACACATAAATATAACACTACAATTTACACACAGAAAATATAACTTGATTATCAACCTCCTTATTTATGAAAGTTAACTTAAAATTAGCACTTCAATAATCTACTATCAAGAAAAATTTGGAGTAGAGTTGGAGACATTCAGTTCAGACTTAAGGTATTTTAATGTGACTAATAAGCAGATTTCTACTCAATTTTTATTCTCAGAAGACTACATTCAGAAGCAACTGGATTTGAGTTTCAACTAATTCAGGTAAAATGATGAAAATTTGAGGCTAAAAAAAAAAAATACAGCTGAATTTTTCTGGTCAAAGGGGTTTCAAAGGTACTATCTTGAGAAAGGATTAGCACCTCAGAAATTGCCACTTCTGTACAAGTCAAGACTATAAGAATTCTGTAGCTCAAGCTTTCTATAGCCCTGCACTTCTCAGACCTTAACACTATGCATTAATTTTTGTGAAGTTCCAGCCTGTCAGAGTTTGCGAGTTTCTACTCTTGGAGCTACATCCAAAATGAAGGAAATGAGTGATTATCAGACTGGGTAATCCATGGATTTAACCATGCAGGGGCATGTTGGTCTTAAAAGACATTGCTGGGGTAAAAACTCCCACCCTGTGCTGGCAGTGGTTGTTGATATCCTTCAGAGAAGAGAAGAGATTTGCCAACACATTTTTTCCTGTAGCAATAGTATTTGCGCCAAAGAGTCATGCAGCTCCCAAAACAGAGCCATCATTATCTCTGACATCGGGGCACAAGTATGGAAGGTAACTAAGACCCATCAGAAAAGCATGTGGGAAAATGCACGATAAATAGACAAAGGATTGATCATAAAAATGGCTTGAAACTTTCCTTGACATCTTCTATGAAGAAAAAAGTGCAAAGAAATTTTACAGAAATATGACAGTGTCCACTTAACTTCAACAGACTTGCTAGCTTAAAAGCTATCCACCATGAAAATTAAAATATTGTAATACCAGTAAGGTAAAAAAGATGCAGACAAAGCAACTCTGAAATCAATATCAAAGATATGCTTTACAGCAAAAGCAAAGTAGCTTGTTCATGTAGAGCAGTAACCTCACAAAGAAATGAAAATCAACTGGCATAATATCATTTGCTTGTGTCATCTAGACAACTGATTATTTTCACACCTCTCTGTCCCAAATACTACTCAGCCTCACTTTGTCTTGTACTGCTTCTTGTCAGATATTCACCGTCTGAAAGACTCGAGTATCAACCAATTTAAAAAAAAAAAAATTTGCAATTTCAGCACAAGTCAACACATGCCAAACTGAAATCAATCCCAAAGAATTTTAAAATATCATTTCTTTGTCTCTGCATGATTCTTGAAAATCATGTATATAAGTTTATATATTCACATGGTGTTTTACCAATATGGAATAATATAACCTGCTGTCCCAAAATGCCTGAATGCAGAAGGAGACAAGAAGAACCAACATGAGAGAAAACACAGAATGACAGTCAGAACATGTTGAATGAGGAGTGATTACTGGCACACTCAGCTGAGAAGCAAAGATTTCTGGCATGACTACATTTTGAGAAAAAACATGGAAATGGCAGGAGAGGAATGAGCACAGAGCTATGTACAACAAACAGAGCACAGGAATGACAAAAGCCACACACATCTGAACCACAGAAAAATAACAGTAGGGGGAGATAATTTGGAAAGGCTTGCTCCGTAGGGGTGGAGTTTAGGGTAAGGTTCAGCTTGCATTTATGCAATAAAATATACATTTGAAAAATGTTTCTTATCAGCAAGGAGTAGGTTAGGCAAGCGGGAAAACACAGAGTACAGTTGACACAGCTGAACTGTAAACACAAAGCTAGTGAAAACACAATCCAAGATAAGCTGAAAATAAAAACAGAGAATTTCTATTTCAGTCAGAATTTCATTTTCATATTGAATTCATCCAAAACTGCCATTTTAAATGTAACTGAAATTGTCACAAAATTTCCCATCTGCCTCACGGAAGGCTGAAAACTCTTGGAGATTTGCTGCATCAATGTAGAAAAGTTTGCTGCAAAGAGCATGGCTTTTTTTTTCTAGAGCAGAAAGTATTTGGTGGAATAGAGAGAGTAGGAATCATTTAGATTATACAAGTACATCAGCTGGGGCCTTGAGTGGTTTTGTTTGATGAGTCATGGGGTTGAGTAGGACAGACTTTTGTAGCAGTGCTTTTGATGGGATAGAAGGAGGGAATGCACATGACAGTGAGAGGGAAAGGAAAAATTACAGTGAATAAGCCAACACATAACCAACATAGCCAAAAGGGCCTGTGGTAAATATATTTTCAATTCCTGGCATAGATCTAAATGCATATTGTCTCTTAAATACATTCTGAATTATTAATATCAGATTGAAGAATGAAAACATTCAGAATGATATATTGAATGTGTTTTCCCATCCATTTCACACTAACGGCACAATTGATATAAGTCAATATGAAAATCAATGCTGAATATTTGGCACACTACAGAGCTACATGGCAGAATCCACTGAGAACTAATACATTCCAAAAATTAATAATGTGCAAGGAAATAAATACAAATTATATGTAAGTCAATTACATAAGGGTTTATGATTTCAATGATAAAAAAGAGTGCCAGCTGTTAAAATTAAAGAAGCCCTTAGCAGGACAGGACAGTTTAACATTATCAATGGGCAAAACTGTATATTTATATTTTTAATCACACAGTAATTTCCTAATGTCCTTAGAAATAGTCCCACTTCCTTAAAACATGTTCTCCAGATGGATTTCTTTAAACAGTGAGGAAAAGAAAAAGAGGTGTAAGCATGGAAAGAGGAAAGAAAAAGCAAATGCACAGGGAAAAAGATAGATAGATATAGTTATTGAATGGGAAGTTCCTCTGCCTTTCTTTTAATACCTAAGTAGCATTAATATGTCGGGGTAGATTAGAAAGGAACTAAAAAAAGTTCCATCTTTTTTACAGAAGTTAAACAAGTCTTCATATCTTCATTGTGCTGAGCTGGTCTACCCATGGACTCAAGAACATCTGTTTTGTGAATGAACAAATAGGACTTCAAGGACAAGGACCAAAAGAAATTTCTGTTACAATGTAATTATGATGAAAAAATGAGTCTGTAAGTGGTGTCAGTGAGTTCAATGCTCATCGCTGTGACTCCTGATGAGATTTAGTTGACTTACTAAGTTTTCTTGCTTTTACCAATAAAAATCTGCCTGAGATCTGAACATCAAGTTGAGATGTTTATGGTCCATGTGTCATCCTCTACAATAACGAGTCTACATTTGGGACTTAATTAATACAGCCAGGTCAGAAATCAGCTCATCCCTTCCTGGGGATGTGATGGCTCTGCAATGCTAACTGGTGTAAAGAATAGCACATACTTATTTTTCCACAAGAGTCAGCAGAAAGACTGAAAATACACAGGACATAGATCTACTGTCATTTCTTGCAGTCGCTTCTCTGACCTCATGCATTTTTTAAAATAACAAGTATTTTCTTTTCACTTGCCACAGCATTTGCTGTCATTACTCAAAGGGTGCTTTGTCAGAAAGAGCACACCAGATCCATGTAAAATTATTGGCACTTTTACACTGCATCTTGCAGCATCCTGCTTTTTCTGAGTCTTGTTAGTTTAGAAGTACAAATAATTCTTCAAAGTAAAGGTTGATTTAATTTTTCAACATTCATAAGCTCATCTCTTTCGTTTTGCTTACACCATAATATACATATTCAAATATCTACAGGCTGCGGTGAGGAGGTGATTAATGTTTTATTTCTTGTCTAGTCCTTCCCATTCCTGTCTGCCACTTGTGTGATATTGGGCAGAAATACTTATGGGAAGGCCTCTCTCACCTCTATAGGTTAGCTGCTGATTAGGGGATGAGCTAGAGATATATGACATAGAGAACTTTGAGTTCGATCTGGGCTTATGGATAATAACCACACTTTGTTCTTGCTGCTACTGGAAGAGAGTGATATGAGCAGAACTACCTCATGCCAAATTGCTGCAGACTGGCATTCTTAATTTTCAGAGGTAGGAAAACTGCCACCTCATTAAGAAGAACACTGTGTTATTAGTTTATTGGCATGCTACCAGCACTGGAAAATGCAGCATGCCTGTCCTTGTGGCTAAAGGCAAAAACCTGGAGCAGCTTATAGGAAATTATTTCTTTGGACAAGAAGCAGAGAAATAGTGGCTTTAAAGAGACTTGACACAGCAGCTAAAAGTAAAGAACTTTCTACTTGTGAATATATCCTTCCATTCCAGAGTATCGTCCTAATCGACGCATTTTCATCCACTTCAATTATTTTAAAGACCCTTGAATTTGAGACAGCTGATTGACATTGCAGCATGAAAAACTCAACAATCCAACAAAGGAGATGATATCACAAGCAGGTCAAAGTGCACTTCTATCATAATGCAGATTCCTCCCCGTTTTCCCCACCTTCTACATTCTAGTGACACATGGGAATAAGATTAATAGAAAGGAAAAGCAGCTTTCATTCTGAAGAGTCTTTCTGAAAATCAGCATTTCCAGCATTTCAATACTTATTTGCCACAGCAGGGAGCTAATCCTTTAAAAAACCCCAACCCAATCAGCCAATCCACCAACTGAACTGAAAGAATAATGACTTCTTTGAAGTTTTCTTTCATTACACTGGGAAAGTTCAGATGCTCTTGCTGGGACAGTTCAGATGTCCCAACCCACACTAATTACCAGACAAGTCCTTCCCGTTCATTTTCATTGTTAAATGCCAGAAGCCAAGGAAGGTAGGCCCATAATGAGGCCACTGCTCAGGTATTAGTCTCTAGCCAAGAGCTAATTCTCCATCTGAAAAACTTTGTTTTCCGGCTTCTGAAACTGCTCTTTCATTCCTAGCATGGTTTAATTGACATGTAAACCATCATACATCTAGTTTTCCTTTCACATGAAAGATTACTTGCAAGTGGAATGTATCTAAAATGAATGGCTCTGCTCCATCATTGTACACTGCCCTTTACAGGAGAAACAGCTAATGGGAGAGATGCATTGTTCTGCTTGGGATTTACAACCTCACACTGTCTAATTATTCACAATGCATTATCCATCATACCACAAACCTTTTCACAGGACTTGCAAAAAATATTTGTTCCAGTTAGGAGCAAAACCTAAAACAGAGCTATCAAAAGCATGCACAACCTGGAATCCTTTATTGATTTTTTGAAGTATCAAACCTGCTCAAGTTCACTTTTTTTTAGGGTTTTTTTTTTTTTGAACAAGGGAATTTCTGAAATTTAATATGTTCAGGTGAGTGAGGCAAATTAAGTGTTGACTGAAATGATAAAATGTTTCTAATCGCAATACTAAGGAATTATTTTAATATCTTTCAGGTTGAAAAATCCTATTCTGCTTTAATTGGCCATTAAAAATTATAATACAGTTGTAGAATTACCCTCGTAATGAGTAAAAAAAAATTACCTAAATATTATAAATTGAGTACAAGTAGATACTGAAATACCAGTGGGATTAGATGGGTAAAAACTGCTTCCTGATTATAAAGCACTTTAGGTCAGAGATTAAATACAGAAAAGGTAAATAATGAATGATAGTGTTAACATTAATAAGCATTCGGGGTTATGAGGAAATAATCTGGTTTGTGCCTATTTTCCACTACAGTGATATCCATGTTCCAACCACAACTGGTAAGTGGATGGCTTCCCTGTTTGCAGACTTGACATTGCAGAGAGATTATGGGGTTTTGAACTGATATTAAATTCCACCGTCCCACTCTGGATTCTGTACGGATATGGGATGGCATTTTTGTATTTGCACAGGAGACACAATCCTCACAGTGCCTCATGGGCTCTGTGTCACACCAGCCAGCATGGTGAGGATGGCTTGGACACCACTGTGAGGGCAACAGGCTCATGTGCAATTCCCTGGCTGGAGTGGCCAAGAGCACAAGGTTTCTTGGGGTTTTCAATACCTGGGTGTCAAAAACATGATAATCATGATTGCTCCTATAGAACAAAACCTTCCAGTGAAGAATGCACTAGATACATCAACCTTGATTTATCTTCCTGTGATGGACCCCTGCAGTAGGTCTTCAGTAAACACTGCAACAATAAAATTTTATTGCATGGGTAAGAAAAATAAAAACTACAGTGCCAGAAGATACACATGGTGCCTCTACAGCCAGCCCTGAGTGCAAGTTTCCCACCAATCCCACCTGAAATATTAAGCACTTTTACCACCCAGACTCAGAGGAATAAATTCTGAGTTTCTTATGTTTAAATGGATTTCTGATCCCACATGCAAATCAAGACATTCTTTAGGAAGTTTAATTTTCCAAACCAGGCACACAGGATGGATCTCCTCAGTCAGCTTGCAAAACTGATGCTGTTTAAACTGAACCACAACTTACAACCCTGCTCAACACTACTGATAAGGAGGAGTACAGAGTGATTGGACCATCCCCAAGAGAGTATCTTTCAGCAATTTCCATGTGATGAAAAGAACCGTCTCCACTCATTTTCATGCTTTTCATTTTTGCAGCAGAGATTATGATATGTAACATCTTTCCATACGTGTTGCGACAGGATGAGACCACACACACAAAGACAATCAAGAAGAGCAGAAAGTCACTTCAACTTTCCTTTAATCTGTTTGCTAAAATCTGTCATGTTCTGCCCAAAGTACTGTCATTTGTACAGAGCACGCTGTGTTAAAGCTTCAATCATACTACCCAAATATGAGAAGCCTGGAAGCAGCCATAATGTAACTGGTGTCAGATCACCACAGCTCACACGTTTCCAGGAGCCTGACATCTCCAAATAAAAAGACAGCTCTTTATTGCATTTTTTGGAAGCGTGTCCATGTTTCAGACTGAATCATATACATGTCTCAGTGTCTGTGGTGATCTATTTTTCTCTGAAGCATTTGCAAAATATATGAAAACACAATCCACTGTGCAGTTTATTTGCTGCCTCAGAGAGGTCTGAGCCAGTCCATTGAAATTCTGTACAGTTTGCCTGATTTACTTGACATCCCAAGCATAAAGGAAGAGGCACCATCAATAATCTACTGCATAAAAAGCTGGCTACAAATACCTTCTAAATGATAGATTAAAATCACATCTCTGTAGGGACAAAGTTCATCTCTGTACAGGTTACTAGCACAGATTTATCAGCCTAGAAATTCTCTTAGACCAGAGGAATAATTTGTGGGTCAGCTCAGTTGGCTTGTAGGATCAACAAAGAGGGTGAGCTCCACATGATGATATAGACAGGTTTTTGTGGGTTTATCTTTGCAAGAGTGTTTCCTAGGCCCAACCACAATTTTAATAGCTATTACCACTTATCTAGGATAAGAAACCCCAATGCAACCAGCATTCAAGTTAATGGGCTGCTTTGGGAAGCATGGTACACTGAATAAAACTCTGACATGTTAGCTCCATATTGGAGCATGGAAAGAGTTAGAGGCCAAATTCTCCTCAGAAATCAACAAAGAATCTATGTAGTGTGTGTATGGGGGATAGAAGCTTGTATATTTGTCTCCATTTTTATTCCAGCTTCTAATTATTTATTTAAACCGTAACACATAGGTGCACAAACAACAAGAGATTCTCTGCAGTTCCTGTAATAAAGCCAGTCAGAAATAATGGAGGAGCTGGATACTTGCAGTGCAAACCTGTTTTAAGTGGAAAATATCTCTGTGCATCAAAATAAATGTGAGGTCAAATAAAAGGAGTAGATTAAAACTCATTCCAGAGCCAAATTCCTACTAACACTTTCTGAGTGTAATCCAAAGCTTTGATTCTGCATACATGCATACATTTAACTTTGAGCTAGGAGGAGTGAAATTTCTTGTAAAAATTAAATTATACATGTGCACTTAGAGACTCAGATTCCCATACACTCTGTTTACTCAAAAGGATAAAAGAGCCAGAAAAACATGCTAGACCAAAGAGAAACAAAGAGCAGATTCCTCCTGGAAGAACTGCAGCAGCTGCTTACATTAGAATCAGACTGGCTTTGGATGCTCAATATTTAGACTCTTCTGTAGCACTTATCCAACCTGGACTGCAACTTGACTAATTATGTGTGAAAGACTCCCATTGAATCACATGCCTACATTGAAACAGTCCTTAAATATTTATAAGTAAAGAATCTTATAAACACCAGTAATAGATCCTTCGAAACAAAACAGAGCCTTCCAAAAAATAGTAAAAATCTTTATACTTCCTGAAAAGACAAGGATTGAGGATACCTGACATCTTGCAGGTATCATGCCCTATTGCAATTTTATTGCAGGCTTTGACACATTTTCCACAGCTGGTAAGGAAAAAAAAAAAGCTTTCTTTCATATTTGATCAATGGAATTTTTTATTAATGTTTGAAATACTTAAATTATTAGTGATATGGTCATAGAAATCTTACACAAATCATTATCTCTTGGGAGAACCCTAAAGAAAAATCTTCAAGGAGTAAAGAATATTTATATTTCTCTTTCTAGCAAATTTCAGCTGCTCATACTTTATGGAGGAACTCTGTGTAAATGAAAGCCTTTCCTGCCAAAGTCAAAACCTTCAGCATGTATTTTTTCCCAGCTTCACTTTTAATTTATTGAAAAGGCAAAGTTTGGACTGAAGCTGACTTGCAGTGAAGTCCGTGTGGGTTGAGGAGTTAATGCCATATTTAATGCATCCCTGTAGGTAGATATGTTCTTTGGGACACTAGGTAATATCCTCTCTGGGACTCTCAGCAGTTCTATGTCTCCCTCTATCTTAGTTCTTACACCTAAAAAATGTGAATGTGAGAATATCTGTGCTCTGCTGCAGAGCACTTTCAGATTTTAAGGGGGAAAGGTGGAAGTTAATGTGAGCTTCACTCCTCAAACCATGACAATAAAAATACAAAATCACGTCTGATAGCCTGAAAAAGTACCAAAGTACTGCTAAAATAAGCAAGACAGCTTTTGGCTTTTGTGTGTATTCGTGCAGTGCCATTAGAATCATTGAAGCTGCACAGATAATGTGGAAGGGTTTTATACACAAATTACACGGCCGGGGTTTTTTTCCTTAAAAGCAGTTCTAGTGGAAACAAACAAAATTAAGGAAAATGACAAATTATTTCCCTCATCATGGCAGTATCAAATAGAGATTTATGTCTTTATTCTTTAGGGATTTCTATGACTGCATGAAACTATGAAAACTATATCCAAGGTAAAAAAATACAGAAAAATACAAAATAACTTCTACCACTCAATCAAAGCAAATGTAACCTGGAGGGCAAAAACCTGAAAAATCTGTAGACCAGAAATCTCCATCATTTGACTTTTTTTTTTTTTTTAGGTATTTACTCACAATAAATACTTAATTCCTTAATTTCTTCCAAGTATACAATAAACGCCTCCATTTTTTTACAATGTACCCTGTCCAAACCAGCCTGGCAAACCCTCAGGAGCTGGGGCCATTGGTGGTGGGACCTGGGTGTTATTTTACTGACTGTGACAAAATCCCTGGGCAGTTCTGTTGGGTTTATTTCATGCACACAATATACAAGAGTATCTCTAAGGCAACAGAGAGCTCCTGAGCAGAGACCAAAAGGCTTTATAAAAAGCCAGCTCAAGAAAATGCTTTATTCTGAGGTTTACTGGAAAGAAACTCTACTATCAGAAACATTAACAGCCTGCTGTAGATTCAAGTAGAAGCTTATTTTTATAATTTAGGCTTTACTTTTAAAGTGTTTGGCTTCTGAAGATGTACAGAATAAATTCATTTTAACACAAGACAGGGCCTGAATATATCAATGGTGACCAGTGGGAATTGTGTTTATCACTTGCACACATTTCAGATACCTTTTTTTGTGACTGCTGCACCTCAAGAGGGTAAAAACCAAGCCTCAGTCTTGAAACTAAAGGTCCTGTTTAAAGGATTAACTGACTTAATAAAGACAAAATTTGGATAAGAACCAGTGCAAGCAAGCCTACAGATAAATGCATTTCTTGCTGGGTAGGTTTCCTTTTCAAGAGTTATTTATGTGTGATGTGGTAACAACTATTCAAATTCTGAGCAAAATCTTGCCTGTGCAGTTGGGTCTGGCTCTGCAAGGCTGATTATTTCATCCAGTGCAGTTCTCTATATTCCCATAGGCCACTATTTTGCTACTACAGTGATGGGCTAGCTAATGGTAAAATCTTAATTATGGAGTGATAACTTTGAAAACCCTAAATTCTTTCAGAAAAGAAACATAAATCACCAAGAAATTAAATAACTGCTTTCAGATCAAAATACTAAACCTAAAAATGTCTATTAGGAGCCACAGTAAACTGTTTCAGTGTACTTTGAAGTGGAAATTCAGTGAATTTTATGAAATTCTACAAATGTTGAGTTACACTTGGAATGCATTTCCACTGGGTTATCAGAACTGAGCAGCTACTCTATGAACAGTAATAGGTACAGATAAAGAAAAGCAATAAAATTATTACCACTGTATGGAAATTATGAAAATGTTATATTAAAAGTGCTCATCTGGAAAAAAAACCCCTGCTGCATACATTTCAGCAGTGTTATAGGTTTTCCTGCAGGCCTGCATATGAGGACTTCACTCAGATCATGAACTTGCTTGTGCTTTTGTTGTTGCTTTCATAAGAGAATAATATTTCCTTTCCTATTCCTGTATCAGCCAACATCTTGAATTGTTTGCAAAAGGAATAAAAACTGCAACACAGTTTTAACTTTACTCCTGTGCTTTTTTGAGCTCAAGCCTCCCTCCAGTGACAGGTATCGATTTACTGCAGGTCCAGCTGAGGCACTAAAGGAGTTCCAGATCTACCATTAGCCCTGACCCTCCTGCCCTGCAAGGACAGTGGAAAATCCCAACACAATATTGTGTCTTTCTGTTCCCCAGCTTAAAAAAATCCTCCTCTGTAAACGTATATATACAGGGCTGCCTGAGGCTTTCAAGGGAGATGCTTTGCATCATGCTTTCAGAAGGCTCAGAGCTCCCGTATCCTTTGTTGCCTCTCTCTTGATCTCTTGGATAAACTATAGAGCTACATTAAATTTTAGTCACTTACACTTAATCCTGGAACCCAGGAGAAAAACAGCGCCCTATTTTTAGTGGAAACTTATTTGTAGTGGTAAAAACTTGGGTGGTGCTCATAAATTCCTAGAAGAGAAAGCTCAGCTAAAGTGAAGTGTTAACAGCAGCCAAAGCTGCTGCCTATCAAAGTGTTAGAGCATAAAGCAACCCAGTAAAACTTTGTCATCCAATGTACTGGTGGAGCTGCAGGGCAAACAGCCTTCAAAGAACATATTGCACTGCCTGGGAAACCCCAAATCTAATTTAACAATAAAAAACAAATAGAGTTCAACGGAAGTTACTCAAAAATCAATGGAATTGAATCTTATCAGTTAGGAGGTTTTGAGCATATTAGAGAACTCTGGTTGGGGTAGGGTGTTGCCTGCTGTTTTATATTTGATTTTGCTAAAGGGCATGAGACTGTATTTCATTCTTTAACAAGACACCAGTCTTGACTTGGTCATTGTTCACTAGAGTGCAGAGGCTGCAGACATGGTCTGCTTCCATTGAGGGGACAGGAAGGGGAAAATGTTTATGCTTCCCTGCTCCACACCCACATGCCAGCAAACAAAACACATTCACTAACATCAGCAGAGATTCAATTACAGAATTAATCCTTTCAAGCAGGTGGTTTCTGGTGAATCCAGTGCCAGAAATGGGCTCCGTGTCAGGTAAATCCAACTTCTACTGCCAAGGAGTTAATCAAATAGTTATTATAACTTATTACTGGTTTAATTTGAGGCCTACAAAGCATTGTAAACATTTCTGAGTTTTTCATAAGTAGCACACCAATTATCTATGTCCAGATACCAGGGCAGATAGATAAATAGATTATTTTGCAATTTAACAGGTGAATTATTGCATGTGTGTCTCTGTCTGCACACACTGTTCAGAAATTTATCATCAAGTCTGTTTCTTACATCGTTTGACATCTTTTCCACCAGCAAAAAATGTCAAGGAACCCTTAAATACATATGTAGACTGTCACATAAACTGCAATAGCTCTTACTAACAGCTTTAAATCATGAAATAAAAAATAAGGTTGTAATATTAATGTTCACTGGCACTGGTTACACATCATTGTACAGACAAAGGAGCTATCAAAGGGGATCAGGAAACTCTGGCCTTTTAAATGCTTTCACTCAGGGTGGCTAAGTTTCAGAGAAAGTGAACCTCCCTTCCAAGTACAATGCACTAAACCAATTATGCCAAACCCAGCAGGTGATTAGCTTATGCCCTGAAGCATGAGATTTGATTATTCTTATCTTGGTTTGCATACTGAAGCTACAAATATTATTAACGGTCATAAAATCATCTGGCTTTAAAAAAAAAAAAAAAAATTAAAATCTAGCCTGAAATTTTGATTTGATGTCTTCTTTGTGTGGCAAATTCCAAATGTTCCTTTTGTGTCACTGAATGCCTTAGCTGTCACGCGGTCACCTGTATTCATGGATCTCACAGGACATGAGTACAAAACCTGAGCACTTTGTGAGCACTTTGCCCTTGCAGAGAGAGCAGAAGGTGTGAGCTCCACAACCATGCCCTGGGTAAGAAGGCTCCACACAGATGAATAACAGGGCAGGTCATTGTCCCTGAGATCTTTTTAAAAGGAAGCAATGAAAAGGTTTCTTCAAGGAAACACTACAGATAGGGATGCAGAGTTTTTCATGGTTAGGGCATTATTTAATGGGAATATAACACTGCCAGATCTACTGAAAATTGATCCACAGACCACTGGCACCAATGGGAAATTTTCCATGGATTTCAATGGACTTTGAGCTAATGAGCTCAGATGAGCTAAATCACACTGCCTATTTGGGCTGTAGCTGAAAGAGATGATTCCCAGTCCTTTTTAAATTAGGGTGAACCACCAAGGAACGAATCATAACCTCTCTAAAGATCTTTCCCCAGACAACCCCCAAAGCAGGCTCTGTCTCAGTGTGGAGAACTTCCACCAAGGTGTGTCAATTTACAATTACACTGATTGGATTTGAAGTACCATTCTGCTGCCCTGTTATTCCACCATGATTTTTTTCAAAATCCTCCAGATTTTAATACATCACCCTGCACTGGGAAGCATGTTAGTGCAGAGTCATTTTGTCTTAGCAATAAATAATTTCCTCTGAGACACAAACAACAGCTCCTGTTTTTTGAAAGCTTGGCTGGGAGAAGGTTCTTGGATAAATAACTTCACTTAGAAAACATATTTGTAAAAGCCTTTGAGGAAGTGCCATGTGTATGACAGTTTCAAATGGTGCTTTAAGAACACCGTACTTGACCTGACATAAAACTGAAGACTTTTTATTGAAACTTGCAATCCAAATGTCCATCGGGAAACCAGCTAAATCATAATGAATTGTTTATTTGTGTTTGGTTTTTGAAACAAAAGGAAAGCAAAGACTGAATCAATGACCAAAAACATGAAATCAATCACATTAAGAACACACTAAGGAGTGTCTCAGCTGTTTTGGGTTGCTTAGTTCATTTCCAACCAGCATTTAGGATCAGAACTTGCAAACAGAATGAAAGAGTACATTTGAAAGACCCAACAGCAAAACTTGTGACTTTAGGGTTATGATTCTTTTTCATTTTTCTTTTTTTAAAGACTATCAAAGAGTACATCTTTCCTTTGTTTCAAAGTAGGAAAACTTTAGCTCTTGAAATTTAGTAAGATTGAAAAGGTAATTAAATTTGCAGCTCCTCCTTTCCTGATCTAAGGCTGCTACATTATCCAGGAGCAAGGCTCAACTTATATTGACACACAAACAACTTCCAGGAGACCTTGGAAAGAAAAGGAACCAGTTGGGTGAACTAACTGGTGCCTAAGGTCGGTTTGTTGCTCTGGCCAAGTTTTTCCTTGTGAGTTCATTTAAGGACTTCATTCCCTGGGTTCAAGATGTTGATGTCCAAATCCCGAGACCCAAATACCTCTTGTCACCTGCATTCCCTGACCTTGTTTCAGCCAGGAAGGGATCTCACACTGAGCATTATTACAGGACCATAATGCTGCCCTATTCTCGATTTGCAAGTCAAATTAATTGAATTATCTGTTACACTTATTTTCCAATGGTACAATAATCGAGAAATCTCAGGATGCACAAAAGGGGAAATGCGTTGTTGAAACAAACTTTTGTTTAGTATCTTCTCAAAGAAGGAACTCAGAAACTAATTTAATTTGCCATTTGTATCTGGCAGCATAATTTCTAAAATAGAACTGGAGAAGAATTTTATTAATTTAATCCAAATGGGAAACTGGGAAGCATGTCCCCTCACTCAGGCCCTACCAGCTCATAAATTGGGCTTTTCTTATCTCTCTTATCAAGTAAAGAAAGCCAAACCACTCTATGAGTACTGAAATTTCTTAGCTGCTCCAATCCCAGCAACACCTCAGCTAAACTCAACTCCTAATTTGGAATTTGAAATAGCTGTTTGTATATATAATGTTTATATATACATCCTAAAAATTCATGTATGTATGTGTATACATACACCTACTCCCTACATACATACTCTGTGAGTAGGCACCTGCCTTGGCAGTCTCTTAAGCAGACAGATTGAACACACTTAAATTGCTACAGCTTAATAACTTTGAAGCTCCACATGAATTGATTTTGGTGCTATTATACTGCCTTATCAGCAAATCCCCTGTCAAAGGAAAGGATTTGCATGTGTGTGCGTCTGCCTGTGTGTGCACGCCTGTAAATAAGGGAGTTTTACTACAGGGGTAGTAGAACCTACAAATCTGTCTTCAAGAGTATCATCTTCACTGCACAGAGGTCCTGTTTTAGGGTGGTAAGGATAAGAGAAGGAGCATCTTATGGACGAGGTTTTGGGCTAGGATTTCAGAGGCTCAGGTTCAATGAGGCTCAGGAAGAGGCTGCTTCCATGACCCTGACAATTCACAGTTAACCAAATGTTCAAGGCATCTTTTGTCTGAAGGGCAGCTTTGCCTTTCCTTCCTCCTTTGTACTTGCACATAGCTTACACACACTTTGCACCAGCTCCTGGGAGGTGGTTTGTGGGGAAGGGCACTCTCTGAGGTTTTTTACTCTGGATAAATACATTTTACACAGCCCAGCCCTGCACCTATGAATTTCAGTCGCACACAAATACTTAAATAATTAAACTTTACAAACGAGGACTAGAGTTGTCATATCACATTTCAGCTCTCAGTAGTCTAAGAGAATACACATTAATGCCATATAAAGTAGGGGATTACTAAGAGTGAAAAAAAGGGAGGATGGTAGTTTAGCAAAGGATAATTAGCAGGATCTGTATTCCTACCAGGTATTACACTACACCAGCAAAGAATACAAATGGAAGGGTCACATATGCAAACATTGTATTTACATTATTATAGCAAAGAGAGATCCAAAGTTACAGTTGTCATTGACAATCATAATTTTTTTATAGTCTTCTATCCATGAGCCACAGAATAATTTTCTGACAACTATCTGGAAAAAACATGGCTAGATTAGAATTTGAATGTAATACCTTAGGAGTACTCCATTAAAAAAAAAAAAAAAAAGTCAGATTTGGGAGAAAGATCAGCCCACCAAACATAGGTTCAGTTTTCAAATGTTATTTTTCATGTGTGGGCAGTGTTAACAAGTCGCCTTTTTTTCTTTTTATCGATTCTTTCCTTTGAGCTTGACATGGCCAAGAGCTGGGCAAGCGGCTCCCTCTGGTGCTGAACCAACGAGGCTCTCCAGGTTTTACAGACCTTGCTGTCTGCATTCCAGTTTGGAACCTGATTGTTCAGATTCAGAATTAAGACTGCCTTTGATAGTCTGCAAAATTATTTATTTTCATACCTAGCTTTAGTGAAATTGTCTTCAGAGAAACAGCTCTGAAAGCTCCACAGCACTCACTATGGTATCATCATGTGACACATCTAAACCCAACACAACCCACTGCTTTAAGAACCAGTCTGAATATTTGAAATATCAAATATTTTCTGAATTAAAGTGAAACAGCTCAAGTATATTATCAGCCAAATGTCAAGTAGCTTGCTGCACTAACACCAAGCACAACTTTTTGTGCTTGGAATTACACATCTTGGTGTTTAGGTATTTTTTAGCTCTACTAGAATTTTCACTCAGTGAAACTAAACCACTGCAGTACTGCAGTTACTATTTCTCTGAATTTCTGACCCTACATAAAATATGGAGAAGAGGTGCAATAGTTGGCATCCCAGATGTTATCATTGTTCTATGGTGCTTGAAGTTGTGTCACAATTTTAATTACATTTTTCTTATTATTCAGAGCTATTTTTAAAATGTGAAAAAAATTACACATATAAATTTCTGCCTAGGAAGTTATAATTCTCAGGAAAAATGTTTATATCCAAGGAGAAAATGAAAATTTAAGTACTTTTTAACAAAGTATTAAAAAATCTTACTGGATTCTAACTCATCACAAATGCTGATTGTTTTCACAAGCAAAGTCTAGGTTTAGAAAAAAATTATTTTGTTTAACAAACAGTCATTTTATGAATGGCCAGACCCACATACATAGGGGTACCTTGTTATTTTGGAAGAAACATGCTTGAAAAGAATTAAACAGTGCTGCTTCACAAGAGCTGAACAGCATCCATCAGGGTCCAACACAATTTCCCCATGTCAAACTCTCCTCATTTTCAAAGATCATTTCAAAGGGCAGGCTCTCAAGAGGGGATCATTCTTTGCTCTGCAGGTGTCTGAACCACGAAGAGATGCCAAATGAAGACAGACCTGTGGCTCCCCCATTAATAGGAGGTTTAATATTTTCTTGCTTCATCTGCCAGAGCCTTTATACAAATTCTCCCACCTTTTGAGCTATGCAGTGTTATACATAATGATTTGAGGAGGCAGCACTGTATTTTTTCCATCTGCAGTGAGCTTTCCAAGCATTCATTAATCCTCACAGCATCTCAGGGTAGCAGTTCAATTTATGGATGGGAAAACAAAATAGATTGAGTGCTGGAATTCATTTTAATGTAAGTGCCAAGCAAAGGAATGAGAGTGAAAGTGTTCCCAGTGTTTCTTCCTTGTGGACATGCAGCAGCTGAAGCCTTGGACATGGGGCTGCTGCAGAAATCTGGCACAGCATCATTGCTGCATCTCAGCCCCAGCAAGTGGGTAGAAAATGGAAAGCAAAGCCTCTGCATCTCTTGGTGAAATGGGTATGGTAAAGGGGGGGAAAACAAAAATAGGAAAAAAAAAAGACCAAAAAAAAGAGACAAGAATGATGGTGATGTAAAATGTTGCTAAACAATCAAAAAGGAAAGCTGTGGCACCCTTCAAAGTCTTCATTAAGGTTCCAAATGCTAGAAAATTTATGTTTGGATAGTGATCTTGCTCCTCATTATTCTTGTGAACTTACTAAAATATAGAAAGTTATGTGTCAAGTTTGGCCTCAGCAACAAGCTTCAAAAACATCAAGAGTTGCAAGAGTGCAAAATGATGGATGTGAACAAAGAGCAATGAAGTCAGCAGGGTTTGCATACTCTAAAAATTGTTCTGCTCTTAAATATTAGTTGCAGCATATGTTCCAAAACAATAGAAAATCTCTTTTTCTTTAATAGCCTCTTTAAAGTAATGTTTGTGGTTCAGTACTGGTCAATCTGTGCTAAGGCTTTCACTTGCCAAGTGGTATTTGTCTCTCCATAGGCTAAAATGTGCCAAACATAGGCAAAAAGTCAATCTCCGTTTTTATATTCGGATTTTTTTGAGAACAAGCAAATTAAATAGCAGGGAAAAGTAGTGTTAACCATGCATTTCCCATTAATTCATTAAAGACAGAAAAATTGACAAAGCCATTGTGTGATTAAATTAAATGCTATTTCTTCACACACTCTTACTGAACCTTTTGTTGTACCTATTAACTCCAATAACAGTGCTGCAATCTCTATGTATTCACACTGGAATTTGAATCCGACCACACATCATTTCTGTTGTATTTTTGCATTACCATAAAGCATTGTGCAAGTATATATCTACATATATAATTACTTCTGCTTTAACTGAGCGTACCAAAGATGAGAAAAACTCTCAAATATTTGAGGATTTTCTTTTCAGAAGTGTCTCCAGATGTTTATTTCCCTGAGCACACTGTATTTATCTTTCTGACCACTGTACTTTCACACAATTTTCCAGTTCTCCCACAATTTATGGCATTTTCCCATGTTGTGAACACCCAGACTCAGTGAAACTGTGGTAAATCATGTGATAAGAACTCAGAGTGAAGCCTAAATTCCTTGGAACACAAGAAGTATTTCTATTTTTATCACCTCCTTGTGCATTGTCTTGCCCAAGAAGGTGATGATTTTGATTTTGACAGAACTTCCTGGTTGGGCAAGGAATGGAAACAATAATTAATAAAACCCCAGAACTCTATAACTGATCTATAACTTAGTAACAACAAATTTTCATTTTACTGCAATATAAACGGCTGCCTGGCTATTTCTTTCAGTAAAACTTCATCTGTTTTTAATTTTCTAATGAATATGTTCAATCAGTACCAGTCCAAATTTTTCTGAGTACAGGAGCTTGGTTTTTTTAATAAATTCAAATATGTCTCAGCCAGAGGTGATGTTTTACCAAAAATAACAGAAAAGCCAATTCTGAATAGTTGTTGAGTAAAATAAAAGGCAAGAGTCAAAAATAAATACCTGTAAGTATATTCCTATTTCCTTAAGATAAACTTCCACCATAGTGAGTGCTGGAAAGTAACTCTACAAAACATTAACAAAACTTCTACATCAAATTCATATTTCAAAATTCAGAAAACCCCTGTGCTGTTAAATGGCAACTGGGATGGAAAGTCTCCCATCCACTTCAGAGGAACAATTCACTCTCCCTCTTTTCCTTCCTGTGAATAATAAAGTTCCTCTTGATAGGAAATGGTTCAAATCCTAAATAAATAAATAAGCACATCTGGTATTTATTTATCCCAGTCCTTGGAAATGTTATGCTAATTGCAGTTCTGTTACTAAGGCTCTGGAAAACATAGTTGGGTTTATATTATTTTACTGGAATCCACAGATAGAAACGCTTTCTTTCCCAGTGCTTCTCTCCTCTGTATAGTATATGAAGTTAGTTAATAGCTGGTTAACAATATAGCTAACCAGTTCCTACTATTATGCTCAATTAGTAGCAATTTATCATTACAAAAATTCAATATATCATCTTTTCTGGCACATCTTCTTTCTAGCTTCATTCTCACTATTTTCAGTCCCCTCATCTTTCCCATCCTCTTCTCCCTACTGCAGAGGTGACTTGACCAGCCCCTTCCTCCACAGAGAAAATACATCTGAAAACTTCCCTCCAACCACAGTCAAGGTTCATGTTGATAAAGCTACAGTTCACGTTGATAAAACTACAAAATTTCATTTTGGGAATATACTTGAGGTAGACACATGCTTAAAAATCTAGAAAGTCTTCAAATAATTTCATTCTTCTTTCTGACTTTGTGAAAGGTTCTGCAGCCCACAGGACTCTTGCACAGGTATTGCTGTTTCCCAGAAAGTTGCAGAAATCAACCTCACATCTAGTATCAAAACAACCTGGTCTTTTCCACAACTAAAATTGGTCTCTTGTGAAGTTTTAATCCTATTTATGCAAAGCCATAGCCTTAACTGGATATACAGCAGATTTCTGGCAATTACTCCTCTTCCCCACATGGACCTCCCCAGACAGATGTTGAACTTGAAGCTTGGTCCACCAAAACATGGAGCCCAGGAGAAATCTCTCCAGCTGTCAGCAAGAGCAAACTCTTATGCTGTTCACTGAGAAGTTTTGATATGAGTGAAACAGTTTTACAACTTTTTACATGATAAAATGCACGTCCTATGCAAGCTTGAAGTTTTATTCTGGTTTTCTAACTCAGCAAGATGTACACAACCAGGCTTTGTGTGCACTTCTACACATTTCTTAATCAGCTCTTGATGCACTCCAAACTCTCAGAGAAGCATGCAAATTTGCTGACAGGTAAGTGACAGAACAGCTACGAGGAGCTCTGCAAGACCCTGAATGCTTCAGTCAACTTCTCTTAAAAGAAAAATAAATAAAAGAGCAACTGCAGCACATTACTGGGCACAAGAAAAAGCCCTCATCAGTGTTTTAACTGGGGAAGGGTTTGACTCTAGCAGATACAAATCTCTGGGAAATCAGTTTTCGTCAGTTCTGGAGTTTCTAAACCAAGACAAACACCACATGGAATGGTCACAACTTTACAAAGCTCGTCCTGCTGACTCTGATGGGATTGCAGAAGTAACAGAGTCCAGCTACATATCCCAGCTGGGTGCTCTGGACCTCCTGCCCATCACAGCGTGGATTACACAGCCAGCAGAGTACCCAGACTGAAGGGGTCTGACTGGGCAGGTGCCCCACAGTGTCCCACTGCTCCACAGAGTGAAGGAGTCATCACCTGGAGGTCTGTGGCTGAGGCCAGGCTGGTGGCCAGCATCTCCACAACCACTAAATGAGCATTTGATATCCCATACCACTCATGGAACTCTGAAAACCACTGCCAAAAGTAGGTAAATGTCATACACACTTCTGATTCTTTCAGCAAAGCTTATTTCTGCCAGGCATCAAACATTTTATTTCTTTACCCATTCATTCTTCTTCCTCAAAAACATTTGCAACTTTTGTAGAAGTTTCATACCTGTCTTCTGGCTACAGCCTGGAAGAGACCAACAAAGGCCCCAGGTCCACTACTTACACTGACTACTGAACCACTGCACAATCCCAGATTACTCCCATTTCAGGTGCTTTCCATCAGAAATAATTAGGATGTGGATAGCTCCTCACTGCTGAAAAGCACCAGGAGATTTCAAGTAAAAATTGAAGTGGGATCAAACTGTGCCATTAGTAAATGCATGGACTTTCTTCTTTGAAAGACTCTTATCTCTGATTTCCCATTGCAAAATTAGAGACTGTCATCCTATGGATAAAAGTACAAGAGTTCTATAAATGCTGTTTATCACCTGAAAAAAAAATACCCCAAGGCTAATTTAACAGCAAGAACTAAGTAGGAAGTGTATGGCATCTCTTCCAGATATTATAGTTGTAGATTTGATTTGCCATACACCTTGATCAGCACGAGGATCCAACAGTCACGAGCCACTGCTGACCCATGAACCCAAGCATTTGCCTGCAACCCACTGCTGCTTAAGGAATTATCATTATTACAGTATATGGGGACAAGCACGTTCAAATAGAAAAGCAAACAGGAAAATAAACAAAGAACTTATTCAAGCAATGACCTGTCAGTTCAAGAGCTAGATTATGCTCAAATGCACACACAATACAAACGATAATAAACAGGAACGAGGGATGCAGACAACCCATGTAGTGAGTCACCAATTCAATTCTCTAAATGTTCCTGATGCTCGGAGGAAAGACATTTTATAAGCTCAAATGCAAGTCTGTTCTCATTGAGTGGCTGTTCCTTGGCAAAGAGGGAATGACAGGAGCTCTACCAATGACACCACAGGAAACACTCCTTGACCTTTTCCAGCTTATGGAGATAAACAGCAAACTTCCTAACCCTGGCAAATTAACTTTAAATAAGAAACACTGCCATCAAAGTTACCATCTAAATTGCCTGATTGCACAGACAGAAATTCTTATTGAAAGCATCTTTATGTATAGATTCATGAAGGCTATGAAAATTTTTGCTTGAATAAGGAGAGTAGGATTGAACTCAGCATCTCTGAACTATTTCATGGTAATAAAACTCTCCATTCAGAGGAGCTCAGAGAAAGCACTAAAATCTACATACATTTCATGAAATAACTTCTCAGATTTGGTTCCATTAACTTCACTCAAATGCCTACTCAGCAGCCACAAGAAGTTCAATCTTACCAGACTGAACAAAATAAAACCATGGCAACAATTTCTGGCAGACTCAGCATATCTATATAATGGTATTATGCCCAGCAACTATTGACACAAAGGTGTGGTGAACTAAACCAGCACCTGTTCAACCTCTGATTAATGTTTTTGCACAGTGAAGGATTTATGGGCAGCTTTAAGTAAGTGGGTCTCTGACTGAACACACAGTGAGCTACGTAGGCGATACACGTAATTACAGATGGGTTTGCATCACCAGCTGCAGACCATGCTAAAGACAGTGGAAAAAGAACTCTGGTAAATACAAACTCTGTGGCTTTAAAATTCTGTTAAAACAGCCAAACTTGAGTCCTTTTCTCATAGCACATTTTGCTTCATAAGGAGATTACCCTTGTTTTATTCCAGCCCTTTCAGTACAGCTTGGCTGTAAATAACAGCTGAAAAAATATGTGTTCATGAAAGCAGAAGAAGGTGGAAATAAAGCAACAGAAAAGGATAATATGAAAGAGGAGCTTTCCTCACAGCACTGCAGGAACACTGCTCTACTCTGCTGAAGGATTGAAATCCACAGCTCCTTCTTTTTAAGAGGGTTTAAAATGCTGATGATAATCAGAATAAAAACTAAAAAAAAAAAAGGAAAAAAAAAAAGAGAGAATCAACAACTTCATTTGCTTGTCTTTTAATCAAAACATGTAATCAGAAGGCCTAAGTGATGATTACCTCCTGCTTTCAGCCTGACTGGAGCAGGCTGTTCATGGGTTTCACTCTTGGCAGTGCCAGGGAAGGCACACAGGTAGGCTCACACACTACAATCACTTCCCATCGCCTGATCTGATTCCAGAGGAGAGGACAGCAGCCACCACAGAGCTCAGGCACCCCGTGGGGCTTCAATAAACATGGGACCCACGGCAAGAGAGCCACTTTTTAGTCATGGCACCTTTATTAGCACAAACACGCTCACAACTATTAATGCAATAATAATTATCGGGACCAGGAGATACCCAGCAAAAGAGTAAAAATTGCCTTTGCTGCAACACAATTCATTTAGATGATTTATGGAGTTCTTCATTGTTAGCGTCACAAGAGCTTTTTCAAAACAAGAGAAATCATTAAATCCCATAAAACACGGGCTATCGCCGCCGTTAGCTGGTAATTGATACCCTTGCTCGTGCCATTTATATCCCTAAATGGAGCTGATAAAACAAAAATTAGCAAAGCGTGCTGACAGAGAGCAGCCTGCAGCATCCCGGAGGGAAGCAGGGGATCCGTCCCTCCTTCCCAGCAGGAATTTCTCCCCCCTTGCATCCCAGGACCCCGGGGAGCCCCGATACGGGCAGAAATCAGGCTCAGAAATCACTCTGCTGGTGAGGGGGAGGCAGCAGGGAGGAGAGTTCATTTGCTTTTAGAGGGAGAACCTGATTATTATAAACCACCACCCCCAGCCCGCCCCAGTTTTCCCTCAGGGAATTTTAACTACTTCTCTCTCCTTTTTAAAGGCAAAGCTTAAAAAAAAAAAAAAAAAAAAAAAAAAAGAAAAGCTTTTGTGTTGCAATTTTCTACGGCTTTGGTGGGTTCTTTTTCATGAATCCTGCCGGGTAGAGAAAGTGCAAGGTAAGAAATAATTTTTATCAGAGGATTGGTGGTTTTAAGCAGTTACAGAATAACAGCCAAAACATGTGCACAGTCAAGAAACTCCCAAATCCTGAGCAGCCAGGGAGAAGGAATGTATGCTTTAGTGATGGAAATCACGCAGACGTATTAGAAATGACTCGGAAGGACGGGAGAACAGCATTGAAAATGCAAATAAATCAGCTCAGATTCTACAGAAGAAAAAAAAAAAGAAAAGCTGCTGATAACCCTGAGCAAATGCTGCTGCCTCAAAGACAGAAATAGCTCCCTTACCTTATTCCTAATCCTTGTTTGCACCTGCTCTGCAATCATAAATACTTCGAGGTGCTAACATGGAGCTAAATTCATGGCTGAATTTAAGAATTTCTTCGTACACCTCATTTACAGATTAAAAGGAATTTTTTTAGGATCGTCCTCCTCAGCATCCATTAGCTTCCCAAAGAATTCCCATTTTCTTGTAAAAAATTAAAAAAAAAAAAAGGCAAAAAAAATACAGTACGTCTATATACAACCGGGCACTGTAACAGATCCAAAAAGCCGGGAGCGGGGGGAATCTGAGAGGTGTCACTACAAACTTGGCAAGCAAAACGTATCCTCAGCAGGAAGGAGAGAGAGAGAAGCGAAAAAAACCCTGCAAATCAAAATTCCCAGGGAGATTTGGAAGGGGAAAAAAAAAAAAAAAAACCAACCAAAAACAAAACCCAAAAGGCAGGGAGGAAAGACGCGTGATGACAGCACAAATAGGATGGCGGGATGTCTCCCATCCATCCATCCATCCATCCGTCTATCCATCCATCCGCCGCTGCGGTGGAGCCGCGCTCCGCTCCCCGCGGCACCTGCGCGCTCACACCGCGCCCGTGCGCGCCCCCGCGGGGGATGCGCGGCCCCGCCGGGGGTGGGGGGGGACGCGCAAAGTTGGCCCCGCTCCGGCCGCGGTGGAGAGCGGGGCTGGCGCTGCCCCCGCGCAGCGGGATGCGCTCGGTGCCGCACGCTCCGCTGCTGCTCCCGCCGCTCCTCCCTCCCCATCTCCCTCCCTGGTTAGCAAAGGTCAGACAGACGCTGCTGCTTTCACCCCTGAGGGCAAACACTGCCCTGGATGCTGTTCCCAGCGCGGATACCGGCCCTGGCTCGCTGCTGTGCTTCCCATGCCCGCAGCCCCAGCTGGCAGGGCACCCAACAGGCCAGGGATGCAGGAACATCCCCTCCCAGCTCTCACTTCCCCCTCTCTCCTTTTTCTCCCCTGACCTGGTACAGATTTCATCTGAGTCTTTCCAAGACCTTTAATTATTCTATTAATGTGTGCCCATAAATCTTCCAGAGCAGCATTTCATTAGGCAAACAGCAATATACAGAGTCCAGGGATGTAAACACAGGCACCAGGGGCTAGAGAGGGAGCAGGTTACACACTGAAGGCATAGCAAAAGCTAAATCAGAATTGGTCAGTCTTGTTTACCAGGGCTTTTCTAGAGAGGTTATTCTATGATTTTTTTAAAATTTAAAAACAAGTTCCCTGGGAACCACTTGTGTCAGTAGATCACCAGGTTACTAGAGCAAGCCCCAGTTTACAGCACCGTAACCAGTCTCTCCTGTGAGCCCTTTACAAGCTTGCGCTCAGAATAGAGAGGGAAAACAAAATAAAAAGTTCACAATCTTCTTAACTAGTAGTGGTTTGTAGCCATATCATTTGCATATTTCAGCAAATGAAAAGCAGGTGTTTGGGGTTTTTTCTCCTTGGCAAATTTGGAATCACGAAATGGCATCCTGAGTGATGGAGACAAAATATGGGTCCATCCAGCTAGGGCAGGAAACAAACCTCCTGGCTCACTTGGGGGATCACACATGCACTGTACAGGCAGTGGCATTTATAACTTGTTTTATCCCTCACAAGGTGAATAGAAGATGTTATCAGGGATGTGCAAGCAGATGGGTGTGGAAAAACTTCAGGGGGAAGTATGAGATTCAAACCAGGTCTTAAGTATGGGTGCACAGGAGGCAGAGACAAGGAGAGGGGAAGGCAAGAGATGCAGTGAGGTCTTCCTAGGCAAAGTGGAAGGGTGGGAAGAAACAGATGTAAAAGGTAAACTCTTTACAGCTTCCTCAACTGGGAAATATGAATAGTCCTCGTGAAGGACTATTTACACACTATTTTCCAGTGAGGAAATCAAAATCACTTCCCAGCAACTGTGTATTGTTGAATTTTGATGGCTGAAGGTGAAGAGCATTAAACTCTCAAACACATTTTCTCCAACAAAAGAAGAAAAAAACCTCTAAAAATTGAGGATTAATTTAAGGCTGAGTCCAGGAAACATTCTTCCCAATTCTTGTATGAGACACACATGTTTACAGTAAAATCCAAATACCACACCTGAGAAATCAGTGCAAATGGAAGAACAATTTTATTCCTTAATTGCCGTGTTGGATGCAGAGCCATCTGGAAATCCTGTAGAGATTCCAAAGACAGCACCTGTTTGTCAAACATGATGCAGTTCTGAAGTCCTCAGGTAGTGTGACTAACAGGGTTCCAAACCAGAATGCTTTCCCCAAAGTCCAGTGCATGAAAATATTTGATTTGTTTCTGTTTTCAAACTAAACAAGACCTTTATTTATCCTCTGGAGCAATGTTTGTGACTTTGGAATATGCAATCTCATCTTTAGCTGCTGCTGAATGGCTACAACAGCAAGGGCAGATGCTCCCATCTGCAGCATGGCACTGGGTGGAGCAGAACAAGCCCCAAAAATGGGCTGGCAGATGCAGCACCTCTACAACACCTCTGAGGGCGTCTGGGAATGGCAGCCCCCTCCCCACATGGGCACCACAAACAGAGGTGGGCACAATTTTCCACACACTCAGATGGAGCCATGCATGTTGTGAGCAGAGAGGACCTCCAGAGAGAAAGGACAGAGCTGGGAGCAGCTGTTCCTACAGCACAGTACCTTCTGCAGCAGGGGATTTTGAGCTGGGAATCTGTACAGTTGTTTTAGCTCAGGAAAATCAGCCATCAGCCCTTCAGAGCCAGCACTGGCAGCAGGAGAGGCCCTGCACTGGGGCAGACAGAAGGGACAGGAAGGCAGCTGTAGGGGAGAGCTCTGTGTGTCAGGAAGGTGAGTCAGACACGTTTCTGAAGTGATTGTTAATTTGGCATTCGCATCTCGAGAAGCAGATTTAACCTCCTGGCCAATAAATTATCCACATAATCCTCACCACTGCAATGCCTGAATTCCTTAAGAGCTTTAAGCTGGGCATTCAGATGATCAAGTTCACAAAGTCCCTGTGTAAGGCTGTGGGATCCAGGCTCACTCAGGTTCTGCAAGGTATGGAAACTGAAATTTAACACGGCCTCACATATCAGTTCTACCTTTCAGAATGAGGGTGATTTGTCAGGATTAGCCTCAGGGGTATTTCTAATACCTTCCCTTTACTTGCAGTGATTAAACAGGATTGAAAACATATTCCAGTCTCTTCTAACTCCTACATCTTTTGCTGGGGATTTATATGGAAGATGCTGTAAGGCAGCAAGTACCTAATACATCTTCCAAGGACAACATAAAGTCACTTTATTAATACAAGTTTACCCTTCCCCAGCTTGTAATAGTAGTTCTTTGTTACCACGTGGGTCTTGCTACATTAACACTCAACCAGAATCACCCCACCAAAATGTATCAAGAATAATGGAAAATAGTTCTATGGTTTACTGACCAAAAGTAAAAAGAGAAGACTTCCACACTTAATGTAATCATCTCTGCTTCTGTGAGACAGAGGAAATGAAGGTGCCCTAAACATGACAAACAGAAAATGATATGTACAAAAATAGGGGAATAGAACTGCATAATAAAGCTGTCTTTTGTGACTGTCCAAGGGAGACTGAGAAGGCTGAAAATGAATTGCAGAAAGGATGACACTGAAAAGAAATTGTCAGCTTGCTTAGCTCCAAAATTCACATCCTCATCCACAACCTTTAGACAGAAAGCAAAGTGCAGATGCCTGGGAGTTTGGAGACAGAGAATAAGACCTTTATGTTTTCTTTTTGGATTAATTACTTAGTCACTACATGATTGTAGCTTCAAGTTTCATAACAGCAGGAGTTACATTAATAAGAGGTACATAAGTATGCAATTTAAATATCAGTAAGTTATTGGCAAATATATTCAAAGGAGTGCAATTTCATACTTTGGACTCTGTGAAAATGGTTTGATTTTCAAGGGTTCTGGGCAGCTGAAGACCACCTGACAGTAAATTGTGGAAAAGGGAGGGACAACTTAGCTCAGAAACAAGGCCCAGCAGTTTCTTGAAGTGCTTAAACTTCAGTTTTCATTTTCCTTTTTTTTTCTTTTTGACTATAAACATTTATTTCACCTTCTTTGAATAATCCATACTAATCTCTAAAACAAATCTTATAATGATTCCAGTAGAAGCAGGTGTCATTCCAAAGATATTCCATGTTTTTTCCCTTGATTGGAATCAAAGATGCATCTAAAGTAATTGAATGGATGAAATACTGAGGTGTTAAAATTTCAAGAAATATATTACTAGGGCAGAAAAATAAAAATTTTGTTTGAATTATTATAATCCATTCTGAGATTATTTTTAATATCAAAGTTTTTTTCAAGAGTTGAATCAACCTCTTGAGCAACCTTACTGGGAACTTCAAATAGCCATTGAAATACTGTTCTATCAGTATAATGGAATACATTGGACATACTATAAAAAGATATTTCTGTATTTAGTGGCCACTGTTTAACCAGTGTGAGAACATTTTCTTCCTTCTGTAGGTGTGAAGGGGCCTTTACTGAATAGTAGGAAAATAATAAATGGAAGCATTAAAATAAAGAAATTGCAAATATTCTACTGCTGAGATCCTGGGGCTTTCTGAGTGAATTTGTCTTTTTTTCCTTGATTCACAAATCTAGCATTTGCTCTTATTTCCCAGATAAGCATTAGGGTTCAAAGTGGACACATTCACAGATGAAATATAACTCTTTAGACTCGTGCAACCCGTAATCATATTCAACAATAATATTGTCCTTAGGTCAATTGTGTCACAAAGTTAAATTTCCATCTGAAATTTTAGGTACAGTAAGGGGGAAAAAGGAAAAGGCATCTTGTGGGCCTGATTTGCCTCCTATGTAATCAGGACTCTGCAGTCTCCCACTACAGGTTTCAGGCATTGAAGCCAGATCTCCAGAAACAAACCTCACAGGTTAATATTTTGCCAGCAAGGCAAATAGACATTTCAGGGGATTTTTAAAAGCTGATAATTTTGACCCAGTTTCCATCACAACTGCAGGCACATCTGTACCCAGACACCGTTTCCTGAGTAGCCCCAGTCAGCACTAATCATTAACAATCAAAATAAGACCAAAACAATATTTTTACTGCTATATTTTAATACATTTAAATTTGGTGGAACAGTTAAATATGTTCTCATCTGACAAATCTCTACGAGCACAGCTTGACACCACGAGTGTTCAAGCAGGGGGCGTGAGCCTGTGAGGTGTTGGTGATTTCCCCATCTGGTTCCCACAAAGGACTCAAGTTTGTTAATAAACAAACTTAAATCAAGGCCAAATTTGATCTCACTCAAAATAAACCCTCTTTTGCATCATGATTTTTAAATCACATATCTTAAAACTCAAACTGGCCTGTAGCTAAGCTTTGTCCCCCTCTTCATTAATGATGGAAGAGTTCAGCTGCCCAGCAGTGACTATAACATGGAATAAAGGTATTCCAAAACCATACGAAATCTTGTGGGCAGGAAACTTTGAATTCCTACATCTGCACGTCTTGTCACACATCCAAATTATACCTAAAATTAAGCATATGGGTAAATCATGCAGATTTAGGTAAATCTCAATCAATATTATTACCCCAAACACAAATTTGATGTATCTTCCAGGGAGGTAGCTTTTGAGACTCTAAGTTACATCTAATTGTGATTATTGAAATATCTTAGTACTTTACTGTAATAAAGCTTAAAAGTAAATGAAAAATAAAGGTGATCCTAAAGATTCAGTCACCATGATAGGAAAGGGATGAAGCCACAATAATTATGCAACCAGTTTTAAGATCACCAGTAGGGCTTGTGCGTAGCACAGAACAGAGCACTCAAAACCAAAGCATGAAATAGCTACCAGAGTCGAAAATATTATAAAACATTCTTTGGTCCTTTCCCACTTTCTCAAACATTTTTGGTTGTCAAAAGTCTGATTTCCATATCTGAGGCTACGAGGTCTACTGGATGTAAAGGAGTCGTGATTATCCTTAAAGTGCATCTGACATCACTATTAATGCTTTAAACTTGCTACCAGTGCATTTCTGCAGTTTCATCCTTTTAGCAGAACTGACACATATAAAAGCTTTGAAAACTCCCAAGTATTAATCTCCAAAAGCATATGTGTAGTGATTACTCAACCAATGGGATGGTTTTTTCAGTTCCTCTACGAGTTGGCTCAGCAACAGTACAATATTAATAATGCTTGAGCTTATACTTTTACAACCTGTTCTTCATTTCTCCCATCTGTCGATAGACTAAAATTATGTTTACAGAATCACTCACTTTCTAACCTTTTTTTAATTCATCCAAGACAACTCACAGCCATTTTTTTCCCTACAGTGACGACAAAACCCCAAAGCTTGAGGCCAAGCTCAGTTTTCAAAGCTGTTGATATGATTGTGAAGTAGTTCCATCCATTTGAAAAGTGTTATTTGGGTTTCATCCTGTAGTGAATGAGGAAGGTAGTTTAGTTCCCTTTCTCACCAAACTACAGGTTGAGGCAACCCTAGGATCTATTAGAACATTAGTAGGTATATGTGCATAAAAACTTGAAATATTTGGTGGGGGAAAACGCAGCCAGTGGTGACCTGCATTGCCAATCTGAATCCTCTGGGTTTCTCAAATGGGAGAACAAGAAATAATTACAGTGCTGGGTGCTACCCACTAATTTTGCACCATCAGCCAGTTTCAGTGCCATATCACCCTCCCAAACACTGTCTCTCCAAGGTCCCAGACAGGAAGCTTTGCACAGAAATCACTCTAATGTTGCTATTTTACACATTGATATTTTTTGGATAGTCAGAATCAGGAAAATGGAGAAGTCCATTCTCATCCAGACACAGCAGGGGGATGTTTCCATATAAAAATTAAATCTTCACCAACAACTCTTATAGCTACAACTTAGACCACTGTTTTCCCTCCCATTCAATAGACTTTCCAGAGTAAACAGTGGTTTAAAATTTGTTCAAGGACCTCAAGGTTTGGCCCCAAATCAATGTGTACTCAGATGACTCATTTACAACTATGTTTTTATTCCAAATTTAATGTCAACAGCCTAACGGTGCGTTGGATTTCATTTATAGGATTTATTAATTTTTATCTAATGAACAATTTCACAAGGCAATTTAGATGATTACAAGTGTGAAATGTTTGCAATGAGGACCAGATCTTGCCAGCCTCGCTTGCCTGTAGTGCCACTTACATCAAAAGTAATTGAAAACAATTGTACGGGAGAAACACCAAAACAAACAAGTTAAAAACTGTCTCCATGAGCAAAGGAAGCAGAGTGGGTATTTCAGTCAATCCTGAGCCATGTGTTGCCTCCATACAGGCAAGTAGAGCTGAACTGACTGGATGGATGGATGGATGGATGGATGGATGGATGGATGGATGGATGGATGGATGGATGGATTTACAGGAACAAGAATGGCACGCTGGTGAGAGGATCACACCTTTGGGTAAGAGCTGCCGATGTGTTGATTTGGCCTCAACAGATTGTAACAAACTCCTCACTGATCACAGTAGGAACAGAATGAGGTTGAAGTTTAACAACCTAAAATCTCACCTTGTTCCTTTAAAAAATTGGAAAACTAAAGCAAGGGAACATCTCTTTACTTACCTATGATAATGAACCAAACAGTGGATTATTTAGCAAAATGACCTGAGCAATGTTTGTTGGGGGATTTTTGTTATTATTTTTGATAGTAGGAAGTTGCTTTCTCCTTCTGATCTTGGAATTATACTACAAAGCTGCCTATTTACAATTAATTACATGTTTGAGATATTTTTTGCTTAGGTGGCTGGAATCTTCCCAGCACCAGTGCCCAAAAAACAATTACTAGCATCCTGTTCAGTTTGCTTCCAGCTCTCCTTCACCCTCCACCCAGCAATAATTATATTTCTTCTCTGTGTTTCAGAAAACAGAGATTGTTTGCCATAAAATTAACTTGACGTGATTCAAAAAGAAATGCAAAGCATTTTATGAGGAGTCAGAGAGAGCGAGCTGCAGAGTGAGCAGAGGATGGGGAAGACTTGTGCTTTCAGCCAGGGGAAGCTTCATCACAAATTAAGTTTTGTTTTCTTTACTTGCTGTAGCACAATGACAGCTTTGACAGACATATGGGTTGTTTAGAATCGTAAAGGCTTTTTAATTTAAAGTGCTTCAGGAATATATCTAGCTGCAGTATATGACGTAGGCAATTTTTATTTAGCTGTATTCTGCTAAATGTAGTTTGTAATTGGAACACCTTCCAGCCCAGGCATAGGAAAATCTGTTTCACTCCCCTGCATTGCTGAACTGCTCTTGCAGCAGGGTCCTACCTAGGCCATGCATTCAAACACCAACCATATTATTCTCATTTATTTTTATGGGAACTGGAAGATACCTGAAGCTGTCGCATATCCCTGAGCAGACAACCAAAACCACAAGGTCTTTATGTCTCTTGAGCCTTCTTTCAAAAAGAATGAGTGGATAAGGCCACTCTGAGCTGTTGATTTTCAGGTTTTAACTTGTTGCAAGTGTGTGGTTTGAGGTCAGTTAAGATGCTGTAAGGTTCTTCTTTAAGAGGTCATTTTGTCACCAAGGAGCTGGTGATTGTATTTGCTACCCACATTGCATCTTCTGTTTAATTTAAGAATGTATGGTTTTGGTTCTTTGCGTTTTTTTAATGTCAGCTCTCTATGCTTTGAGACAGAGCCTGATTTCAATTACATTGTATAAGTCCCAGAATAAAGCCATTTGCTTTGGTGGCATTCTATTACATGACACCAACGTGGCTGAGATGAGGCTGTGGCTGACTGTGGGACCTTCAAATCAAATAGTGCTTTCTGGCTCCTGCATTAGTCACTGCCATAAAGATGTTGCAGATCCAAACTCTATTAGTTCAGAATGCAGAAACCACCTCATGCTGCAAATAAGAGATGGGAAAACACAAAGCTTGTAAAGAGCCAAGTACTGATAACTAAACCAGAACAGAGCTTGGGTTTTCTTTGCCCAAGCCTCATGGGTTCTACCAGTAGGATATCACACACAGAAATGAAGTAATTCCCAAAGACAAGCCTATGTCCAGGAAAATCTCCAGGTAGAAACAAGGCTGTGTTTTCTACAAAATTGGCCACTGGTTTCTCCTGCACAATCTTACAGGCTAAGCACTGGCCCACCTTCTGTCAGTCCCTCATATCCACCTCTCACCATCAACCCTGCGATGCACCCTTGCAGCCACACTTTAATTACAGCTGCAGTAAATAACGACCCTAACTAACAACCCCTAATTACTGTGTTGAATGGCAGGTCTTGGGAGATATCCTGGCACTGTCAGTGCTCCAAGAGGTTTTACATCCTCACCATTAACAGCTTTGATTTAAGAGCTCACACAGTACATCCTCCAAAGGGTCAACCAGCAGTTTCTCCTCAAGCTATTGTGTTCTCTGGAAAAATCCCTCTGAGAGCTGGTGCTACCTGGCATAGGGTGAAGGAACACCTGCCTTACACAGACCTCAGCATCAAAGGCTTTATTGTCAGTGAATTAACACTACATTAGGAAGGAAGGACAAAAGGACAGAAAAGGCTCATCTATATCATTAGACCCAGCAGAGACAGGACAGATTAAAAAGGAAGTCTTGAGAATGAAACAAGAGTTACACTCTGACTTTTCTTTGAAAATTTAAAAATATCTTCTGCATGAACAATTCTCCTGAGTATCAGCTTCAGAAGTAACTTTAAAAAATTCTCATGTCATTTGTGGTTGATGTAATGCAAGAATCCTTTCTTACAGTCTTTCAGTGAGATACAGGGGAAAAAACTGGACTCCCACTCACAGACAGATTTTTTTTTTCCTCTTTGCACACTTGTCAAAGAATATGTCTTTTCCTCTTCAAATAGCAAGAGCCTATTCACAGAAATTCTGTGAACAGAGCCTCCATTTCTCCTTCAGTGGAACATGGGCAATGTCAGGAGTGTTTCAAAAGACTATTAATAAAGGAGTTATAAACAGTAAGTTTGGATAAACACAGTAAAACCATGAATATTAATTCTGTAAGAATTAGGGGGGGTCACACATCACTAGGTATTTTCCCAGCACTTGATTATTTTATTTTCTCCCCCATTAACAAAACTACATAGATTGGCCTTGTAATTCTGAGATTTAATTAAGCCTGCATTCAAAGGCAAAAGACCAGATGATCCTGGCAAGCTTCTGCAGCTCCTCTGAGTTCATTTGTTCCCAGGATTGTGCTGCAGATTATTTTATTTTTTAAAAATTATCATAAAATACCCAACAAGTACTTCTGCCAGGGCATGGTTCACATTTTTCTCCTTAAGAAACCTTTATATACATCTGAGCTCTGCTAACTCAGAAAGATAGCCTGCTGTTTCCACTCAGCCAAAAATTGCTGAACGTCAGAGATACAGCAGGAAGAACATTTTGCTGTTCCTGTCACTCCCAACAAAATCTCTAACATTTTGTTTTATTTAATGGCTTCACTTTTCATAAGATGATTCAAACCCCTATAGGGGACCTACATTAGTCTGCTGACATTTTTCTGCTGGTGTAATTATTATGTCCTTCTACAGTCTGCTTTTCATCTGCACAGAATTTCTCCGTGGCACAGAAGAGTTTAGTTAAAGACCTCAAAGTAGAGAACTAGAGAAGCCAGAAGGGCTCTTCAGCATAAGATAAGGTGGAGGGCAACCTATTTGATATAACTGTGCATGTGCTGGGATGCCTGGCAGCAAATAGCAGATGGACACAATTCAACTGAGAAAGAATACTCCTGCACTAAAAAAAAAAAAATATTGGGGGGGTGATGGGAAAGGCATGTTTACCTCTCCTTTACACTCCACCAGGCAAAACATGGTGCATGTTTCAGCCACTTAGACTATAGCAAGAATGGGATTTCTTACACAGTACATATTGTAATATAAATATAAATAAATATATATTGATCACTCCACTAATCATAAATCATAACAATATGGTTACTCCATGCAAAGGCCAACACTTAAAGTTTTGTATGCAAAACAAATAAGTTTTTTTTTGAGAAAGAAATAGACCCCACTGGGTCTAAGAGTCTAATATAATTCTAAATACTTAGAGCCTGAGCTTTGGTGTTTTTAAGGACAACCACATCTCGACTCAGCTGTACTTTTAAGCCAAAGTTACAGCTGGCCCCTCAAACACGCCTTGTTGCTAAGCAGGTGCAGATCTGAAATCAGAATAGAGCACTTGGGATATAAAGAAAGCAAATCCACCTCCTCAGATTTAAAGACAATATTGCCTTGGTAACAGGTAACACATGTGAAGTACGTGGTTAATTACGGCTTCCAGTTATAACAGCGACAAAACAGAAAGGAAAATGAGAAGCACTGTAGCAAAATATAGACAGCCCTTAATAGTCAGGTAGCTTAAAACACTCTGGTATACACCATGAAGCAATTGAAGAGACAACTGTGCAGGTCAGGTGGAAACAATGAACAGAAGTCTGGAAAACTTAGTTAACCAGAGTGCTCTCAATAGGGCAAGAAAGGTCTCTGAGAGCTCACGCCCTGCTCACTGGCGAGTGAGGAGTAAGGGGATGAGAAGATGAAGTTATCTGAAGCTGTTTTAAAGGAAGAGGGCAACTGCATCCACAGTTTTGAAATCCTGCACTGCCATTATGTACAAAGCTTACACAAAGCTGAAATGGACACAGATCCTGTCACCAAACACCTTTTGTCCTTCCTTCCCCACCAAGTGACTCTGACCTCACCTGCCTCTTTTAGAAAAAGCATGAGATGTGAGCATGTTACGGAGCTGGGAGAACTGAAACAGGGTCCTTTCAGCACAATAAGCAACCACTTTGACAGCAAGAAATGGAATATGAAAACATATAATAGCAGTAGATGAAACAGACCCAGTTTACACAGTGGAACTTGCAGCTCACTAAGACTAAAGGTTGAAGAAGAGGCCAGTGAGAAATATATGTGTTAAAATCTGAATAATACTGCAATAAAAGCATTTGAAAATCTAAAAGGATGTATAACCTAAAGAAAGGAGGAATATCTGTCTCTACTGGTCACATTGATGGATATCAGGTTCCCATTCATAGCAGACAGATTTCTGAGTCTAATTAATTAGCAAATAAGTAACTTCTTAAAGCTTCCTCTGATTGAAGGGGAAGCTTTGAAATAGAAAATATTTCCATTTATGACAAACAATGTCTACCCCAAACCAGACAAAGTGGATTAATCTTTTTAAGAAGCTTTTCATTACAGAAAATTATGTACTTCCCTGCTTAGGGAAGTTTGTGTTTGGATATTGAGTTGACACTTGGGGGGACCAGTGGCACACAGCTATGGACTGAAGGGATTTTCTTGTATGTAAAGGACACACAGCACCAGGAACAGCACAGTCACTTGACACATGTCCACAACTAAGTGTCCTCACCCAGCTTGGGGGAAGAGCACTAAAGTCACAGCAAAGCAGGCTCACGGTATCTAAAGTCAAGCTGCTTTTGTTCTGATACATTCAATTACATGCCTTAATTCTTGCAGATTTTGACTCAGTGCTTTTGTTACTCTCCAAAAGGGATGATGAATACTTGCCAGAGCCTCAGAAATCTGCCCAGAATTCTTCAGAGTTTTGCAGAGGTCTCTGGTACCCTGTGATAGAAGACATGACCCATAATTCTGGGGTTAAGCTAAAGCTGACCCAGTAGCCTAGAGATGAAAGAGGATCAATCTATCCAGTCACACATCTTTTAAGACAGCCAGCAGGTTTTGGACGTTTCCAGAGGCACAGTGATAAAATATCAGCCATATTCTCTTACTGTGAACTATTTATATAACTCTACAGCAGAGCTTTTCAGTAGATGCAGAAATCTAGTTATTGATCACTTGTAATGCTTAATTCAATTCTGAGAGGAAACGGCCTACATTTCATAGATACATTTCATTAAAAGACTATTTACTCATTTTGCATTTTGTAAATGCTTTAGCAGAGAGATATCACTGCCAGCTCACAGGACAGTATGATGAATTGGAAGATTTGTTACCAGTCTCCAACAAAATGTGAGGAAAATTATGTTAGTACACTATGATCTCCTAAAGTAATTAATAGAATCACAGAAAAATGGGCAAAGAATGGACTCAGAAAGGTTATCAAATGTATCTCCTTGCCTTAAGGAAGGCTCAAATAAACTTACATTGCATGAGATAAATGTTTGTCTAATTAAAGATCTTTAATGATACTTTACAGACCACCTCAGAAAACTCTGCATCATTACACAGTTGACAGATAATTTTTTTTTTTTTATTATCTAGTCTGAATATTTTTTGCTGCAGCTGATGCTCCTTGCAATCTACCCTATCCCCTGCAATACAGAAAGCAGCTTAGACCCTTCTATCCTACAAGATCCTTAAAGTTCTCAGAAACCGTGTATTCCTCCACCAACCTTCCCTTCCTCCATCCTCTAAGCTCTGGTTTGTGTCAATCAGTCAGTCATTGTACATCTTGTTTTTGAGGCTCTGGTCACTCCTGCTGCTGCTCTCTATCCTGCTCCAAGTGCAGTACCCAAAATTAAACCATAGGTATCAAGCCAAGCTTTTACCAGAGCAATTACTTATCCCTGCAAGAGTTAACTGTGAATCTTCCACATCAAAGCCTTGGCTTGCTCAGTTCGTGACCCAACATAACTCCTACCTCTGTCTTTGGAGAAAAGTTGTCCCCCATTTTGAGGTGAACTCTTGCTAAGGTCTCTGAGTGCATTAATACAGCTGGTCTTGCACTCCATTAAGCACAGCTCCAGCATTTCCCTGCCTGCCTTGTGAGAATGCCATGAAAACAGGCTGGCCTCAGCAAAGCCCTGTCAATCTCTAACACCTACAGCTTCTTACCTGTCCACAAAAGAAGCTGCTCGGTTGTAAAAGAAAATTAGACTCATTCAATGTGATGTGCTCTCAGTAAACCCACACCAGCAGTTATGTATTTCTCTGAAATGTTAGAGTTACTTCAGAGTACTTTAATTATTTCTTTCCCTTTTTTTGACAGCTGAGGCTGAGCTGCATAATTTCTGAAGACAGACTCTGCATTTGGGGTTTTTGTCTGTTTTCTAGTCTGTTTTCATCCACCTTCTGCTAGCTTGTTAGACCTGATGACTAATGGCTCCACATCTCTACAGACCATTTGTCTGCTGTCCTTGATAGAAGTTAAACAGCCCCATCTGATCCAAGAAGTTCTAATATCTTTAATCTATTAAACTCCTTTTGCCTGTCCCCCTCCCTCCTTTTCCCAAGATTGCATCTGCCAAATGATAGAGTTCAAAGTAACACACTCTTTTTTTTGCCTGACCTTTCCAAATAAGATTTATCTCTTTTCTATCAATATTCCAGCATATTTCATCAGGATCTACTACAGTAAGTCAAATACTTGGTATGTATTAAAAATTCTGGGGATAGATCTTGTGCAGGCTGCTAAATCAGATATTCAGGCACTAACACAGGACGTGCTCAAGCAGAGGTAGAATGGAAAGGGAGAAGCTGAAAAGGTTTGGAAATAAAAGAAAAAAAATCTTTAACTACAGTCAAGAAGAAAACCTGCATGAAGTTTCAGACAGAACTGGGTACCACGGAATGGAGCCTTTATGGACACACTGTAACACCCAGTTAAGGCCACACCATTGTTCAAACTTCTGATCTTGCTTCAATTTTCTGGGCAAGCCCTATTTCAAACTCTGCACTGGAGATTTTTGAAATAATTTATGACTAATAGCTGCCTATTTAATAGTTTTAGTACAGAGATTGTTAGTGAAAATAAATTTGCTTTTAAGTTCTAGCCTTGATTCACAAAAGCAACAACAAATATTTTATTCATACACCTATGATTTAAAGCTTAGCCTGAAGATAATAATGCCTAAGATCCTGACCTGCACTTCACAGATTCACACAGGATTAAGATCCTTTTGTTGCCACATAAGCCTTCTATATTTTATGACTTTTCCTATTTTAATAGTGTAGCTATATAAAGTGCCTTGGGACTTTGTAGAAAAACTCTATCAACATTCATGCTATTAAAAGCATTATGAGCTACTGTAAAATTTATTTACATTGCTATTATCTCTCTTTAAAAGTTTAAATGAATCACATTCCCAGGTTCAGAGTGAGTGAGGCATCAGATCTAGAAAGTTGTGATAGATCAAGTAGAAGGCTATAGCAGCCATGACTGAGGAGTTAATAAAATAGACCAGGGTGAGTTGGAAGGGACTTTTAAAAGTCATCCAGTTCCACCCCTTGCCATGGGCAGGGACACCTTCCACCATCCCAGGTTGCTCCAAGCCCCATCCAACCTGGCCTTGGACATTTCCAGGGATGCAGCAGCCCCAGCCTCTCTGGGAAACCTGTTCCAGTGTTTCACCATTGTAAAAAATTTCTTTTTACCTAATCTAAAATTATTCACCTTCAGTTTAAAACCATCCCTGCTGTCCTACAGCAAGACCCTCTTTTTCCCTTCTCTTTCCTTAAAGGGAGAGAAGAGCAAGTGGCAGCCCCCCTGTTCAGAGAAAAGTGCTCATGAGTCCCTGCCGGGATGTGTTCCTTTGTCCCTTTTGTAACCTGTATTCCAAAAATATTATGGCATGTAAAGTCTCATAAAAATCTACCACCATCTACATGTTCTGGTTTTGCTGCAATTGGGCTGCTGGAAAAAAAAAAAGTCAAGGGATTTTATGCTAAATATATTCCTGCCATCAAGCTGGTGTATAATGGAAAACATCCTCCTTCACAAAATGCACCAGCATAACAGAAACCAGCATGAGCTCCCCCAGCAAATGACTCTGCACATCACAACGAGGTCCAAAAATCTTTGCTTTTTTTCCTCTAGCCTTACAGAGAAGGAAACCTAGATGAAAACATTTTTCAGACTTTATATGGATGGTGTCATAGCAGCTATGAGGAAGGAAGATTTTGTGAAGAAAATAAACTTGCAAGATGGGAGGTCATGTCCTGAAAACATGTAGGGAGGGGAGCTGCCTATAGTTCATGAAACATTGGCACACGTATATCAAAGAGGAAGTTAATTCCATAAATACATTCTAAAGTCACTGCATCTGAACACTTAATTTACTTCTATCCTCAGCCACAATTTATTTATAATCTTTATAAATATGAGGCGTTGGGGAAAGCAGGTCAACATAAATTATTATTCAATCTATAACCACATCAAAAAGTAGATTAACACCAATTCTTAGCTTTAGATGTCTTTGACATTAGTTACCTCAGCAGTTCGATGACCATGTATTTGTGGGCTATCAACTGTTTTCCATGATTTTTTTATTTTTAAAGAGAAATGGTAATTGACAGGAGCTTAACAGAGGAAAGTGTCTCTTTTATAATAGAAGTACCAGCAAGGGGGATGGAGTTGTTAAAGCCAGCTTTAATTTGTTTGATATCTGGAGTCAAAGAAATAAAGCATAGCCTACAATCCATGGCTGTTTCTGTTCCAGTACCCAAGCTGTACTTTTCCATTTGGAAAGGTAATTGTGATATGGTCTCTTGCAAGATTTAAAGTCTATTCTCTGCCAAAAGGCCCAATGTTCCTTCCACTGAAGTCAAAGGCAAAACTAAAAAAAGCTGCCATTGTTTCTATATAGTCTCTTTATTCATGCCACCAGAGATGAAAGAAACAAGAAAAACACCCCACCTTTTCAATACTTGGTGCTATGAAGTATTTTCAAGCATTAAACATTATCCAGCCATTTTCAGTTGCTGCATTTCTAAGGCTCAATCTTTATTCTGTACGTGAAATAACCTCACCTTAAAGCTTGCCTCAGAAACAGCCTCTACTGACACACTGCTCCCAAGGGCTTTTGTTCCAGTGGGAAAGCATATGCTGCTAACCACAAACCCAAGCTGATTAATACACAGTCTCCCCTGATCTGAGCATGCAACTATTGCTCCATGTTTCACAGCAAAAGACAAAGTTGAAACCATGTCAGGAAGATGTTTTCATTATGTCAGCTCTTGCAGTAACGTGTTTTTCCAGCCAGCAGAAGCCAAGGGAGACAACGTCTTTTCAGGGATACCAGACAAGCATGTGGAACTAGCTCTTCATTAGTGAAGCCTTCTCTTTGCATGTGTTTGGTCAATTTTCCTGCCTTTTAAATAATCTGCAATTGGAGATCAATGTCAACAAATTTCCAAGTCCTATGCCCATTTCTCTCCAGCACATTCAATTCTTAACTGTGTAAGTATGAATTTGAAGGCCCAAAACCCTTGCCTGCTGTTTTCAACCATTTCATTCAGGATAATAAAAGTTTTTACTTCTTCCTATAAACCTTGTATGTAAAAAAATATTGGAAGATGAGAGTAAGAACTTTGACTTGTCATCCTTCCTTCAGCAGATGATTTATATTCAGGGAGTTCATACATTTTTAATAATATAGTTCAAATGTTAGTCAGAAAGCAGAATAGGATTTTCCCTTTCTCTTAAGATTTTCCTTTGTATATTTTGTCTAGTTTTCAGGAGACAGGAGTTTGCACAGAAATTTGGAATCTCCTTTCATTGAATTGCCTGTGAAGAAATCATTCCTGAAAATCCATTCCACAAACACCTTAAACCCAGGATCGTTCCCAAATCAAGAGAGATCAAGTTTGTTTTTATACTAATGAGTGGCTAATCCTCAAAGAAAGATAGGGTCTGAATGGATCTCCTGAAGAAATGAATTCTATTTCAGCAGCTTGATATGAAAATTCCAGATATGTTTCCAAGCACTAGTCTTCTTGAGGGAATACGGACTAGAAACACAACTTTCATACCCACTGAAACACAACTTTCTTGACCTTCTGTTCTTGGTTTTAAACTTCGGTATGCAAAAAGCACAAAACACAAAAAGAAGTATGAGCTTCTCACAAAGGCATGGACAATGAGGAAAAAAATCTAGCACTGAAGCCAAAATGCAGTCTCTACAGCCACTGCAATGTTCAGTGGGACTGTGCAGTTCTTGAGAAAGCCATTTCATGAGGAACTGTGAAATGTTCTAAGACACAAAAGCATGTCATAAGATGTCCATCTTTTGCTGCTGCTGGAAGATGTGTTTCACTTCCCCAACATCAAAGGATTGTTTCACAATCAATTCCCATTTTTCCATATCTCCCTCCTTTTTGTTGCCAGCAAAGACCTGCTATCATTTTTTCAGAGTCTGCTTTGAGAACACATGGTCCTTATTGGCCAGACTTTTTAAAGAAGAAAGATGGCAGAGAAAAGCAGCACTGCTTAAAGCATGGGATGCTGTGGAAAGAAATGTACAAGAATTCATCTTCAGCCAATGGAGAAGAAACCTTCCTTTTATTACTAAAAAATTCCTGCATGAAATCCATGATCCCTGTTACTTGCGGCATCATTCTAAAAAAGTTAAAACAACCTCTCTTTACCTGAAAGAGAATTGGTAACTCAACAAATGTTTTTGAATGACAACATGCCCACTTAATTCCTTTCTGCATGACTTCTGGCCAATTATTCCATTCTGTCTTTCCTGCTGGCCCACTCAGAGTGAGAGGAAATGCCTCCACAAGATTTTTCACCTGCTGGAGAGTCTTTCATGAGGATTCCTCAGAATAACAGAATCCATTTTCAAAATAGATTCTGAACAAAAACCTAGACCTTTTTGGTGCTTGATTTCATCTGCACCCATGACTGAAATACTCCACCATCAATTACAAACCAAACACTTCAATAAGAACACTTAACCATTAATTAATTACTGGTATATAAATACTATCCTTTCAGCACTGCAGAGAGACTACAAGTACAGAAGCATAAAGATAAATCACACAGCTGACTGGGTAACTTAGGTAAAAATAGAGGATATTCATGTTCTGCTGATAAACTCCCTGAAATGAACTTTTAAGGTGTTTAAGCTTATGAAATTTATGACATCAAAGGCAAAATATAACAAATCCAAGGAAAGTAAATAAGAGGAACTGACAAAGCTATTTTACGATTCATATTAATTCTAGATAGCACAAAACCAGATTCATTATGGAGGTTCAGAGAACAAACAGATATAGATGTCTGTAAGAAGGAATCTTTCCCAGGATGCCTAAACAGACAGGCCACTGAATAAAAATACAAAGCAAGAGGTGTGATACACAGTCTGTACTGAAATTCATTACAGTTGCATATATATTTCAGTGACAGACACAAAAAGAGACAGAACAGAGAAAAGCACAAACCTACAAATCATGTAGGTATTATTGAATTAGTCTGAGAATTCAAAGGGGGGAAATGAAGTTAAAAAAACCCTAAAACCCTCTTGGTTTTCTCCTTTCAGTATCACCACAGTCCATAAGGTACAACAAACAGACCAACAGACGTCTCCATTTTTATTTTAAACTCTGACACACCAGGTACTGCTGCTTTCCATCAGCAAAATAAAGATGAATTTACAAGCCCCCTGTCCTTTACTGTTCAAATCTGACCCTTTTCCTTCTTCAGGTATATACACACATGGACTCGTGTCCAAACTCCAGTCTCAAATAAATTAAAAGCAATCATATGTCTGTTCTTTGGAGGAGAAAAATAAAATCAACAACAACAAAAACCCCACACCCCTCCCTAAGAATGAAAACAGAACAAAACTAAAAAAAAGGAGTTCCATATTATTAAAGCACAGAGACCTGGTCCTGGATATTTTTTTCAAGTAAAGCTTCTGCTGAGACATGTGGCTCTTCTGCAGCAGCCTGATCTCTTTATGGCTCAGCTGCAGCCCCAAACACCAGCCCTGGAGAGGGAAGACTCTCTGTTTCACTGGCAGGAACAGCCCCCAGAAACACGATACAATCACAATCCCAAGAAACATTGTTCTTCAGAGACACACTTCTCCCTTCACTTCTACCTTCTGTGGCTGGAAACCATAATTTGTTGTTGCCTTGTATTAGAAGAATTAATTTCCTTCTTGGCACAGAATCAGTTGTTCTGTCCAGAAGGAGGGAGATGGATTCCTCCCATGCCCTTTACTGAGTACAGCCACCAACTTACCCTGAGTCTGGACCTAAGGAAGTCAGAGGATGTACAAACACAAGTTAAAAGGAATCTGCAAAGGTATTTCTTTTTTTTTTTTCCTTCTCCAAGTTTTCTGCACTGCAATCACAGCCTTATTTTTTTTAAGAGATAGAAATTCAATCTAATAGCAGTGCATCTGCATCTCATTTGACAGATGTGTTTGAAGGAAAGGGAGAAGAAGGAAACGCAACACGTGTATTTTAAAAGTCACTTTCTTTTTAAACTTTTGATCAGAATTCCTAATCCTTAGAATTTATCCTATATGTATACACATCTAAATAAAAATTGAGAGTTGTGACTTAGCAATGTCCATCCTTCATCTCAGAAATCATGGATAAATGCACATCGGCTAAATTCCAGCTATTTCCACCCTTACTGCCACCCATCCACTGGGTTCCCACCACAGCATTCAGCCAGAGAGTGGGAAATAGTAGTCTAAGTGTCTAACATTATTTAAATAATGTTTCATAAACCTGTAATCCTCATTGGAAAAAAAAAAAAAGAGGTGGAAAAAAAGCAAGAGAGGAAAACAGCTTCTCAAGGTTTTGGTGAAACCAGGAATATCACCTGACTCTTCAGCCCTCCAGTCTGTACTTCTGAGCTATATTTCAGTTTTGCCACACAGTCTACCTGAGGCACACTAAACCCAGAATTTCTTCAAACTAAGACTAGAACTAAGGAGCTGTGATGAAATCTTATTGAACATTATTCAACTTCAATAAGATTCTGGTTAATGGTTCAACAATGAGCAGAACAAGTTAAGTCTCTGTTTTATGCTATGAGTTATATACTCCTGACCATACAAAAACAATTCTACACATCTTTCTTGTGGCAAAACTGTTTGGCATATTTGGTGTTTTAATATTGCTTTAATGTCCTGGTGAGAACAAGAAATTCTATGAGTATAAAAGAGCACCTCATTCTCACTCAAATCTCTCCTTCCTCCTAGATTTTTTGCTTTCTACAACATAATGCCACTGATGCTGTTCCTGGAGATCTGTTTCTATGTCCAGAAACATATGAAGAAAAAAAAAGACAAGATGCTCTTGGTAAGAGATAAGGTTCTGACTTCAGACTTACTTTCAATTTTAATCAAGATTTGGCTCCACTCCATGTGTTTTAACCATGAAGAACTGTATCTTCCCATTAACATGCACAACAGCTTTTAATGAACATGTAATGGCCAATATGGTACACAGCTACAAGACTTCTCAGTAATATATTGCATACGTGACTGTTCATTGCTAATGCAATCCATCTGGGTCCTGGGAGGCAAATGTGACTGAAAACAATTGTCTACTACTTTAATTTGAACTGATTTCAAATGAATTTGTGCATGTGGAAATGGCAGGTCATGTCAAAAGGGACTTTGACAGAGGAATAAACGCTGCACCTAAAAACAGACTTTGATCCATGGCAAAGAAAACATCTCCAACAATTTCTTAATGCAATGACTGTGAAATAATGAGAATGAAATCCAGACTGAGCATCATTCAGTATGTTGTTTAACTCCAAGTACTTAAACAGTTGCTTGTGAACCAATTTATTCATTATCTATTATGGATAGAGTTGGAAGCAGTGAGATAGGTCTGTAAATAATAAGCTGAGAGGATTTTCTTTCTCTCTCTCTTATATGGCAGGATAACATTTGCTTTCTACTACTCTGATGGAGAAGTTCCAAGATGCAGTGATAAATTGAGCATATAGGTGATAGGGCCCTGGTATTACATGAGCAGCCAGTTTAAAAATTTTTGGAGATACCCCAGCAACACATCCCATCAGAACCTGCTGCTGCCATTTCTACATTTGCATAAGCCAGGCTGTCTCACAAACTGCTGCTCCTGTTCCTACAGTTTTCCCAAGCCAAACTCCTTCAATCTGTTGCAGTTTTGAAGGCCAAACCCCTTCAATCTGTTGATGCTGTTTCCAAGTGTGACTGATGCTCCAGCAGTTGCCCAAGCCAAGCTCTGGAGTTTATTCTTAGCTTGCTCAGCTCTGCTCTTGGCTAGCTTTAGGCACCTAACAAGAACTCTAAATCATGAGCTTACTCACCTCACACCCCTCTCTATTCAAATTAGAAGGGCGAGCCCTAAATGTTTATTCAAATAAGTGGAACTAGTGAGGTATCCAAAGGAGCAGGGATGAATCAGATCCAGGCTCTCCATGAGACTCCACAAAGGATTATCTCTTTCCTATTGAATCACATAAGCAAAATGGAGAAACAATTCTCATAAGATGCATTTATAATAATTCATTTACATAATACTTTTATTACTTTTGACATTCAAGTTGTGTCTCTGCCATGGGAGGATGAGAGCTCTGTGGCCCAGTGTTCCGCACAATCCCTACTGCATCCCATAGGACAGGGAGAGGTACCATACACCCCCTGTGCATTCCACAGTCACCTCTATTCCCTAGCAATGCTTTTACAAGTGTCATTAACCTCATTTGATGGTTTTGTTTCCTTTCTGACTTGCCCCTATAGAAACAGCAAAGGCAGTACCCCAAAAGAAGCCTTCCAGCAGCCCTTTTACCTTCATAATTGAGCAAGACATGGGACAAAGAAGGGAAATGTGTGTTGTACCTGAGCTGGGATGATTTTAGAGTGGTTACTCTGTTTCCCTTGCCAGTTCTAGATTTAAAGCTGCTACTGGCCTGGTGCCTGTGACAGCAATGCCTCCTGCCTTGAGCTATGAAAGGCCTGCCTGGCCTAGTCTGCAATAAGTTTACATCTATTAATATAAACCATGCAGAAGAAGGCAAATATCCCTCAGCCAGGATTATATTTTATAATTGCAGAGGTGTCAGGTGAACAAAGCACAGGGATTAAACTGGTTGCCCCTGTCCTGCTGCACCTCAGCACCTGGGGGAGAGCAGCACATGGGTCAGCCAGGAAGCAACCACCACAAAAATCAGACATTTTCCCCCTCCATCTTTACTTACTGGATTCTACATGCAAAATTATTTCATTCTGCATCTTGATAAGCACATGTCACAGTTGAACAAGGATTCATATATCCCCCACCAGCACGTTCCCATCTCTGTCTGCAGAGTGTGTTTATTACAGCTGCTCCTTGTTACCCTCAGAGCTGAGCTTTGCTGCTGCTGCTGATTTCACAAGGCTACACAATCAATGTAAACACCTAGAAACTTAAAAGAGGTTATAATTAAAAAGGAATATGTCAATTCATGATGGTCTGCTGAAACATTGGTTACACAGCTTGAAAATAATACAAGTAAATTGGCATAGAATCAAACTAAAAATATTCCACCCGAAGTACAGTTGAGGCTAACAGCAGGTATGGCTTTAATAGAGTCAGTCTCTGTGCTTGTTTTGAAATATATCTCCTACTGCCATCCTTTGTTTTAAGTGTCAAAAACATATGTAGGACCTCAGCAAAGAAGGGTCTAGGCCTTGGACTAATTCTATTTTATTTTTTCATTCTCTTCCCCATCCCCTTAAAACACAATGCAGCTATAAATACTGCTACAGATGTGAGAAAACAATAGCATTTTTTGATGGTAAATGTTTAAATTTTTTTATCAAACCACCAGACCTAGCATTTTTTATCTTCACAAAGCTTTAGAAACAATACTCAGTAACGATCAATCGTTAATGTACAGCCCATGAATACTAAAGACAGCAAATAACATTTATTTTGCTTTCATGTTTGAGGTTTTTTTTCTAAAAAGTTGTTCTTTGCAAAGTTGCAATCATCTACCAGGCTGAAACAATTGCCTGGTTCTGTAACTTTCTTTATCTGTCACATACGCCAAGGTACATTTGGGAACTAAGTCTGAAATTCTTTATCTTCTAAATCTGTCACCAGCTGAAAAGGATGACTACTTAGAAATCTGTTTTTCTTATATCTTAAACCGATTTTCAAAGTGCACACCCAAGTTTTAAAACAGTAAAAAAATATATAAATACACAATATTTCTACTGGAATAAAAAGCTTCCCTGAGTTTTCTTCAGATTCCTGTACACCATTCAAGTAATATATTGAATTTTCTGTATGAATAAGTATATCCTGATACAACATTTAATAAATATTCATTTTTATTCATGAAGAACATGTTTAATCCCCTGAAGACTAAATGCACTGTGTAACAGAGAAACCAGAGCTGATCCTAAGGCATGCAGTACATTAACCTGTACCCACCTCCTGAACAGTTAATACTCAGAAAAGCAGCGAGTGCTCCTAAGGACTGGAAGTAGTTTGATGCAAATGCAAAATACATATGTAAAAACACTGCTAGTATAACTGCAAATTAATTTATGTTGGGAGGATCAGAATGCTAAACACCTTTATTGGTGACAAATGATGTTTTTTCTATTCTCTGAGAGTGTATTATATGTCTCTTGTCAAGTTGTTGCTGAGATACCATGTTATCCAAGCACTTAAATTGTGATTTATAAAAGAAAAAGAAGACTACTGCATATATTATCACAGATTGTCTACCCACTGCTTTGCTACTTGCACCTATTGTTTACTAGCACAAGTAGATACTGGGGCTGCCAACCTTTCAGGGGCTGTATTTACCCCTAGAGTTTCTAACTCAAATAATAACAACTGCCTGGTTTAATTCTGCATACAAATTGAGTAACTTCAGTGCATGCAATTTCACTTATTAAAATAATGGGGTTTTTTTAGAAGAAAAACCCAAATGACATCCTTGAAAAATGCTCAAAACACTCAGAAAGTTAATTAGTACAACAACAATAGAATAGAGATCACACAGCCTCATTAAAAGAGAATATTTTGATCCAAAAACAACCTCCACAGGCCAACAGCCGTGAAGTTATAAGCAGCAAACTGTCAGCCACTATACTAAAATCAGAAACCCAAAGAAAACCAACAAACCAAAACATTAAAAAAAAAAAAAAAACAACAAAACGGAAAACCATCACCAAAACTTTCCAAGACCCTACTTTGTTCTTTTTAGATTCATACAAGCATTCTAGATGGAAAATACCCCTAAAACCAACCAAATATATGATCCATTTTGCATCAGTCTCAGGAGCTGCAGTCACAACACTTATTCTAGAGGGGAAATCTGCCATATTTATCACATAGAACTCTGTCCACTATGTTTCCTATCAATTGAGTTGTAAAGCATGTGAAATTTAACCTTCACAAGTAATGAACTTTAGATGTGTCTAAAAAAAAGGACAAAGGCATTTCCTCACAAGTATCAGCAGCATATTTGCACATGATCATTGGTTAAAATTCAACAGGAAGGCAGTTCATAATTTTTAGGAACAAAAATACCTTAAAAAAGAAAATCAACCTAGCAGAGAAAATAAACCTGAGCAATATAATCTGCTAACAAGTGATCTTAGTGCCTTGGGCAGTCTTGAACAACAAGAGCTGAACTGCTGACTAACCACGATCAATAATACATCAACAAAGACATGGTAGATCTTTAAAATCCATAGTGCTTATTTGAATGGGGTTTTAGGGTCATGAAAAGCAACATGACCCAAATTGTATTTACTTCTCTCTGAATTAATCGGAAAATTACTTCAATACATACAGACTTCATTTTTACCATTTTGGGCCATTAAGTGGGATATAATAAAAATCATGTTAGATAATTATATCTTTTGTTGTTATTATACACACCCCATGTTTTTAGGGCTCTTTGCAGGTGCTTTTCATTTTTTACTACTGGAAAATCATAGAGTGGTTTGTGTTGGAAGAGCCTTTTAGAAGTCATGTATGCAATGAGCAGGGACATCTTCCACTAGAGCAGGTTGCCCAGAGACCCATCCAGCCTGGTCTTGGATAGGGCAGCCACAGCTTCTCTGGGCATCCTGTGTCAGTGCCTCACTACCCTCATTCTAAAGAATTTTTTTATGTCTGGGCTAAAAATGCAGCTTTTCATCCTACAGTACCCACAGGTCCTTTTCTGTGAGGCTTCTCTCAATCCCTTCATCCCACACCTTTTATTGATATCAGGGATTGCCCTGACCCAGGTGCGGCACCTTGCCTTGTTAAACTGCATGAGTTTCACATAGGCCTGCTCCTGGAGCTTGCCCAGGTCCCTCTGGATGGCATCCTGTCCCTCAGATGTGCCAACCACGCCATCCTGCTTAGTGTCACCTGCATCTTGCTGAGGGTGCACTCACTGTCAGTGTCACTGGTGAGGGTATGAAACAGTGCTGGTCCCAGTACAGATCTGAGGCACACCACACATCACTGATCCCCATCCAGACACTGAGGAAACTGAACCCTCTGGGTTCAACCATCCAACCCAACAGTCAATTTCCATCAAATTCCTCTGTGTCTCATTTAGGTTGTTGTGGGTACCATGTCAAAGGCCTTATCAGAGACAGATGGCACCTGCAGCTCTTCCCTTGTCCATGGTGTAGTTACTCCATCACAGCAATCCAGGAGATCAGGCAGGCAAGACTTGCCCTTGGTGGAGCTGTGCTGGCTGTGTCTAATCGTGCTCCCTGTCCTCCATGTACTTCAGCATAGCTCCTGGGAATACATCCATCAAAAATCACTCTGTCCTGCTGAAATTTTTTGTCACCATAAAATGACATGGCTTGAGTGTTTTCAAACTCGAATCACTAAAATAAGGAGTGTCATGTGAGTCTAAAGGCCTGGTAGCAACTTCTGCTCATCCCCTTGCTCAAGGGCTATTACAGTGTAGTCCTTCAAAAAGACAGCAGAGGAGATGAGTGTAAAATGACTGTGTCTAAATAAAAGAGGAGTTTTGACAGAGTTAAACTCCTTTTAATACACCTGAAAAGTCATGCATCTCTCAAGTCCTAAGTATTCTCTGCTATCATTCACTCCAACAGGAGGCATTAGGACTTAGCAGGATCCAGCTTATAGTTGTAACAGCAAGAGGCATATCAAGAGCATATCACTCTCCATCGCCAGGATTTTGAAATGCTGAGCATTTTTTAATACAGCACCCCAGGTGTTTGCTGCTTAAAACATACTCTACATGAGCATCTGCAGATGGCATGCCAACGGGGAGCCATCGAGATTCAAAAGCACTAACATTCTCTTTGGGACCCCTTGCTGGGGCCCTAAACAAAAAAAAAAACACACCCATCACAACAAACACAACACCAGGAGGGAGGGGGGGAAAAAAAAAACAAACAGAAAGAAAAATCTCAATATGAAATATTCTCATGTCCAGCAAATGCACAACCTGGTCCTGCAGTCCTTGTTAAAGTAAATCACGCCAATGAAAATAAACAAGAGATTCAGGCAGTGTGCTGCACAGGTAATGTTCACCCTGGATAACTCAGTCATGAATAATTCAGTCTAAGCTAAGCTCAAGTAAGACCATTACTAACTGTTTTCATGTATGAAGGATTGATTTTCTTTCACAATGAAAGGAGGCTCAGGTTGCAGCACTCCTAAAATGAAGCTACAGCACATGCTGGTGTTTTGATCAGAGGATGGTGCAGGTGATGTACCTGGTTTGCCTCATACCACACTGGAGGGTGGGGATGTGAATCTCCTCCATTGCAGGGTTGCACATTTATGTAAGATATATAATAAAATCAGCCAAGCATGGTCAAAGAAGGAACACAGGCTGCAAGGAAAAATTATACATTTGTTTCTGCTCCTCTAACATTTAGAGACTCTAATTTGAGACAGAGGTTGTCTAACCTACAAACAGCACTGATATCACCAAAAGTATCGAATAGTCAATAATTGTTAGTAATTTACACACAGGCTACACGGCCAGGAGGCACATGATGAATAAATGGCACAAAAATGGAGATCTCTGGGTGAGCAGAACATGAATTCTATTTGACAGACATATGTAAAGCACTGCCTACAGAAAGGTTTATATTCAGAGATTTACAAGAACACACACAGAACTAGAGTGTATAGATTATGTTGTCTTTCTGAGATAAAGAAACGTTAAGGAAAGCTGGGTTTTGTCAGCTCTAGATAAAGGTCTTCTTGATATAACTGCAAAGTAAGCATCAACAGCAGATTTTGATTCTCATTTGTGACTCAAAAACACTTAGGAAGAAAAACAGCTCACAGAATATGAAAGATTAAAATAAATTAGTTGCTCATTTTCCATGATAACTTAACACAGCCATTTAATAGGATGAAAACATTTCAAATCTAGGACTATTACACTCTACTGTGACACTCTAGACAGTAAAAGACATCCTACCCACAGTCATCATCACCACTTAATTTAATAACAATCTAAAATTAAGAGCAATTGACTCTCTAAATACTTGAAGAAGATTATGAGAATGAACCATGATGGAAGAAATCACTTGCTTCAAAGCTGTTTAAAAATTCTTTGCATTATTCCAGTTTACTTTCAAGAGTTACTTCATGAAAGATTATCCATGAAGTAATTTGTATATTTGCAGCTGTCCTGTGGCCACATATTCCTATTAAAAAGTAATGAAAGCAAGCTATAAGTACTTTTTGCCACTGCTCATAAAATTTTGAATTCTTCCATGTTAAAATGCATAACATTTTCAAAGCAGATCAAGATGAACCTGAAATCATTAGACAGTGAACAACAATTGTTGTGAATTAAATTAATTATGCCCTTTAGCCAGCTGTTTTACACAGGATAGTCTGCACCACAGAGAACCACCAGCTTATGAGAAATGTCTTCTCTAATTTCAGCATTATGATTGAGATATGCCATAAAGACTAGACATGGTTTATCTTTGCATGTAAACACCTAATTGCACAAGAAATTAATGAGAAGTCTAAAGCAAGTACTTTGGTTTTCAAGAGGAAAAATGATGCTGTCTCACCAGCTTGTTTCTCACCTTGTTAATGACACTGAAAACCCAATTTTGTTAAGCATGAAGAAACCAAGTTTGATTCAGTCCTAATAACAGATAACTTAAAGAAGTAAAGAAACCAGCTGAAAGATTCCTGTGAGCTTCAATAGGCTTTGGATCAAGAACATGGCAATTTTGCTTTTGCTTTTCTAATTAAACTTGACTATAGCAACCCTCCTACACTGAGCAAACTGTTGGAATGTAGATATGACCTGCAGCATTATTTAACCTGCTGGGATGGTGTTATTTCATGATCTAAAATTACACAATTTGGCAACAGAGGTGGACTGTCTACCTGAGTGCACACTGAAAAAGTACTTTTTGTGTTGCATATCATTCAAGCTGAATATGCACAGAAATATTTCAGTAAACTTTGACAGTTCAAATTCTTCTTAATAGCTGTAAAGAAAAAAGAATGGGTAACCTGCCATTTCTCAGTCTCTTTCTCATCTCTTTCCTGCTATTTCAGTAGGGGAAACAAACAAATAGTAAATCATAGCCAGAAAGAACAAATTTTTGACATTCCTTTTCATACCTTACACATAGTTACAGCTTTGCTATGTGTTGGGGATTTTTTTTATGAATGGAAATATATTTAATATGAAGTGCTGGAAAATTTAGATTTCATTTTTATTCTATTGCAGGCATAACTGCAATGGTGTGAAACAGGCATAAATTAAGTAATACATTCTAGGCAACACACTAAAATACATTTAATTACAATAAGTCAGTACCTGTCTTCTCTTTGGCTGCTACAACAGCAGATATGCTGTCCTGTCTGTACTCTGGGCAAAAATTTTACATCAAAAGCTCCTTAACAAAACTGAATATCATAACTTCACTTATTTGATGTGAATATAATATGTATATTTGCATGTTAATTCAGTGACAAGTTTCTTGTTTCTGAAATGAAATGAGCAGGTTTCTGATCTATGAGCAGGTTCCTATGTACGTATTGCAACATTTCTTTATTTCTATATAGACCATTTCTTGGTTAAAAATTCAGAATATGAGAATTTTGGTATTGTCATTTAGCTGTTCCTTAAGGTCTATCCCTCCAATTTCAACAGTGCAATTCAGCTTCTCTGCTGCTGAAAGGGGCAAGTCTTGTTCCCTACCTTCCTCCCATGCTCAGCCCATACCTTGCCCAGCACTGGCATCATTTGGTTTTCTCAATTCCATTCACAAACCCAGCATAAAATTATCCATCTTTTTGTAGGGGTTTCTTTTTTTTTCTTTTTTTTTTTCTTGGCCTAGTAAGTTGAGCTGGCTCAAGGATAGGTAGAGATAAAAGCTACAGCTGACACCAGCTCTGCTGATAAGCCTGGAGAGCAAGGGTGGAAGAATGAGGACAGAGGAGAAAATGGAATCTTCTCTCAGCTCGAGCTCATACAAAAACATCGAAATGCCACTGACGGAAAACCAAGATAAAGAGCATTAAGAAGAATTCCAGCTCAAACCAGACTAAAAGCCAAAGTCAGACACAGGGAGCTTGGGGATCCCATCCTGCCTTGGATCCTTTGAGGGTGGAAAGTGTCAGCTGACACTGGGGGTAAAGCCAACCTCATTCCCCTCCAGTGGAAGGTACAGGCAGCCCCTGAGCTGCTCTGACTGCTGCTGCTCCAGGGCCATAGAAATGGCACCAGCTGAGACAGGTGACAAATTCAGGATGGGCAGGGGAGTTTGAAACATCATTTCAAATTGTGAAATTGCATTTCATGCTCTTGATTAGTACTTTTAATTTTAAACCTTAGGTGAATTTTGAAGCTTGCCAAACAGTACTGTGAACAACTATTTTCAAGGCACATATTCTTTTGCTTTGAAAACAAGTTACAGTGGATGATGAAAAGCACTAAGGCACTTTTTCAATAAGGTGTCTCAAGAAAATAGATATTTTTAAGCAACAGGAAAGCTTGAATATGATAAATATGTGTGCATTTGCAAATCCTTCCCTGGAGGACTGAATGGTTTAAAGAAATACCTCACATTTTATTTTGCCTTTCATTTAATAGTTCAAATCTAGCAGATTTAAAGAGTAGAAGTAAACAGCTGTTCCTATCTGTTACTGCTGGGCAGCCTATGCAGAATGAACCATTAGTTTTAGACTTGTTCCTATTAGATAAATTCTCACTTTGTAAAATCACCTCTGCACCCAAACACATCTGTCAGCAACCCCAGTGTCTTTGGAAGCAGTGAAACACAAAAGTTATCATTGATAAATTAGCTGCTTCTTTCCTGTTAGTGCAGGAATGGGGTTGCTGCTGATGAACTATATTGCAGCTATGCATAACCTATTCCTAAAGCACTGCTGTTTTGTCTAGGGGCTTCTACTGCCAAGAAACACTCTTTTATATTATTTCCCAAGGGGCCCAGATCTAAGTGTAGTAGAGGATTTCACAATTAGCCTATTTTCTCATGAGATGCAGCCTAAATTTTTCTTCCTCTTAACTCAATCACATTTTTCCAACTTAAAATCTCTTCTGCTCTACATAATTCTTCCTGCTTGTGTTGCCTGAGTCATAGTTACATTTATAACACCATATTCTCCCCCTGTACATCACCAACCAAAATGTTTTTGGAGTTTTCTTCCAGGTTTTTTGTTTGGGATTTCTTTTTAGTAGGGTGGGGATTTGGGGAGGGAGGGGGTTGTTTTGTTGTTTTATCCTAACCTCACATCTCTCTGAGAGCTCTGTGATTAATTTCCTATTTACATTTCTTATCTTCCCAGACTCCAGCAGATGACAGGACAGAGGGACTTGGGAGGGATGCTGGGGCTCCCTGCAGAAGCCATAACCCCACTGCAGGGTGGATTATGGCTTCCACTAAAGGACACCAAACACCAAGCCCAGAGCCAAGGCAAGCTCCAAGGCGTGCACAGCATGCCAACCTGTGAGATAAAAGTGCAGCACCAGAAGGAAGGAAGGGAAGAAACAAATTCTCATCACTGCTGTCATGGAACTGGGCAAGTCCACTAAGTTTTCCTAGCTTGAGAGGAAAACCAGGTCCATGGCATGGTCCATTGTTCCTTATTTTTCTTACAATATTTGCTTCATTACAGCTGTGTCTCAGTAGTTTCTTAACTCGCTGCATGAACAGAGCTGCACCTTCCACCACGTTCTGTGCTGTGCACCATCTTCAAGCACCCAAGACATGAGGAGCCCTCCTGATATCTCCCAGACCATAACCCCTCCCAATCCATCTCCCTCTGGCACGACACAAAAAAAAAAATTAGCAGCGACCCTGATCTTAGAGGTGATCTGCAAAGGTTTTGCTGAAAATTAAAAGCTTGTTTGAGATCCCTTGGGAAGATAAAAGTACACAGCTTGGTTAAAATGGAATTACTGCAGTATTAAAGAGGGATGTGAGGGACAGACTACCAATTACTTTCACCTTCATTCAGGACACAGAGCTGTGGAAAAAGCAAGGGGTGAACCCTCAGCTCCCTTCATTTCAGGAGCAGCCTGGAACCTGCCCAGTCCTCGGGTACCACCATCATGGCAGAGGTGCTGGCTCACACCCATCCATGGGGAATAGAGTCATTCCTGCCCTGCCAGTCACAACCCTACAAAGCCCAGCATGGTCTGCAGGCCCTGGCAGCACCTCTGCCTTCCCTGGTACCTTCCTACTTCAGTCTGGGCACAAGGCAGCACCCAGGCATCACCTCAGCACAGGTGGGAAGGAGCTTTGGTGGGATGAGCCTCCAGCTTTCCCTGACAGATGAATCTCCTGGGCAAGATGTGCCTCCAAAACACACTGTCCCTAATTCATCCCCTCTGGAGCTCTCAAAAAACATTGCCTGAAGACTTGACTTTTCCCTGCTTGCCTTGAAGAAACTTTGGAACACAGTCAGATCCCATCCGACCCACATCTGGAGTCTCTTCCTTCATTTCACTCAGTTTTGCTTTTTTTCCCTCCCCTTTTCACTTTTTAAATTTAACCTGACTCGACAATTTACAACATTCTTCACAGCTTTGCACCTTGTGGAGCCCCATCTGTGCATGCAAAATGCTTCCAAATCCAAATGTTAGTGCTCTGGATTGCAGTTTAACTGCTGGAGCTGGAGGATTTGTGTTTCGGGGGAAAGGGAAGGGTGCTTTGCCTCCCACAGTGGGGGAAACAAACCTCTGTGCACTCGGGTTTCTTGTTCTTAACTATGAGATCTGATGGAAGGAAGGAAGGACATCTGCAAGAGGGTAATATAGACAGTAAAGGAGTGGGAAAATGCTGCTGAAGAAGGAATTAGAACAGCAACACTTGAGTTCAGCTGCTCACCACAGTTAACACAGCACGGGGCTGCAAAAAGAACCATTCAGACCCTGTCTTGCAACAAATGGGAACTCAAAATCCTTGTTACCACAGGCACCCTGTGCCTTTTGTCCCGAACCCAAGCACCCAAGAGCAAGGTGTTATCAATCACAAGCCATTCACAGGTGTGGCAGCAGCCTGAAATCTGCTTCGTGGTGTCTTTGCAGATGCAGTCACCCACAAGTCTGAGTCACCTTGTACCACCAGGTTCCCCATCTTTGGCTTTTTTCACCTGTGAAATAGCTCTGACTGAAAGAGAAGTTTAATTCCCTTTGAATTGAAGAAATGTACATATTTCTAAGTAAAAGATGAAAAAGAAAGAGGAAAATGTAGAAAATTCAAGCTGATATTGATGCCTTGTGAAGGCTGACCTAGAACAGAGAGTAGACAGAGCTAAAGAATAAAGTAGGGATTTATTAAGAGGCCTCAAATAGATCCACCATGAGCAGCACAACCAAAATGGCCACAAAATGGACAACAGGTCATGGGGTCTCACACTTTTGTCAGTTTTGGTCCATTAGCATATTGGAGCTAATTGTCCAATTCCAGCTTTAGCCCATGCAGTCCATCCTTCTTGTTTTTCTCTCTTCAGCCCACTTGTTTTTGCTCTTGGGCCTGAGATCTGGATTGGTTGTCCTTGGTCCCCAGCTAGAAAAGGAATTGTTTAGTCTCCCTGCTCTGTGAAGAGAGCTCACCATCCCCAACATGAAGCATAGACTTACACACTAAAGCAGAATAGAATATGAAAAATAGAAAAGCTGAAACCTGAGGCATCAATACCAATCAATCAGAAATGCTGATGTGGGGTGGAAGCTCACTGCATGTGGTTCAGAGGAGATTACAGCACCCTAGTCTGTCCTTCAGTGGTGTGAAAGGACCTACCTGAGTGAACCCCAACCCTCCCTCTCCTCCATCCTCCCACCCTCCAGCACTGCTGCTCCAAGGGGTGAGTGTCAAACACTCCCTCAGGCACAGAGGCTCATGCCCTGGGAGAGTGAATGGCTTTTAAAGTTCTGTGCACCCCTTCAGCACAGCCCAAAGCAGCACAGCACGGGGCAGAAACCATTGTGCCCCACAATAACAAACTGCTGAAGGGAATTAAGGGAGGCACTTCAGCTGTCAGCACTTTTTTCCCTCACTTAGGATGAAATAATGAAAATCTGGATTAGTTGCATGATCAGCTGTTGGGTTTTCTTTTAAAAATTCCCTACAAACTGTGTGGAAGGCAGCCAGCCACCAGCTTCAGCAATTCAAACTTGATATATTTAGGGAAACCGTACGTGCTTTCCTAATGAATATTTCCCCTGAGTCAGGGGAGCATAAGGAAATCTGAGGATTGCAGAGAATGAGGGGAAATGGATTTAGAGAGTAAGCTGCAACTGTTTCAGGCTTCATGTGCTAGAGACAATAAAGGGGTCTGTATCACTGTTTCATTTACAAAATTAAAGGTTCTTTACTTAGGGCCAGTGGAATCTTTGGGAGTGAACTCCACCTGAACTGCAGCCATTGTTTGTACGATGGTTCAAATGATGCAGTGTGACACATTCAAAAATGCACACATAATTTAGATTAATTGCCCAGCACACGGACCTTTTAGAGCCTGCAGTGAGACTGGAGCTCTGTGGCAGCACACAGTACAGAGAGGGAGGAGAACCCAGCTCAGGGTTCACTTGGCAGAGACTTGAGTCTCCTGCACGTGTGATGCCGCTCCTGACAACAAATCCCCGCGGCCCTCCCTGCTCAGCTGCAGGATCTGTCACTGCTCCTCACTCTCCTGGGTGAGTCACACCAGCAGAAGGCTCTGACAGGAGCCCTTTGGTCCATTCACACCGAGGGAACAGCAGTCATTAGTCATATTGAACAGAATAAAAATGAATATAATCAACATGAAATGGGTTCTACAGAATTTGTTCCCAAACCCAGTGGGGCTGAACCCTTATATTGTGCAAACAGGCTCCTAGGAATCAATAAACTCATTGATTTATACCAGCTGACAACTTCCCCGTTGAATTTAATGGGAAATTATCTCTTTTCTATAGATTTCCCCCACTGCTTATAATTACAGTTCTCTCAAATTTTACGGGATGATTCAATGATCAACATTCTTTGTCAGGCCTTTTAGAAATGGTCTCAGTTTTGGAAAGCAAGTACATGGGAGAGATTCAGAGCAGCTTTCAGACTGATCACAAACCTGGAGTTGCTATTTGTTACTGCAGTGCTGTCAGGAGCACAGACCTCCCTACACACCACAGCTCCCTGACAGCCTCCAGCCTTTCCCCACCCCAAGGCTGTGCTAGGTACCCCACACATTCTCCTGATGGTGGGAATGAGAAGGAGCAGATCCCCTGGAAAACAGACAGGACACCCATACAACAGGAGACCTCACCCCACAGAAGTGTTTAGGGAGTCTCAATAGTGTTATAAACTGTGTAAATTCATCCAGGTTTGGGTCATCACTCATGTCCATGTGTACCCCAGCACAAACCTATCACCTGTTAAACGCCATTGGAGCATCATCATGGTTACTCCCTGGTTTCTTAGCTTTGGCCATTGGTTGCAAGTTAAAGTTTCTCTTGAATTGTTGTTTTTTTAACCTGAGTGAAGTTGTTTTCCCGTACCTCCATGGGAAATGTCCAAAATTTAGACATGCCAGCAACTAAAGTTGCTTCCAGTAAATACATGGCAGATATCAACTCAAGGGCAATGGCACCAGCTGTCAGGGAGAGCCACTGGGTGCAGGAGTCCCCTTGTGAGCCACAGATCATCCTATCTGAGGCACACATTTAACCCTTTTTAATACCAGACAAATTTCTACATCATGGAATTAGATTGGTTTGGGTTGAAAGGAATGTCAAAGATCATCCACACCCAAATCCTCCACCATGGGCAGGGACACTTTCCACTAGACCAGGTTCCTCAGAGTCCCATTCAGTTTTGAACATTTTCATGCATTTAAAAGTTAGGAAGAAATATATCAACTACATTTAGAGCTGAAGAAAAGTACAGAGTTTTGCTGCCAATATTGCCTTAACTGGGACAGAAAACACGTTCCCTATTTGGTTATAGAGGAAAAGTAATTTCTTTGCAGATGGAGAAAAATTAATTTTCGGACAGAACCTTAGGTTATATCAGCTGAAATACACTGATCTACTGATCAAAGATAGGGTTTCATTAACTTAAAACAAAATGGTGGAATTCATTTTTAAGTGATAATGCAAAACCTACACAGAGTAGACCCTCCAGTAAGGTGAGAAGTAAGAACTGTCTCTTCCTGTGAAGTTGCAGATTCATTTTCATAAATTTATGAAATACTTCTCAAGCTAGTGGGAGTTGCTGTGCAAAGAACTTCAGTGCATTTAAAACACTCTTAAAGGCATTAACCTCCCACATTTTATGTTAGTGTTCCCTAGGTAACCTTGGGGCAGGAACATCTCACTCCATGATGTGCACTTCCCCAAGAGGCTGAAAGAAAGAAAATCACCCCAAGACAGCAACAGCATTCAGACATCTTCTCTTTGAGTTACACCCTCATTACACCAGTAACATCAATTTATCTTTCCTCCCTGTAAATCAGAATCTTCCTGTTACCAGTACTTAGACACACTCACAAATAACCTTAACAGAGCACATATAACTCATATAACTTCAAAAATAAACAAACCCTTCAGCAAGCTAGGGATAATTGTGTAGGCAGATGAAGATCGATGGTGAATCCCAGGATATTGAAGTAGTAATTAAAAATAAACAAACAGGAGATAAAAATAGAACTTAAGCAAAATATTTTCCCATTAGGGGTATACAGTAGTCAAGCACCCTATCAAAAAAAAAAAGCTGGAGAAGAACAAATGTCTTTCTATTTTAAGTAAAATGAGATTCGTATTCCTGTAGAAAACAGGCTGCAACCTCCAATTAAATCAATTATCAAAGCCAGAATAAACTCCATTTTTTTGAGATTGGTAAATACTCAACATTTTTGAAAAATTCAGAGATATCCTGCCCTTGACTATGCAAAACTTGTGAGAGTGACTTCTGCAATGCACACCAGTCACACCCTCCTCTGCCACCTCAAAGACCATGATGAACATGGTGTTAAATGCCTTAGCCCAGCTCCTCTGCCTGAGTTATTTAACATAAAATCAGAATATAAATACAAGTATCAACTAAACATCACTCCCTTGAAAATGAGTGTATATTGTGGCATCACTTCAAACAAAAGACAAATACACTGGAAATCTTGCTTTAGTTTTCCCTCCTTCTGTACTGTAAGAAATGTGATGATCATGCATAGGCGATACAAGCTTTCAGTAAGAGATATAGACCCACAAAAGGACACTCCAGCACAGTCCATTCACATTCCTTGTGCATACAATCTTTGTGTTCTGCCTTTTGGGAGTAGGCTCAGTTTAATTTCAAGACCAAAATTTAGAAATAAAAAGGAAGGGGTAAAACAATAAGGAGCATCAGCTTGCCATTCTTTTTTACTTTTATGTGTAATTTCTGATTCTTCGTTATAGTTACAATGCTTTGTGCGCTTTCACTTAAGCTTTCATCAATACTGTACAGAGTAATTTTGAGACTTAGATTCTAATTCATAGTTAAGTATACAAAAGCATGGTATTTTCTTACTTCAGTTGAAAAACTATGCACCATGTCCAAAAATCACATTTAAATATGGAGGGGGAAAGAGGAGCTCAGCATCTATGGAAGCAACCATTACACTACTTTGCACTATCTGCATTTATGAGAATATTGATCCAGTTAAGCTGATATTTGTTATGTTCCATATCATGTTCCTCAAGAAATATCCTGGTTCAACAGCTGTGCTAAAACACTGCATCCCAGCCATTGCTGGGACACACTCATAATTGAAGTTTGCATATTAGTACCATTTTTTCTTTCTGTACACTCTCCACCTTATCCCTAAAATCCACTATAGAACTGAGAGGAAAAGAAACGTGGGACTCTGGATCATAACAAAGGAAAAAAATAACCATTTAGGACAGCAGCAGAGCCAAGTGTAATTCACAACTGAGCACCTTAATATCCAGAGTTTTCACACTCTGGTCTGAAAAATCTGCTCAATATATACAGCTTCTCTCTAATAAGATCAGGGCTCTAAGATCAGCCAAACCTACCCACTGCTTAGCTGGCACTGAATTTGCTAACGCATTTCTCAGATTCATACTTACTAATGGAGTCTTGAAAAGCTCTGCTGAGGTCAATGAGGATAGGAATTCTGAAGTCTTACTTCCTAATTCCACAGACTGGGGTTTTTTGTATCAAATCAGCCCTTTCTTTATCAAAAACAGGAGCAGACTTTGGCCACTGCCTCAACAATACAGTTCGTTGTAATACTGATGAAAAAAAAGCACAAGTTTTCTCAAATTCCCCTAAAAATCACTTTCTTGATTGCAAAGTGGGGGCAATGAGAACTGCTTTATCTTAAATATGAAAAATTACCAGTGATCAAGCACAAAGTGCTCCAGAATTGATGGAGGTTGGCTGAGCACAAGTACTGCTGAAAAGCCCAGTCATGAAGAGCCAGCTGGTGAGCTCTGGGGTGGGAATTCTTGGGAGGGCTCTGTGCTCTGCTGCAGCTCATGGCAGTCCTGTCCTCAGTGAAACTCTTGAATTTTAGCTCTGGCCTTGGAACGCGATAGCAGAACCAACAGAGAGGTAAAATGGTATGAAAAGAAATTAGAGGTATTCAAGTCAGCAGGAACTGATTTAATTTAGAATCATAGAATCATTTAGGTTGGAAAAGACCTCCAAGATAATCAAGTCCAGCTTTTGGCTGATCACCACCTTATCCACAAAATTGTGGCTGCTCCAAGTGCCACACCCAGTCATTCCATGAACACCTCCAGGAATGGTGACTCCACCTCCCTGGACAGCCCATTCCAATGCTCAACAACCTTTCCATGAAGGAATCTTTCCTGATGTCCAACCTGAACCTCTCCTGGCACAGCTTGAGGCTATGTCCTCCTGTCCTGTTCACTAGGTTTAGCTTATTTTTAGACCACAGGATCTACCTGACATCCAATTCCCAGCTTCTAACTTTCATCTTGGAGAACTTCTGGAGGAGCAGTGATATGCCAGAGGAAGGGCATGCAGCAACACAAACAGCTCAGGGTTAGAGGCTGGATTTGGGATACTCAGTGCTTTCCTTGGAAACAGGCACCAAGCTTTAGCTGTTGTAAATTCTTATTATTCAGAGTGCTAATACGGCATAACTGTGTTTTGAAAAATCTGGAGTTATTGAGAATATCCTGGCATGTCCTGGAACATGAAACAAAGGCACAAGTAATCTCAGGCTTCAAAAGTTTAACCAAGTTGTGGTTACAAGAGAAACTAATGCTGGTTAATCACAGTTTACTGCAGGACTTGCTCTATCTCCTTACTATGTATATTACTTCTTCAAGAGCCAGGCATTAACAGCATGATCAAATAAAGGCATTTCAGTGCCCTGTCAGTGATAATGGTCCACAGAAACACTCCAGCAATCCAGGAAGTTGTAGTTTAATTCACCTGAACACATGAATTCTGTTGTCTAACCTGGGGAGAGCTGGAAAATCAGTGAGTGGGGATAAACCTGTATTTCTTATCATAAAATTCTGTCATTTTACCTTTGGTTATTTAAAGTTACTGAGAAGATTCAAAACAAGTCTGGAAAAATACTGCACCAATGCACATTGTGCAACTGCAAGTGTCAGATACCTTGTCTGCATTAACATCCTCAAGCCCAAAAGCACCACTTAAACCTCAGTGTAATATTTTCTGTAATCTCCATACCATCCTTGTTGAAGGCTGTAGCTGTGCATGAACCCAGCAACATAAAAACTTGGAGTAATGTAGGACTATATTAAATTATGCATAATAGAAGAGCAAGTGGCAGATGGTATTGTAGAGTATGCTGAGATACTGGTATTTATACAATAAGCATTAAAATAAATGTGTCTAGATAAATGAGGTTATTTGCAGGTATGATGCACCTGACACTGAAATAAATGTTTATTTTCAGGTTGCATGCATCATGCACAGGTTATTTTAGACAGATTTGCATCTGTCACATTGCAAGATTGATGTGACACAGAAATGCAGACAGTAGTAAAGGGAGCTCACAGTAGCAGGTATTGGAGACAGACAACTATGAGGAGACAAAGGCTTCATAAAACAACAGCATGGAACAAAAAGAAAAACCTACCAACATCAGGGGAAACAGGAGGAACAATAGGAGGTGGCAAAATGCTTCAAATCACTTGAAAAATGAAATCAGGAAGTTAAAAGGGACCTGTCCTGGAAAAAAAAATTACTGCAAGATGTAAGAGCAGCTGCTATGGAGTGTGACAGCCACTTAGGAGAGAGGGAAAAACCCTACTGCCTTTTGCTCTACTCATCCCAATGAATGGCAAGGCTCAAAGACAGGAAATGCTGTCACAAATCAAACCAGTGTCCACCTCCTCCAGTCCCCTTTCTCTGGGCTTGCTCTCATACCCTGGCACAGAAGTGGGCAGTTGAGGTGTGGGCCCCTTTCACTGTCCTCATAAAAATAATATATAAAAAAAATGCACTGCAAACAGCACATACAGCACTCCCTAAACTACCCTGGCAATACTTCCCCACAGCTGTAAACAAATGTTTGACCTTCAAATCTGTTGCCCTTAATAGATGCCCACGTTCCTCAGCTTATAAAAGATGGACTCACAAAAAAACCTCCTGTATTTTGGAGGAGGAGATGGGTCACATTATATTCTGCCTGGTCTTACTTGGAAGAAATTCAAAAAATCACATGGGAACCAAAGCAAGAGTTTGAGTGACAGGTGGTAAAAACTTGGTGGGGATAACAGTGATATTTTGCTCATAAGGAATATTAATGATGGAGGAAGAATGCAAATAGCCCAGCTTCTGAATGGGAAGGGAGCACTCCCTTCTGCAGTGCTCCAGACACACCAAGAACCCTGCATGCTTGAACAGTTGTCCAGCCTTTCACCACTCTGGGATGAAGTCACTGCTGCATTTACCAGACCTGTAGCTCAGACACTTTGGGGTACTCGGGGAGGTGAAGTGTCTGTGCACAAATTAAGCATGTTTTTCCCTTTACAAAACATCAGAAATAAAATGAATTTAAAGTCTCATTCCACTGGTGCATTTAGAAGCTCCTCAAATAGTCTATTCCAAATCCACAGCAATTCTATAAAACAAAATGAATAGCACAAATCCAGCAAATATATCTCCTGCCAAGATGAGCTCTCCTGTTTTAAAATCTTTTATAGCATCTAATGTATTTATTTGCATCAAGAGGGCATTATGCCAGTTAACATCTGTGTTCTCTAGAGTTGGTAATTCTGCCTCCCATAACTAGTCATCAATTCTGCATGAAAATACACAACTGTCTTTCCACTATGGATTCTATCTGCTGCTCAAATTTTCCATGCACATTTAGAGAAATATTTAGTGAAATTCTTCTGCATAACGAGATACACACAGGAAAGGAAAATTCAAACATCTTTGGAGAGCCCACCCCCACCTACTGATGATATTTATGGACCTTTGTATTCAGAGCTAATATTCCATTATGAAAATAATTAAAGCCCAAATCTCCTGCTAATATAAATTGACATGGCTTCTTTGAAAGGTACAGGAAATTTCCCAGATGTCCATCAGCTGAAGAGTCAGTCCTGAAACCCTAGGGCAATTCACAGCACTCTAAATCAGTAAATGCACATATATTTTAATGTGGTTTAAATGACCTTAACTAACAATCAAATCAATGCAGGTGTCTCTTCCTGAAAGGCAGACAATTTCACCACAAGTAAGGAAATTTTTCTGGCTTATAACAGAAAAACTAGGTGCCAGAATTGCAAACAGACTCAATCTCTCTACAAATTTAGGGGCCTGAACACCTCTCCTTATCTAGCATTAAATGAGCAGGAAAGAAACCTATCCTTTGCCAGTGAGGAATGATAAAGGAGAATCAAAGCCATGGGAGACAATGAAAGGATCAGAGATTTGGCCAAGATCAGGAGCAACTGGGTGAATCCAAGGTAAGCCATGTGCCAAGCAAAATTATGTAGGTCATTAGAATGCAATGAAAGAACCAATTTTGTTTCCAGCATCACCACAAAGTTTCCTTCCTCAGCTGACCCTGCTGCCAGCCTGACCAACCCTGGGGTGCAGCTGCACCACGCTGCTCACTGGCAACATCCCTAAGGGCTGCAAGCTAAAGCTCTGCTTAGAACACCAAACCTCCAGCTCTCAGCCCTAAAATACAGTTATTGGGATGTTGGCTTGTCAATATCTGTGCCCTCTGTACCTGGTTTTATGAGAAAAGCTCCTAGCACTCTGCTTTCTGTAAAGAATTTCCCTGCAGTTGGAAACCCAAGAGCTCTGTATTCTCTGCTCACCAGCATGAGCAGAAAATGCCTGTCCAGCAGCATGGTCTGGTGACTATCCTACTAATTAGTGAACTAACCATTGCCTAAATGACAGGTGGTTCATAAAGGCCACTTACAGATGGCCTGGGGGGTATTAGCAGAAGGACAACAGGCCACATTTCACTGCCTCACTCAATATTTGCAGCGCACATTTTATTGTCTGACTGTTTCCCCGGGACCCTTTACCACTTCATGCTTGGGATCTGTGCTTTGGTTCCTGCATAGCTCCAATTGTACAAGAAAATAGCTGTGTAACACTCCAGCAATCAGAACAAGGCATTTCAGATGAAGTGCTGTGTGCTCTGAATATCCACAGAAGAAACATCTTAGAATGATGAGGTCAACAACGTACCCAGCATCTCCTAGAGAAAACACATACCAGTTTTTACTGCTTCTTGAGAGGTTTGTGAGCCAAATTATAGTTCCTATATTATTGTCAAGCATAGTACTCAGGTTCTCAGTTTATTAGTCAGAGGCAGGCATTTTATTTATCTGTTGCAGTTACTGCTTTTTCTCTTTTTCCTTCAGGTTTCTCTTCCACTTGGTCTTTTCTCTTGAAATTGCTCATATTTTGAACAAGAAAGCAGATTTATTTTCTTTGATCTATGTTCAGTTGGTGATATCAGAAAATAAGTAGAAGAATGCAGTATGGTTTCAGGTTACATGTGGGAGCCAATTTTCTAGGATTAATGGCTCAATTAAATGGAAGTATAACTTCAATATTCTTTTTAAAAATGTGTATCAAATCACACCATCTTTCTTATCCCTGGAAAATGTTTTAGTTATTTTACAGACCAGTGAAGTTCTGAAAGTAGAGTCTTTTTTTTGTCTCAATCACAACAGACTAAACTTTCAAGCTTGTGTACATATATTCTTGCAGGACAATTTATGGCAGTGCAATGCCAGTCAATACCACAATTAAAGAAACAACAGGGCTTTCACACCAGCTATGGCTGTAAATTATTCTTTACCTCACTGTTCAGGTTATTAACTCAATTAATCCTCTTGTCCAGAAATCACCACCTTCATAGATAGTTCTCCAGCATAGAAGGTTAAAGTGGAGCCATTCAGCCAAGACACCTTTTGCCTTCCCATTCTCAGTATAAATACCCAAAGTGGTTCAAGTTTGGCTTCATGCATTTAAAACAGGAAATTATGTACTTCTGCATTTGCCAAAAAAATGGCTTATGCTGAGGGTTTTTGTTCTCACTGCACACTGCAATAATCAAAGGCTAATGAGCAAAATTTTCTCTGTGAGTAGGTGAGAAATCCTTTGAGTTTTCCCCCCACTCTTTTCTAAGACTGAACTATGACAGTCAGAGAACTTTTTTTTTTTTGTAAATGAAAAGCATTATAGTGTGGCAGTGCATTCCAGCATGAATACAGCACCAGCCAGAACGAAGGAACCACTTACTAATCTTATGTGATTCTACCCAATTCTCCCACACACCTGAGTCATGGTCAAGCTGTTGAGCCTCCATATATTGTGATTAATGTAAGCAGCAAGTAGAAGTGTTCTACTTTGACAGGATATTTTGACTCCACCTTTCTATTTCCCACTTAGCCCAGACCTGAAAGCAGTGAGAAATGGTGTGATCAGAATCATCTGAGTAGTTCTGATACTTCTGTATAAAAAAGTGCTCTAATATTATTTGGCAGGGACTGCTGCCTCCTAATCATCAGACTCACGTCTTCACAACACAGACAGCAACAATAGGCACTGTCATTTCCCCTAGAATTGGAGCACAAAAGCCTTCAATATGTTTGATTTTTCTGTCTCAGAACTCTTGATTTTCCAGGTTGTCCCTAAACACAAACCGCAGAAGTTTTATTATTCGTTTTATAATGAAACATTTCAGTATTGTAGCTTATTGTTTGAATGGTAATTAGGTATTTTTGATCTTCTTTTGAATGCTACGGTTGTTTTTTTTTTATTTAAACACTTTTTGTTGTTGAGCAAACTGAGGTATATTCCTGGCTGCCATACTACAAACAACTCAATTTGGCAGATGCTGCACCTGTCACCGTTTTGTGTCTCCTCATAAGAGCAGAGAATTGCACTGGTGCAAATGTCCCTGTTGATCTGCCTCTACCACCCATGTCTGCCTTACAGTTTATGCTGGCATCCATCAACTCTCACCGTGTTTCAGCACAGATGATGCAGAAACACCAGACATTGCAAATTCTGGCCACAGTCTGAGCAATACTGACTTAAGGCATTTATTTCTCAAACATCCCACTCCAACATCTGGGGAAAAGAGTAACCACAGTGCAAGTTCTTGAATTAGACTACTCTATGAGGAAATCAAGGACTTTTTTGTGCATCTGTATGCATGAAGATCACATATTCTACCAAGAGCAGCAGAGCGTGATAGAAGTTCATTGTGCTTTAGTGAAAAGGTCATTAGACATTTGAAATAGTAATTACCTGTATCTATTCACCATCCCCTATGACATCCCTAGTAAGAGAGTTCTCTTTTATCATGCCTTTTAGACTGTACATTTCACAGACACTGTAACAAGGAATGCAGGAGTTTTTTTAATTACTTTTATATTTTGAAATAAATTATTATGTATTACTTTTGGGGGTGCCATCTTTCTTTTGTGAGCTTAGAATGAAAAAGTGAAATGCCCAGCAGAAAAAACATTGACAAATATTGTTAGACCTCTCTAAAAAAGAACTATTAATTAAACCACAGTACTTTGGTGCATTAAAATACCTGTTGCTAAATTCTGTATTTTAGAGATAGGAGGAGGCAGCAAGGGGCCACCAGAGTTATCCAAGGCAGAGTTATTGCATCATGCTCAGGTTATGATCAGTTGTTTCATAAAAACAAGATCAGACCATGACCAGCAGCAACTCCAGCCTAGCTGCACTTACCTTTTTTTTTCTTGTCCCCGAGAAGACACTTAATATAAAATTTAATCATCCAAAATTGTCAGACCCAGGGCTCACTAATAAAATGTCCCCTCACTGAAGGGATACAGAATGGGGTTTTTTTTTAAATTAAAGTCTTTGTACTTCACATTTCAAATGCTTTTTGATTTTTCTTTTTTCTTTTTTTTTTTACCTTTAATATAAGCTAAAAATAATTTTAATGGTGATTGCCATGGCAATAAGTAAGCTAAGCTCTCAATATTTGAGCTTCCAACTAACGCTGGAGTGCTCAGTGTCGTGATTTGACTGTGATTTATCACACCCAGATTAACAGAACAAACCCCACACAACACTGAGGCTCATCATGGCTCCGCACATGGCAGCACAGGGAGGAATTTGGGTCCAGCTGGGAAAGGGACAGGGACACCTGAAGTCTAAGTAATTTCTTGGAAGTAGGAGTGCTGTGCTTTAACATATGGGAGTGCAGCTGTAATAGTGCTGCTTTCAGCCAGGGGACTGAGGACTGGCTATGGAGGAGCTGCTCTGCATTTTCCATGGGTACCCCTTCCCAATCTTCCTGCTTTGCAACTTTCTTCTGCACAAAGCCTGTTTCACCTGCATTTTATCAGAGGCAATAAATCCAGTCCTAAGTGAAGAGGTCCAAGCCTCTGGAAATAAACTTGGAGTACTGAAGGAGCCTCCATGACTTTGGTGAGGCATTGAGAAAATCAATCTGCATTGATATCAAAAGAAAACTTATTGATAAGGCATAAAGAGGAATTTTATATCTCTGCCTTGATTTTATTAAAGAAATATGTTTCTCTTCAAATCACACAAATACATGCTTGTCTATAGGGGACATAAAAGATTGGTAATCAAGAAAACTTTCAATGGTTTTTCCTGCTTGACTCACTGTATAAAGGGCAAGGAGCCTGATTTTATAAATCCTAAAATATATAAAGGACTCAAACCGCAATATACAGCTTTTTGTTGTTGTTTGCTTCAATAAATCTACATTTTATCTTCTCTGCAGGGCACAAGTTTATCTTCCAAACTGCATCCATTTTGAAGAAGCACTCATCAGCACTGCAGGATAATTTTTTTTTTGAGAAGTGCTGGAGGATTTCTGACTCCTAGGGAGCAGGAGTATCAGAAAAATATAAAGATTAGAGCTTAAAACATAAGTAGAGCAGAGTATATCTGCCCTCACCTTCTGTGACAGACAGTGCTTTGGTGTGCAGATCACTGTTAGAAAATGCACACTCCAAACTGTAAGAAAAGCAGCACTATGGTGCAGGTGTGTATTCAGGAGCCAGGTGCAGGCTGATTCTGACACCACACGTAGCCAGTCACCTGTGACTTGTAATTTTTCACTTGTTCTGCATCTCTGTATAACTTTCCTCAAATCAAAACCCTAGTTCATCATGCTGCACATTACCACCAGGACCCATTACCACAGCTTGAGCCTTTATTGAGGTATCGATATTCTTCCCAGCACTCTTTGCTCCACAATCCCCAATTAAATTACTGCTTTAATTGTCTGCTGTCACTGACAGATAGGTGAGTTCATGTGCTACTCCACACCAGCAACTGAAGGTACTTGCCTAACTGCAGAATTACAGTACAGACTTAACTGTTCCTTCTTTATGCATAAGAAATGGTCATAAATCATTGCTTCAGCACAATCTGCTCCAAATGGTGTGTTTGGGGATTTTTTTCCCCTTTTTCCAGGCTGTGATTCAGACTAGCACTTGCCGCTGGCCTGATTTAAAAGTTATCTTCTGCTTTCCAATTTTAAAGGTCCTTCCTGCTTACCAATCTCTATCAATATTCTAAGAGCCCTAATATTCACCATGAGTAGTTCTCTTAAAATAGATTTTTTTTTTAAGTAGTTGTCCATATTTTGTGTGCATGGGAATCCTTCTTATATTTTAATGAACAGGTAAGAACAAGGAAAGGGATTGACACACTGGAGTGAAGTTAGAAAGGCAAATTCTTTATGTTTTCTATGAAATACTACATTGTTTTACCTGGACTAAGCCTCACCAAAAATGCTCAGGAGCAATGGCATCCACCTGCACATGGCTAAAAGTGACACTGCCTCCAGCCACACAATATTCTTTTTATTCTGTTTTGATTGTTTTATACGAGATCAGAGATTTAAACTGGGCTGAAGTGCTTTATAGCTCCAGCTAAGTTAAGAACTGACATTTTAATGGCACGTTTGAGGAATTTATATAGACAAGTCACCTGACCCTAATGTGATAGCTTCAGTGCAGCCCAGAGTAATTCAGCCCAGACCCCGTGGGGTCAGACACAACCATAACTCTCTTTAGTCTCTGAGCTATTAAAATTCAGCCAGACTGTGAAGTTGACAGCTGTTTACTGTAAGGTTACCTCCTGCCTGCCAAATAATGGGGCTGCTCTTGGCACCTTTCCACGCTCTGAGTGGAGAAAAGGCTTCCTTGTCATCAGAACGGAGCTGAAAACGTCGCGTTCCTCCAGCCAGGAATGTGGGTACCTTGGAACAGGCTGAAGTGAGGCTGAGCTGCTCCATTCCCTTGCCTCACTTCTTCTCAAAGCAAATGCTATCACAGCATTCGAGGGGAATAATAACTCCAAGCTAGAATTCCGCCCAGTAATAGTGGCAGACCCACAGAGTGATTAAGAGTAATGGCACCTGCTCTTACAGAGCCTCCCAGCTTTCTCAGGATACCCACATTGCTGTGGGAGAGAAAACCAGGCTGGCTTCCTTAGCCATAAGCAAAAATAAATACTTTCTCCTTTGTTACATAAAAAAAAAAGCCATAATTTTTTATCATCAGCTGCCAAGAAGATGCATATTAATGATAAAAAAAAAAGACAAATGTCATAGCGAGGTCAAGAAGCACCACAGAAAAGTCAGCAAAATCCTCTCATTAGAGCCCTAATCCCCATTCCTCAAAATTTTGTAACTCTGTATTTTACTGTTTCTAAAACCACTCTCACGTCTGCAGAAAACATTTTGTATTATAACAGTATTAGCTAAAAACAGGGTAGGGAATACAACAACTCCCCTTCCTTTTCAGCTTTCCAGCTCTCCTGTGTGCTCTCTGCACAAGCCCATGAGTTTGCACTCCCTGCCACAAAGCTTGGGTGTCTCATCAAAGAGGACAAGCCCTCCTCATTTTCCTTTGTAGTCAAAACCCCATGCTCAAAGGTACAATTCAGAACCACTCACAACACGTGCAAACAAACAAAATCTTCCATTTTTTCAGCCACTTTAACTGTGAAGGGTACATAAAAGGCAATAAAACTACAAATTCTTCCTCTTGCCGTGTTTTAAAAAGAAAATAGAGAGATAACTAGTAATTTTCACTCAAAAAATGCAGTGTAACTACCTACCTGCAACAGCACTGCTGAGCTTCTGATCCTCACAAGGGGAGCTGCAGTCCACCACCCCAGCTGGCTCAGGTGCCCGACCCGAAAGGTGGAGCCCCCCTAAACACCTCTCCTTTTAACATTTGCTGTTAATTGGCTCTAAATAGGTTTTCTTGCACCTGCCTTGTTTGGGTCTTAGGCTCTGTGTAAGCGACCCCAAGTCCCAAACTCAGTGTGGGAGTTGACTGTGGTGAGCAGCAACTGCTGTGTGGGTGTTTCAGGAGCTGGCTGGGAGGCAGCTCTCTGGTACTTGTAGGTTTTAAGTCACTTGATAACTTCTGAAAATTTTATCCAAGTGCTTTGAACACCACCAAACGTGAGCAAAACCAGGATGCAATGGAGATACTCCTTGTGAACACAAAAAGTGTTTTCACACTACAATGAGCTGAAAAGCAGATATTTGTCAGTCATGTGGAGGCACTGAGAGGCTTAGTGCAAGTCCAAGACTACAGGCTGAGGGTAGCAGCTATCTGTGCCTTACATCCCATCCCATCCCTCTCCATATTACCCAGTGAATTTTGCTAGTCTGGGCTGGAACTCTCACTCTCTTCATCATCCATCAATGGCTGGCTGTTGCGCTCCCCAGGAAAGCAATCTCCACATTTCCTGGGCATTAGGATCAACTGTAATTCCCATTTATTTCACTTCTCTCACTTGTTGTTATTTACCAAGCCCTCCTTGGTTTCTGTGTTGTTAGTTCCTCTGTTTTCCACGACTAAGATGGATGTTGAGCTCTTAGCAAACAGGACTGTTCAACAGATGGCTGCTCACTTCATGCTCTATTGGACCGATTGTTTGGTCTTTTTATAATTAGATTTTTTCTGGTTCTTTGTATTATTTTAATTAATCCTTATTAATGGATGGGGCTAAACAAAAAAGGCTCTCAAGTGTAATGATTTTTAATACTTAAGAGCAGGACTTCTCATATAACAGCATTTTGGCCTGAAAACCATCTTCAAATTCTAATTGTGCATGAGCAGGAAATTGTTTTGGATGGCATTATTTTTAAAAACTCAAGTAATTTTCTTCAAACCAAGATTATTTTCTTCCTTTAATGAGTATTATAAAACCTGTCAGGTCTGAGGCTTCTATCTTTAGTCATTTGTTGGAATTATGCAAGTCCAGAATTTAAAATAGAACATATGGAGCCTCCTGACTCGGTTCAAAAATGGCAGAACTAATTCCACAGAAAGATTTCTCAGAAAAAAAAGCTGACTTTGAAGCCAAGTGGATCATGGAAAATTTTAGCAAAAAGTGTATTTTGAGAAGGTATGAGTTGCCTAAAATGCTGTGTTGCATCTTAATCTTAACTTTAGCATTTGCTATCAGGAATGCTGTAATAACATTATAATTATCTATAATATCTGAGAAATTTTTGTTCATCCTACTTAAAGGTAATGCAGTGTGAGTCACTAAAAATTATAAAACTGAATTGCCATTTTAATTTCAAGATATCATTGCCTGTACTTTGCACGACCCAGATACACCTAGCTAGGAAGAAAGTTTAGTATATATATATTTATACAGAAGTGCACATTTACACAGAGCAAAAAGCAGACTCGATAAAATTGAACATCCCTGATCTTTTGGGCAGTATAGAGATGGACACTGAGAAAAAGTGACTGTGTGAGGCTTCTGCTCCCATCTGTTATTTCTCTGTCTCCTCCTGGCAGTTTTTCCCGGTGCCAGGGCGGCGGTGAAGGTCTGAATGCAGCGATCTGAGTGGGTGATATCTATCAATCTTGTGCCACACGTATGCAGCATTGCTAGGCAACAGGTAGCAGCAAGACACCCACACCCTGCAATTTCCTTTTGGTGACTGAGACTTTTACTATATTAATTATACTGAACTTTGTTTCATGTATTTCAGGCGCTAACTTGTATTTTTAAAAACTCTTTGAGCTAAGATTACTTTCTGCTGCGTGTTGAATGAACAAATATTGGCAACTGATAAAATCTTCGTTCTAACAATTGCTAGATATGAATGTGGTAGATGAAGGCTTCTAAAATTGCAGATAAGTGTGGTATCAGATTATTTCGTGTAGAAAATAACTATGCTACAAGGAAAAATTTTTGTTAGGCCTTCAAAACATAAAAGACATAAAAAGTGAGAGGATAACTAGGGAGGAAGTTCCTTTATTCTCTACTTGCTTTCTCTACTCTATTTTTTTTTTTTTTTTTCTGGCTCCTCTCTTTCAGTGTTTAGGATGCTACAGAGGGGCTAAGCTGCAGATTTACTTTCATGCCCCATCACAGACTTTTTGTGTGACCACAGGCACATGAGGCTGTGTTTCACTACAGAGAAAGGCAAGCGAGCTGTACTCACTTTACCCCTCTTGAATTAGCCCAGCTTAGGAAAAATGGCCAGCCTGCAGCATTATTGTGCCCTTGCAGGCAATGTATTTTTCTATGGATCTGGGATTGCTCGAGGATATGCTCCACAGTTATTTAAGCTGCAATAAACTGGGTCATTCTACACGTTTAATTTTGAAATAATTTGCCTGTCCTTTCTGAATACACAAAGGAAATCCCTGAAATGTGCTCAAATGGAGCTAGTCTATTTGTTGAAAAGTGCTTGTGTTAGCCACTGATGAGTAATAGTAAGTTCAGCTTTAGTTCACACCCTCTGAGAAACCAGGCAAATCAAATTAACAGTAACATCATACTCATATTCAAAGTTTTGCCAGCAGACAAAACATTGCTCAGGGCAACCCCTAAATTACATTTGCAGCAAAAGGCTCTTTGAAGGTGTGTTCAAATCATTAAGTTACCATTACTTGCAAAAGTACCACTGGTGTCTATGTCTCAGCTAAATATGAGTAATTCAGTAGGCCAGTATCATTTATGAGAATAATAAACTTAATCTCACCTGTATCACTTCATATGCCACAGTGTTTGTGAGCTGACTGTGATCTTTGTGTGCACATAGAAAGTTCCTTGACACATGAAAATTCCATATCAGTGCAGACAGTTCCTTAAGAGCAGCTTAACTTTTGCTATGTTAAGATGATTGGAAAGAGGGAAGAACTTTCCAACCCTTTCTGTATTTTTTTTCAAGACAAGGAGGTTTATATGATATATTTTGTAATGCAATTATTTTTATAAATGAAGCCTCTTTTTAGTGTGTCCATGGGATCTGAATCAGCATCATTTATTGTGCAGGCATTACCTGCATGTTTGTCTGAGGATTATTTGCTGCTGTTACTCACCAGGTTTTATGTTCAGGTTATATCTATGACTGGACTGTACTTTCCATTCAGAAATTTTATCTGAGTACAAAGGGAATGACTTCAAGAATTTGAAATTAACAAAGATTTTTTTTTTTCTTTTCTTCTGCAGCTGGACCTCTCCTGCCATTGGCTCAACACTGCAAAGGGAAGGAAATGGCAAAGCTGAACACAGAACTAAAGACAGGAAGGCTGTTGAACTTAGCTCTGAGGTTTAGCCAGGGGGGAAATAAGAGAGCAGTAGCTTTAGAAGACACTTCCCCTCTCCATTTAGACTTAAAAAACCAGTGCTGGGACAGTCCCAGGTGGGTAGCTTTGTTAGGATGCAGAGTTCTGCTGGACACCAGGTGGACTCCAGGAGGGAAGTCCAAGCGCTTGGAGCAGCGGCCAGGACACAGCCTGGAGAGCAGCACGGGTGGGGAGCTGTGTGAGACCTGCTGCACATCCAGCCATGATTAATGGGCTTGGAGAACGAGCTCTTCAGCTTCCAAACACCTTCTTAACACCGAATCCCGCTGGCCTAGGCAAAAAAACACAGGCTGACAAGCACACATAAAAACCTGCACGGGTTTTTGATGAGTTTGTTCCCTGTTGCTGCACAGTTCTGTGCCAGACACGAGCCCAGTGAGAACAGAAAACCCTGCCATGTTTGCAAATACTTGGTAGGCAGATAGGAGCAAGACTTTGAGAGTCAGAATTTATCACTTAAAAATACTGTTGTTGTTTAACCAACAGAGTGGTTTCAGTTGCCCTGTTAGTATTTGGATTGTTGTAATTTCCGCTAAGAATTTAGCAGGCAACATCAAAAGCTTTAGCTTGGGGAATTCCTAAGCAGGGATATGTTTAACACAATTACAGATGTATTTGTAGAAGATGCAGAACTTGCTGTAGGAACTGATAATTTAATTAGATTCAAGTTTTTGTGATTCATATGCCTAATATTCTGAGTACTATATAAAAAATAAATACAACTTAATTTTTCATAGGGCATTGCTTTGTTCTGCTATACAAGGAAAGAGCTGATTACATGGAAGGCGCAGCTTTGATTGGCTATAAAAATTAGGACCTCATTGTGAAATGGCTTTCAAATACAGCTAAAGAAAACAGGCTTCATATACATAAATACATAAAATCCCCAGGGAAATATTAACACCATATTTGGGAATTTTATGTTGAAACTCACAAATTATATGAAGCCTTGAATACCAGTAGCTGAAATAGAGAAAAAAAAAATGCTCTTCATAAACTATTTATAATACACATTTTTTACAATGTTAACTCTCAGTTTTGCACCAGGATTTAATGCAACTGCCATGAGACTTTTAAGTAAAGTCTCCCTCATATCTCTAGGCTACATACTGTGATCAGCAGAAGTGCTGGCTTTATCATTTCCATAGACCTGATGCAGCAGTAGTTCAGTGACAGTCAGTGAAATTACACCAGTGAAACTGAGAGAATCAGGCCCATGTTTATTAAGTAGAAATATTTCTTTATGGGTTCAGGAGATCCTTAATATATGTATGGATGTATATATGAAAGGCAGGGAAAACCAGTCTTCTCCTGGACTGACTGTATAATTTAAAATGCATATGCCCCTGGTATCTCTAAAACCACATGTAAAACAAGTTTGCTGTATTTGTGGATTCCCTGAAGGTCAAAGGGATTTTATAGACTTTTTTACCTTATTTAAGCAGTGCATGAATAATCAAATTTTATTCATTGTTAAAACCCTGTAGCTACCTGCAACTAAGCAAAAAAATATATATATTTATCATTTACAATAAATACAGTGTGTCATAAATCTGGGTAGACAGAAATTTAAGATCTGAAGATCTAAGGGAAAAATAATTCTTTGGCAGAGGAGGCAACATTTGTATAGATTTTCCATACAAAGCCAAAATCCCTCCCCTTCCAATTGCCTCTAGAAAGCAGAAGGAATGTTCCATGTGATACCCATTGCAAACAAGTTGTAATATTTGTTATAGGCTTTTTGAACCTCTTCCATCCAAATTGGTGACCCTGCAGAATCCCAGCTGCTGGGTTTTGTGCCAGGGAAGAAAGGGAGGAGCAGCAGGCGAGGAGCAGAGCCACACACAGAGAGAATGGATTCAGCACCCAGAGGAAACTGTCTCAGGGATCCCGGAGCTGGGCTCCTCCTGCCATGGAATAATTCCCTGTGCTGTAAACCTGCCATGCATGAGGAAAGCAGGGAGGCCCAGGGACACATCCCAAATGGGCCCATTCCACAGGATTCCTCCTTTGGACAGTGGCTGTCCGTGCTGCAGCTGGAGCCGGCCCAAGCTGGTTTCATGCTTCAGGAGAAGCGGACACAAAAGTGCAGTTTCAGAAGACAAGAACAGTACAATGAAGCTGCTCCTCACTGTCTGAGTGGCAGTATCAACTGAAAATAATTCTTCCAGCAAATGTCAGGACTTTTTATTTTGTTAGAAAGTTGAGGCTTAGTATGTTTATGTGCATGATTAACTCGTCTTTGTTTTCAATTTTCAGATTGTCTAAGTTTGAGAACTATAAGTTTACAAAATTTGAAACACCAGAAGTACTTTGGCACTCAGAAGACATCAGCATCTAAAGCAGTCTGGCTTTTTGCATATTTTCTCATGCTTTGTCCAGGGTGGACAGAGAACACTACCAAATTGCAGAGGTGACATTTTGCTGATGAACAGGGCAGCCAACAATAAAAGAGAAATTTAGGTTGGGCACATGTGGACTTTTCCCAATGCTCTTTTGTTGGTTCAGCTTCACAGAGTGATGATTTTTAAATTTGCTTTTAAAAAGGCAGAATTTTCTTAATTCTATTTAGCCATTAAATTTCCTCAGTACACCTATGCATATATGGGTAACAAAACAAGAAGACAATGAAGAGTACAGCTTGATTTCTTATTTCTTTTGTTGAACTGTTTCAAGTTCTCTTCATGGAGAAAGATGTAATAGTTTCAGCTGGAATTTAGAAAGCTAATGATGTACAATTTTAATGTGCAAAACAGAATCCCTATTACAAAGACCCTTAGCCAATAAACAGATAATGAGTCCAGAAGTAATTTCTCACTGAAAGCTGATGGTTGCAGAGTCCTTGACCCAAGTGTGGGATTTGTTTTGTCAAGATGGCCAAAGCCATCACAAGTACATAAATTGAAAAAGGGCAAAATTATTAGATCAAAACATTGAGAAAACTATTCAGACTAATGAATGCAATCTACAGGAAGATCAGCCAAGGTTAGCACCAGATGTTTCTTGTCCCACATGCCACAGCTTGATTGTATTGTAATTAATTCAGCTGAAAAGTCTCTGTGAGAACTGTTTTCAGCACAATTTCAAGCTTGGTTTCAAATACCAGAAATTATTTTTGATTTCTTAAAACATCCTGGAAAAAATGTGAGACTCTGCAGTTAAAGCATGGCAAAAAGTACTTATAAAAATTGCATTTAAAGAGCATTAAAGGAGTGTTCTCAAAGTAGTTATGATTACCACCAGACCTTTGGGGCTCAGAGCCCAAAAGTACAGGACAAAGGCTCAGGGCTTTATCCAATAAACATTTGCCCTAGATCATACTCTAAGTTCAGAGGTACAACAGAATTTTGAACCAAGCCGTAGTAGTATTTATCCAATTCACCATCCAGAATATGAACAAACAACAACCAAAAAAAATCAATATTTCCCAAAGTATTTTACTGCTCATCCTCTATATTTTTATGGCATATCCTACCAAAGAGCTACTATATTCTTGTTGGTAAGAAAGATGGTTGTAGTTATTTAAAGTTTGGGGTCCAGTTAAAAATTACTTTAATGAAAGTCAGATACTCACAGGCATGAAGTGAAGAAATAAATAAAACAGAACATACTTTACCATAATATACCACCTTATTTTGTTGCAATACTTACAGCTAGAACACATTGAAATTGCACTTCCAAACCACTTTAAACCTTATTCTGGACAATACAAGCCTGAGACAAAATGAGATATGTTAAAAATTATGGCTCTGGTTTTCCCAAAGTATTGACCACCCAAGTCTATATTTAACTTCAGGTAGAATAGTGTTCAGCATGCCTGAAAATTGGGCTCTAAATTAAAGATAAGTGTTTTTACTTGGGTAACATCCCTGTAAGTACCACCCACAAATTACATGGTTTCTTCCCATAGGAAAATTATCTTCTGGATTATTTTAAGATAAAAGCACAGACCAGTGTCAGCCCTCTTACAGGCTGCACAGTAATGGAAGGAGGAGAAGGAAAGATTTATTTGGAATCTTCTAATTGACCTCAGTGGGATCAGGCCTGCACCCATTCAAACATTTATGAAAAGGAGTTGTAGAGCATGAAGAGTACCCAATCTAAAACATTAATATCTAGGTAATATTAAAAGTAATTTTTTTTTTAATTGCAGGCAGGGAAGGAGCAAAATCCTGGTTACATTTGGGACTAAATTCCTTCAACATTCTGTTGATCTTTTTTATCATTAATTTTTAAAATGTTGCAGAGAACAAAACTGTTGTTTTTCCTCAGGCTCCTCCTTCCTCTTCACTGACCCAAGTGTTAGTGACACTCCTTGCTTTCACCTAGGTCCTGCATTATCCTGTTTTTTGCACTAATGTGCCAACATATCACAGCTCCATCCTTTCCCAGGAATGACGTGGGCAGCTGAAGGCATTAAAACAAATAGGCCTCCAAAATTAATGTGTTTCCAGCAAGTAAGCATGGAGGTGTCCAAAGCCAGGGGGAATGTTCAGAACAGGAGAATTCAATTCCAGGGTGCCACAAAATGTTCTCCATCACTACAGCATGGCAGAAACCTGTTCTTAATGCTATGATAGATGCTATAAATATGCCACTTACTCAGAGTTATTGGATATGGGAACATGCAAATCTACCAATAATGCTTTTGCTTTATGAAGGGCACAGCTACCAGAGGTAACTGCCTCCCTAAGGGTTTAACAGGAGCTTTTCAGATGGTTCCAAGTCCAAACACAAGCTGCTGGTGTATGATCTGTAACAAGTGCCTGCTTGAAATCACCTAGGGAAAGTGAACCAGTCAGCAGCAGGAAACACTGTGATATAAACACAGACAGATTGGTAGGAAACATTTGTGACCTTCCCTGTCCAGTACATCTTTTCTCCAATTCCCAAATCACTGGATTTTCCTGTTGTCCTTTACTGTTTACTTCCAGAGCCTCCCCAGGTGATGATAGCCAAACTCACCTTAGCCTTTAAGGAGGAGCCCCATAGTTATCCCAGAGCAATAAAAGACAGAATTTCACAAAATAATGTAGCAATCCAGCTTTTGACTTGAAAAAATGTGCAAGAGCACATGATGCCAATGCTTATTTTCTCTTTTGCTCTCAGAAGGACATGAAGGAGTCACCTCACCCAGGGCTGTGAGTGTCCCCAGCCAAAGGCTGGGAGGTCAATGTTCCCATCCATGCTGGAGGTCAACGTTCTGCTGCTTCTCCCAACCTCTCTCCAAAGCCCTCCCCTGACTACCTTGGACTGCCTGGAGTTTTTAGAAATTGAGGTATTTAAGACTTGGTATTTTGGAGTTGAAAAGCAGAACATTTTGATTTGAGAATTTCATTTCAATTTCTCTTGAGCAGTGCAGTCTCAACACTTTGTGTCCTTTTATTTAATTTGTGCTTCCTACCTGGGCTGTGTCTCACACAGAAAACTGCAGCCTGTTTTTCAGACAGCTCAAATTTAAACCAAACACAACTACTTTTTTTTTCTTGCTTGTTTTTTCAGAAAAAAAAAAATAGATTTGTTGCAGGGCTACAAATTTTTAGGGAAGAAGCAAAATCTCTGCTAAAATTACCTGGAGAATGTTTTTCAAGTAGGCCTACTTCTTTTTTTTTTTAAGGTCTGTTCCTAGTGAGGAATCTTTGATGCAGTCAGCAAGACTTTTCTCCTGCCTAGAAGACCTATTGATATATCACCAAATAGAGAGCAGAGGAAAAAAACCCACCCTTGTGTGTCACTGGATTCTTAATCTATTTTATGAGCCTTAAACACTACAACTCTTTGCAGAGTAGAAATTTCAAAAGCTACAGAAACTCTGTTTTTTCTTCCTTCTGTGGCTTTTCTAAACCTGAAGTTTTATGTTTCATGAGTATTTTTAAACAGCACAAACCTTTTTAGGCTTTTTCTTACCTTCCATATCAAGGAAGAAAGAAGAAATCCTGTGAATCAGATCCCACATGCATAATCACACAACTCTACAAATGAAGTGCATCCATAAAAAGCATTCAGCTCTAACATTGCTGTATAGGGAATGCTTAGACTTAAAAATTATGCTGTTTGGACTAGCAACTTTGAATACATGCTATGAGCAACGCATCTGTGCTGGTACTTTTTATTTTCTTTTTTTAACTTAAATCAGGGGACATGAGAAACCTGACAGTGTCTACAATAAACCTGCTAATTACGTCACCTTTTGTAATTCTCATTCCTCTTTTTGTTCCACATTTCCATTCTATTAATGAGCACAGAGCTAAAATGTTTTAAAAGGATTGATCAGATCTCGATTGCCAGCCAGCAGGTTTACAGCAGTAACCTCAACCAAGTTTATAATGATTTCATATTTGTTACCTTTTACAGAGCCAGGGCCCACTATAAACATTATGAGCTGGGTGGGCTGAATTTGTCACTTACCTTGGCAGGACTCATTTACAGTGGATTTTCCATCTTTGTTTTAGGCACAAAGTCACATCCCAGACTGGGGGCTCACCACAGAGTGAGGCGTTGGTGGCCAGGAGTGAGGGGTGTGGACATGATGGGAACATGGGGGAGCACAGGGCTCCCAGCCATCCCAGAGGAAACCCACACCTCCTCCCTGCTGCCTTCATATTTAAGGGAGTGGGGACTCGCGGGGGAGCAGCTCCTCTTTTGTTCCACCTCACCCCAATTTACAGTCCAGCCTCAGCTGTTTCCAGAGACAGCAATGGGTTTCTTCCACCCACCTCTTTTCCACCTGACCAAAATCCCTGGTTTTTTTCCATCACACAGAAGCAATCTCTTTACATCTGAGCCATCTCTGCTCAGGCAACAGTGATCAGCTTGTCTCAGCCACTCGCCAGTGTCTCCAACCTGAGGTTTTTTCTCTCTCCCATTAGTCATTTAGTCATTAGTCATCTCCCTCTCCCATTTAGTCATTCCAAAGCACGGCTTTGAAGATTTAGGTGAAGAGCCTTCTTCTTTACTCCAATTTTGTTGCCATTTTGCATTTTCCTTCCAGTTCCATTTCATTGTGACCACAACATGTTTGGGGGTTTTTTTTCATTTTGTTTTGGGTTTTTTGTTTGTTTGTTTGGGTGGTTTTTTTGTTTGTTTGTTTTTTTCCTGAGGAAAAAGGCTTAATTATTGTTTATCTGCATCTCCCTGGATCCTATCTTCTAATTATTGAACCACGAGCAACCCTCTAAGCAGAAACCACACATGAGAGAGACACTGGGAACACTCCAACTGCAGGGAAACCTTCGATCAGAGGTCACACTATCAGGAAGCAGAGAGCCCAGCTACACAGGCTCAGGAAATTCAGTTTCATTAGCTCTACTCATCATCCAGCTACACATTTCACACTCTATCATCTCCTCTTACTCATCTATTGCCTCCTCAGATCTTGAGTGCTTCTCCCCTCTTTACTGAGTCCTGAGGTTTCCATTATACTTCTTTCCCCCTTCTGTTATTTTAGCCCTGCTCTCTTTTCCCCCAAGTTTTTTGCTCTGCATTTAGAGCCAGAAGATCAGCAAGCATGGGCAGGATGCAATGATTCATCCCTCTAGCTCTCACCTCAACTGTATAGCTACAGCTACAGCAGGGAAATTAGATGCCATATCTAAGCTGTACCTGGGGAAGAAAATGTGCAGTGGAAGCAATAAGGCTAAAGCTACTGGGGAAAAAAAATTAAAGGAAAAAAAAGCCCAGCTTGGAAGTAAATTTATTCACTTATCTGCAAAACAACATTTTTAACAACATGGCACGTTTGTTGTGTCTCAAGGTTTTGTGTCTTTCTTACTTGATTAATTGCGCTGATTTCACTTTGTGTTTCTTATTCATTTGTCTCCTTCTGGTTGTGGGATTCTTTAGTCCTCAGTGCCTAAGAGGAATGCCTGGCACTGGGGTGGGACTGCTGTCTGGGATGTTTATGCCATTTCCCACTCTGTTCTGAAATGCTTGTTGAGCCCTTGCAGTGTTCCAAGTTGTGAACATAATTCCAGCATGTTTTCCTCCATCAGCTCTGTTTTCTGGCCTGCAGTTACAAGGTTTATCTGTCTGGGTTAGAAGCAGCAGGGACTTCATAATATACTGCATTTTTTAAATGCATTACCAGAATTTCTTTAGAAATTAATGTCATCAAGTGGCTCTGATTTAAGTGCGTTCAGCCTAGAAAATGAATAAGGACTTTAGTCAAAACACTTTCCTAAAACATCTTTTAGAATTTTTTTTTTTTTTTAACTAAATACATTAGTGGAGCTCAGGTCCTGATGAGCACAGATATACCTTCTCCAGTGCTCCAGGGTGGGAAGGAGAGGTTTGAAATACAAGTGGTACAAGAAGGGTTGTCAGGATATAGATATTCCCTTCTGGTATATAAAATAAGACACCTCCCAGCAGGTTCTTTTTTTCCTCTTTTCCAAATATTGGGCTGAAAGTGTTGCCAAGGAGGTGAGGAAGAGCTGAGCTGGCATGCCTGGTCTGGAGCAGGCTGTAAAACATTTAGGACTGAAAAGAGGTTGTAGCCAGGTGGGGTTGGGCTCTTTCTCCAGGCAGCACTGACAGAACCAGAGGACACAGTCTCAAGCTGTGCCAAGGGAAATACAGGTTGGATATTAGGAAAAAAGTTTTTCACTGAGTGATAATGGAATGGCTGCCCAGGGAGGTGGTGGAGTCACCATCCCTGGAGATGTTTAAAACAAGCCTGGATGTGGCACGGGGCGCCAGGGTTGAGGTGTTGGGACTGGGTGGGACTGGATGATCTTGAAGATCTCTTCCAACCCAGTGATTCTGTGATTCTGTGACTGCCTGCCCCAGGGACAGCCATGCAATCCTGGCGTGCTCATTCCTGCGTCCTTCCAGGATGCCCAAGGGCTTGGACTGAACCAGGGGTTCCCTTCCCTAATGCTTCCCCAGTGGGGACATCCCTCGAGACCCCCTGAGGTGACAACAACTGTGCTGAGCTGGCTTGGGATGGTTTTTAAATGGGATTGAGGGAAGGCAGCTGCAGGAACCCAGGAAGGGAGGAGCTGCTCTGCCATGGGTCTGCTGCTGTCCCTGAAGGGGTTCATTTCTCTGTGCCTGATTTCTGTATCCCCATTTCACCTCAAAGGAGGCTTCTTTCCTCTGCTTGGTCTACTTTAAAAAGTCTGGTACAATGAATATGGAGAACCACAGCAGGAAGTTGATCTCAGATGGCACTATTTAATTTTATTGTAATAATGGTAATAAATGTACTAAGCACAAACAGTGTGCTCCACATAGAAATAGATTTAATACATGTAACTGGATTTTGAAATTGGTTCTCCTGAATGGACACCCATTCTTGTTCATATCACAAGAGGCATCTCAGATGGTACTTTGAAAGATGATAGAATACCTGTCATCTCAATACCAGCATAAAGTAGAGAAGGAACATTAGATTTCTACTGCAGGCCTGTGAAAAGGATTTTTTTTCAGATACTTGGATTTTATTTCATTATGTTTCCTTTTCTTCATTTAATTTAATAATATGTTTCAAATCTATTTATCCAAATGCATCTGTTTTATACTTGGGGAAATATAATCTGAAAAGAAAATGTAACTTTTTTCCAGTAAAGTTAAAAGAATGAAAGGCAACTAATTTTAACATATTGCCACTTAATGTCATCTTGTTTGCTGATAAAATACATGGTAAAGCATTTTCAGAAATCAATTCTTGAAACAAAACAGAGCTTTTCTGACTAATGAATGGAGATACATTTATTTATTTATAGGGCATTTATCATTCTAATTCCTTTGTGTTTCACAAATATTAGTAAGTTGATCCGTGCTGCACTGAAAAGAAGGGAATTTCATGAGGCACAGAAATCACTTGGTCTGCCCACAGATACCAGAAAGGTGCATGTAAACTATAATTAGAATGAAAAAAAAAAAGAAATTTCTCTTTTTACAGTACTTAACCAGTGAAAAGCTCCCTCTGTCATTCAGTACTTCTAACCTGAAACATTAAACATCTTCAGTCAACCAGGGACATCTACCTAGATAAAAAGGTTGGATTGTTGTTTTCTTGGTGGTTTTTATATAAATACATTCTTTGACTTCTTTTCTTTTACTTCCTGAGCCCTTACTCAATACCTGAGTTACATTTCCAAGCTTTTTCCTGCAGACATGAGGACTAGAGAAATTATTTTTCAGTATCACTGAGATAAAATATCTTTGTCATCTAATTGCATACCTTGTGGAAGCTGAGTTGTAAGCAGCCTGCTAAAGGAGAGGAGCCCTGTTTGTATTTCAGGGTGACCAAACCTTGGTACTTGTACTTTTTCGGGAGTTATAATATTGCCATGTGTTACATTCTAATCAAGTTTAAAAAATCAAGTTTAAATCAAGTTTTTGATTAGATACGGTCCCTTTATGGTGCCTAAGCCTTAAAAGGTCATTAATTTTATCCATGCAAAGTGGTAATATTGCCAGAATATCCATAGCTAAGCTTGCAAAATTATTTTGGAAATAGAGAAATCCTGTGATAATAGTATTCAAATGTGACCACTGACAAACTTTAATGGGCAATCTCTGGACACATGTAAAAGTGAGTCTTTTGAAGTGTTTTGCATTAGTTTATCTTTGCTCTAACAAAGTCATTAGGGCTCTTAACAACCATTTGACGGGGTAAGCGAGGCCAAAAATGAGAAAATTCTGCATATCATTGCTGTTTTGAAAGAATCTGCAGAAAATTCAATGTATGTAAAATGTTTTGCTGAATTCCACATTTCCTCCTTGTAAATACAATCTCTCCCTCTCTCTCTGTAGCTCCTTGTTTGCATGTTTAATGTTATGCCACTCTGTGAGTCTCCTCACTATGGAATTCAGATGCTGCATTTGTGCATTTGCAGGGCTGTGACCTCGAGCAACACTTGCTCAATGTAGTAACTACCAGTTGAGAAACAAAACAAAAATCAACTCTAATTGTGCCCATTTAAATTCAAACATTGAAAAATAGCTTAAATATGGTATTTCTGAATGTAAATTTCATAAAAAGTCTGACGACTTTAGGATTCTGTTAGCTCTTTAGTCCCTCTGTAACGAGGCTATTACATGGCACTGCTCAGATTGATGTTGAAAATAATGCAGCTGCTCTTGCAGCTGCAGCAAGAATTCACAGAAGCCAGGATGCAAAGCAAGCTCTGATCAAAGTCCCTGCCTTTAGCTTTCTGCACTGGAATTGGTTTTTTTTCTTATTTATTAGCTTAATTCCAGCATCCTCTGAAATGGTGGGATGGCTTTGCTGGGAATAACTGAGGGCTAAAGCTTTAATGGCTTTACTTTGCCTCACAAATTAAAATCTTGGAATTTACTGTTTTCTGCAAGCCAGACTCACTCTGACAGAAAAATGCTGGTTAGTTTTGGCTTGTATTTTTGTTTTCTCACAATGAACACTTCAGGGTTGGTCAACATCAAGACAGTAACAGCCAAGAAAACAAGAGCATCAAAAAGGAGGAAAGATACTTCACAGGTGTACAAGAGCATCTTCGTGCTTCTGGTATTTAAAAAGACATTTCTACCTTTGGGTAGGAGCTGATGAACTCACAGGCTGACACCTCAAAATGTTTGTCTTTGTGTGGCCAGCAGGCAGGTTTGGAGCAAGGTGCAAATCCAGCATCCCCCCCTTCTGCTTTTTGATTCATGCAGACAGAGGTGACAGGAATTGCAGCAGCAACACACTGGGCCCTGAGCAAACCCAGATTTTGGCAACCCCAAAGGCATTTGACTCCATCCTCACCCCATTTCCTTACTCTCAGGTTTGTGGAGGATATCTGACATTTTGGTTCTTGTTGGCTCTTTCATGGGCAGGTTGATGTTCACTAAAAACAATTTTAAATCATTTTGAACCTGAGCTTTACACACAACTTAAACCCAACAGGAATAAATCACGTCGCTCAGTCTTTCATTGCCACTTTGTAAGGTCTTGTCCTGGTTTAGGGCAAATTTGGTAGAGAATCTCCAAAAGGGGCCCCTCCAGAAAGCAAACCCACACGGCCCCTCCCCCCAACCGGTTCGGGAAGGATTCCTCCGAGAGAAGTGGAAAGAACCTGTTTATTTAACAGGTACAGCACACAAAATGAACTATACTGGATGTCACCACTCTGAAAAAGATGACAAATTCAGAGAGTCTCCCTCGGGGGTGGTCGCTCTGTTCTCAGTCCCTCTGGCGCTGGGGCAGCTGCTGCCCAGAGTAGGCCCCGCTAGGCCACAAGGGGCAAACTCTTGGTGTTCCCAGGCCCCAGTCCAGAGCAGGTTCGAAATGGTCGGAAAAAGGAAAGGAGAAACAGTCCAGGAAGAAATTTGGACAGTTTAGCTAAACTAGCTAATGAGCAAAAGCAAAAGCAAGCAGAAGCGAAGCAAGCAAGAGCGAGAGAGCAAAGCGAAAAGCAAAAGCAGAAAAAGCAAAAGCTGCAGCCTCTGTGTCTCGCCAGGCTGATAAGAAAACCAAAACAAAACTTTCCCTCTTCAGAGCCGGTCTTAAAGGTACAGAACATAATATCCAACATTAACAGAACACATGAATGGGGATACAAGCATCATAACGTCACCCTAGGACAAGTCTTCAGAAAAATAGTTCCCAGGGAGACGTACAACAGCAGATGATCCAAAGAAGCAAAGGACCATCACCTACATCCCAAATCTGAATGTACTAATGCCTCATAATTCAGTAGATTCTGTTACTGGCCAAAAGTGACCTGTACTCAGGACAAAGCAGCAATTGTAAACACCTGCTCCAATTTAATTCTTCATTTCAGAGCTGAGAGAACACCTTGGAAGATCTTTACTCATGGCAAAGTTCATAAGACAGTGTTTGCAGCCCAGGTGTAGCCACACCAAACACTTTGGGTTTCTCCTGGCAAAACCAGCTGGATAAAAGGAACTGATGCAGTTCTTATTCAGCTGCTGGAAGCTGCTCGGTCACCTTAGTACAAGTTAGTATTCAGGGTGCAGTGCCTTGCATCCATTGGAGCTTTGCAGAATTTTCTCAGGAAGGTCATAAAATAAAACATTAGAGTACTGTAACTTAGAGGTTACAAAAGCATGGGCTACACAATCAGCATTAGTCTGTGACAGCCCTGGCTCCAGCCCCAGTGTAATTTTTCAGAAATAAAAGCAACACATTAAATAAAATCAACAAAAACATGCTAGGATCAACTTTTGGATCTGATTTTCTTTTGTTTTGTTTTTTTTTTGTCAGTGTCTCGCAACCATCACTGGATTCCCCTTGGCTGTCACTGCTCTTACAGATTTGTGTCATTGCATAAAGCCATGGCAAAGACCAGCTCATACACCCTGAATGAGGAATTTGTACCCATAGAACTTGTGTCATGTACCTTTCTGCTTATCAAGGGAAGAAAAACTTCCCTACTGTTCTTGCAGCACTTCAAGGTTAAAACCCATATTGAGCAAAAAAAACCGCAGCAGAGGTAATAAACATTCACAGGGATTACACTGGAAAATGAAGACACCAAGCTAAAAAGAAGAAATTAAAAGCAAAAATCATATTAAGAAACTAAAAGCTGTCAAAGAACTGCCTTGAATATTAATCTGAGCTATTTTAGCCAGGCCTTTTTCAGCACCTTTTCTTTCCTGCTAACTTTTATGTTACAGCTCCATTGCCTGTGCAGAGTTGCTGAATTGAAGCTCTGCCTGTCAGGAGCTCTTTTCTGTGCTTTAGCTCCCAGTTGTTACTGGATTTGCCTCAGCTGCCATATTAAACCCTTGCATGTCAAATTACAAAGCAATTAGGGTAGAATGCAGAGTCGTATTACAGAGGTTAAAAAAAAAATCCTGAAACCCTAACTGTACATTTTCTAGGTTTGTAATGATGACTTTGGAAAGTATTAAAATATTTCTTTAATTAATAAAATCCCCAAATTACTGACATGTGCTTTACCTGGTGCCATGTAAGTATTTTATCTTTCTACCTTTCTCTTTTTCCTACCTCATAGGCCTTTTCTGCCTGTGAATGTTCAAAGTTCATTATTTCATGCTGTGAGAAATGGAATAAGCACAACTTGAGTGCCCACTAAAGTAGCTAATGAAGTAAAGAAGTACATAGATGAACTTTCCAAATGTTTTACCATACATTCTGACCCCCGAATTTTCCTCATTCTGTCCAGCATGACTGCAGAAATTCTGAGTCTAAGCTGGGAGCCCTGGGAGCTGTGCCATTGACAGGAGGCAGATGAGGTGGAATGAGGAAGGCTCCAGAGGATGGGTCAGGGGTAGCTGCCACCACTGTGCTGCGAGTCAGGAGCCAAAGAGGGACGGATGCACAGCCATGGCTAACTCATTTAATATCTCTGCTTACCATCTCTGCCCCCCTGTGGGACTCATCAGATTTAATTACATATCTAATGTGAAATTCAGCCTCACCCTGTGAGTTATTGCACTTCCTCAATTCCTCTTACGTTGTGGAAGCACAGCACTTCACAGGACTGGTCCTGCCATGAAAATTAATTAGTTTATGCCTGAACAGGGCTTTCAACATACAGATCATTCTGTATGACAAAGTAGTATTAGATAACAAACCAAGTTATTCAATTGAATTACGGAGCCATAAGAAAATTATTGTCTCTCATTTTTAATCAAGCAGGCTCCAAGCCAGATTAGTCCCTGATGATGATGCTTTGGCTATTTCAACAGATTTTACTGCCACCAGAAAAGTTTCTCCCTAGACTGCACCCTGCAGTTTTCATTGCTGTTTATGTAACACACTCAATAAACCCAGCTCTAGGTTCCAGGTGAGCCTCTACCTTCAGGGAGCAGTAATTGCTAAGACAACTTGTTGAAGGTGACAAAAAAGCCTTCTTTGTTTGGAAACAAACACCTCCACCTCGTTTTGTTTGGGGTTTTTAATAAACATCCTGTTTAACCATCACTCACTGCAGAGACACAGGAGATGAGAAACAGTTCTGAAGATTCAAGAGAATTAAGCACCAGGAGTTCTGCATTTCTTGCCATGGCATCAGAGAATTCCCAGGTTATAGCTGTGCATGGGATTTCATATGCATGAATGCTTCAGTGCCCTCCCACCAGTTCTCAGAGTCTTTATTAGCTCCATAACCCAAGCAGAAGAATTTCACTACTGCTTTTAAGGGTCATCTGAGTAGAAACTTCAAGACAAATTGTGCTTCTGAAGTCATAGAAATTCAGTAGCTAACTTGGCAAAAGAGTACTTAGTTTTGTTTGCTGAGGGATAAAGATGTGGTTTTTTGAATGGTCCTCTTGGCAAAGATAAATTTCTGATCATAGCAGCTCCTTTGTAGACATAAAGTTCATTTGTTGCCATCTTTTTTGGACTTGCTAAAATTTTTGGGACCGATCAATGTCAATTTATACCATGGGATGACCCGGACTACCTCTGTGAGGTTTCTGATTTCTCAGTCAGACTGTGTTTTCCATGGATCCCTTTGGCATGAGCATCCTTATTAAGACAAGAGCAGTAGGGACCTGCCAGAACCCATTTTAGTCCCTTTTTCCCTCACCCCTGCATTGCACTTTGCTAGCTTTTTACACTTTTTCTTCCATTTATTGCTCTTACATTGGAAATCAGATAGAACAGTCATAAAGAACAGCAGCACCAAAGAAATAAAGGCTACAACAATAAAAGATGAGAACTAGAAATGCCATTGATGACATCTATCCAGGGAGATTCCTCCTTTGGGAAAGTGGAGCAAAATGAAGGGCATTCAGAAGGAAGATAGACCCTCTGCCCACTAAAATTCACTTTGCATCTTGATATGATGGCCTTTTTTAAACCTTCCTTTAGTTTCTCAGTGCCTTACTTGCTGGCTTCCTTTCCTTCTTCCCACTCTCATGCCTTTCTTTTCTCCCTGTTACTTCTTTTGATTGACTTTGATCTGGGGGGTTTTTGTGAGTTTTGTTATTACCAGAGAAAAGAATTAGGCACACAAAGGAAGATGCTAGATTCCTTACTTTCCAATAAAGTTACTGACTGAAGCTCTAGCACTGATTTATCACAGAATCATGGAATGGCCTGGCTTGGAAGGGACCTTAAAGCTCATCTGGTTCCAGCTCTCCTGCCATGGGATGGGCACACCTTCCACTGGACCAGGTTGCTCCATCCAGCCTGACCATGAAGACTTCCAGGGATGGGGCCCCACAACTTTTCTGAGAAACCTGTTCCAGGGTCTCACCACCCTCACAGTACAGAATTTTTTCCTAATATCTAATCTAAGTCTACTCTCTTTCAGTTTGAATCATTCTCCCTTGTCCTCTCACTATATGCCCTTGTTTTGATTTTATTTTAATTTGTTTTTTTGGTTTTTTATTTGATTTGCCAGCACCATCCAAAGCGTAACCAGAAGGAATTACCTCCACCAAAACTGCCTTTGTTCTGATGGGGTGGTCCTAGTTAGGAGCACGGCTGTTGCAGCTTTTTACCACACGAAACCTCACAAGATTCAGTGGTGGTGGTTTGCATTTGGTGAGCAGAAACAGCTAAAATGGTACCTCTAACCTCACACACCTCAATTAATGAGGGTTTTCACACACCTCTTCTCAATTAACGAGGGTTAATGAGCAAAGCTGAGGGGACAGGCAGGGGACACCTCTCCTGGGGTGGTGAGCAGCAGCTGGGGCTGGGGCTGGTCAGGGTGAGCTCTTTGTCATGTCCTGGAGCAGGACAGGGATCTGTACCCAGCCCAGATCTCTGGCTCTGTGTCTGAGCCTAGTGCTGGCCATGCAAGGTGTGAGGCACCTTCCCTGCCGCAGATCTGGCAGCTGCAGCGTTTGCTGCACTGCACAAGGTGTGAAAACACCTCCTTTAGCTTTGGGCTTTCCTAGGGCTGCATCCCACAGGGATGTGAAGAGAGCCCTCTCTGCACTGTGAGCTCTCATTGAATTCCTGCCTCATCCTGGAGCAGGGCTGCCCAGAGCACTTGTGAGATTCAGACTTCTTAATAGCATGTGGGCAGACCTAATCAAGCCCACAGCACAGTCTGCAGCAACCCTCCTAAACCAAGCTCTGCCCCTCTGCACTCCTTCCTTACAAGTACTCAGCTCCCACCATTTCAAAGCAATCTTTCAGAAAATCAATAGTTCTTCATCTCCTTCAGAATGAGAGCAAGTAGGACACTTGGACGTTTGCTTTGTAATCTCTTCAAAAATTGCTTTCTTGTCTTCCCAACAGAATTAGGAAATATTGCAGTACCAAAAAAAAAATAATATAGAAAAAAATCTCAGGCTTTTTCAGGGCAGAGTCTCACTGGTAGGACCAATCTTTGTATTCCTTTTCATTTAGGGATTACCCTAAGCTCACAGCTCTGTTTGTACCTTAGGCACACACACACGTCCTCGTTCCTCACACAGAGCAATTACTCGTTCTCACAACTCCACTTTTCAGAAGCCTACTATAAAATCCTTCCCCATTTTAAAATTTCCATTTTTCTCTCCCTCTTTCCTCTCCGTGGCCCTTCAGCCATGGAACTGAACTGCTGTGCTCCCTCTGGATGCAGGCAGGGAGGGCTGGCCGGGTTCACATCCCGTCAGAGGCAGCGCTGACCTTTTTTCCCTAATTGACAATGCGGGGTTTGTGCTAATGGGATTGGGATGACATCACTACAGGGGCTGGAGTGCTCTCCCTGCGGCCTCTTTTGTCTCCCGGCATTTTTCTCCCACACTTTTACAGGAAGTGTATCCCTAGGAGGGAGTGTAAGGAAGACAGCTACACAGTGCCTGAAAAACATACGCAGAAAACATCCTCAATTTTCCTCTCTTTATTTCTCCCTAGTCACACCAGTTACCAGCCACGTATCCTGAGCCTCACTACACGCTGAATCTTCCTTTTCCTTCCTCCAGGTTGTGATCACTGATGTTGTTTTTTGTGTTTGCTTTGCCTCACTGTCCTGAGACGTGCTGCTAGGGAGATTGGTTCCTCTTGGGTTTGAATTATAATTGTAGTTGTTAGCCTACTGTCCTTTTACAGCTCTAATTTTATTCAAACAACTTGTTAGTAAGATCCTTGAGCATCTCTACAGCAATAAATAGTTAATTGAGGTGCCTAATTTTGTGTTAAATTGTTGGCAGTTTATATTACTGAGCATCACAGCAGAAGTTTTAAAATAACATTTTAAAGAATACATGGAGGGGAAGAGGCTCCAAGGAAATTGAAAATATTAAGAGCTTTTTTTAGTCATTTTGTGAGATTGGCTCACCCATTTCAGTAAGTACTAGAACTTCTAAAGATGCTGCCTGTCCTGGTTTCAACTTCCTTAAAGCTTAAAAAAATTGTCTTAGTGCTGGTTGAAGATTGGCAGCCATGTGCCCAAGCATGCAGCCTTGTCCCAGCCTTGTGCCAGCAAACCAAAGGAATGCAGGTGATGGGTTGTGGGCAGAGGAGGCAGAGGAGCAGAAGTTTCCTGGTTTTCCCTTTCTCCCCTCTCCTATGGCTTCCATCCTGGGTCAGTATATATTCCATCTTGCTTCAGTGCAAATGAAATGGATTAACTGGGATCCCAGGTACTTTAGTGAATCTGTTTGCCCTGAGCTGTTTTAATTAGCACAGAAATGCACCAGGAGCTGCAGCAGTGGAAGAGAAGGGTGGAAAATGGAAGAAGCAGACTCTTAAATCACTTTTTCTAAATCAGGGGCAGCCCTGCAGGACCACGGCTGGCTGCATCCTTCCTTCAAGGAATGATAAACCAGATAAAACATAGAGGGGGGGAAAGGGGAAAAATTCAGAGGGAGGAAACAAATCCATTACTATTCAGGATGATCCAATGCTGGCAGGAAGAGGAATTTATCTATTTTCCTTTTTTTGCCTAAACGATGCCCAAGTATTTCATAGGGGCACCCTGGATTCCTGCACACATTACATGATCTTCATGCTGCCCTTTCCCCTCTGCACTGGAGCACTGTGCAAGAAGCCAATGACAGCCACATTATTAACACCCCTGGTGGAAACTTCTCTCCTTTATTTTAATTGTATTTCCCACTTCATTTTTCATGTTATCCTCACAGACACCATAGGTGTTTTACCTGGGATTTGCTTCTTACATTCTGGTTCTGTCACATTTATCCTCCACTTTAGTTAACTACCACAAGCTATTGTGAGCAACAGAAGGATTTGGAGTTGTCTTAATTTGAGTATTAAGCCTAAACTTAACCTGGACCCTCAGCTTACTGTCTTTGCATGGGTGCCTAGTGAACTATCTGGTAGCTGTGAACAGTAATTATTAATACAGTTTAATATTTCTCTTTATAGCCTAATGAGTTTAGTGCTTTTTCTGCTCAGCACCACATAAACAATTGATAAGGAAGTTTCAGCCTCAAATAACATTTAGGGTAATATGGTTAAAACCCTGCAAACTACTACAAAAAGACCACGATTAACCTTGCCAAATTTCAGCCCAGAGCCAAATTTATTGGGGGGCGTTTTTTATAAACCAGTTAAATACAGTGAGTAAAAATAGTGTTTAGAGTGGAAGTGCTGACAAAACCTTTACTGCAGCAACGTGGACAATTCAGCTGTAATAATGGCAAGTGTGCCCTTATCACAGCAAGAAAAATGTAAGGAGTCCTGAATTTGCAGTGAATGAGCCATTACTTATGTCTATCACAAAGAAACAAGACTACTGAACAAAAAAAAAGATACATTAAGGGTTGCATTTTTTTTCCCCAAAAGAAAACTAAAAATAAAAAAGATCAGATGTGACTCAGGCTTTCAAACAATAAAAATAGCAAGATAAAAGAACTAGGTTGCTTCATTGCCTAAAGAAATGGCTAGAATCTTAAAAAGTCTGAAACCTGATTGTGAGAGACTCACTTTATGGGCTGCTAAGGAGGTGCTGACCTTCATCATCAATAGATTGTCTGAGCCTTTGTGGTATTCAGCAGTAAAGGAAGTGCTTAAAAAGTCATCCCGCTGAAAGATGGACTGGAAAAATCTCCAGTTCAAATCTCAGCATAGCTGTTGTCAGAGCACATGCTCATTCAGAAAGCCTGTCTGTAAATCTAATTCAGATAAATCTTCCTCCATTTTTAAGTGATAAAACGGGACCATCCTCACCTTTAGAGATGGATCAGGATATCTGGAATTCAATATAAGGGAAATTATTATAGAGGAGGGCAGCTAACGACCTGTGTGTTGTGGGGCTTTGGATGTGTTTTGTTAGAGCACTGTGTTTCTCTGTCCTGGAGGACACTGAAGGAGTGGGATAACACGAGCACCAGTGGGACCATTTCCCTGCTCCTGCTCCAGTTTCAGACGCAGTTTTGCCCGTTCCAACAAGCTGGTCTGAAATGGACTGTGGCAGATGATTGCCCTGTGGTTTCAAACAGCCTTTTGGGAGAAAGGGGATGTTAGAGATGAAAGACTTCAGCTCCTTTAACTTTCTGGAAAAGTCCCATCCTTGCCTGAGCACTACACCAAGGTGGGAGCTGTCACATACCTTCGGGCAGGGGGAATCAGCCATGATGGGGTATGGGGCAACACAGCTGCAGACAGATGGGGAATCTTTGCCCAAAATGCACCTGTGCTGCAGACACAACCATGCTGGTGTGAGAAACAGCTGCTCACCTTGAAAATTTAAAGAGGTTTATTAAATCTTAACAAAAATACGAGGGACTACATAAGGAAAAAGCTGCAGCGCTGGGAACTGCCCCTTGTGGATATCACATGGCTGGTTCATCTTCAAAATGGATGCTCAGTCTTTTATACCCCTGGGGGTTGCATCAGCCAGCCCTGGCCCTTCCCAAAGTCTGTCAGTCAGCTCTTCTTTGCCATTTATCAGTGGAAACTGCTTTCTTGTCACTGGATTGGAGGTCAGGTGTTGCCATGCCTCACCCCCTAAGCACCCCCAAGATTTTCCATTCCCAACTGCCCCATGCAAGGGGCACATGTGCAGCCTTCTTTGTACCTGTCCCAGACAGCCCAGGCTGTCTGATGGCAACAATGCAGGGGGAAAAGGGAACTGTGGGGAGAACAGAGGACATCTAAACTACAATTACATAACCATACATCACTAAAGCTTTTCTTAATATTCACACAATAGTTATCTTTTAATTGTGAGAGCCAATCATCTCATTATCCATCTATAACACTGGGGATGAAAAATGCTGTGATGCCATCCCCGAGGAGCTGTGCAGCATTGGACATTCACAGCAGAGACCACAAAGCACAGATGGGCCCCTGGGGACTGGAGATGCTGGGAGTCCAGCACAGCAGCTCCAGCCAGGCCACCCCGAGCAAGGCAGCTCCTGCCCATGCTGCAGGGGAAGGGAAAACAAACCAAAACATTGGCACCAGCCATCGCTGCCAATTTCTGATCAGGGCTGGGGGACAGAGAATTACTGCTCTCTCCACTGACTGATTTGTCTCTGAGCTCTAGCAGGGCATTTTATGGGGTGCCTTCCAACTTGGATCATGGCTCTCCTTGGAGTGCTGCCACTTGGTTGGGGTAAGGAATGTGTTTCAGAGTAAGAAATGTACTCAAAGTCCCCTTTTGGCTTCCCAGCCTCCCCAGACCTACAAATCATGCCAGGGTATGATCCAGCAGTATGATTCCAGAGGGAATCCCTCCTTCCATTTACTTCTTCCTCTATATATAACAGATAACTGTCCAATTAATGGCTTCAAATCTCTGCCGTGACAGGCAAGTGGGACCCCCAGAAACAGCATCTTGTGTTGTCTACTGACAGCTTCTGCTGAGGTTGGTAAAACAGACCCTTTTCTGCAGCACAGCCCCACAGAATTCACGTCCCAAGGAGCTGGGAACAGCAATGGAATGGTCCAGTTTCAAAGCAGCTTAATCCCCTCTGGGAACTACTGAAAGAAATTCCTCTCTCCTCTCACCCCACTCCAATCAATGCTGAAAGGTTCTGCCTTGCTGTATGTAGATTCAGGAAGAAAGCACTGCAGCCTTTGGTATTTAGAAAGGTTTCCTTTCACATCTGCAAGGCCAGAAGCTTTTTTGGTTGAAATCAAAGTTTAAATTCAGAAGAAAAAAGGGCTCATCAAAGAACTGGCAAAGAATTTAACAACTAGGTGCCAGCTGAAATGCCAGTGTGATTTATCAGCGGGTTCTTCCCTAATCTGATGTGAGATAATAGGAGAAGGTGTTGAAAGCAGAATCAAACCAGATACAGAACAAAAAGCATAAGTAATAGGGTTCATAAAATTATGCACATAGTAAGTTTACATTATCTAGTAGGCAGGCCACTATCCCCAAGAAGGTTTTATTAGATAGATTGGGAAATTAACCGACAAAACCAGAAGATTTTCAAAGACAAATTATGTTATTTTCCTTTTGCATGCAGATATTTTTTCCATGTAAGCCTCTCCATTTTAAGAGACAAGACTTCCTCAGTGATAGACCCAACAAAACACTTGTCTGTAGTAGCTGGTGGTGCCAGGTTCATACATCTCTTAGTAAAGATTAACCCTCAGATTTGCAGAAAGCTGAATTTGCTTATCATAGATCAGGAAAATCATTCCTGAGAGCTCACAGATTTAGAGTGGTTTCCTTCTACTACAGCACTAAATTGTCAATAGATATATTCCCCTGCCTAGTGATTCATTAGAAGCATTTTACAGTAAACACTTCCAAAATAAAAAACAGATATCTTAACATAAGCCTTGGGAAAATAGTTAACTGACAAAGATAATGATTTTCTAAAAGCTTTGCCCTGGACATTTGGGTTTTGGGGTTTGGGTTTTTTCATTGAGATAGTGGTTAAAGTGAGGCTGCCTGATAAAATGTATTCCATTGAACAGCCCAAAGTCATGCCAATCAGCTTGAATAACTAAAAATATAGCAGGAACAGTGTAAATCCACATGATACAGCAAAGTTCACTTCTCTGGTCCATCAGAGAAATATCTGCGAGTGACCAAAGAATCCTTGGTCTGCATTTCACAGATTGTTCTCTTTTTTTTTTTTTATTCTATGGTAAATTATTTTTAAGTTCAGTTTGGTCCAGCCATTTCCCAATTTCACACTGGTATCAGCCCCCCACCAGATGCAGAGCTTTGCCGTTGGCAGCATTCTGGCAAGGAGGAAAATCCACTAATTCTCCTCAAAAGGCTCCTCAGTAATGTGTGGCTGATCAGAGGAAAACTCCTGCTGCAGTTTATATCTGCTGCAGACTCATTTTCCAAGCTTCCATCAGACCCTCAGTGAGGAGCCCACCCAGGAGGCTGAGAAAGTCCTGTCCAGGATCTCATCCATGTCCATGTCCCTGGCATGACATGGCTGAGATCAGCAGGGCTCATCCCCTTGATGCCTTAAGGAGCTGGAACAGAGGCTAGATGGAGTTAAGAGTAATAAAAGTGGATATTTATTGAAGTGTCTTCAAAGGCCACACCCTGGCAGGACCACAGTCCTGGCTCTGCCTGGGTGGCTCCAAGATGGGAGCAAAAGAGGGTTTGGTCACAAGATCTCACATTTTTATAAGTTTTTGCTCATTTGCATATAGGAGTTAACTGTCCAATTAATGGCTTCACATAATGAAGATTCATCCTCCTTGCTTGCTTGCCCACCCTCCTCTTTTCATGTGGTTTATGCTTTGGGCCTGAAGTTTGAAGAGATTGTCCTTGAGTCTCCAGCTGGAATGGGATTGTTTTGTCGCCACCACCCTGTGAAAAGATCCTAATGATACTTAATATAAAGCTAAAGCTGCACACCAAAACAGAACAGAAAAACTTAAACCATAAGGTTTCAAATGTTTTTTTTACCCTCAGCTGGGGCTGGGCTGCCTGGAGTCTCCCTACTCCACTGCACAGTCAAGATAAATCAGAATCTCCTAAATTGCCCAGTGCTGAAGCCAGGACTGGAAAACTCAGCTTCCAATCTTTAGGCTGTGCTATGGTTTGTTTTAAAAAGGGATTGAATGTCTTACAAACAGGTAAAATTGCTGCCAGATTCAAGTACATTAGCCTTCTCCAGCTGCTTTACTGCTGCCATTCAAAATAGCTTGCTATAAATATGATTCCTTTGAGCTCTATTCTGACAAGTGCACAGCACTATCTGGAAAGGGCCCGTGGTTTTCCAGCCCCACTGAACTCAATGGGGGTTGTGATTGCTCAGCACATCGCTGAAAAAACTCTGCTGAAATTACCTGAAATCACACAATTATCCCCTCACCTCTCACTATTTTTCTTTCAGTCACGGAAGAAGGCAGGGAAACAGAAAGAAAGACAACAAAAGAAATGGTGCAGATAGAGCAAACCCTGAACAGAAATCAGAAAACAATGAAAAACAAGCTAGGACAAAAGAAGAAACACCATTAGAGACAGGCAAGTGGATATTCCCACTTCATATCTCTGTGTCAAAACTAACAAAAATAGAAACAGAGTTGGTCTGAATTGATGAGGTGGACATTTCTCTTGGGTTTGCCCAGTTTGTAAGGATTAGTATCATACAAACAGCATGTCAACATTCCAAAAAACCTCCTCAGGACAGCCCTTTGCAGCACATTGAGGAGCAGCTCCATAGGACCCTCCGGGAAGGCAGCACTTGCTCCAGGCAGGAGCAGCAGCAGTGGCCAGGTTCCCCCAGCCCTGGAGGCACAGGGATAAACCAGCAGAACCACCCAGCAAAGGGAATGCAAAGCAACAAAATCCATGTCAGCAAAGAGCAACCCATAATTCACAGGGTTCAATAAAAATCCTGAGATGCAATTGCATGAGAAATCCCAACATTTAGGGCTGTTCATAAATAGTAGAAGGAGGGGGGCACTGGGCTGAACCAAAAAAATCTCAGGTAATTTTTTTTTTCTCTAAGGTTCCTACTGTATTTATGTAGAGGGGAAATCAAAAGGACACAAAGTGAGAAATAAACGCTCTATTTTTTAATCCCAGCTCTATCGGGGACAAACGATATCTCAATAGTCAGGGAAGTTCCCACTCTGCCCCAGCTGTCCACACAGCAGTGCACCAAATGTTTAATCCTTTGGTTAAACAAAAGTCCAGTTTAGCCTTTTTTTCCCCTACAGTATTTCCACCATGCCCTCTGTTTCCCTTTTCCCTCCAAAGCCAGAATATGGCTGCTGGATCTAAATCCTTTCCCTTCCCATAGAGAGCAGCCCCCTTTGGATTCAGATGGCTTTGTCTTCAGCAGCCAAGAATCCAAGAGCTGAGGTTTTGTGGGAAAAGGTTTCTTGGTTGCCTGAGATACTCAAGCAATAATACGACTTTGGCAATGATCTTTGAAACTAATCTGTGATTTTCATGACTTTCTGCCTCTAAGGACTCAAACTTGAGCTGTCTCAAGCAGTCCTGTTCTTTGATAAGTAGTTATTTCTGAGCTTTCAAAAGCAGAGTCCTTTCCAGTTTCAGGCTGAGCCCCCTAAAGGAGGGATCTACAGACCTTTGACTTTATTCAAAATCTCTCATCCAGCCTGGAGTTTTATCAGTATAATATGAGAAGAAAAGAGTAAAAGAGTGAGCACCTACCATTCTGGCAAGGTTGCAATTAATTTCACAGAGGAGAGGGAAGAGAAAGGAGGTGTAGGAAAGCCCAGCAGGTGGGTCACTGCTCCAGCCACCAGCCTCCTGTTTCCTGGAAGCCAGAGCCAGCAGCACTTACAGTAAAACTGATTGTTCAAAGTTGTATCATTATTCCCAGATTTCTCCAGTGCTGCTAATCTCAGTTAATTATATTGGAAATCCCTTGTATTATGACCATGCAATTCATAATGTGCCAGCAGAAGTCATGGTTCATAATAATCACATAATGGGCAAGGACTTAGACGTAATCAGATTTTAGTTACCCTGTCGTGTTTCCATAATGCTGCTATAAAACCAACATAATCACAAAAAAGTACCAGTTATTTAAACATTTTTATCAGATTGATGTACGGTATCTTTCTCTCCCTCTCCCTCTTTTTTAAACAATGTAAGATAACAAAAATTGGATTACAAATGCTGGGAACAGACTATGATAAACTGTTTGCTTGTGTGCAGCATGAAATTTAATAATGGCATCAGTGTCTCGATTTTTAGCAGTGTTAGACCTGTTAAATAGTAGCACTCTGCAGCCAAAGGCTGCTTTCAAAGAGGCAGCATTAGAGCATTGTGCAAACAATATCTCCAAGAGCTCAGCTGTCTTATAAACCTTGAAAGATGCTCTATATCCTCACAATTAACCTGGCTGCTAACATTTACTGTGCAGATGAGGGCTTGACTTTTTCCACAATACATGATGCAAAAAACCCCTTAGTAGCTGTAAGGATTTTTAAAGGCCAGTGTCTGCCTCTCAAATAAAATAAAACAGAAAAGGAAAAAAATTAAAGAGCCATTTTCTACTTTACAGGAATATGGGTGGTGATGAGAACTGCAAGCTGCACTCTCTGGACTCTCTCTAATGTTTTACCTCCACTCTGACCCCAATCACTTCAGCTCTGCACTTGACATCCTGAAAAGGGGTCCAACTACATTTGTTTCAGCACTGTACTGCCAAACTTAATTCAAAAGAATTTGTGGAATGTTAAAGCTTTTCAGCAGATATTTAAAGCAAATATCCTATTTCTATTTTTTTTCTTTACCATACTGAAGGCACTTTATTTTAAAGCAATAAATATTATAGCAGTGAGTGAGTAAGGTCAGAAAGTGTTTCCTTTTCCCGGTGCTTTTTTTCCCCCTTACATTAAGAAATGAGCTGTGATGGGGACAAAAACAGTTGTCATTTGAGAAGAAAGGAGGACTTGACTCCTCCTAAGAGGAGATGAAAAAGTACTGAGAGAATAGCTGGAGATTATAGAATTTCTTCCTGGAATTGTGGACAGAGTGGTTGGGGAATCACAGAATTGTAGGGCTGGGGTTTCTCAGCAGTCTCCTAATCCAGCTCTCTTCTGAAGCAAAACACAGAACATCCCTGACAGACACTTCTGTACTTTTCTAAAAACCTCCAGTGAGACAGACTTCTCTGTATCAGCAAGCTGATGGAGAATTTCTCCCCATCTTTCATGCTGCAAAATAGCCCATGATGGTTTTGTATCCTTATTCGACATGAAGGGCAATTAGCCACCCCATTCTCTCTGCAACCTCTTAGCAGATCTCTTTTCAGTCTTCTCTCAATTAAATAAATTCAGTGCTCTTAGTATTTCCTCCCAGGCCATGTTTTCTAAACCTCTGTATTTTTTGTTGGTTTACTTTGTATTGTCTCCAATTTGCCTCTTTGTTCAGATGGAGACAAATTGGAGATGGTGCAGAGAAAAGCAGCAAACTTGAGCTGCTGGATTGGAACTGTGGTTGTTTTGCTCAATGTTTTCTGAAGAAATAAACAAAAACTCCTCTGCATTTTGTGGGGGTGAAGAGACACACGACATGAAATAAGCTCAAAGGTCAGGAAATTCAAAGTTATGGTTGCTGGTGCAAAATATTTCCAGAAATCTTTCAGACTTAAGGAAATTAAGCCTTTAGTCTGACATTGCAAAATTTTGAGTTAGAGATCCTGATCCAGAAAAATGTGTGCATTGCATTAAATTTGAATAATATCCCTAAAGCAAGTGCTAACTTAAATGTTGCAAATATCATGCAGTTCTTGGCTCTTCTTTAAGCTAAAATGTCTTTCCTAGATCAGTCTGTGTATTCATGTCATATTATCGTTCTTTAGATCATGTTGTTTTGCAAACATTCAAATAACAGGCATTTCTGAACAACTAGCACTAAAATTATTGGATTGGGGAAAAAAAAAACCCAAAGCAAATTTATTAGAAATGAAAATAGAAATGTTTGTTTAATTTAGAGCTTTTATATGTTGGACAGCATGCTGCTGATTACCACTGACATCAGGAAGGCAGAGTTATCTGGAGAAGAATTGGTGGTTTCTCACTATTTCTGCACTACTTAGCTACCATTCAATTAATCAGGAGGGACTTAGTCAGCTTCATTAAAGTTGGCCTGAGAGAGGAAAAAATAATGCTCCCTTGGAGAACTCTCACTGTTAAGGCTTAAGAATTAAGTGCTTTCTGTGGCTGGTGAGGAAAATAACTGCAGAAATTAGGACATAGTCTTCACTTTTCTGTAATGGAGAATATTATAAATACACCAAGTTGAGAAACATTGCAAATTTCCCTAAATTTTTGGCATCCATCTGTTGGAATGTAGGGAAATAGGACTTGAACATCTGGAAGGGTATGAGAAATCACTCTCTAGCTTAAAACCTCAGTGGAAACCACATAATGTACGTATCTCTATAAGACCTCTAGACAATTATTAACAGCTTAGATACAAAATAACATTAAACCTTTCTGAGGATCAAAAGATCTTGTCTCACACTAATCTCCTAATATCAGACAGCATAACAAACTTCAGAGCCATCAGCCTGTTTAAAACCTGTCCAGATTTATATTTCAGACCCCGTTGTTCTGCAAATAATCCTGCCCTGTGATTTGAAAATGAATGAGAAAGGTTCCAGGCTGCTGTGCACGGGAGGAATCCCACAGCATGTGTGCACACAGCTTTTGGTGTGGAATATCTGAGGCTTTTGGTGTGGAATATCTGAGGCAGGAAACCCCTCCTATGTGTGACTGATGAGTTCCCCAGGGTGCTGCTGGGGAGGTATCCCAGCCTTTTCCACAGGCTGGAACATCTCCATTTCCCACAGATGGCTGTGGCAGGAGAGGAGCCCCAGTGGCATCTCCTTTGCACACCTTGTGTGCTCAGATAAGCTCCCCTGCAGCTCATTGCCCTGCCACTCACAGGCTTTGGCACGGCCACACGCCCTCTTCCAGGCAAAAATATCAGCAGAAAGCTAAAATTGCACAGTGGCAGTGGCACCAGAGCCCTGGGGACACCATTTCACACCTATCTAGAGTGAGGCAGCGTGGTCCAACCAAGCCTTCCATCAGCTTCCTAATGTGAGAAGCAAAACAATGAGTATTTCTGTATAAATACAAATAGAAGTTCATCTCCAGGAGCCTGTCTGCTGCTGGGCACATTAGAGAGGCACAGGCAGATTTCCTGGCATCAGGGCTGAAGGGCAGCCCTGGGAGCACTGCAGGATTGAGGATTTTTGGATGTGGGCACAGCCACATTTCTGCCCACCCGTGCCTCCTCCTGCAGCCAAGGAGCCATCAAGGCAGGACAGGGTGTATTCCCTTCCTTTTGCAGCACACAGAATGGAATTCCTGGCCATCCAATGGAAAAAAAAAGGTAGAAATTGGGACTTTGTAGAGTTTCCCTCCCCTCTCTCACTGAAGGAGCCTTGCAGTGACCAGACACAGCCCAACACCATGAAAATCCTCAAGGGAGAGCACATTAAAGGCTATAAATTGATTGTGAGAATCCACTTTCTGCAGCTAAAAATCAGATTCAGAAATGATCTTATCACCAGCACAGGTGCTCTAGAAACATCCTGGGAGTACATTTGGTCTTAGAAAGAGAACATCAAAAATTACATTCACTGACCCCACCTCCCCAAAGCCTGAGTGGGAGATGCTGACTTTACTCTCCAGAAATATTCTTTAAACTTCTAATAAAAAAAAAAAAATTGTTTCCTAAATACAGCCTACTCATTTCACTTGCTCAAAAAAAGAAAAATGAGAAAAAAAAAATCAGTTTTTCTCTCCCTATAGTCCCATCACTATATTTTAGGCTGCAAAGCCAAGAAATTGATTTTTTTTTTTCCCTACTGATACTTATTGTCTTTTATAGCTGCAGAAGATTTTAGAGCAGGAATGTGAAGCTTACAGATGGCTCAAACCTGGCTTGTGCCACAGATAAAGTGGGAATCTGTTGTAATGATCCATTTGGACATGCTCCCATTTTCTGATCACTGAATTTGAATCTATTAATCTTGTAGACATTTCCAGCATGCCCATCACTGTGAAAATAAGCTGAGAAACTGCACTGTGTCAGTAAGGATTCATGCTCCTGCTCTTGCCTGAACTGCTCTTACATATATGGCTTATAAAGTGCTTTTTTTCTCAAAGGAATGCTACAAGTTGACCATAAAACAACATCTTTCCTCACTCATGTGTGTGTACTAGAGCAAAATCTGTATTCCAGAAAGGACAAGCCATATTTCCCAATAATTTTGATGCCAAAGAAGATCAGTCAATTTCTAATTAACTCTAATTGGCTTCTTCACATGCTTTTAAATTATTTACCTGGAGGTGACAGGGGCTCAAAAAGCACCAAGCATTTTCTCCGTGCTTTGTAAGTGTTAAGCAGGATTTTATTGATGAAAAATAATCACCCACCACTTGTCACTTACAACCAAAAGCCTCATTGACCTAAGCAGATGCAAACCACAGGTTTTACAATCACCAAGAAACACAGGCAAGGACTGTGTGGTAGATTGCTCAGCAGGTAACATAAGGGAGGGAAAAAAAAGAGAGAAAAGATAAAATATATATTTAGAACAACCTTGGGGGAGGCATGAACCCATCTTGAAAGGTATTGGCTCAAAAGCCACCATCATGAGTGCTCAGGGCATGTCACCTCTCTGCTGGCTGGACCCACAAAGGGCTTTTCTCCAAGCCAAAAATCCTGCAGGGCACCTGAACCCCACAGCTCCCTGCATCTCCTGCAGGCCCTGTGATACCTGAGGACAAACAAACACAGAGTGAAGTGCTGCCTCACCTCTCTCCATGGAAAGCAGCACCTGAGAGCTCACCTTGAAATGGAGTTTCTGTTCTGTTCAGGGCCCTCAGAAATTGGAGGTATTCATCCTCCCAGCTGCCACCTGCTCCAGGAAGGAATCTGCAGGAGCAGGGAGGGCAGAGCACCTCGTGTTTAATTTGTGGCTCTGGACACTTCCTGGCTTGAGCCAAGGGAGCAAAAAAAAATGCAATAGGCAGGCAGGTTAATTTATAGGCACAAAATTAGGCACGCTGGGAGAAGGCTCAAACACCACAAGCAGCTAATGCAGGCAAGCAGCAGCCAGAGAAGGTGTGCTGGTAAAGTATTTTTCATCTGAAATGTCTTTAAATCACAGTGCTGCATACCTGCCCAGGCTGCAGAGGAGAGACAGAGATGCAGCCTGAAGTGGGCACCAAATTGGAAAGTGTTCATGGACTGATTTGAGAGTAACTTTATCCATGAGGACAGTTTAGAGAAAATGTGTTATTAAAGTACTTTATTTCCATTTAGAGACTCACACAGGCATACACAGACAGTAGGTGGTGACAGCTGCTACCAGAACCATTTGTTATCTTACTTCTGTTCAGCTTTTGACAGTGTGAAATGAATATAAATGCTGAAAAGCTTTACAGAGGTGAACCAAACAATAAAAAGTAGGGGGGAATGAATTCTGGTTAGGTTACTTTGGGGAAGAGCTTTATTTCTGTTTATTCCAGAGGCATGGATATGTGCTGTGTTTCTAATACTGACAATACTGCTGAGAGGATTCTTGGTGGAGTTTACCAAATCCACACCATCCTGAGATGGTGAGAGCTGGCCTTGAAGCTAACTTTAATATCATTCCCAGAACTGGCATGAAAATAGGACTTCAACAAATTATTGCTTTTCCCTAATAATCTGTCCATCAAAACAGAGTGAACCTTTCACATAGTTTGCCTTAATAAAAGTGCTGGTGAGATATCTCTGTGTTTGGACTTAGCAGGAGCAAATCTCTTGGCATCAAAAGGATTAAATTAGTTGGCCTGAAATTATATTGCTTTTTCCAAGCAATCATGACAGCTCTCAGAATCTTGCTACAATATACTCACATCACACCAGCTGACAGTTGCCTCTAAAAAAACCCATTCATTTTGGCCAGCTCCTCCTGTGAGCACTATCAACAGACTGATGCTCCTGTCTCAGAGTCCAAGAGGCATTTTTGAACTACACCCTATCAAGGGGATGCCCTGGTCTCATTTTTGACTTTTGTCTGGTTGTTTGGTTCTCACATGGAGAATATTTACACCATTCTTGCCTTGGCTGCATCTTGGATGGACTGACAAATTTTGTCTTACAAGGGCAATCTATAAAGGAGATCTTGGTCTGTTGCACAGAATATAAAGTTCCTCAGAAACTACTGTAGTATATTGATTGCACAATATGTGTTTCATTAGAGGTTGGGGTATTTTGGTTTTCTTTTTTTTGCTTCTATGACTACTGCTCTTACCCTGATAAAATTGATATAACAGGAATTGTCGATAAAATAGGGATTGGTAACAAGAGGCACAGATTTATAGCTCAGCACACAGATTAAGCTGAAGTGGAGCAGATATTTTCCTAATATCTTTGTTCCTGATTTAATGCTCCTAAAGCAAAATATTTACTATATGAGAAAGACTTCAAAGTTTGCAGAGGGAGGGAGGTAAAACCTTTGTCTGAAGTTGGGCCAATAAAACAGGAATGACTTGGGCTTAGGAGTGCTGCAGGGAACATCGTTAGCTCCTGTGGGAGGGAGAGATTCACGTCAAGTTTATTTTTATAAAGCAGCATCCACCTAGAAATGAGCACAGACTAAAATTCTATATCCTCTGAATTTGGTGGGCACTTGAAATCTCATTTTTGCAGAGAGCTCTTGGTTCCAAAAAAAGGCCAGAAGAGTGACAGATAAGTAAAACCTGTCAGCCTTTGGGGAGTATAAAATTTGGTTTTGAACCTCTCTAACATTCTGCCCTACCTGGTCACCAAATCCCTTCCATGTGCCACTGGTTCCTACTGGCTGTAGCTGAAAAGGGAATTTAGGCCTAGACAGAGACAGGAACAGAGATAAAGCCCAGGGCCATGTGTGGAGGGCAGACTGAACCCCACTCCAGCAGGGGTGAGGGCAAGCAGCTGCTAACCCCATCTGGCCAAGACAATACTCTCCAGATCCATGCTTTTCTGGAAAGCAATGGCTTTCTGAATAGAAATAAGGATCATTTCTCATAACTTAAAACATATCTGAGGTATAGCTGGCTCCCAGTCAGTACTGTGTAACTAATAATGTGCCCAAGATAGCAAATGTGTGTGTCCTGCACACACATCATTATTACAAAATCCAGTGCTAGCTCTGCATAGAGCAGCTAATATGCCAAAAATATCATAGGTATATATTTGAATTATCCATTGCAGAGCACACTGCAGGAAGGCCAGTAAATTCAGTTCCTCTTTACCTGCCATCTGCATTCATATTTAGGAGTGAATTATATGTTTTCAACACGTTTTCTAGCAAGTTATTTACACAAATCTCATTAAGAATAAAGACAGAGGGTTTATATACAATTCCTGATCTGCTGACTGAAATTGCATACCAAGATGTCAGTGTGACTTTGCATAGAAGCTGGAAAGCTGTGCTGCATGAAATCACATCACTGAGAGAAATCCCTCACGCTTTTTATTCTCCTTACTGACATTTCTTTTCCTCTCTCCACTGAAACAAAACCACCATTAACTAATTCTTCATTATGCTGGTTTCCTGCAGGATTTTTGATACCAGTGCCTAGTAGTGGTAAGGGCTGGATTACAGTTCAACATATAAAAAGCAGTTTGTTTTCAGCCCTGTGTGAAGCTCACTCTCAGGTTTTGAAAGTAATTTTCAGGAGTAGCCTTCCTTAGCAGACATTTTCTGGGATGCAGTCAGTGTTGGCCTTGCCAGGTGCCTGATGTGAGATGCAGTGACGTTACCAGGCTGATTACTTGGATGGCTCTGAAGTGAAGGCATCTGGTTAGGACTGCTGGCTAGTAGAAGAAAAGGCACTAATTAAATATTTCTTGCCTTTTCAGGTTTGTCCCTCTGATTAACCACTTTAAAAATCACTCCAGGGGAAAGCCACACAGTTATCTTTAAAACAGAGAGGCATGATTAAACATTCCTTTGCTAGCAGAAAAATACTGAAGGAAAAGGAAAGCAGGCAGCTCCAGCAAGGCTGGCAGGTTTTTGTTGGATTCAAACTGGCTCTTAAGCCTTTCAGCCTGGCAGGGGAAAGCCTGAGTGATCTTATGGAAGTTGCCAAAGAATCCCATTGCCCCACACCATTTGACCAAATTCGCTTGTTTTCCTGAGATGATTTTGCTATCAAAATGTGTCTGTAGGCACAGATACAGATGGGTAGCCAAGAGATGGAGATCCATTGGCACCTCTTCTTCAGGGCAGCCTGCACTGAACTGGGCATACACCAAACCTATAGCACTGATCAGTAAACTGTTACCATGGCCACTTTCTGACCTTTGAGCCTTTCACCTTGGTTTCAGTGAAAAAACCTCCAATGTGTCAATGTGCACATCACCAGAGCTCTAATTTTAGTCTTGCAAATTACACACTAGGGAAAATTATCTAGAGCTGCCTTAATGATCAGCATTTCCACTGGGCTTTCACCACAGCTATGGTGGGTTTGAGAGATCTTTTCCTCTCTCTCTTATTAACTAATGTCTGTGAGATCCTTACTCATGAAATTTCCTTGCCCGCTGCTGCCAAAATTCAAGCCATAATACCACAACAAATCTATGCTGAGGTCACAGGTTACAGGCTTGTTCTGTGACCTTTGAGAAAGTACTTTATCACAGGTGTTTACACAACTGTGGTTTCAGCAGGGTATTTTTAGAGTCCTAATGCTGCAAGAGAAACCTTTATCAGTGAAAGTTAAACATAATGAGAGTCATTCACCACTAATGCAAAAATTCCAGGTAGTGCTTTCATTCCTTCCATTTCATTTATACACTGGGTAACTCTTTGAATGCTTTTCTGAATGGTCTGCAGCAATCTTCTAAAGGATGTGTGTACACAGAACTCACACAGTGACCTCCAGCTGTATCAAAACCCCCTTTTTAAAATTAAATTATTTCTCGAAAAACTATTCCTTAATACTGTGTGGACTACTCCCAAGTAGACTAAGTCTGGATGTAAAAAATGCTGCTAAGTTTGCTAGTAATGGTAAAGAAGGATATAAAATGTTAGATTTCAAGTTATTAACCCCAGATTGGCTGTAAAGTTTCAAATGTTTAAGTTGTTTGCTTCAATTTCATAGCCTCCATAAGCTTTAAGATTTTGGCAAGATTTCTACAGACCAAAAGTCCTAAGCAAGACATAACTGCAAATGTCCCAGTTTGGAATTAAAATAAATTTTGTAACATAACTCTGGGAAAAGAAACCCTCAATGGCACAAAACCTCCAAGCCCACACCTAAATTGTGACAAGACCTTAAGGTATTCAGAAGAGTATGATGGAGATGCTTTTACCTTCTGCTCAAAGCACTCCAAAACACCAACAGCACTTTTATACTTCAGAGGTGGTGCTGTTGGACAGCAGACTACAGCAAGATAAAGAAAGTTTGGTTCTGCCAAGTGAAACATGGAAATTACAGCCAAATCTCATCCCTGCTCATTATGTCTGTGCATGGCCCAGCCTTTCTCCCTCCCTTGCTCTCAGTCCAGTGAGGTTTCCCAGGGTAACAATATGTAGCTACAGAAGCTCCTTTGGATCCTTAGGAAATTTCCCTTTTTATCTTCCCCTTTGAAACTCAGATTTCAGTCCTTCCATAGCTCTTCTCCACACCCCCCAGGCTGCCAAACCCAGCTTGCTCTCTCCTTCCTAATTCCTAATTCCTCCCTGGGAACTTCCCCAGATGAGCTTCCTCAGAGGCTTTGCCTCACCCAGCAAAATCACTCAGCCAGACTCAATATTCAGTGTCAGACTGGACAATGCCAGGGTAGAACACTCCTTCCCCTGCTGCATTGCCAAGTCCTTTTATCAGAAGGGCCAGGAAAATGCAGCATTGGGTGGTGAAACACACACACACACACAAAGCATCCCCTCCCTCAGACCTTGGGAAATGGTGCTGTGCAGAGGTGGCTCACCCAGCAAAAGCCTTTTCCAGTGCTGTGTGTATTGCTGCCAAAAAAAACTCCTTGCAGCAGTGAGCAGATGGAATTGTGCATCTCACTTACACCAGGCACCAGGGCTACTTTGTACATCCATGACTTTTCTGCTTACTACAGAAAGAGCCATTTCTGCAAAACTAAGGTGAATCTTACTTTTGGTGCATGTTGCTGTTGTTTGTCTGGAACAAGTGTGGAGTGATATCTCTCAAATGCATTGGATTGCTGTGGAAATGCTACACAGAAATCAGGAGAGAGGTTGGGATATGAAAAGTACAGAGCTGAGATGGTTGCAAACATGGGTGCATCCCTGTAAAAATATTACTGTGATTTCAGGAGATTAAAGATTGAGTTATTATTAGTTTCTTTGAACTCTTACTCTGAGATGTCTCAGAGAAGGCTTGACAGAGCCCAATCTTCACTGTATTTATACATATTTTCTGAATCCTTATCTGTCCAGATATGCTTCAGAGAGACTCATGTCTTGGTTTTTGTCAGAGATAACTGAAGGGTTACCCAGGTCTAAACATAACTCTTCATATCAGCACCAAGGCTTGAGGAAACTCTGAATTGCAGCACTTCATACTGAAGGGATCCCTAAATGATTCTTTTCTTCTCACAATCATTCAAGAACCTGAAAGTCCAGGGAGAAGCCTCAAATCTCTCATTCCCATAAATTTAACAGAGGTCACAGCATGGCCAATTCAGCTGAAAAGTGTTATTACAGAAAAACTTGATGATACTTTTATGTTCACTGATGTGAACATAATTCTCTGGGTCTTTTAGCTACATATAGCCTGCCTTATCCACAGAGACACTTCAGCAGATATATATGGTACCATGAGCAGAGTTAAAAGTGATGAATATTCTGATTTATAACTTCTACTGATAACAAGATGATAGAAAAATCCTCAAAATATGGGTGTTATTATATACAATGTGTAACTTCACTTAGCAGATAAGGGATGGGAAATCAAAAACATTTATCACACCTGAGCTGGGGGGACACTTCCTTGAATGACCCTTGTTTCCTGTAAAGGATTGAGCTGACCAATGGGCAAAAATCTTAAATATAGGGTTAGCTCTGTAGGTGCCAAGTGTGTATATGAATCTCCCACCCTTCTCAGTTTATAAGGACCACAAACAAGGAGGAAAATGCATTTATTGAAGTGCTTCTTTTTCTTCCTGACAGATTTAATCATCTAAAGAGATCTCAACCTGCTGAGTTGACAGTGCACCTCCTAAAGATCAACCACTGGATCATAACTACAGAGGCACAAGAAAGTAATTATTATAAATAAATTGGTTATGGATGAGGAGCTGGACAAACAGGCCAGATGCTCCTCCTTCCACTTTAAACTCTTCAAAGCTGTGGTGAGGAGCAAAGCAGACCCCAAAGAGAACCCCCTGGCAATAATTCTAAAGGAGAGGCTGCCTTCATCCACCTCAGGCTCCAGGTCCTCAGCAGGATCCAGTTTAAGCACACAGCCCAGATAAATATTACTTTGTTAATCTTCATTAGAAATCTACTTTTAAAGCTGATTTGCAGTGAAGTCACTTAGTCAGACGAAATCATTGCACATTAAACAATCCTGTTAGGGACGCTTACCCAAGCAAAGGGCCTTCAATTGCATTTCCATTAGCAGCACTACATGGTTATTGTCCTTAAAGACAGGGCTCTTAGACTTAATCTATTTTCTTAGGGCTGAATTTTCTCAAGAACTAAAAGTTAATTTTTACTACTTTCTGGCAATACGAAATCAGGCTGCCTGCAGATCGATAAAACAGATTTGAGGACTGAAAGTGGCCCTGCCCATTCTGCCAGGGCTGAGAGCTCCCTGAAATTTTAAGAAGTTCTGGATTATCTAAGTCTAATGATGCACATTATTAAATAGAACATTATTTAATGAGAAAGTCACCAGCTGTGGTGAACAGCAGGTGATTTATCTATCAGGAAAAGAGTATTTTTTTTCAACAGAAAATATAATGTTTCTCTCTGTTAAATTCTGTACAGCTCAAGAAGGAGGAAAGATGTTTGATCTCATCCTTTTTATTTCTGCAGCAGTTTGCTGGAAGGACAAGTCCTCCCATTAAATGAGGAGAAGATTTTCTGCTTTCCTTGACTTGTTCCATTCTCTACCTTCCCACCTGTGGGACCAAGGCAGGGTTCACCAGTGCTTTACTGAAGTAAGGGAACAGCTCTGACTTCCCCTTCAACCTTGACCTGAAGACAGACAGATTTGGGGAGCCTGAAGTTGAGCCTGAATTTTTGAAACTAAGAAATAAAGTATATATCTTTCCCCAACAGTTCTTTTTAGGTTTTAGTGTACTCTCTGCTTTCTTGTCTGTCTCTCCTGGGAAGATCACACCATATTTTGTGCTATGTTCCAATATATTTGCACTGATTTCTGTAGTTAACTTTGGTTAAAGCCAGGGTATATTTTACTTCAGTTTTCTCCATTTATCAGTTACAAAAAGTGCTTCTAGCTAAGAAATGGTGTCTTATAATATTAATTTATAGTGGCTTTGTTTCTTCTTCAGCCTTGCTCTAAAGGCATTGCTGTAGATGATCCCTTGAAGACATCTCCAAATGATGTTTCCACTCTTGTCCCTGATATTGAGGCAGAGCTTCTAATCTGCTACTTGGAAACTGGGGAAGCCTGGTATTGCTCTGGAATCCTTCACACAGGTGAAAATAAATATTGATTTGACACACTGTTAGGCTGAAAGCAAAAATTAAGCAAAGCCTATGAATAAATCTTGTGCAGGAGAAATCAGTCTAATAAGAGGGATGAGAAAAGTCTAATGAGAAAAGAGGGATCAATAAAACACAACTTTCCCATAGCACTCTTGCTTAGATTGGGCTGATTCTCAGAATTTGAGACATTCAGCCACAACAGCCATTTATACATTACTGCTCTGACGATGCAGAGGGGAAGGATATTGCAGGGAAGACACATCCATAGTTCATGGCAGACTTAAGACTAAAGTTAGACACATACAAACATGCCCAGCCTCATATGACAGTAGCAATATTACGAGCACTTGATCTCCTTCAAGCCAGATTAGGTCAGGGATGGCTTCAAATTATTTCCATTGCATAATCCCTCATGGGCTCATTTGTGATCCACATCAAAGACCAGCACTACCAGCAGTGCATAAAGAAGCCAGAAACAAAACTTGCACATGGTGGAGATAAAAATCCCATTAGTTTCAGATGAGTTGGGATTTTGCTGGGTTTGTGCTGCCTTTAATTAGCAATCAGGCACAACAATCATTTCTGTGTGCACGTCGTGCCAGCAAACACTTCATTACTGAGGCCTCAGCTCGTTTTTTCCCATGTTTGAGATGGATTGAGATGGACACTGCAATTAGGGTTCCTTCATGCAGACATCTCAAATGAGTGCAGCCACAGCAGAAGAGGAGGCACAGGAGGCTCTGGCAGAGGGGAGGGATAATGTGTGGGGCGGAAATGCCATGGTGGCAGCAGGTTCATTTACCTACACATGGCATGTCTGAGCATCCTGACAGGATGTCTGAGCATCCTGACTCAATGCCAAGGTCCTCAGCTCCCTTCCCACCCCTTCCCCAAGCAGTTCTGCCATGGAAAGCCATGGCTACCTGCACATGTTGTGGGTGAGCATCCTTCAGACCTCTCCTGAGTACCATTCTGGGCTGGCAGCATCAGTGCCCAGGAGTAGTTAGATAGCAACAAAAGCTTCAAAAGAAATGCACACCTTGTGCAAATTAAAAACCAACCATGCTTTTTTGTGGTTTCTCAAAGAAATGGAAAAAAAAAACCATATAAAGTTTGAGTGGACTCCCAATTTTGGAGAAAATTATAAGTATTGCTCTCTTATTCTAACTGTGATTTCCAAGAACACTAAAATGCAAAAGCCATTTGGACAGGTAAAATAGAACACAAAATACTTTTTTTACCTCATTTAATTCATCTTGATTTCAAAATGGTAAAATGAGATGACCTCAGTGCTACAGAAACTAAAGCCTATCCAGACCTGCTTTCATTTCTATTGTCTTGAAACAGAAACCCCTGACACAGTGAGAAAATAAATGCAGTCAGATGGAGATCATGGGAAAACTGAAGGAGGGAAACATTTTTCACTCTTTTCTTTATCGGTAATTCCTAGATATAATCACAGCAATTTGTTCTTAATGCCTTTAGTTACACAGCACAAGGACAAATGGCAATCACTAATGCCTATTTTCAATAAAATTCATTTAAAAACTTGAAGAATGGGAAGAAATCTATTGATCATAGTGGGGAACATTTTATAATGAAGGAACTGATACAATACTATACCAGTAAAAAATATTCTGAGACATAATTAGCATAGACAAAACCTGAAATACAATCAATTGCTATGTTTTTTTAAAAAAGAAAAGATTAAATTACTCTGAGCTGTCCTGCTAAAAATAGCTTCCTGCCATCAGTTAACTAGTGCATATAGAATTTTTATTCCCATTGAGTTTTTATGTCATCACCACATTGTAATGGTTTGCTGGTAATCCTTTGGTGTTAATCATGAATCCAAATTAAAATATTTGTTCCTGCATTTATTTGCATTTACTGAGCTATTCTTTCTTTAATTTCATGTAAATTTCACAGCTCCTGCATTCATTTTGGAAGCCCTATTAACAAAAAATGAGCTTTAATATTCTCCCCAACAGTTGTATCAAATACACAGTAGCGAGTTTTGCTAGAGAGAAATCTTATAAAATATCACATTTACAGAAACAGAAAATAGAACAAAAAATTAAGGAACTCCGTTTTAAAGTGTTCATAAACAGGCATCTGTAGGGGAATAGCTTTCCTATTCTTAAGAAATGGAGTCCAAACTATATCATCAGTTTTAGGTCCTGGATGGGAGGCCAAGTCTGGGTCCTCCTAAAAAGTGGGAATTGTCTTCTTTGATTTCTTAATATTCAAGGTTGCCTTTAGCATCACTGATACAATTGAGGACACTGGCTGATCATTTGTCAGGCTGATGCAAAAGATTTACCCTTTGTGATCAAAAACTATTAAAACCACTTCTCATCCATCACAGCTCTGAGCAAACCTGCCATGGATTGACCTCACCGAGCAACATTTGCTGCAGCCTACCTGACCAGCACTTTTCATCATAAGACAGCCATCAAAATAATTCCTAACTTGCAGTCCAAAGGTATAAAATGAATCACACGATATTTACGTGCCCTGTGGTCCTTTTGGCCCAGGCATTATGGCATACCAGGGTTTAATGATCTTAATAACCCCATATGGCTTGCTGAGAAATTAGATTTTCCCTTTGGTTGCAGAAGGCAATTTTCAATTATAGCAGATGGCAAAACAGTGAAGGTCTGAGAAGTCAAGAACTGACTAAGAAACCTCAGATTCGTGCTTAGGCCTTATGTTGCTCAGCCTAATAATGTCAGTGGTTGAAATTTTTGCCCCAGATGAAAACAGCCTTGAAGCAGAGCGCAGCATTTCAGCAGAACGGTCCCCAGTTCCACCTGCTCTTCAGAGGCCAGGCACAACAGACACCCAGAGAGCCACAGGAAATGGGAAAACAACCCTGGGTGTCTCACATGCACAGCTCAGCAATCATTAACACTCAATTTTATTGGAAATTGCAGAGAGCCATGATGAACTCTGGGACAAATGGAGATGGAGATTCTTCAAAACATATGAATTTTTTTTAATGAGATTTTATATCCCCTTATAGGTTTTTTTTTTTGTTTGTTTTTTATCTCGCTTTTTCACCCTCCAAGCAAGATAAAGTAAATCTGCATTGAGAGTCTTGCTGTCTGCACCTGGGAAAACCAAACAGAACCTTTCTATGGGAAAGATTCTTTTCCCAGTGCACCTGATGCCCATGGCACACACGGGACTGCCCTGGGAATCAGCTGGCCAGCAGGAGAAAGAGGCTGCTCACCATGGGCTGGAAAGTGACACCTCTTGCCCATGGGATTGCTCTCCTGCCATGGGAAGCCCACAGCAGGTGATGGGAGGTGCACTGGGAAGTGCCACCTGCAAGAGTGTGTGTGACCTGCCTCCCACCCTGGACCTCACTCCCTGTCCTCCTTCCCTTGAACTGGAAACTGTGGATGTAAGGGTTGAGGGGAGGAAGAGGAAGCAGATTTTAGAACATGTTTCTTCAGCATTACCTCTAGATAATGCCTGGAAAATATGTTCATGGTAATGAGGAGTGTTTTAAGGAGCTATTTAAGATTTTTAGGGGTTAGCGAAGATTTCCCTGTGTCCTTGCAGACTCTGCTCCACAGCATGCCAGTTCCCTCCCTCCCTCCCTCCCAGAAAGGCTATGCACAGAGAATGCAATAAATCTGCAAAGCTTTTTTCTGCTCTGCCTTTTCATGTGTTCAGTGGAAGGCAGGGCTCTCTAATGCATCCTGCACAATTCATAGGGAGACACATGAAGTAGAAAATGGCACCTCTGTTAAGCAGTACACAATTGCTTTGGTGATGAGTTAACAGAGGGAATCTCTTATGGATGCACAGTGGGGGGAAAAGCCTAAAAGAGCTGAAGGTTCACGGATTTACTTCTAAATCCTCTGCATTTTTCCCAGTGACTTTTCAAACACTTGCAAAGGGTCTAAAATAATTAACAGTGATCAAGCTTTGTGCACTATCTCAAAAGACATCTGATCTTGGTCAGTGTATTACAGACTGGATCAGCCAGGACCCTTCAACCCAGATTATTCAAAATTTCAGACTGAAAATTCAATAGTCAGCTACTTCTGCATTCCCTAGCTTCCTTATTTTGCACCTTTAAAATAGGACTATATTAAAGTAACTTGAGAATGGAATTCTAGTGAAATATTAAATAATCAAAAATAAATAATGCAATGATGTGATGATACAGTGCAGTCAGTGGGCATTAAAATGGAGGCAGAATAGAAGAGCTCTAGAAAAACAGAGATTTTTAGGCTGAAATAGAAAAAACAGGAAATGCAATGACTGATATTCCTAATCTGTGGGAAGTCTGTAGTGCAGTGTATACTTTGCTCTAAACGACTCTCCTCATCTTTTTACCCCTTCAGAAAAGGGAATAAAAGAAAAGAGAAGAATTAGCAGCACCAAATTACTTCAGCAATTGTATTAGGCATATTGCAATATACATAATAGATGAGATATTATTAATATAGAGCTAGTCCATTGAGATGCTCTGGATAATATAAACTAGAAATGCTCTTAAAAAATAATTCCTTCTCATGCAGCATTTCAAATATTTCTATGTACTTCAATTTTTTATTACTTTTTAAATGAGCATCATTGGATGCTCTGGATTCTGATTCTCAACCCTGAGTTGTGTTATTTCCAGGCTGACATATCACTGCCATGGTTCTTATTTTATGGGCTGAGATTTTTCCCCTTTGTGGTAAAAGACTACATTCTCCTTGACTTTGATGATGCTAGTCCGCAAAAACTTTTATCTGCACAATTTGTGGTGGGATCCTATTAAGAAAATGCACATTTTGGGGGAAAAAAAACCCTGGAAGACATACAGCTCCTTGTAGAAAGAAAAGTCTGACAACATTGAACATGACAGCAGTGCTAATGGTGTCGGGAAGTTTGGTGGCACAGCAGGAAAACAAGAGGGCAACACATTATGAGAACAAGACAGGAAATGCAGAGTATCTCCACTTGTGCTAAGATGTTTTGGGAGCTTTGAAGCAAGATATTTCTAAATATCTTTTTGTTCTGGACCAGAGAACATTCTCCTTTTTATCACCTTCACAGCTCAGGAATCGAGACCTGTATGGCACATTTATCTTATGCTTGCAATTCAAAGCAAATTGCTGCTGCAAAACCTTTTAGCATGGCAGTTATATTTCACTTTACTGACAGAGAAAAGGCGTTGTGTCAAACCTTTTTTGGGAACCCACACTTCCTCCCTTCCTGTCTGTTTAAATATGAAAACATCATGAGATGGTTTTTTCTGTGCACTGACAGTCCTTGCCCATAGATGTCATAACTGCATTCATTTCTGATGGGTTGTTCCAAAAAAAAAAAAAAAAAACAAAATCCAACTGCACAAAGACAATTCAAGCATCCTTCCTCAGTGTGAGAGAATTTGGTCCTCTTCCTTCACCCACCCAGGTCTGGGAGAAGCTTTTCTATTTTGTTCAGTGATGATGATTATATTAAAAGGAATTCCTAGTGATTTATCAGATTACCAGATTCATTCAGGACTCTGCCAAATTTGCCTGGATAAGCAGTGTTCCATGCAGCTCCTCTTGAAGATACATCTGCCAACCAATCCTGGCCCCTTTGTCCTCCAGCTTTTCTCTCTATAACCCAGATGTTATCTGATTTTGCATCTCACTTCTTTAAAAGGAGTGGCCAGGGCAGGGAGGGAAGGGCACTCCCTCCTTCAGGGACCAGAGGAAAAACATACCCAAATAGAGAGCTGGATGGGCACAGTCCCAGCCAGGCAATTGGGGGCAACAGAAAGAAAACTCCCCATGGACCAATGGTCCTGACATTGTCCAGGCACCAAGAGGCTGAAATCAGGCTTGGGAGAAAGGCCCTGCCTCCCTCATGTGTCTCTTCTTGTGGCTCCCCTCATCCACTTCTCCCTTTAGCTGCTAATCCCCACCAGCACCAAAACCACCTCATTCTTGTCCTCTGGCAGAGACAACCAAATATCTCCAGCACTTTGTTCCAACAGGGAGGGTTTTCCCCTCTTCAAGACATCATCTTTGGTAAACCCTCACACAGAAGAAGGATGCTGACAAGTTTTGTGTCTCCAAGACACATCCCTCTTAATTCCCTACAAAAGCACTGGGAAGAGAAATGGTTTAGGACACAAAGTTGGCTATAAATAACTGTACAGCCATGAGGTCCTCAAATAAAACTTGAAGAAAACCTCAACATTGATGCACATGCAAATTGCAGAAAAATACGATGAGGTTGATTCCTGACTGCTGTGGGGTTCAGGAATTTGACAGTCTCTGATAGAGCTGAACTCTCCAACCTGCCCTTGGGAGCACAGCAGACTCCAACAGATGTAAGACTAGAACTACACAGCACACAGTAATCTGCCTGCCATCGAGATGAAACAAGGAGAAAGAAGAAAGTTGAAGTTCAGTGTAATTACACAGGATTTGTCAGGTTCATCCACGAGCACACTGGGGCTGGATCAGCAGCTGTACTGATTGACAGTGCTCACTGGAGATAAGAGCACTGTGTTAGCCTACAGCAGCTGCAGACATGGCTCTGCTGAATGCTCCTGACTCATTTCTTGCACTGACATTGTCTTTAGGGTGCTGAGGAAGAGCTCAGTGCCTGCATTTGTGCAGTCCCTCGTGCCAGCAACACGGGGATGTGCATCCTGAAATACACACCCAGCCCTGCAGCAGCACAGGCTGACTTAGAAATGCAGTTTTACTTCTGATAAATCCCCTAATTCCTCTCTAACAGTCAATTTGCCTCAAATATTGAACCCCACAGCATCTCAGGAAACTAGGATAACTAGGAAAAAGAAAAGGCTGCTACTCTTATAAAGAAATAACATCCACAAACCAACCAGCTTTTCTCACAGTCCTAATAAGAAAAATTAGTTTACCTGATCGAGTGAAGTGCATTTTTTCACTTGTTTCATCTATAAAATCATCATTGACTTTTTCTTGGCCTGCAAAGGCCAAACACAAATGATGTGGTGGATCACAGCAGAGACAATTCTTCAGGTCAGTCAGGTTAGAGTTAAACCCCAGTTGCATTTGGGAAGGAATTAGACAGAGACTGTGCACCTTTAAAAAGGTGGTGTGATTTTTAGCATCCAGTTTTGATGTAGCAATCCAGGTTTCTTGACACACCTGTTCTCCTAACACTGGGCAGTGAGATGGAAAGGAAAACTTGGAAAGAAATCTGCAGAGTGATGTGTCTTTGATTTGCATACCACCAATTGCTGTGGTGGGGAGGGAGTTGAAGCCTTCTTCCCCTCTCCTCACAGTCTGAGAAAAGATAATAGGACAAACCCTTTATTATTTTTAAGAGAAGCTGTCAAGATGAAAAAATGAAAACCTCAAAAAAAGGCTGATCTACAGCATTACTTAAAGACGGTTTTGTTGAGAAAAACTGACCGAATGATTTACGAAAGGCTTTTAACAGGGCAGTCTTTGGATTACAGTGAAGATGAAAAATAAATGAAAATCTATTTCAAGTTTACTTTAGCCCAGTCATTTGACAGATGAGGGCAAAACCTGGCAAGAACACAAGTTTTAATCTTCAGATGTAGTGACTTTATTTGCAGTTTTTCCGATTAAAGTTTTCTCAGGGCAAAATAAGAGATTTTCAGAGCATTTCCAGATGTTTTCTGTAGAAAATACTTTTTTTTTTTTTCACATGAAGCTCCCGTGAAAGGCACATGAGTAAAAAGACCAAAGATGTTTCTGCTCATGGTACAAAGCTCATATAGACATTGTCCTGGCTGTGCTGCAAATGGTGTGTCCACCACCTTCTTCCTTTCCCAATTCTCCTTTCGAGCCTCACTCTTGACACTCAGCCCTCCTAATTAATTACTGGATTAACCAGCCCAGTATCAAGATGCTCATGGCTGGAGGTGGATCTTGGAGCAGGGGCCCATTCTCAGTATGCCCAGCCTGGCATATTTCTGCCTGGCCAGATGGGCCCACCATCTGCTCCTGTTTGGAGGAAAACTTCCTGGAATCGGGGTTTTCCTCTTAACCTTTGTTTGTACAATCCTTTGCTTCCTCTTTCTATTCTTTTTTGGTTTTTTTTTTCTTTTTTTTGCCCTTTCACCAAAATCACCTGAAGCACATCAGAGTCAGATTTAAGAACCAGAGTGGCAGCTCCTCACAGCTGTGGTGCACACCTGGCACGAGATGAGCCCTGCTCTGCGCAAAGGCCACTGGTCTGGAGCAGCCTCAGCACAGCAAAGGGCCACTTTGTGGGAAAGCAGGAACACAGCAGAAATTGTTTCTAGTCTATAGGCTTCAGAGAGTGTAGCAAAATCGATCCTAACACCAGGAGTCAAAGGTAGCCTTCTGCTGTTTGCTCAAGCTGTTAGGGCATGCTATATTATTTTTTTGAGTATAGAATTTATAGATTGAGACAAGCAGTTGATCTCTTCGAGACAAGTAAAAAAAAATAAAGATGGAAAAATGGAGAACTGATACGTAATCCTATGAAAATCTGCCACAATTCTATATTTATGATAAGCCTATCCAGCACATCCTGCTCAAAGTCTTACAGAAAATGTGTTGCTAACTACCAGGGAATCATTGATTTTTTAATTTGTCCCCTCATAGTGCTATTGCTTATGTGTGGTAGAAGCCATAACCTGGAAAGGAGGGGTAAAATTAAAAAAAAAATAATAAAAAAATCAATATTATCATTATCAAGTGGTGACTACAGTTTACAGCAGTAATAATCTCCTTTGAAACAGCTTGCAGAAGTACCAGTTGTCATCTACATAAAGTATTACTAGTTTGGCCAAGTTCATAAATGCAGATATTATTTCATGTTTTGGTCATTTAGATTTGGTGACCATCAATATTGCCCAAACCTCACATCTAAACCATATTTGGCCAAGAGCTGCAGTGTTTGCTGTTGGCATTCTCTTTTCATTACTGCTGAGAGTGATTCATTCCCTCATTAAGAGCAACTAATTTTTAACATCCTGTGCTGTTTCTTGCATTGTGTATTAGTGGAGTGCTCAGATGTGCCCCCAGTCACTAAGTTCTGTGCTTCCTCCAGTGATGCCTGAAGTTATGAGATCATTTGTCACTGGTTCTCCACACACACACGCCTTCTCCCCAGCGAGGCAGCTCCTGCACGGTGACGCTTTCTCTCCATACAGTTTTCTGAGCATCTTTTTCCCATGTTGAAAGCTCAATTCTGAGGTGCCACACCAGATCAGGGGGGTCTTCAGCAGGACTGAATCTCCAAGGCACAGAGCAGCTCTGCTCACACAAAGTTTACAGTGCCAAAACAGAAATATCCTTATTTATCCAATCACTGGCAAATGCAAACGTAACCAGTCAGAGCTTCAGGCCTTCCCCTGTGTGCCTTGGAGAAAACCTGCACAGTTAATTTGATTCACAGGTCTGTGGCATCTTGGAGGTACTTTTGGGTTTTAACTTATTTTAAAAGCTCCATTTGAAGGACACAGGCATGCAGGTCACAAGTGTTGAATACATAGAGAAGAGGCAGGTGTTGGTCTTCTAAAATGTTCTCTGTCTTCTCATAAATGAGAATTCATAACTGAATGTGTTTGCATCTACATTTATACCAGAAAGGATGAATGATGATTTGGTTAGGAAAAGGATTAGGTCTGTGATTATTAATATACTGAAATCATAAAGGCAGTAGTTTTTTATGTTACCATGATATCCAAAACTCTCACTGAGGAAACAAGAACTGATTTACAGGCTTTCATTGTATCAGAATGTAGTGCTAATCTCTTTGCTGAAGTCCTAATCTATCATTAAGTACTTTTTAAAGCATGTATGAAATGATAAATACTAAAAACTTTGCATGTTAGAACACCATCTGTTTATCTTTCTTCCAAGGACCAGAAGTGCTGCTGACCTGAGATTCCAGTCCCTTCTTGGAGATCTCACAGGTGGAACTAATTGGATGTAGAAGGAGCTGTCACTCCTGCCCTCCCCTTGCTCCCATCAAAAGGCCACCCTGCCTGCCAATCTAACTGCTGAGCTTCTATTTTTATCCTTTCATCTTTTCTCATATTGACTTAAAGCCTGTAATTTGTTACACCTGGAGCTGCATCTATTAAAGTTAAGGTCTAAGAAACATGCCAAGGTCCACCCACGTAGAACCTATCACTTGTGCAGAAAGTGTTTCAGAGTCTTCCAAGTTAACATTAAATACATTCCAGATGCACAGTTTCTCCAGGTAGATGGGTCAGGCACCTGCCACTCATGTTTGCAGAGGCAGGGCTTAACATCAAGTTCTGCTGCAGCAGTTTTGATTACTACAAGCTAAAAGCAATATAAAATATTACCACAAGATTTTTTTTTTCCCTAGAGCAATACACAAAACCCTAATGAAATTGCATTTATAATATAACCTCAATAAAAATCTGAATAATGCTTGTTCCTATGTCACAGCTGTCAAGAGAAAGAGCCCATATTGCATTTGAGACCGTGTGGAGCTGCATAGAATAAGTACATACAGTGTGTGTCTTAAACTGTGACTATCAGGAGCTTTTAATCATTTAAGAGTTGTATGGAATAAGTACATACAGTGTATCTTAAACAGTATGACTAAGAGTAGCTTTTAATGATTTAAGAAATAAAAATTTAAACTTATTTGTTTCTTGTCCTTAAAAGAAGCATTATTCTGAACCCAGCCTCTCTCCAGAATCACCTACACCAAGCTGCTTGCTCTTGGTGCTTATAGAGAGATTCTGAAGCTGCAAATCACACTGCTGGTGGCTCTTGAATGGATTCTCTCCATCCCTTTCATTCCAGCTCTCAGTAGTGAGGCTGTCATCCTAGATTCCAGGCATTTCCAGAAGCAGTGGGGGTTTTGGGCTGGCTTTGTGCACATGATCAAATCCTCCTGGTTGTCATAACATGAATAATCCTAATTACATCCCTAGTTGTGATTAGGAAAATGCTTGTAGGAGCATTCACTCATTCTTGGGCACTGGTGTGAGCCCTGATCAGGTCCCAGAGCTGTGCTGGATAAAAGTTACACCCACACAAGCACCTTCCTCTCCCTGGTTTCTCTGAAACCCTGGGCAGATGCTCAGATGTGCTCCAAATGGAGGGTGGAGAGAGAGGGAGAAAAAAAAAAAAAAAAAAAAAGAGAGAAAAAAATAATCAAGATCTCAGGGTACACTGTGGTATGCTGCAAAATTTAGCTGTGTGCAGCTGAAGAGATTGCTGGTGTGAATGGGAACTGCTGGCAGGAGGAAAGCCTGCAAGAGGAAGCTCTGCTTGTGTGCTTCCACTGCTGCTGCCAAAAAAACCTCAAAGTTTCACCATGCAACAGAAGTTTTTAACCACCTCAGATGCTTAAATGAAAGAGAAATGCATGAGGAAAAGCAGCAGTGACTTGCTATGGATCACCATTGCTGCTAACGTTAGACACTTACAAGGGACTTTCAGCTGAAGACCACAAGGTATATCACAAAATATTTCACAAATCATTAGGTAACTAATGGCAGAGCAGCCACTGTGAATTGGACAAGAGACTGAAGGGGTCACTTTGCTCATCCTTTAAGATGGATGCTGGTGGTGCAGCCCTGAAGCCACTAAAACAGCAGCAAAACAGCGCAGGGAGAGGAAGAAGACTTGATCCAGGCAGACAAGCAGGCTTGCAGAGAGGATTTGGGAAGATGGACTTCAATTTTCCACATGGGACTTCTGCCAAAGACTCCAGGACAAGGACTTTTCCTTCAGCAGGACACACACAGAGATTATGCCAAAGTAATCTCCCCTGGCTTTCACTCAACAGTACAGACAGAAGAAATCACCCCCCAAGCAAGAAACACAAAACTTTTTCTAAATTTCTTAAGAAATGCAGTTTCAGATACATCTGGAATATTTCCCCTGACCATGAACCCACCCAACCTTTGTTCTTTAATCTCAAAACACAGCCCACTATTCTCAGCTCACTGTTCAGACAAAGCTGTTTCCAAGCTAAGGAAGGAAACACTTTGTTGAAAGAGAATAAAGTGTTGTGGTTGTTATCAGTGAGATGTAAAAGGAGATCTGGGAACTGTCTCTTCTTCTTCCTGAAATCTTGTTGGTGTGCTGATTCAGAGAGAAATTGTCATCTACTGAACTATCAACAGGTGAGGCTCACTGCCCAGCCAGGTGTTCCAGAGCTCTGTTAGGACCATATGTTGCTTTGTGACAGGTGGGGAATCCTGCCTGGGATCCTTCCAAACCCCCAAATTCTCCAGTATCCCAACAGATGATGTAAAAAAGGGGGATTTGTTTGGGGTGCTGGCAAGGAAAGGAGAGTTTTCCCTTTAAGCCAGATTGAAAATGTTTAAAAATAGTCACAATAATAAATGGGATTTTTTTTTTTCAAAATATGCTTTCAAAGACTGAGCTTTCTTGAGAAGTAATACAAATACATGGGCATATTTGAGAAGATGATATGAACAGAGAAGCTGTTCATAAATATGATTTCAAAAATGAACATAAATTTGTGGTTGGTGTCACTGCAGATAAGGAATCAGTAAATTTACTACATCAGCAGGCAGGAGGGAACACTGTCAGCCTTTTTTCCCCACATTGAGTAGCTTTCAGGAAACTAGATGATTTTCAAGGAGATGATGTATTTTGTAAAGGAGAGGAACATTCTGACAGACTGACTCCAGCGTGGTTCCAAAAGCAGTGACTGTATCAGTACTCAGAGTTTAGCCTAGTTTAACATAGTGTTATAGCAACTGTGCAGAGCTGCTTCTGCAGATTGTGTTAAACTAAGCTTAGCACCACTTCTGTCATCTCTCTGGAGGCACTGGGCTCAGTCAAGCCCTGCTCATGGAGCAGAGTGTGCTCTGCTCATCACAGACAGCCCATGCCATGGGGACACTGTCACACTTCTGGAAATACAAACCTGGCATTGGTAGCATCAGCCATTATTTACAGAATTCACAGAATCACCAGGTTGGAAGAGACCTTCAATATCTTCAAGTCCAAACCATGCCCCAACACCTCAACTAAACCCTGGCACCCAGTGCCATATCCAGTCTTTTCTAAACACATCCAGGGATGGTGACTCCCACCTCCCCAGGCAGCCATTCCAGAACTTTATCACTCTTTCCATAAAAAACGTTTCCTAATATCCAACCTGTATTTCCCTTGATGCAGCTTGAGACTTCATTTCTGCCTGCCTTTTTTATAAATGAGAAAATGGTCATTCTATTCCTTTTCAAGGGTTGGGCATCCCTTGCCTTCTCACCCCCCATGTGGATTTTGAGCTCCTGCACAGGGGCAGCCCCAGGGCAGTGCAAGGGGGTGTGAGCAGCAGTGGCTGGCTGGGAGCAGCTCAGCTTGGCACAAACACCACAGATAATCACATTTGACTCAGCCTACCCATCAAGCTGAGATCCCCTGAGATTTTGTCTCTGAAGACATGCCAGGCTGAATTCTCTGGTTCAGAGAAAGTCAGAGGTTAGAGAGGGGTCAGCTGTAATTTAAGCCTCTCTCAAAGTCCTCTGAGTGCAGTTTTCACTCACACAGCCCAGGACCAGGAGAATAAGCACAGGGAGGAGCCTACATGCAAGGAGGTCTCAATTAATGTAAAGACTGATATCTGCATGTATTCTGAACTTTGTCAGCTGCTCAGGGATCCCTCTGGGATAGCACAGGGATGGGATGCCGCATGCAGAGTGCAGCCTAAGGCCATTTGGCACTGCAAGGCAGTCCCAGAAACACCACTGTGGGCTCACAGCATCTGCAAACAATTCCAAAGAGCTGCAACCATTTACCCTAAGGTGCCACTTGGTAAATATTTTTCCCCTCTTTTGGTATCTCTCATGTTGGAAGACTGCTCTGGACAAACACAGTGAAGATTTAAACCTCAGCAGGGAGAAAATCCATTTCAGTGGAAAGATCATCTTGGTCATTGAACAAGTGGGCATAAACGTGTTGTGTATAAATTTGGATTGGAACTACCAGGAAATTTGAGGCATTAGGAGGCATTTAGCTGTGGGATCAGCCTCCAACAGCAGCAACTGGCAGTGTCCTGCCAAAGGACACATTCTCACAGCTGATCAAAAATCCCTCAGTCACCAGAATGGAAGGTTCTGGCAAGTGTCCTGGGCTCACTTCTGTCTTAAAACCAAGAAAATGCTCTTGGAGAAGGCCTAGGAGAAGCTGACTTTCCTGGCAATGTAAGGACACCATTCCTGGAGCTGTCCTAGGGAATGGCTGGATGCGGCACTCGGTGCCATGGTCTGCGTGACAAGGCGGGGATCAGTCAAAGCCTGGTCTCAATGATCTCAGAGGTTCCTTCCAACCTGGATGATTCTGTGACAGCTCCCCCAGGGAAAGATGGGATGAGGGACATGTCTGTGCCAGGGATGTGCCACAGAAAAACCTCAGAGGTCCCTGCTGTCACCAAGGACAGAACAGACACCACCCAACCCTACTTGCAAGGATGAGAGTCCTAGAAAAGGATCGTGCAGCACAAGGTGAGCCTCGAAGATCCTGGAGGAGGAGTTAGCAGAGCCTGTGTGTCCTTCAAGTCCCCAGGCCCACGGGCTGTGCTCTCACAGCTGCCTGCTACACATCCCCAAAGAAAGGTCTAACCAGATGAGCAATAAGACATGAGAGCAATTTTTCTTCCTTACTCAAACAGTGCAGGCTATTGCTGACACTGAATAGCCCTGGATCAGCAGTAAGGTGAAAATGTGCAACTTACAGAAAAATACAGGCACCTATTTCCTTTGAAACTAGAGGTCTAAACCTCCAAGTACCAAAGGTATTTTGCCCCTTTTTCTCATTAAGCTGTATAGCTCTCATCTTTCTGCTAATCAAAATGCTGTGCTGATTTAACAGTGTCACTGTGTTCTGTGAAAAGCTTAAGATAGCTCTTTTATCACCAGTTGGAACACCAGTGACTTGAAATTAGTTGTATACATGTAGGGGAAAACAGACTGTCTGTCCCTCTGCCAGAACAAACAACTCATCTTCATCTGACTGCACAGAGAAGGGGTAAGCAATCCGTAAGGAGGAAGAAGTTTTAGGATCTTAATAGCTGTGGGATGGCTGACTCAGCTTTTTGACATTCTGGTTAGAAAAAAAAATTTAAAATCATATAATCTATACAATTCCATCAGCTGAAAAGCAAACCAGCTCTGCAAGCAGTACACCTCATCCCTCTGTAAGAGTTCAGGTCTGTGTCCCCTTTTAGTCAGGCTTGAAAAGGCAGTGTGAGAAAGCAAGGTGAATTATTTGGGTTAGCTTTTATGCCTGGGATTGCTTTATGAGGCACACAGTTGTGCTAAGGAAAGATGTGTAAATCCTTGGGGTTGGGGATAGCAGCTGCCTGCCTCCTGCCCACACCTGCCACCCTGCCTAGGCCTCCTCTTGGGAAAACAGGAAAGTTTATCTTCTACCTCTATCCCAATTGTTTCACTTTTTCTAAACTGAAAAAAATAATATTAAAAATAAAATCCAGTTCTAGTAAGAAAACCAAACAAATCTGTTGTCATAGCAACAGAACCCCCCAGCCCCCTGTGATCACAGAGAATCCCTCAGGGCTCACCCACAAGGACAGGGATGGGCAGGGAGTGCTCCCACAGCTGGGAGGGTTCATTTACACCATTATTCCAGGAGCTGCAGGCTCAGAGCCCTGATCCCAAAAGCCAGTGTCAAGTGGACACATGACCCAGGACTAGGAATGAAATAGGAAAATTAATGAAATTGGATCTGGTTTTCCCCATGTGGAAAGGGTCCGAGAGCTTGTGACTTCCATCCTCAGCAGTGCAGCACTTCTGGGAGCCCTTCATAAGCTGGGCCCAGGAGAGCAGTTCTGGGATCAGTCAAAGCCCAAAGGAAAGCCCACATGGCCCATTATTTTTTATGATACCAACATAAAATGTTAGTCCATGTCTAAAATTTACCAAACATCATCTCTGTGCCACACACATTCTTCTTTATCACCCAAAACTGTCAAACAGCAGCTTGATCAGACAGGATCCCATCAGGGGCAAGAGGAAGATTTCAATTCCAGGGTTTCCACAGCCCCTGCCAGAAGGAAACCCAACCTTTGACAGCTCAAGCTCTGTCCCTAACTCAGGGAGCAGAGCAAGCCCAGAACAGGCATGGACCATGTCCCTCTGGATGTTTCACGGCATCTCTGGCACCAGCAGCTCATCCCATCCCATCCCCAAAGGGCTCCACTGTGCAGCCAACACTGGCACAGGTTCCTCCCCCTCCTCCTGGGACCTGTCCCTCACACCCACCCTTAGTGCTTGTTTCCCACCAGGCCATGGAGATCCCAGTCCCACTGGGTTTAGGGAGATGCTGTCCTGATCATTCCCTGTCATTTTAAAAGGCTCCTGATTTCCCTGTGCCTCTCCCAGCTCACGTTTGGAAAGCAGCTTCTGTGTCCTTAAGTGGCACTTGCCATTAAATGAGAAACATTTTTTATCATTGCAGAGCAATCTTGACACTACGCAGAAAGTTGGGACGGATAATAAAAAATACAATAAATCTATTCTAAACACAGGGGCCATTTTCCTCATATGAAACTTATTTCTGCTTTCTAGCAGTGGGCTAACAACTCAGACTCCAGCACAGACAGCAAGTGTACCCATCACCAGCCTGGGAGGGTTTGGCAGGACAGAAGTGTTTTATAGCACTTTCCCAATGCATTTAAGGCTCACAAGTGAAATGTTCAAAAGGAACTTCTAGTCAGTCCTCTGCAGGAATTAGCAACATCAAAATATTGAACACATATCACAACATTTTGCCCCATTTTGGGGCTAGTCTACACATAAGTCAAACCAGACAGCAACAATTTTATACCTGCTCAGTATTCTGTTTATCTTTTCTCATGTAATGGTTTCCAAATGTCTCCATGCCATCAAAGTAATGAGGTTACATGTAATTAGAATATATGAAGGTATTTTAAAATTAAGTATTATTATTTTGTACACTTTTCAAACAGCATAATTGCATTAAAATTAGTACTTTCTGCTTATTTCAGTTATAAACATCACTTTCCTTTTCTAATCTCAGAAGAAAACAAACAAGGTCATCCAGAAGAGAGCTATAGCTTATTTTGCATCTTAGGCTCAGAGCTATTGTATGAGAGATCTCTAAATGCCCAGGTGTCTGCACCAGAGCTGAATATTAAAGTTGCTGTTAAACTGAAAAAACAGAGCTATACTTACCCTTTCCAAACAGGAGGTCTGCACAGGACTAACCCCACAGTGCAGTGGCTGTGGCCCTCTGTTAGTACCACTGACTGCAGATCCAGGTGAGCTCACTTGAAGGAGATGCTCAGGTCATTTTCAGCCATTTATCAGCCTCTTGGTTTTAGCAGCAATTAGGGCTGGGTAGCACAGGAGAGTGAAAGTTACTCTAATGTGCACAGGCTGTGATTATTCCTGAGGCTCTGCCATCTGCAGAGAAATGCTCCTCTCCCCTTCTGGGCTTCTCTCCTTTCTCTGCAGCTCAAGGGGGAAGCCAAGGATTAAGGGCCTGACCTTGAGTCCTGCCCCCGTGAATTTCACAGTATTTACCACGGTATACGAACACACAGACATTTGGCAACAACAACACTAATTCCTTGTCTTCTTTGGAAGTGGAACACTTTGGTGCATTCCAGAAAATTCTGCCTATTTCTACACCCTCACCATCCATTTTCCTGTCACAGACCTGCGTGGCTGCTGCCAAGGGTTTGGCTGGGCACGGGCTGTTGGTGTCAGCAGCTGTCACGCACCAAGAGCTGCCTTTGACTCTGCTCTGGTCCTGTGCCTGCCTGGAGATGGGCTGAGGGAGAGGTCCAGGATCCCTGCTCTGCTCCTCACCAGCACAGAGAGAAATATCTCTTATTATTCTGCACCACCAAGTGGCCAGATGGAGCAGAGATTGCAGAGCTGTTGTAGTGCGTTTTTATATTTTGTAATATTTTGAAGTAGTTTTGTTTTGTATTCCAATATTTTTCCCAAATGGTTTATCCCAGACTGTACTCCCCTCCCTTTATCTGTGTTATCCCTCTCCCAGGATGAGATCATCCCCAAACCCCCACCCTGGCTCTCTGTCAATCACTCAGCATCCCATCCCTCCCATCCAGAAGTTTCGGTCCAAGTTGTCGAGTGATTTGCCAGAGGCCAGGGGTCAGCCCCCCAGGCCTAGTCCCATACGCTGCCCTATATGTCTATCCCCCAGTTCCCATCCCTCAGAGATACCTATTGGTTGGTAAAATGTTATCTACTTTTGGTTTCCTGCTCCCTTGAAATGTGACCTTCGGAGATCTCCCGGGGCTCTCGGCAGGAGGCCCCCTGGGGTGCAGGAGTTCCTCCGGGACTCTTAATAAAAACCTTGGACTAACCCCTGCTGAGAGTCGGCCCCTTCTCTTCTACCGATGTCTCTGCTGTCTCTGCTGCAGCGAAGGTAACCAGCCTAAGTGCCCTCAATACCCTCGGGGCACAGAGAGTGTCTCCCCGCTGTCGGCCGTGTCGGGGCTGCCCTCCCCGGTGTCTGCCGACTCGGGACTGGCCCAGGGTTCCTGAGAGGCTCGCAGAGAGACCGAGACATTTTGGCGCCCAACGTCGGGCTCTGAGACCATCCCCGGACCTCATGGACGGGGCTCGGACGTTATTTCAGACTGTTCGCAAAGCCTTTGGCCGGCAAGCTTCCTTAGAAGAACACACTCCGTTTTAATGAATTGCTTCTCTGTGCAAGAAACTCTTCCCTCAAGAGTCAGTTTCAGGTAGAAGTCACCATCCCAGGACCTCCTGTTTTCCTGTCCCACAGCTGGATTGGTAAGTTTACCTTTTTCTTGTTTCTCCCCTCTTCGGGAGGGGGGGTGTTTCCCTGCCTTTGCTTTCAGGCTCGCTGCAGAGAGCCGAAGTTTTTTTTTTCTCTATTTTTGGCAGGCTACCAGCTTCAGGTTTTTCTTCTCCCCCCCCACCTGGGTTGGTGAAATTTGAGATACAAAATTTAAAATCACAGCTACAATGGGTGCAAAGCTTTCTGTATCTCACAAAGATGTCTATTACCATTTTTTGAATTTTCTTAAGAGTGAAAAAATCCGATTTTCAAAATCAGATGTTAAACAATTTGTTAGATGGCTGTTTCTTCACTTTCCCGATGTATCAACTGAAAATATTAGTGATTTGGCTTTTTGGGACAAAATTGGTAATGAGTTATTGAGAGCAGGGAAATCTGGTGACACATCTCCGTCAAAATTTGTTTTTTTAGCCCTGCAGATAAGAAATGTTGTAAAATCTAATTTAAAGATGCAAGAACAGCCAACCGGGAACAGTTTCAACACCTCTGCTTCCCAGAAACCCGATCTACCCCCCTCCAAGTTATGTTCTCCCTCTCCTAACCCTCTTTCCTCACCCCCAGCCCCGGCACAGGGCATTCTGAAGAAAGTTACACTCCCTAGCTTCCCTCAGAAGCTCCCTGTCTCCAACCCGGACAGTTCTGGCCAGACTCCCCGGGATCCTACCCTTTCCCCTGCTTCCCCAGGGTGTGAAACCCCGTCCCACAATCTTAGTGCCCGCCTTTGTACCCCCGATTCGCTTCAAGTAACTTCCCCAGACCATGATGGTGGATACCACATGGCAATGCCTGGTTCTTCTCTCCACAATCCTTTACGCTCTCCCAACAACCCATTCTGGTCAGAAAACCGCGCCCCCGAAACCCTCCCTCCCGGCACCCTCCCGCCGCCCCCCTCCGCCCCCTCACGGCTTTGCCCGCCAGCCGCGGCCTCCCTCCGCCCCTCCCGCAGCCCGCCCTCCAGCTCCCAGGTCACAGAAACCGGAGGTGCTGAGTTCGGCAGCCAGAAGCCGGAAACATCACTGGTTCTTTCTGCAGCCCCTGTGTCATATATTTCAGATTTAAACGGGGGGATTCAGCCACATTATACCCCCCTTTCTGTTGATTCTGTCAAAGAACTTGCCAAAGCCCAAAAAGATTTTGGTAGATCAAGTGAATATTTTAGAGGACTCCTTAAAGCTACACTTTCTGCTAATACCTTAACACCCGCTGATATCAAACACCTTTTTACCTGCCTGTTATCCTCGTCTGAATATCTCTTGTGGGATGCAGCATGGAAAAAAGGATTGAGAGAAATTTTACCAGCTGTGTGGGCTGATGAAGCTACTGCCCATGATGTTTATGGTAAATTGATATCTCTCGACCATCTCTGTGGACAGGGGGAATGGGAGGATGGAGCAAGTCAGGCAGAGGGCATTCCCAGAAAGGTTTTCAAAGAATGTGCTAGAGCAGCTGAGAAAGCTTTCTTCGGGCTCCGTCCTGGTGTTCCACTTGAAAATTATTTGAAAATAACACAATCTTCATCTGAGTCCTTTTTGAGTTTTGTGGAAAGGTTGAGAAAAGCTGTCGAATTTCAAGTTCAGAACGAAAGAGCCAGGATGGAAATCCTCACCGAGATTGCTAAAGAAAATGCCAATGAGAAGTGTAAAGCTGCCATCCTGAGCCTGCCTCTCGATCCAGCACCAACACTACAGTCAATGCTAGAAGTGTGTGAGAGGAAAGTTACCATCACCCTTGCTGACCAGGACGAGAGACCAAAACCACAGAGACGGATTGCAGCGGTGGAAGCCCCTGATCCACCATTCACCAGCCAGCTTCAGCGCGTCACAATGCCACAAGAGAGAACCTCCAACTCTAATCAACCTTGCCATCTTTGTGGGAAGTTAGGGCATTGGATGCCTGACTGCCCTCTGAAAAAGCAGTTTTTAGATTTTAAATACAATAACCTTGAAGATCAGAATTCCCCAAAAGACAACCTTTCAAAAAACTGAATAAAGAGCGCTCTTTTTCCCAGCGCTATGACAAAAATAGGGTGTGTTCAATTCCAGCACAGGACAGGGCCGAGCCTGAGCACAGCCGTCAGCACCAGGAGCGGAATGCATTTCATACAGCAGCGCGCCAGCAACACCAACACAAACCCACTGGCAAAGGTAAAAAAGTCCTTGCCATGAACATTTTGGGGACAGTAAAATGGTTCAATGTAAAAAACAAATACGGTTTCATAACCCGGAATGATAACAAAGAAGATGTGTTTGTTCATCAGACTGCTATAAAAAAGAATAACCCCAGGAAATATCTCCCCAGTTTAGGAGATGGAGAAATTGTGGAATTTAATATAGTACAAGGAAGAAAAGGCCCCCAAGCAGCCGATGTGACAGGACCTGGTGGAGTTCCAGTACAAGGCAGTAAACACGCTCCAGACTACAAACCTGTAAAATATTATCTGCATCATAGAAGTCCTCCACATGTCTACCAAGGAAATAGAACCCAAAACCAACAACCATCAAGCCCCAGCAACAGCCTAAAAGCAAGAAGAGCACAGAACACTGGCAAGCTGCCCTGCATTCAAAAGCCCATGTCAATAATAAAAGAACCTTCCAGTCCGATAAGTCCCACTTCTAATACCCTTCCCCAATTCCTGTGGCCTTCCTACCCCTCTCCCACTTTCCCCTTTTCCCTTCCATTGTGTTATTACCCCTTTTTTATGTTCCCACAAATTCCTACCACCCTTTCCCCTCTCCCATGGTCTCCCTCCACTAATCCCTATCCCCAGAGTTCCTTTAGAATACCAGAGGGAGCATGAAGTTTCCCTAAAGTAACCATCCTTTTCTTAAACTAATGATTTTTATTTGGAGTTTCCAACAGGCACACCACCACCTACACTGCCTTGTGCAGAGTCTATCACAGCCAACCACTTTACCACAGGAGACAAAGAAACAGCCCCTGCTGAAAAAACCTTTTCCTGACTCAGTTTCCTGAAAAACCGTGTCTTTTTAGTGTTTCCCCTTAATCTGAACTCAGCCCCTCTACCATCAGAATGAGCCCCATCCTTCTGCTGCTCATGTTGACAGCCATCCATCCAAGTCAGATGTGGAAGAGTTTGAAGGTCTCTGTTGCCTGAATCTTTGCCTGAATCTGTCATCCAAAGCTGACCATGTCCACAAAATCATCAGAAAGATGCAACAGATGGTCCAAGACATCAAGCAAGAAACAGCAGACTGGATGGATGGACTTTCCCAAAAATGGGGACTCTCGGGCTGGGTCAGATCCATATTGAAATCTGTATTTTTAGTTTTGTTTGTTCTTCTTGTTATTTTGGTCAGTTTTGGGATCATCAAGAGCATTGTGACCAAACTGATATCGAAAGCTATTTCCCCTTTAGAGATCAATCAGGTGACTGTTCCTACCTCTTCTGAGGAAGAGACAGAAACCTCTGCAGAATTTACAAAACAGCCTTGGTTTGCTGATGCTTGATATCACTCCGAGCTGAAATTTAATGTCTAGGTGCCTCTCCTTTTTTATTTAAACGAAAAGAGGGAGATGTTGTAGTGCGTTTTTATATTTTGTAATATTTTGAAGTAGTTTTGTTTTGTATTCCAATATTTTTCCCAAATGGTTTATCCCAGACTGTACTCCCCTCCCTTTATCTGTGTTATCCCTCTCCCAGGATGAGATCATCCCCAAACCCCCACCCTGGCTCTCTGTCAATCACTCAGCATCCCATCCCTCCCATCCAGAAGTTTCGGTCCAAGTTGTCGAGTGATTTGCCAGAGGCCAGGGGTCAGCCCCCCAGGCCTAGTCCCATACGCTGCCCTATATGTCTATCCCCCAGTTCCCATCCCTCAGAGATACCTATTGGTTGGTAAAATGTTATCTACTTTTGGTTTCCTGCTCCCTTGAAATGTGACCTTCGGAGATCTCCCGGGGCGCTCTCGGCAGGAGGCCCCCTGGGGTGCAGGAGTTCCTCCGGGACTCTTAATAAAAACCTTGGACTAACCCCTGCTGAGAGTCGGCCCCTTCTCTTCTACCGATGTCTCTGCTGTCTCTGCTGCAGCGAAGGTAACCAGCCTAAGTGCCCTCAATACCCTCGGGGCACAGAGAGTGTCTCCCTGCTGTCGGCCGTGTCGGGGCTGCCCTCCCCGGTGTCTGCCGACTCGGGACTGGCCCAGGGTTCCTGAGAGGCTCGCAGAGAGACCGGGACACAGAGCACCTTTGGATCCAGGCTTGCCACATCACCTCCATGGGTTTGGTTATGGTGTGGAAGCTCATATTGGCCTGAACTGGCAAATAGTGAAAAAAACCACAGAATACCAAGCCTCATATCTTGAGAGAAGAAAGTTCCCCCTTTTTTTCTGACATCTCCTAAGGTGTTCCTAAAGTTGTGTTGTCAAAACTGCTTCTCATTCAGTCACATTTTACAGATTTCAAATTTAGTCGCTGATGGTTCTGTAAATACGAGGCAAATATTTCTGAATATCAATGAAGCGCTTGTGTCAGAAGTAGGAAGAAAGCTCATATCTTTGTTCTTTAGAGATTAATCCCTCTATCTTTAAAAGCTGGGAAAAAAAAAGAGAAAAGAAATATGGCATTTCATGCAGAAAGATGCATTACATGGTCTAAATAGGAGCTGTTTTCCCATTCTTTTGTACCTTATGCTCTTTGTGCTCAGTTGAACTCTCATTTAGTCACTCTCAAGGTACAAAGAGTGAGATCTGTTGCTGATCAACATAACTTGTCCAAAATCCCCACATGACAAGCAGCTGATCCCACTGCATAACATTACACATCACATTTAATATATGATATTGATTTGTGATGGGGCAGGGAGTGGCGCCTCATTCTGGTTTGGGAATATCAGTCCATGTACAGGGAGATTTCTTTTTTCAAAATGTTAATAAGTTGGGTCACTGTTTGAGGATCTTAAATAATAATTTCATAAATAGTATTTCCTTAAGTAAAATCTGATTTCAGAATGTCTCACAGGCTCATCAGTCTCTCAGTGGAAATCCTTGCTGCCTGGATTTCCATGGGCCATATGGAGAGGTGTTCACCAGGAATAAGGACCCCAGCTCAGTGCTTTAAGCCTTCATGTATTTCAGTGGGAGATAGGCTTTTAACTTTCCTAAATATCTCAATTAGTCCTTTGGGTTTTGAGTGTTTAGATCCCTAAGTATTTTTCAGTGCCCAGCCCTGTAATCATATTCAGACAGTGTAATTCCACCTGTGTCCCTGCCTCTGGAAATTCATAGTTCCCTATCTCTCAGTTCTCTTTGGTTCTGTGCACTGAGCCTTGGAAACCTTCAACAAAAAGTCTCTTACTTGGGTGCATTTGGGGTTGGACACAGGCCATACACACATAGCCTCAATCCTTGTGCTACTTTTCCCAAAAGAAATTGAAATTTCTTTTTCTAAGAATTTAGAATTTTTCAAGTAGTGGAATTTTCCTTTCTAAGCCCTGAGGTCACAGCAGCACACATTGGTCCTGACCTGTGTGTGCTCCCTGTGACCAAGGAACTGAGAAGCAAAAGTAGGATGGAGGCACCAGAAGGCTCAGAGGGGTTTTCTACGTGTGCCTCACCCCTCCTGATGCCATGCAGGGCAGTACAGGGGGAACCTGCCAGGGATAACAGCAGATGTTGAAATACTAAACATGAACGCCAGGAATGTGAATGTGCTTCTGGTTGTTTAAATAAGGACAAATTAAGAAGGAAGAATAAAGAGAAAAGGCATTTGTCTGGAGTGCAGCAATGCCTGGAGACTTCTGCCATGATCAGAGTGACTTTGTGCTGTGCAGGCTGTGAAGGATTAGCAAATGATGGAGCCAGGGGGACTCACACACCAAATCAGTTACTCAGTCAAATATGAGCGTCTGCATTTCACAGCTGATGCTGAGAAACAGCAAAAGATGAAGCAATTTGTCCAAGGATTGATGCCAGGTTTGTCCAGAGCTCTGTGCACCTCTGGAAGCAGTGCCAGGCTGAAGAAGCAGGCCTTGGCTCAGGGTTAAGGACCTGAGAGTTTTAACCTTTGGAATGACAGCAATCAAAGGGGAAATATAACTCTGGGATCCCAGATTCTGAATGATCACTTGCAAATGGCTTCTGACTGCAAAAACCACAAGGTTTCAGTGCTTCAGACTGGCTTCTATTCGGATTGGAACCCTCTTATTTCTGTCGAGGTGGCTGCAGGAGTAACCACCACTCATGTACAGAGCTGTGGATCAGCACTGGCACTGCCATGGGAGCTGGAAGCTTTGCAGTGGATCAAAGGCATGGAATTACAGGACACATCCATTCAGTCTTCCCTCATACTGTGCTGCAGGGTTATTTCTTGTTTGCAGCTCAGGACACACTGAAGGTCTTTCCTCAAAACCACCACCAGCTCAAGCAGCAATGCCGGGTGCTTTGCTCACCTCCTCTGCTTCATCCACAGGGTCCATATGTCATTCCTGAGATTAAACCACTTGGAGCCCATGAGCAGTTTGCCAATTATTTTCAAGGCAATGAGGATTTTCTCCTTTGTTCACCCTGTGCAGGCTGGGCTGACGATGTTCAATTAGAAGCTGCTCTTTGTTCTAGCACAGTCAGGAGGATTCTTGCCAATGATTTGAATGAGCATTGGATAAAGCTTATGGCTAAATCCAGTCCTTATGCAAAAATCCATGGATTTCTACTGAATTGCTTTTCTCCCAGTGAAATTAGTGGGAGCTGTATGAGAACATCTAAGGGAAGATTTAGTTCCTGTTTGTAACAATATGTTACCCCCTGATACTGGGCCTGTTTTGAAATGTTTATTGTTAAATCCATGTATTTTTGGTTATATCTCATTAAGAACATAATACAGCCTTGGAAAGTACATTCTGAAAGGGTATTACAACCGGATTGGGATTACTGTTTGTGAGAGACTTTTAACTAGGGGGAAATTTCAAATTCAATTTACAGTAATGTCAAACCACAATTAATATATAGGCAATGATAAGGGGAACATGCAGAAGTACACATTGATAGCACTACATCAACAAATAAACTTTTGGAGTTAGTAATTAGGTACACAAGATTATTATATGTTTAATTGACTAAAGCGACAATTTGGAATTACATCTAGTCACATTTAATTGGATTTGGAATCTCTAGAGGAAAGGAAAGAGAAGAGAAGAGAAAAGAGAGAGCAGTGTAGAGAGGCAGCCATAAAAGCAAACTGATTTTCTAAAGTCTGTTAAGACACTGCATTAATATCCTTTGCACAATACTTTTTTAATATCCTTCAGCCTAGAAAGAGAAATGCAATGATTGTCACAGACAGTGAGAGTACTAAAGCATACTCAATTAGGTTATTACTTTTAGTTTGGGGTGGGTTTTAAGCTATAGTTTAATCAAAGGTGAGCTATGTCTGAGTTTGCCATAGACAAGTGGTATTCCAATGCTGCCAAGATACAGAGTATTGCACACGTTAATGCTGTCCTAGAAAGAATGTACTTAAATGTAAGATATTTCATCCCCAAATACTTTAAAGAAAAAAAAAAAAAAGAAAAACCAGGCTAAGATATTGTGTAGTACCCATTAAATATTTCCTTAGAGCAAAATACTGAAAAGTTATTAAAATAAAATGTCGCTTTTTGGCAGATAGTTTAAAAAATTTACCAATGTTTGTCTTGAGGCTGGACAAAGACTGAGAGTTATGTGTAATCTTTTGGTAAAAAAAAACTCATGTTGCACTCTTCTAACATCACCTGCATTAAATATTGCTGTATGCATCCTTCCGTCCCTGCACACTCATTTATTCTGCTTTTGTCACGAGGAGGGCCATGACTGCTGACTGTACATTCATCACAATGGGAGGCACCGTGTGTGCAACAAGCCACCCCATCCATCTGTATTGGCAGCTAAAAATTGATAGCCCAATGAGGAAGGAGGTGGTTATCTCACTATTAAGATCAAAATGAAGGATTGCTGCTTAAAAGAGTGCCGACAAAGGTAGCTCTTGGGCATATCAATCAACAGCACACGATACAGTACCGCAGTATTTATAACGAAGTAGATTTTCTTGGACTAATTTTAAGGGCAAAATTCAAGGTTGTTAACCCTTGACTCATACTTCAATTTTATGGAGTGCCATAAAATTTAATTCCAGATACTGTATAGCCCCCTAAGCTATTTTTTGTGAAGTCTTCCTACCTTAGTGACACTTTCCTCTCGCAATTTGCATGGTACTAATCCTCTGACACCTTTCCAAACTCCTCAACTGGAAGGGGAGCAAAAAAATGGCTGTAACAAATGGTCTCAGAGGAACCTGCAGTGCTCTGTGAAGGATGAGTAGGCAAGACCCCACGCTACCAAGATTACTGATGTGAGGAGTAGACCATTGACTTTAATGCGACTCGTGTCTTGAGTGATACTTACTTAAAATGGCTGTTCAGCCCCATCAGCACAAATTGAAGTTGAAGGGTACTTCCTTCTACTTGAGTTTCTACTCCTTCCCGAGGAGCAAATTTTGTGGTAATATCTTTTATTTGGAAAGGCTCATTTCTACAGGAGTTTGGCATCACCAGTGAAGAACCAGCCTCCATCCCCAGAGGGAATGCAGCATTTGGGCCTCAGGTGGTGGAAAACCCTCCTGCCTCCCAAAATGGACCTGGTCCTCAGGGTCTCTTTTTCCATACAAAGAATTTAAGGATTCTAGGAACAGCATATGTCCCATGCAACAAAATTGCAGGGTTTGATTCTGATCCCATTTATTTTGGCTTATTCTGTGAGAACACCTGTTACATCTCTACTTCATGTGAAGTGGTGCAAAATATGTCTGACATAAGCCAGAGTAATAAAGATCAGAATGTGATTTTTTAAATCTTCCCTCACATGGCAAATTCTTCCTTTTTTAAACTATTATTAGTTACATTCTTATTGGTAAAAATGGAATAAATCTGAGTCTCAGGAGCTGCGGAATTTCAGTACTGCTGTGAGTGCAAAGTGCATCTCATTCAGAGAATTACCCACTGGGCTAGTGTTTGCAGTGCCTGTGAACTTTTGTGTATACTTTCCAGCAGAGAATTTCTTCTGTACAGAACAGTTTGATTTTTTTTTCCCACTGGGTCAGACTCATTTAAAATCCTGAGTTCACAAACACATTTTGTGAAGGGGTCATTTCTTCAAATGGAATGTCTTTTTTTGTCTCTTTACACTGGTATCCATTGACTTCCCTTCTTGATGTCATGGATATGAAGCTTCAAAGAATAACCCTTTAAAGGAGAAGCTGTCATAGCTGTCCTCACCCCCAGGGGTTCAGGCCATCCTGCTATGCAGCAGGGCTGGAAAAGTGGTGTGAAGGACAAGATTCACCCCAGTGCCTCCATGCAGAGTCTAAACCAGAAGCTGTGGTTGGGCTAAGGTGGGAATGAACCAGAAGTAAAGAGGGAACTGAACTGCTTCCAGCCATTATCACCATCTGCCAAACAGAAGGGCCAAAGGGCAGTGGTAGGACTCTGGCTCATGAGTACTTTACTCCAGAGCTCACAGCTCATTTCTCTTCCTAGCAGAAAGCTCCTGTGTGGGCCTGGCCAGACCCCTGTGGCACCAGAAGCACCACCTTGGTGTTCGTGCCCCACTCCCACTCCTTGCCTTTCTCCCAAGTCGCTGCCATCTCCGACTGCAGAAGCTTTGAAATGTCAGCAGAGATCAAACCATTTGTTTGATCCCCTGCTGCACTGGGTTTTCACCAGGAGGCAGAGATTGCTCTGAGATTTTGTGCCTTTTGTGCGCGTGCCTGAGCGTGGGCTACGCGAGGGATTCACCGAGATGCTGACACACGCAGGAGAGGCAGCTGGGGGCCCAGTGCTGCTCCCACTCAACAAACAGCTCCTGCAGACACATCCCCAGCACCAGCAGCAACATTTCCCCTCCCAGCAGCAACCTTTCCCTTCCCAGTGCACCGAGTTTTGTGCACTCAGCACCAGGGCTGACTTCAATGTCATCAGAGCACACAGCAGCAATTATCAGGATGATGCCGCGTGTGACACCACACTGGGACTTTCCACCACAGAGAGACTGAGCAGAGGTAGCATAATCTTTTTTTCTTTTTTTTTTTTTTATTAATATTCTCTCTATTTCATGGTGTAAAAGCTGAAAATAACTTGTCACAACTCTACATGCTCATGTGCCTTTGTAACCAAAGCAACAGCTATTGATGCACACGCTTCGTGCTAACTACTCCTCTGCCCCAGCACTGGCTCACAACCATGAGCAACATTTTCCAAGGAAAAGGGAATAGATGGGGGACAGGATGGTTTGTTTTTTCCTTCTGTGAAGAAAGATTTGTAGATTAAGTACGTCACTCTTTGCTTTGATCAGTGGGTCAGGTATAAAACCTTCTGGCATGGCATTGACTACTTTTGTTTCGTCATATCATGATTCTTTTAACTGCTGGAAAAGTCTACTTCTGTCTACTTCTGTCATGACTTCAAAATATTGTACAGACCATTTGAATCCTTCAGTTGACGTCTTTACTGCAAAAAATTTGCGACCTTAATTCTCAACTGCAAAGCTCTTTAATATTTATTCTACTTCTAAATCAATGTGTTTTCTCTCCTGATCTATTCCTCGTGCTCAGAGCAGTCTTTATCTTGTATCTCCTCTGGTTTTCTTCTCCTGATACAGGGTTTATCCTTTCCTTTGAACTTCTCCTATCCCTGACATCAACTGCCAGGAGTCCTCTTTCTTTAAACCATTCTAAAAACATTCAAATTGCTCCCTTCATTATCAACTTTTATATATTTCTTCTTCTTTGGCACTAACCTGTTCCATGTGACTGTGTAGCTCCTCTTAGGCACATTGCAAGGTTTGTTCTGCTAAATTTTTAAGGCCACGTGGACTCACACTAATGAATTATCTGACTTTCTGCATAAAGACACCACAGAATTGGAGCCCTGCTTTCCTGCATTGGTGCCACAAAAGGAAATCAGAGACTGGTTTTGAGAAAGTTACCCAACGCCCATTTAAACAGTTGAGGAACAGAATATTTACCATTGACCATCTAATAGATTATTTGTTACAGGTTTTTTACCCAGTGTTGCCCCGATTTACAAACTGGGACTCTACTCATTCAATCCAAATTTCCATCAATTTATATTATGCATTAATTTCTGAAAGCTTAAAGATCCTTTAGCACATCCTAGCTTCTCCCTGTATATGTACGTACGGATCATGATCAAGGCAACTTTAAATATTCTTTCTGATTAGCTTTTTGATTAGCTTTCTTTGATTGTCCCCTTTAAAGTAAATCATCTATTTCTGGATCTTCTGTACAGTGATATGTAATACCTAATGCCCTGTGTTGGGTTTGAATATTAATACCCAACTTCCATTCTACTCTGAGACAAAGGTATAATGCCAATGAGTGGTGGAAAAGTAATTGGCAATGGATAATATTATTCAGTAAGATGGGCCTTTTTCTCTGTTCAAATATTTTATTCTGTGGATTGAAAAATATACATTCCAAGTTGACATATCATCAAATGAATGGGTTTCTTTTCATAACCCACTAGAGATATGCACTGGATGATTTGTCTATTGGCTGTTAGATTAAAAATAGATTAATTAAATAGAGTTCACTGCAAAAAATAATAATGGAAAAACTAAATGTATTATAGTAAATATCTTCAGAGTGGTAGCAGCAAGACAAAGTTTAAACTTACTTATTACTATAGTCATGTAAGCTCCCCAGCATTTCTTGTCTGCAATGCAATTTCTCAGCTGGTAACAACAAAACAAACAGTAGGCTTGTGATATTTTATCCCACAGAAAGAATCCCTCTCCAAACTGTCCAGTTTTACTCACACCTTGGCAAACAATTTCACTGGCTAAAAACTGTGCAATATAAGCTGGATCTTTCATTCTGTGAATGAAAATATACCACAGTCATACATTCAGACAATGTCAAAAAAGCCCAATGTTGTCAAACAGGGTTGAAACCTTGAAAGTCACAGCCTGACCAACATCTGGCACTCCCATTTTAGTGTAAATTATTACCTCATTTATAAATATCTCAGTCTTAACTCATTAGCACATTACAAATCTAATTATTTTCATTATTCCATTGTGAAAACCATGTGGCCTATTTTATGCTAAAAGCTGAGCTCTATCATCCACTGCGCACTCAGATCCAAAGTCAATCCCACCTAGCCAAAGTCTTACACTAAATGCCATTGCACCAGCCAGGCATATGTTGCAGAAACTAACAGAACCCCAGGAAAGCATTTCAAAGCTTGTGTGTTCATATCTGCATGCTTCCATAGCCATCTGTACTAAAAAAACTTAATTCCAGGATGTAGCCAACAAGTATTTGCCGCAGCTCAAGTGGAGGCCTTTAATTTGCATTGGAGTAAACTGGGCTTTTAGCTTTAATTCCTGCTCAACCCCAGTGTTCTGGGCAAGACTGCAGCCACCACAGAGCTGCTCTTAGCATGCAGAAAATGCAACTTGAATATTTCTGTCAGCTAAACTCAGCACCACAGAGAAAGCTTCCAGCAGCACGTAGAGGTCTGGGTGCCTTCAGACCTTTGCTTTGCACTCTGGTCACTGTTGTGAACACCAGGTACTTCCACCCCAAAATCCTGGGCTGCTGCAGGCAGCCAAAAAAGCAAATAAAAAAGCAAAAAAGCACCCAAAAAAGCAAATAAAGCCCAGCCCTGAAGGCAGCCAAGCACCTGTCAGCTCCTGTAGACCTCAGCCTCATCTCACACCTTCAGGAGTGAACGTCCCAGGTAAGGAAGTTCAGAGGGAAAAGCTCCTGGTAGCCAGAGCCTCCTGTGCAGCCCCAGCTGGTGCCCAGGCCTGTCAGCAGAGCTGGGTGCTCACACTTGACCCTGCCCTGCCATGGAGCAGGAGGTTTCCAAGCTGGCAGCAGCAGCAGTAGGAATGTTTTGCAATCCTCCTAATGGAATGACTGATAGGAGCTGACAGGCAGCCTCTCTGGGCAGCCTGGCCATCATATCACTGAGAAAACGTATTTCTCATTAATTCTTGAAGCTATTTTAGCAGCTCATGCTGTGCCACTCTTCACTGCAGGAAAGTCCCTTCTTTAATCAAATCGGGGGAAAATCTGTGTACGGTCAATGGCTCTTGGGTGCACTGGCAGAAGTTGGTGACTGTCTGGTGTGCCTGGGTCTGTATTGTCCGAGAGGTCTGTTGAGCTTCTTGCTGCTTTAAGAATTCATTTTGAATCTTCTCATGCCAGAAAAGAGATAACATTTCCCTTATAGCTCCTCACACACCCCAACAGGTAATCCTCCCCCTTCTGTATCCATGGTCATATTGAAGGCCAACTCTTGCCTTGAAGCACTGAGCTTTCAATTTCCTGGTGGAAAATTTGGACATAAGTATATTCCTTTTCCTGGTCATTGGAACAAAAAGATTTTTTTCCCTTAAGCAGGAAGATCAGTTTGTTCTTAAGACATCTCACTGGTATCCAGATGATCTCAGTGCAGCTTCTGACCAGTCTGTGGATTTCCTACCTCCCACTGCATCATGACTGAAGCAACTTGTTAAAATTAAAATTAACAACATTTTGTCAGGACAGAATGGGCCCCTTCCCCTGTGTGCCATTTCAGGGATTCAGACCAGTCTGCCTTTGGAATACACTCTGTAAGACAACTCTCAGCTGCAGAAAATCAGCATCATTCTGCTCTCAGGTACAGTAGTAAAAATATGGAGTAATTGAAAACTGGATTGAGAAGGCAAATAAAATAACATAACAGAGTTTCTATCATATTGATACTGATTTGGGAGCTTTTCACTGCTACTGTTACTGCTAATATTTCTATTTCAGAAACAATTCTACATGTACAAAACCAAGGAATTTAACAGTTTTCTTGCATCCTTTCTTCTTTAACAATATCTACTTCCACATACTTCCTCCCTACTTCTATTTTTCTGGTATTAAGTCAGTAATGATAGAATAAATACTGCTTGAATCATAATGCTAAGAGAAGGTATTAGTTTAAATGTCACAACTATTAGAGCAGATGGATTAATTGTCTCTGATTTGAGGAGAGATGGATTTATTTAACACTTGCTAAATGAAATAGGCAACACATACCTTGCTGTAGTTGCTAGCTGTTGAAATCCCAATATTAAACAAATTATCAACCCAATTAGGATTGTAATTGTTAACAGGGACCTATAAATCATGTCTTAAGGATGCTCAACGGGAACAACCTGGTCAGCAAAACTCTAGACCATTTAAAAAACCCACAGGGCAGCTCAAAAGTAATGTACATATTTGAAAAGCAGAATTTTCCATTAATTCTGTTTTTTACTGGTTGCAAAGCAGAGCTTTAAGCATTACAAAGGAAAGCTGAAAAACCAGTGCAAAACCCCACCCATTTTGTGCTGTTCTCAGGCCCTCATTGTTCCCTTGAATTGAAAAGGTCCTTAAGAAGTTGCACATCCATTATCACCCTTCCCTTTCTTTGTGTACCTGCTGCTTTCTCTGGGAAACGAAGCTGCAGGCAGGAATGTGTGCTGCTCCTGGGATCATTACTGGTGATGTGGCTCTGCCTGCACACCTGCTCTGAAGAACTGCAGAGCACACCATGCAAAAATAGACAGAGTCACTTTTCAGAAACATCTCTATACACAGTCAACTCAGCTTCTACTAAATTACCAGCCATTCAGGCACATGAAGTAGTTTGCTATTGCAATGACTCAGGCATGATTTTCCACTGACCCTCTGAGCAGTGCTGTCCATTTGACAGGCTAACCACATCAGTCACCATCTCAGGCTGTCTGATTCATCTCTTCACATTTAAGTTCCCAAAAGACATTGAGCTCTGTGCTGGGAAGCACCGAGATCTCCTTCAGTTAGTTTCTGTATTCTAGCTTCCTTTTCTTCTTTTCTCTCTTTTTTTCTCCTCCTCAGGCTAAAAGCCCTGAAAACCCCTTACAGCAAATATCCCATTTTTCTCCCAGGAGTATTCTCTTGCCAGGCTCACTCCCTGTCTCTCCCTGAACCTCCTGATGGATGCAGCATCCAGATGTTGGCCAGGGGATTCTGACTGTATCTCCCTAAATCACTCAGTGCTGCTCAACCTTTGGCTCTGCCTGAGTTCAGATATCTGAGCCCAGGCTGCCAAAGCTGTTCAGCTGAGCACAGTTTATAACTTATTTCTTTTCCACAAAAACAACGTGCTGTTTAAGCTGTGACCTGTTCCTGCCCTAGCAGGAGCCCTGCAGAGCTGTCCCAACACCTGCTGAGGACTTGGGATGGCAAAAGGCTTCTCCCAGCACTGGAAGGGAGCCCAGAGCAGCCACCGGGAATTGTTTCACTGGAATTGGGGTATTCCTCACTACAAAAATATATTTTAAAAGGGGACATTGTTAACAAAACTGGTTAAAAACTCTGGTTTTGACACTGGCTTCATGTAGAGGATAATTGGCCTGTTCACAGACACCACAGGCGAGGAGTTTCCAGAGCAGCCTCCAGCCTTCCCATACGCTGCGCGTTCCAGGATTATTCTTTAATGACTCTTTGAAAGGATATAAAACATGGATTTCCTTTCTTCCCAAACATAAAGAGATCCTTTATTAGAGTATCAAGCAGGCCTTGAAGCCTTAGGTAACCCATCTGCAGCACCTCTGCCTTTGGGAAGACACGGATCTGCTCCTCAAATCCCCTTTCAAAACACGCTGCATCCAAACTAACTCACAGAGACTTAAATACCTTAATAACTTAAAACCCCAAATAAGCTGATATTTGCTGTGACCTACATTAATGGGGAGGCATTACAAGGCAGATAAGCAGAAAGTTCTCATCTATTGTGCAATACATGATTTATTCATACCATAAACATATTGAGAAAGGGATGTGCTCTGGCATTCTGTCTGCTTATTTTTTCTCCACAGAAAAAAAAATATAAAATAAAAATTATGTAAGAGGATCGTGCTGTTGAGAAGATATCCGTATCACAACAGCCCCAGACTTAGTGGCAGGACTGCCAGAGACTTTTGTATGGTTGGAAAGATATAGAGAAAAGCACATAGGTTGCACTGCAGTGCACCCATAATTCTAACTACCAGCCTAGGAGTGGAAGGAGTTCATAGAAGAGGCTAATGGCTTTACCCTGTCTGATACCATTGCATTAATAAAAATCATCAATAAAAGCATCAGTTCCTGCTGTACTGTAAATGAGACAGGGACTGAGTGTGCACTGCAGCTGCAAGATAAGGCACTAGAAAGATATCTAAATTTTTGGCTAATTCTAGATGTCAAGATAATTGGATTTTCCAAATTAAACCTTTCTGTAGTTAAAGAGGATTAAGGTTAGGAACTGTGGCAGGGAAAGCTATTCTCACTGTTATGAAGACTTTTTCACTACAGTGCCATTTTTCTTCTATGTCTGCTCTAATGCAAAATGGCAAGAGCTTCATAAAAATATTGAAGCAGTTACATCATTTGCCATCAGAAGCTGGCACAGGGAAGGTTCTTTTCTCGTGCATCTACCTATTCATTTTATGAGTTCTTAACAGAATTTTAGTGAGTGTTGAGTCACAGAATTATAGACTGGTTTGGGTTGGAAAGGACCTTAAATCCAATCTCATTTCACCCCCTTCCACTATCCCAGGCTGCTCCAAGCCCTGTCCAACCCGGCCTTGGACAATTCCAGAGATGGAGCAGCCACAGCTTCTCTGGGCAACCTGTGCCAGGACCTCACAACCCTCACAGGGATGAAAACCTTGGATATTGCAGAGCCCAGAGGCTCAGAGAAGAGTATGAGACAGTTTTGGGTCAAATATGGGTTTAAAAACTCGATCAAAACAAAGTTTGTTGCTTAAGAATATCTTTTGGCTTCTTATTTTTCACTATAGCAAAGTACATGCCTCAAACCTGTAAGTGAGGCATCCCTCAAGCTTGTGCTTTGTGAAGGAATTAATTGGTATTTTAATAGAGGTGCTGACAATATAAATACCCCTTGAGACACTTTGTCTCCATATGGTTTCTCTGCAGAACTTCTCTGATTCCCCACACTTCCAAAACAGGGATATAAACCTCCTGACACAGCAGAGCATGAGTCAGTCCCATAACTACAAAAAGAAATCTTCCACATCACCAGGTTATTCTGCAGACTCTTTTAAAGCAAGTTTTTGCATCTTTGCTGGAGAAATAGATTCTGTCCACTGCTGAAGTAAAGCACATTCAGTGGCCTCGTGTCAGTCACAGCCCTTACATTCATTATTGTACCTTGCTAGAGGAGCTCTCCCTTATATTTTAAAATCACCTCAAGGACTCCATATTTTCTGTCTTTTCGAATTAAGGGCTGGAGTGTAGCTCCACGTGATGAGACTTGCTGCAGAGCTCAGTTGCAAGATATGCAAAAAAAAAAAAAAATCTTTCTTTATCATTTCGTCAGCTTAGCAGCTGCCCCCACACTCACGAGAGCCTCACACTCCTTCACTCTGAGGCCAGAAAAGCAACATCCTCCTTCTTGCACCTGACAGGACATTGTAGAAAGGCCTGTTCTGATGCAAGGACATCAAAACACGTGAAAACAGGGAAAAACCAGCTGCCCAACCCTCTCTGCAAGGAATTCCTGGAAGTCCATTGAGCCCTTCCAATCCTCTTTTTGGTGTGTCTGTATCTTGAGTGACATGAGCACAGCACAACAAATGTTCTGGAGGCATCTCTACTTCCTGGACATGCTGCCAGATATTCATCCACAGTGACAGATTTCAGTACATAAAGGCGTGAGCAGAAAAATCCTCTGGGATTTCCTCATATAAAGTTTTCTCCTCCAAAGTTTTTATGGGCTGAAGTTTTTATATCTTTAAAGACTTTACCCCCATAAAAATCCAAGAAGATAGTAAAACAAATAGTGTCTATGTCCAGAGTCAGTAGCCTGGGGGAAAATGCTCTTGGGTAATAATAATAATAATACCTTCAGTAACAGTATTGACCAGAAATGATCAATCTGCTTTTTTCCTCATTGGCTGACATTTCACTATTATTGCCCAAATAACTATTCACTATTTGCAGTGCAGAGTAGCCACAGGTACCAGGCAATGCAGAGATCCCAAAGTGTGCCTTTGAAGTGATCTTGAGGATTCTAAACCCAAAAGCGAACTTTGCAGACTGCAGAGCTTGCCTGGTCCAGCCACTCGCTTCTCCACCTCGCTCCCTCTCTCCACCTATTTTAAACCTGAAGTGTGTGGATACACCCAAACCCACACTCACATGCTCACATCAATCTGGATTAGGAGAGGGCTGCCAACCTACAGAGAATAAGCAGAATACCCAACTTCTCACACAAAATTAAGCTGACCTAATTCCATGTCTATATTTACACGTGAAATTCAGAAAAACTTGGAAAAGTTTATTTTTAAATGTATCTTTAGAAAGTTAGATTGGTAGCATTGTTTGCTACATGATCCTCTAAAGGCCCTGAACAACAAGATAATTAAAGCCACAGAAATAAGAAAACCTAAAATCACTTTCTTGTCAATCAGTGCAGACTGGTAAGTTTTCCACAGGAAGGAATGGGAACAGATCCCCCCTTGTGTGTGCCCCAAGCTCTTGGCAAGAGGACACACTTGTTATTTTCTGGTCTGATACCTCCAGATCTGTGGCATTAACCATGGATAACATGGTTCTGCCCACGGAAAGCTGGATGTTCTCCTCACCTGGGTGGAATGTTATTATTGCCCCGGGTGGCCATAATACTATTACACACATTTGAGACTTGTTAATTCTCCAGGGCTAAACTGGCCACTCCAGACTGCTTCCATTCCAATAAACGCAGGATAATGTGCTGGCTAAATATAGAAATCCAAAATATAAACAAATCCCCAGTGATACCCTCAAGATCCAGGCAGAGTAATCAGTGTAAGAGCACTCAGGGTGCACGTGTGGCAGCCTATCCTAAAATCTACTCAAACCAACTGTAACAGCACTTCTGCATGCCCCACATCAATCAACACTATGGAAATAAACTGGCATAAAACCTTATCAAGAGTCCTGTTGTCTAAAGCCATTAGAGAGAAGGACATGGAAACTTAACTAATTGGCACTCTCAGCCTCCCATCCTGGGGTGGTGGGAGCAGTCATCAGCTGAAGGGATGACTCACGGAGCCACACTGTGCCTTGGATAATTTTACCCAGGCTGGGGATAGACTGGAGAGCAAAAATGAAGGCTTGTCAATAACACACAGAGCTGGTCCCACGGTGACACCCTCTGTGAATCACCCCAGGGGACCTGGGAGATTCATACCCCCCATTGAAATGCAGATATCCGTTCCTCCCATGCCTGTCTGACCATCCCTGTTAGCTCTGTGATAGTGCTGATAGTGCTGAGATATAGGAATAGGAATAACAGTTCCTTACTAGGAAACTTCTAAACACAAATGCAATAGTACAGACAAGAAAAGAAACCACTGAGAGAGCAGTCCCTGCCCCCTGTGTGTCAGGGGGTGGCACAGCCCCATCCCATGGGGGCTCAGCCCTCCTGCAGTGCCAGCTGTGGCTCTGCTGGAGCAGGGATCCTGCACAAAGGGGGGAGTTTTCCTCTGCAGCTCCAGGGCTGCTGGAGATGGGCCTGGGCTCCCTCTGGCCATGCAGGGCAGCAGAAGCTGCTCCTCTGGCAATGCAGGGCAGCAGGAAGCTGCTCCTCTGGCAATGCAGGGCAGCAGGAAGCTGCTCCTCTGGCAATGCAGGGCAGCAGAAGCTGCTCCTCTGGCAATGCAGGGCAGCAGGAAGCTGCTCCTCTGGCAATGCAGGGGGCAGAGGCTGCTGTGCTGACCCAAACCTCAGATTGTACCCAGGTAGGAATGCTTGGCTCCTCCCCTGGGCGGAGCCAAGCATGGCCCATCTCCCCATGGGATGATGGAATTTGATCAGCCATGCAGGGACACTCACTGGCCATGAACAGAAGATAATTTATAATTAATGACCCATGAACAGAAGAGATCTCCTGGAGGGAGGATTGGTTGTGGGAGAGATAAAGAAAACTCCTAATGAACAGCAGGTAACTGCCCCACCTCTAGCAGATGGGAATAGAATTCACACAATTTCCAACCTAAGACAGCAGGAGATGCAGCCAAGGCAGAGCTGAACATGATCTGACCCAAACCCCAGCCCAGGAGGAGCTGCAGCTCAGCCTCCCTTGCTCTGGTGGATAAAAATGCCAAGCAAGGCTGTTCCCAGGCTGGCAGCTCCAGCACCACTGGGGTCCACCAAGTGTGAAATCCACCTCTCTGCACCAGCCCAGCACAATGCATCATTTGAGTCATTTCTCAGGGATGAAAAGGTTCATAAGCTTCGTGTTGCCCTCTGCATAGGAGTGAATTTTACTCTTAATGCAAACGGTGCTTAAATGCAATATTTTAAGACTAATATTCCGTACAGGCACAGTGTCTGATTTGTGCCAACCCAAGGGGTAATATGAATGCTTAGTGTTTTTTAACCAGCTCCCAAGGACTGAATAAAACCCTCAGATGAAAGCTGTGACCTTCAAAGAGCATGGAATCACTCTTTCTTTTCATCTAGGAGATAATTTAGCTAATACTTTTCTCCTCATTGAAGACAGAGGCTCGCTGCACTGAAAACTGTTTACAAATGTTCTTTCCCCATTAAATTGATTTTCTGAGTATAGATAGGCAGTGTTTTCTGAAACTAATTTAAATTCCTCTCTAATTAATATTCAGAACCAAAATATGTTATCTTTGCATGACTGTGCAATTATTAAAGGGAAAATATCATCAGAGAATGTAGGGTTTTTTTGGTGTTTTTTTTAACTAGCCATTACCCAATGAGAAATGTATCATTTCTTTGTCTTTTTTAGGCTGCAGCTCAAGAAGCCTTCAGGAGAGAAGTATCTTTTTCAGTTATGTACACACCATTTGTGAAAGGAGACAAGGCTGACAAAATAAAGGAGGCAAATAAAAACTTTGCTAAAGAGCACCCTGATTACACGCAGCACCTATTCACAGGTAACAGCAGATGTCTTGAGCACTGTGTACTCTTTGTTTGTGATTGTGTCTTAAAAGGAGGCTGAGAGAGTCTGAGGCTTGAGCTTCAGACATTTCTACACTTCTGGAGGGAAAACTGTCATATGAGATTTGCTCTGTGATTGTCCATGATTTTAGGTAATCAAACGAATTCTGAGGCAAAGCACAAACTTCACACTGCAAGTCCCCATAAATACATTTTTTACCCACGAAGTGCCACATTTGTGTTATTGAATTTCATTATTGCAATCAATCTTTTGTTCAAAGGCAGGTTTGCAGTGTGCTGTGGTGGCAGGGAGACCCAAGCTCACTCCAGCCCCATGGATTTCTGTGACCACTGATGGTCACCCCTTCAGCAGAGCCTTCACCTTTCCCTTCTGAGAGCTCTGCTGGGCTGGCAGCACCTCTGAGACACCTCAGCTGCAGGGATGGGAACAGAGAGCCAGGTTTCCTTCAGCCTGGTGAAGACAAGCAGGATCCAGGGTCAGCAAGGGCTTTCTCTTGTTGTCACCTCCCATCCCAGTGAACTCCAGCAGCCTCTCCTGGCGTAAACAGATGCCCAGGTTCTGGTGACCGTGGCCTTGTTTCAAGAGGAATGGGCATGACATTTTGGCAGGGGGATAAAAGACATTTCTTCTTGTCATTAACCTGCTGACCTGGAACAGAGCTGTCCCTGATAAGGCTTGGCTCTGAGTTGGTGATTGAGAAACATGAAGGGGAAAGTACATTTCCCAGGTCAGATTGTGGAAAGCCTCTACAAAGTTTGCCAGACAAACTGAGTGTAGCTGACCTCTCCCTGCCACCTCCAACACAATCATCCAAAAGGCTGAGGAGCTGCCCAGTTCCTGCAATCCCCGGGTCAGATGGCCCAAACCCTGCCCAGCTTCCAAAAGGAGACAGGCTGCATCTTTGGAGAAAAGAAGAAAATAAAATTTCCTTCTAAAACACAAATAGGAATTAGGAAACCTAGTGCTCACCATTAAACTGTGCAAGTAGGTAACACAAGCAAACCTGTTTAGCTTTAGAGAACCAGTACAAATCTAGATCATGTTTTGTAAGTTGCAGGCCACCCATGTATTGGATTTCTGGCAGGAGCTTTGTGCTTGTTCAAAGAGAGAAAATGAGGGCTTATCTATCATGAAAGTTGTAAAATCCCTGGCTTCCATTTACTTACTGATGGGACTGTGGAGAATTTCCTGGGACAAAAGTACTGGCACTAAAAGGAGCATAAAATAAAACTCCCTCAATTTACAGCAAGGGTGAGACTTTCAGGAGCACATAAGCAGCAAAAGTGTGCAAGTGTTGCACTGAAACTCAGTTTGTGTTCATAAATCACTGAATGATTCTGAAAGTGTCACCAGTTACTTTCTTACTCCTCCTTTTCCAGTAACAAAAAGGAAGAAGGTAAAAAAAAGGAGGGATTAAAGATCCCAGTCTTATAGAGGTTTAGTCAATTCTAAAGCAGGCAGACTAGAGCCAGTTCTGCTTTCAAATATTTTTTTTACAAAAATCTATCAGTTAAAAGAATTACTTCAATTTTATTTTTTTTCAGAGTGCAGGTTCTGGGATCACTGAAATTTCTGGGATTTAAATGGTACCAAAGGCAAAGGAAAAAACATATGTAAACATATCAGGGCTGTCCTGAGAACCCTCTCAGGCAGAGCAGATATGGCTCCTTGTCCTTCACTTGATGCTAAGTCAGAACAGTATTAGGTGAAGTCAGCCAAGTCTGTAGTGTTTACTCAACTTATCTATTCAGATCTGATAAAAATCTAAAATCTAAAATCATAGTGCCCACTAAAAAAAAAAAAAAAATCACAAGCCACATGTTCAGTTCTTTGTCAGTGTGGTACTGAGAGCATTCAAACTGCAGGTCTGAATCTCTCATAGGTGAAATTAAAAATAGGAGTTAAATCCTATTCTATCAGTGGGTGTGAAATACCAGGCATCTCACGAACATGTTCTTTTAAATACCCTTCCTATTCTGCAACAAATATCTGTCCAATTTTAGTCCAAGTTCTGCTGGAGTGTGAGGCCTGAAATGGTTTCAAAGTTTTCCTATTGCCAAGGAAAAGGAGCAGATACACATAGAAATCCAAGTGTACAATGCAGTTTGTCACGAAATTGGGAATCCATCAGCGACAGAATATGCTGCAAGGGAAATATCAGGTCCACTTGCTTTGATTTATGTCAGGGTAAGTCTGGAGAGCACTGAGTGGGGTTCTCCATTTGTCACTGTGACCACACAGCCTGGCATCTTAAAAGCAGAGCTCCCTGCAAACAGAGCACTCCTTTGTGAGAAGTGACACTGACATTCAATCTAGGTTTATTTTCTGCAGGGGAAGGGAAGGGAGGGCAGAGCTGGTCCAGCTCCCGACACAAAGGGGCTTTGTGCAAGTGCTCTGAGCATCTGTCCTTGCTGAGGTGGGGGCAGACCCAGCCAGGGACACACAGGGGGTGACAGCAGCACTCACACGCTCTGGACACAGCTGGACACAGCTGGACACAGCTGGCATGTGCAGATCAGACAGGACAAGCAGGAAACCTGGGGCTGTGCTGGTGCTGCTGATGGCAAAAGCACAAATCTGTAGGAAATTAAACCTCAAGAATTCAGGGGACAACACACCAGCTCCTTTTGCAGCTAGAAGATCTGGATGACGTGTTCTGAAGGGTGGAGTTCTTAATGCTTTGGATGATCAGCACTGAAAAGTGCATGGATGGGAAGAACATGTTTTATCCTATGCATCAGCAAACCTTAAGCTGTTGATGCAAAAGGTTCCAAAGTCTGGATTTCCAAAACTCTGTTAGAGCTGGGTGGGTTGGTTTGGTCTCTTTAGTTCTGGCAAGATTTCTGGAACCCATTTCAGTCCCTATTTTTTTGCCCCAGAACCAAGTAGCTTCTCTTCCATCTGAAATGTGACACTAGAAATTATCTTCATTTTGCTATTCCAGATCCTCATGGAATTTACACATGGCCAGAGATGGCTGAATCTCTGCTTGCCTGCCCAGCAGCGCTCACTGACTGTGGGTTTCAGAAACAAAAAAAAAAACTTGGAAAGGTCTGTAACTAGAAAACTGCCAATATTTTCAGGTGCTTAGAGGCTGGGATAGCTCAAGGGGGATCTCCACAATCCTTGCTGGAACAGGAGGGTTGGGGAGTTTCTCAGGGCCCTTTTCTCTTTGGCCGGAGAAGTCTCCCCATCCTCCTCCTCACTCCTCCAGTTTATCCTAACCTGACCTTCCTCTACAGAAAATGAATATGTAAAAAACCACAGCCTATGGTATGTTTATTTCATTTCCTAGACCAGAAGGCACGTTTCAGTCCTACCATGGAAGAAGAAACAAAACAATCTGGGGACAGAACTGAGAAAAAATATTGTCATGGATTTTATAAGAAGCACCATTATAAAAATCTCTTTTTGGTGTGTGATGTGTGGTGGCAGAATCCTCTGTGTGGGAATGATGCTGTGCTTTTAGGTGGGTACTTCATGCTGCTCCTCCCATGTCCAGAAACACCCCATGAGCTGTGACAGAAGCTGAGATCAAAAGGGGTTTAGATACTTTTTTAAAGTATTCCTAATTAAACAGTACCCAGTTAATTTTAAATCATTTAACATGCAATTTTCTCAAATATTTATGGCCTAATGTATCATATCCCTTGTCCATATAACCACAAAACTACCCACTATATTTAATATCCATAGTATACTACACATTCCACCAGGATCTCCATCAAGAGCTAATAATTGCTCCTTGAAGCATTTCTGATGATTCAGATGCTGATCCCTGTGTAGGGAAGTATGTGAAATAACCTTCAAATCTGCCACAGCCACATCCAATATATATTAGTTAATTCCACTCCATACTTTCTGCAATAATGTACACAGCTTTTTAGCAGCATGGCTGTTGATTAGCACAAAAGGTCAAAAATCAAATTTGCATGTAGACTAGACTGTTTTAATGCAATTCCTAAATTATTCTCCTGAAAATATGAGGAAGAAGCCTCTCCTCCTGCCCAGATTGTGCATGCTAATGTTAATGCTTTTTCCCCAGCAATAACCGGGTTGGAGTTCTCTGTGCTCAGGGGATCGGAGCCATTTTCTCGTCAGGAGTGTCTTAGCAAATCACAGGATTTATATTCTTAGATTGGAGGTTGACAAAAACTGCTACTTAGCAACCCCTAGCAAGGAAGAAACATTAGCTGGATATTTGAGGAAGCTCTATCTCCTTCAGCTCCAGAGAGCAGCTGCTGGAACAACGCTGAGCGCCTGAACCCACGGGGCTGGTGGGAGGTGAAGGTGCTCAGTGCTTTCCCAAAATGGGAGCTCACAAAGTGTCTGCATGGCTGGGAGGCAGGAGAAGGGTCAGCCATCCCCAGGGAAGCACAGCTGCTTCTCTCCTGAAGCCTTGTGCTGTTAGCTTTGGATGACCAAAAGCCTGAGTTATTGATGTGTGGGCTGATAGCAGTGGCATCCCTGGGAAAGTGAAATATCTGTTACTGCTGTGGGCACTGCACTTCAGGGCACTTCAGGAAGCTACAAGTGCAAACAGACAGTGGGGTTGGGTACTGGCTACAGAATAAACCCCTGGCCTTTCTAAAAGCCCTAGTGAAAGTGCAATTTGAAAAGAATAATTGAGTCCACAATTCTCTGGGTATGACACAGAGCTTTTAGAGGTAAGGTTCTTCTGTCACAGTTGTACATCTCTAAAGAATATCAGGAAGAGAAGAAACTTTGAAATAGGGTATCTTTTGTATTTTCCAAAATTACCCTACTCTGTAAATGAATTTGGAGGAACGGGACCACGTGGTTCAAGCAGACCAAAGAGCAAAAGACAAAGGGAATTACAGAGACACAGAGCCAGAGCTGCTCTGCTGCTGAGGATAGCATCTCTATGGTGCTGAGAGACTTGGCCAATTTTGCTTCTTTAAAAGTATTCCAAAATTTTCTTTAAGCTAGAAATATGACTCCATCTTACTTCTGTCACACGCAAACTAAATTAAAAACTTCTGCAAGACAAACTTCAGCTGCACACTTAAGCTTTACAATTTACTTTAAGAAGATAAAAGAATATCTTAAGTTTTTTCAATAGAAACAACATTCCTTTCTGTCTTCTTTTTCATTTGAGGATGCAAATGTGCAATCCAAATTCTTGTCCTGATCAGATTTTTTTTGACAAAAACATTTCAGGGCTAAAGAAGATCTTACTAAGCCATGGCAGCACTTAATATTCAAGGCAATTGTGCCACCTCAGTTGTGCAGCCACACAACCTGGAGTTAATTATGTGCTTTATACACACACACACCAGTGTTGGTATGATGTGAAGTTAGAGGTTTAAAAACCAGAGAATTTTCTCTTGCCCCACCCCCTTCCTCATAAAGAACAGCCAGTTCCATTTAAATCAAGGGGACATTTGGGTATTTTAAAGCAATTTGAGAAAGAATGTCACAGTCTGCCCCTCATCTGGGAAATGCCATAAACCATTTCTACCCAGAAATACCCTGGCACAAGGGTTATTTCATTTGCCTTAAAAGATGTCTGCTGGTCAGACCTGCAGCTACTCAGACCCCAGCCCAGACTGCCAGCACTGACAGGCAGTTATTCTATTCAGTGATTTCACTGGGGTAATTTCTGCTGCTTTATGCACACCAAGTTTGCCTTTCTCTTGCTGTAGTCCCATGCTGATGGCACATGATGCTGCTTAAGAGGAGAAAGTGTGGCCAGAGGGGTTTATTAGACTCCTCAATTCTAGAAAGGTGAGCAAAACCTACCACATGATTCACAGCATGATGCTTGCATTTACAGATCTCACTCTTTTGTTGTCTGTTTTTTAAGTGGAGGGAAAGTATTTACTACAGACAGGTTTCAGCACAAACACTTCCTGAAGGATACCAGGGGCATTAAAGAAACATGATGATGGGTTTTTCCTGCTTGTTATTGCAATGCACTACAGAGCTGCTTGCAAGGCATAACTTCATTGAGATTTTTGAGCTGAGAAACAGTTGAAAGGGCTTCACAATAGACAAGAACTCCTGGGGGACATTCCAGACTTTTGCAAAGTGGTGCTCTTTAAGCTGATGCTCAAACATGCCCTGAGTGTTGGGTATGACACATCCTGCTTAAAATCCAGGCTGACCAAACTTTGCTTTCCTTTTGATTTTTTTAATATATATATATTTTTTTAGCAGTCAGCAATTTAACTTTATTTATAAATAGAAGTAGCAGAAGGGATGACTCCTTTCCTGCATCTAGAGAAAAGGAAAAGGTGGGGGTATCACGCTGAAGTTCTCAATAGATGAAAGGACACATGATTCACTCCTCTCACATGCTCTGCAGCTCCTTTCTGCAAGGAAAGCTTTGTTCTGGCTGTTAGTGCTGGGTGTTTAGCAGGAGCCAAGGTAAGCTCCATCCAGCAGAGTCTGATCTGCTTTGTGTGGGTGCTTTTTCATTCCCAAGGTCAGAGGAAGGAGGATGTCACAGGGCTGATCCTCGGGCAGCAGGACCTTATTCTCTCCTTTCTTCCCAGAGAGGAAGGTCTTCAAAGATGCCTCCAGGAATAAACTCCTTTTTTGGTTTTAGTTTAAAGGGAATTTGTGCAGCAAAAAGTTTTCCTGGGAATGCTCCCTCTTGTGAGGCTGCCCATTTCTGTCCTCAACAGAAAATCCATCAATTGCTTATTTTTACCTTCTCTTTTAAATTCTCCTTGAAATACTAGTCAACAGGGGCAAGATACATCCAGAAAGTAACAGCATCATCATTTACCTGTTTCTCATCTGAATATGTTACTGAATTCTGTTACTGAAGTCTGTATTCTAACCAGAATACAGCTCTTACTCTGTGTACTGCATTTTGGGTTCCTTTGCTACCTACTTCCTCTTTTCCCCTGAGTCTCCATTTAAGTTTGCTGCTTGCTTGACCTTCACTGTGGCTACCTGGGCTGGTTTCACTTTCATCTGATTGCCAGGTCACTTTATTATGTTTTTTACTGCAGCTTAGTAGCCCCTTGAATTCTGCTACAGTTCATGTAATTCTCATCATGCGGATCAGCTCCCTGTGGAAATTTTCTTCCTGCCAGCAGCAGTTATTTACTTTCTCTTTCTGCATTTCTCATCGTCACTGAAACACCACCTCTGACAATGTTCAACCTCCTCTAATCCCTTAAAAAAAAAAACCAAAAAAGCCCTACTTGTCAGTCATTTATTTATTTATTTCCAACCTACTCTAAATTTAAACAGCATTGCTGTGTCCACAGAGTGAGCGCTGGCTCGGATGCCAAATTTGTTTCCAGGAGCTACGTGACCTGCCCTTATATTTTTCTGAAGAGTCAAGCAGAGAAAAAATTGTTTTCTTTTAGCCTTCACTTTCTTAATCACTGGAGAAGCCCCCAACAGACACAGCATGATGAGAGAAGATTGTTACCTGCTTTCTGAGCTGATGACTCAACACTCTCATTTCTCAGTGCTCACACAAAAAGGGTTTGGGCGGATTTCAAGAATAGCAGGGAAAAACCATTTGCTGCATCTCAAATGTCGTGAGACTATTTGGTGTTGATAAGAGCTCTCTTTCTTCCTCATTAACTGATTGCTTCTCCTTCCTTTAATGCACACAGCTCTGCCTGGGGCTTTCAGAGAACCAGGATTGGGTGGAGACCAAGCTCCATTTTCTTCCTTGCTTCAGCACCATGTTAACTAGATAGGGTCAGAGTTATAATTTCACATATCAGAGAGCACAGAAAACTCTTTTCTTGCTGGTTATCTCCTAGTAATGCTAGGTCAGGTCCTCAGAAAAGGACTCTTCAAGTGATAAATGTAGTTTGTAAGGAGGTTGTGCCAGTCTCCCCTCTTAGAGTTGGGATAACAGTTCATGAGAAGATGGGTTTGGAAGGACTCTCCAGCATCCTCAAGTCATGTGCTGTTGTACACCTTTGTTTCACCAAATATCTCACTCATACATCCAGTAAAATCCATCTTAGAACTAGTCAGGCTTTCTGTCTTTTCTGCTCTGATTGAAACACACTGCAGACCTTCCACCTGAATTATCACAAGCTTAACTATCTGGTTGGTACCTATTTTTACATAATGGTCCTTTTGCTATCATTGTCTTTTATCTCTCCTTTCCTTTTCAGTTGTTTGCTCTCTTTGGAATTCAGCCCTGCATTATGTTTATTGAGAAGAATAATAAGCTCTTGGCATTTTCATTAATAGACTAATCAAAGCACACTTCTCTCAAAAGAGGTATCTCCTACCGTGCTGGCTTCTCTGCTCTGTGATGCCTGGGTTTCAATTAACCTCTCCAAACACAGCTATCAGATGGAGCTATCAGCAATCCTCCAGAGAACTGCTGACCAGAGCTCCTTTTCCCTGTGCACTGCCTGATTCTCTCCTTCAGCTAATGGAAATACCAGTCCACTGCCTCAGCTCTTTCTTTTCCAGTTGCTTTCACATCTGGAGCTCCCAGATTACAGCTCCATTACTCTGCTGGTCTCCAGCACATAGTCTTTTATTTCACACTGTTTCACAATTATCTTAGGTGTTAGATTAAAAGGTGTAAAATTAACTGTACCAGGATTATTTGTGGTTTTTTAAAATTAAAGAAAACTGAGGTTTTTTTCCATTACTGTTCCTGTAAGAGGTATAGAAAGCAAGATCAGAGTTGTTATTAAATTCTTAGCCTTGATAAAAGGACCATGTTCACACTTGATGGTTGCCCAGTGCAAATTTCTGCAAAACCAAGATCAAGACTAAATCAAATGAGGAAGATTCTTTGTGAAGAGAGGTTCAATTTTAAAACAGGACAGAGTTTGTTGAAAAAATAAATGTCATTCCAAACTTTCCTTTCACTGTGTTCAATTCATGATTGGACCTAGAATCACTTACCTGAAGTGCATGGAAATGGCAGCATCAGGGTGCCACCATATGGAGCTGCCAGAACAAAGGTCTGCTAAAAATACTGGAAGTGGTTTTGAAAATTGATGCCAATTCTTGGAATTTCAGGCACTTAAGTGCATTCAAAACCCTGATTAGATGAATGGAAATTTCACTCTGAAGGGCTGAGCATTCAGATATGCAATGGCTCCATCTCGTCGGGAATCTAGGCCAAATTGCTTTTGAAAATCTCAGTAGGGTGCTTATTTGCATTTTTGGCATCAGAATACTTCTGAAAATATGGTGGCAAGGCTGCCATCCATCAAACACTTCAGCAGGTGCTGAGATTTTATGCAAGCACTTGGCTGAGTTTCTGTATTCACACACTTAAAATTTACCATGTGCCTGGCTGCCTGGAGGATCAGAGACCACCTCTGCAGGTTTTGGGCCCTCAAGGTTATATATTTGAAAACTCTGGATTTGCCTAGTCTGCAAACAAACCATAAGCTGACACACTGCACGCATTCCTCCACCTCTTCACTGAAACTTTCAAAGCCCTCCATATAAGTTAGGAAATATTGAATAGAGGGGATTATGGAAAAGCCATTTCCAAATGATAAAATTGCATTCAAGTTTGTTATCTGCTGTCCCCCCTTCACATATGTTATGACTGCATATTTATTTTTCTACTACTACTACTAGAGAGAGTGTGGCAAGAAAATCCATCTTTTTTTGTCCCGCCCTTCAGAGACTGTCAGCAGCATTATCTTTAAGGTGCTGGATATCACATTGCTTATAAAATAGCACAAATATAGGGGTTGATAAGCCTCCAGGTGCAGGACTTAAAGGACAAGATTTTTTTTCCTGTAACTGTCCTCTAACCTTTCCCTGCTTTTGCTGGGAAAACAGAGCAAGCACAGCTCGTGTCCAGTGTGATGGAGAGGTTCCATTTCACCAACCTCCTTGGCCTCTGGCAGAGGGAGGAGGAGCAGCCCCAAGTGATGAATCAAGTGATGGCTGAGCTGGTGACCATCCCTGCCTGCAGGAAGCCTCTTGGAAGGGTGCAGACTTGGTCAGGTTTTATTTCTAACACCTATTTTGGCCTTTAGAAGAAGGGAGCCAGGGAAGGAAGGGCTGGGCCAGAGCTCTGTGCTGTAATGTGCTCTGTAACTCATTTTTCCAATGTGCAGCCCTGAAGTAGTTTTTAAATCGTCCTTCAGTGCTTTATCAGAGGAGGTGCTGATCACCTGCAAGGATGACTTTTATAGAACCAGCATGACTCATCTGTGGGCATATTTTTAAAACCTCTTCTTTTCCCCCAAACCTCCCCAAATCAGTCTGGGAAAATGATTGCAATTATTCAGATTGTGCTACTTTAAGTTATCTACCTCAGAAGCCACCTGCTGCAAAACAGGCCCAATCCAGCTATAGCTGGGCAGAGGAGGGAAGGAAAGGTTTCCTTTCCTGCTTCCATCCATGACTTGCTCCTTGTCTCTGAATAACCCTGTGTGCCTACCATGCTTTGCTTTCCCTTTGTGAGAGGAGGGCAGTGATGCCAGCAGGGCTGGGACTGGAGTCATTAAAGGCCTGATAGCACATCAATAAGCTGCAATCAGAAAGTACCATATGATTATTCTTCCTCAAGGCTGTCAGGTTTTATGAAGGGGGAAAGAGGGAGCTCAGGTACATGTAAATTTTAAGCATTTCATTCTAGGGGGAAAAAAAAGTGCCTCCACAGCCCTTGCATTTAAACACAGTCCAATTTTGATGATCCAACTAAAAACTCTTGGTTTTCCCAAAGCCAGTCCCTTGCCATTTGTTTGCAGTCCTGCAAAGCTCCTAAGCTCTGCAGAATTAAAGCTTCACAGCAGCTTGCTTTAGGGAAGAGGAGCAGCAGCCTGCAACTGCAGGAGGTGGCTGCCAGACTTTGAAGTCTGGGCTGGAGATAAGGGGAAACGACATTGCAAAGAAACTGTGTTATTAAAAGACATTCTCCTTTTGATTCAAGTTCTCTGGTATTAAACTTCAGCAGGCCCACATTTCAAGGCTGACTAAAGGGTCTTGAGTTATTGGTACATATTTCAGTGATAGGTTTTTCTCCAGGGCACAATATTTTCAGTACATCGCACGTCGGGCGCAGGCTCTCACTCTCTTGTCTGTATCTTGTCATGTAGTAATCATAAACCTGACCTCCCTGGAAAGCTTTTTGGAGAGGCTTCAGGCCACCCAAGACAGGTTTTCAGTCTCTTAAGGGTAGAACTGGGCAGGACAAAGGTCCCTGCTGGGGCATTTAAGTGACAAGCTTTAAATCTTTCAATGAAACTCGTATTTTTTGTTTATTGAGCACAAGGTAAAAATGCTTTTTTACAAGCATAAAGACAGAAAATCTCTACCAGCTACACTGCATTAATTCAGAATTCATCTATTTTTCTTTGTTCTGCCACCCAGCTGTAAATATATCTTTATTCTCTGTGTGCAAATGGAGGCTCGTTTGCCTTAAAACTGGAATATTTCAGTAAAGGCACCACAGTGTGAAGGCACAAGACTGCAGGCAAGAACTTGCAGAATAACTTCACCAGGGAGTGATTAATGGGCTTCCTCTTTCCTGGTGACACCAGCCCACATGGCACAGGCTTCTCCTATGCCAGTAGGGGCTGGTTCCTCTCACATCCCAGCTGCATCGAGCACAGAGCATCGCTGCCCATGGCTGGGGCTGCACTCCTGAGTCATCCAGGGAAAGGGGCAGAGGGAGATCCTTGCCTCCTCATCCTCCTGCCCCCTCCTCACCTCACTGGGGTCCACAGAGGATGAACCCTCTGCAGGACTGGGCTGTCCTGGTGAGATCCAGCATCTCTCAGCGGCCACTCCAGAGGCAGCCCTGTCGCAGACATCTTCTATGAAAAATCCTTTCTTTAAGATTTTTCCTCTTGAGAAGCTGAGAGGCCTCAAGAACAAAATGTAAACATTGATTATCTGCTGCTGTGGAATGCAACAAGTAAATCTTTGATTGGCCCATGTTGGTTGTTTCTCATTAATGGCCAATCACAGCCCAGCTGGCTCGGACAGAGAGTCCGAGACAGAGCCTTTGTTATCATCCCTTCCTATTCTATTCTTAGCTAACCTTCTGAAGAAATCCTTTCTTCTATTCTTTTAGTATAGTTTTAATGTAATGCATATCATAAAATAATGAATCAAGCTTTCTGAAACATAAAGTCAAATCCTCATCTCTTCCCTCATCCTGAGACCCCTGTGAACACCCTAACACAGCCCCATGTCCCTGGGGTCAGAGCCACAGCACCCAGGCTGGCCCCATGTAATTCTCACTCCTCACCAACATTTCTGAGAGATATCTTGTTTCTTTTCCTTGAAGGAAACTGAGCTGGCCAAGTTCTAATCAAGCATTGGACAAATAAAAATTTAAAATAATTCCTCTGAGGTCATTCTGACTTTACACTGGAAAAACTGAGATAAGACTTTATGAGCAAGGGAGGCAGTTAAACTGTGTGAGTCAGAAAGGGCTAAAGATGCCAAATGTTTATTATCACATACTGAATAAGTTGTATAAAGTTTAAAAGACACTGAATTTATAATAGTACAACTCACAAGGATCCCAAAGACATTTCAGTTATAAACTCTTCTGTGTAAATGTCTTCCTGTAACTAAATAAATAAAGTCCTAAGATATGGCACAGGGAACCTCAACTGAGGCCTTTTTAAGTCAGTATTTTTTCACAGACCCTGGGAAAACCAAGATGCTGTGATTTTAGTTAGCCTGAACAATTAATATAGGTGGAGAAAAAACCCTGAAGAAAATCTTTCAAGGTTTATGATTTTAATGTCACATATTTGTAGATCATAAATCAAGATGAAAGGCTGTAAAAAAATAAAAAATCTATTTTCATTTAAAATCAAATTAGGATTTTTTTTTAAGCCACATTTCTCTTTAGGGGGGATTTTCCACAAAAGATCAGCTTTGGGAGAATTACTATGGTTTGCCAACTGCCCACTTTTGTAGCTGCACATTTCATCTGCCAATAGAGCTGATGAAACACTTTGGTTGATAAAAATTAAAACCACACCACACAATGGGCACTTTTCACTGGCATGTACCAATATCAGTGAAACTAATTGGAAAGATTTCTTGTTTTAACTTATTGCACAAAGCAGTGAAATTTGCAGCCTGGTTGGGCTGTCAGAGCAGCCCCTTAGGGGTGACAGGCCAATGTCCTGGTCCCTGTCCCAGTGGGTGCTGCCCAGACAGTTCTCCAGGAGAATTACTCCATGGAAGCACTGGGAACATCCTCCCCTTCCTGACCAGTCCCTCTGCTGCCTGGTTTGATGCAGGATCTGTGCTTTGCCCATTCTGCCCTTAATACCCTTAATCTCTGGGCTCTGTCTGGATTCATAGAAGGAGATTATGTGCCATAAATTAGGGTGGTAGAAAATTTCTGACAGGTTAACTCTTGAAGTCAGAGCAGAAATTTATAGGTTTTTTTGGTTTTTTGTTTGTTTTTTGTTTGTTTGTTTTTTTTTTTAAATCAATGCTGATGCACAACTTAAAAATACCCAAAAGATTTCATAAAAAGTTTGGACCAACAATATTCAACTTAATGGTTGCACAAGCACAGGGAAAACAGGCTGGGATTGAGCATAATAAATTTCTTTAGAGATTCAAAAGAAGATTCCTATATCCTTTATCTAGTGCTGGGATACAGATAAATAATTTTAACTTCAAATACCTGAATGTGTAGGGTAACTTGAGGAAATGTAGATCTGCTTCTTGAATCTCAGGGCAGCATTTTTTTCTCTTGTACAGCTGAGCCTAAATGCTGATGTTTTAAGTTTTACCACCTATGTTCTCATATTAGACTGCTGCCTGTCTGGGTACAGATGGAAAAGACAATTTCTTGAAGGAAAAGACAACTGCTCCATAAATTCTAATGCTTATATTGTCCAATTCCTTGTAATGAGCAATGGATTTGTGAAGAGGTTCCAAAAACTGTGGTTTGCATTCTCTTTAAGCAGCTGAACGCTTTGGAATAGACCTACCAGAGCACAGCAGTGTGACAGGAATTAAATACCAGTTTCTCCCAGTTTGTCCTTAAATAGTGATGCTGCTCACAGGAGTCTGCTCAAGGATCTGAGCTTTGTGTCTCTCTTACTGAACTACGAGCTGCTGAAACATTTCCAGGTGTTTGGGGAAGGGGCAGGGTGAGGCAATGCTGTGACTAACCTGGCAGGGTACCAGAGTGAGGCACTGCTGCAGCTACCTGGAATTTTAGAATTTTAGCCTCCCTTCTAACACTAAGGACAGATTACCAAGTATTTTCCCTCAGCTTCTTTTTATAGTTTACACTAGAAATTGTCAGCCTTGGTTTTATGCTCTCTTATGCTGAATGATGGGGAGAAGGAAGGGTTTGCCAAAGGAAAAGGATAGTAAAAGCAGGGAAAATGAGCTAGATACTTCCAGCTACAGTAAAAGCATCTCAGCTTTATTGTTGTCCTCTTGTAAGGTTTTACATGCTGCTTTAAATGATGATACATTAGCCTTGGGAGAAAATACTAAAAAGCATTCACGTATGACACAGAATATCTCAGACAGCTAAAGAATAAAATATGGAGCCTTTATCCTTTACAACCCAAGCCTTCCTTTACTAAATATAAACATTTACTGCATTAAAATGTATAGGCTTAAGAACAAATTTTCCAGAGGATTTTTTTCCCATTGTGAAGTATGTTATATCCACAATAATACAGTGTAATGGCTGAAGCAAAGATGAGGTGGCAGTGCTCATTGTGTGAAAGATGAGTAATAAAATCATCAGCGTACAAATGATTTTTTAATTAGGTTTTAATCTGTGTATTTAGAGAAGTTATTTCTGTGTGAATTCCACACTGATAATTTTTATCTCGGTACCACAGCTGCAGTCACTAATGGCTGATGCCATGGACATCCTTGAAGGAAGAAGTGAAGAACATGTGTGGACTAAAATTGAGAAGGTAAAAAGCAGCAGCAAAGGGCAGGAGACTATATTACTCCTTGGGGAGTAAAATTCCACCTGAGTCGTATCTATTTGAAAGATTAAAAAAAATCTAAGTGCGATTTGAAACCTGACTGCACCCCCTGAACTCTGCTAGTGCTCAGGCACTGGCCACAAACACAAGTTTATTGCTTGATTTAGCCCCTATGCTTGAACTTTGTCCATGCTAATGGTCTCATGGGATTGTCTAACTCAAGAAAACAAAAAAGACAAAAAACCCAACCTGAATAGCTTCTTTTTGGCTGATAATTAGAATTCTCTTCTATCTTTGTCACAAGTGGTACTGTGCTAATTGGATGTGGGGGGAAGTTGTTAGGGAATGAAATTCAGCCCAACAAATTAGGTCTCTTAGTGGAGCTCAAATGAGGCTTTGGTGATGTGAGAGGTAAAAGACATGTAAATGCTTTTCGGGAGCCCCTGCACAGCAACTGGTCAATTTAATTCTGAAAGGATTTGTAAAATGCAGGGAGCCTTGTGCTGCCTCTCAGCGCAGATGAGTCTGACCCGGCAGAATGAACAATAGGTCTGGCTGGGGTGTAAGAGGAGTGTTTTACATTTCTACAAAGTCTCTCAAAGCAGAGCAAATCGCAGCTCGACATTGAGCACCACAGACATTCAGCTCCTTGTGAGGAAAAGGACAGCGACGTGTCACCAGAGAGGGAAAATGTTATTAATGGTTCTTGCAGCTCCCTCAGGTCTCAGAGGGATGCCCTGTCACTCTGCATTGTGGATGCAGTGACAGGCTGGGGAATGCAGGGTTTGGATTTCTGCACTGGCAGGACTTGGACCTGCCCTTCCTTGGGCTTGGGGTTTGCAGACAGATCTCAGGTAAGGCACTGAGAACCCCAAACCCTGCCTGCACACACTCTGTACCCAGGACAAGCAAATGAGACAGAGATGTCTGAAAGACACCACAGGGATGGAGGGTCAGGGTGTTTTCAATGTGATTATATTCATTCTAAGTTATTTGAATTACAATTTCAGAATGCATCTATCTCTCCTTAGAGAAAGCCTGAGTAGGTGTGTATTGCCTCAGTCAGCTGTCAGATCAGTGGCTTTTAATAAAGTTTTACAAGAACAGAATGTTTTCAGAAACTAATCAAATCTTAAATGCCCCAAATTATAGACAGACTGGGTTCCATCTCTTTCAAAAGCTTGTGAGGCAAAACAAAGGACAAATATTCCTATTTTTTTGCCATTGCACCAGGATAGTCTCTAAATTTCTCCCACCTGCCTACAGATCATGAGAACCTTTTGCAACACAAATGCTGCATGACATAAATTATATATACTTATACAATTACATATATTTTCCTGCCTTACATAATAAACATTGTTAGCTAGATAAGTGTAAATGACATAGCTACAAATTGCCTATTCCCTGTACTTCTCTATTACTTAACCTTCCCATTTTACACAGTAGACTTAAATATCAAAGACAGATTTTCAAAGTTTTTCCCAAAGTCAGCATTTTAACCCACAGTGAAGTGTTTGAATAACCAGCCTGATTTTCACAACTCTGAATGACCACAGGTTGTGGGAATGGATAGAACAGAAATAGCTAAATATTTATTAAAGGTTCCTCAAAATTTTGTTTATTCCTATATTTTTTAACACAGAGTGACTAATATCTCACTGCAAATTCAGTAAAACAAAGTCTTTTCTTTGATGTATTTGTCTGTATGTACATCCTTTATATATCTCTGGATACTTTTGCTTTCTGTATAATTTTAACAAAAATCAAGCTAACATCTACAAACGGACTGGTATCCCATCTTATGCCACATAAATCTGCGCATAACTCAATATTTGGGATTGAAATTTACTGAATGCATTAAAACCTGCTCCCTGCCATTACAAAATTTGGTGCTTCAAAATTCGTTTGCATTCTGAGCATATGTTTGCATTTAATTTCTGACAACTCACATAACTATTTGATTTGAAGCATCTTGTTCCAGGCAGAACTCACTGTTTGTTTCATAACACTAAAATATTTTTCTGCATTATGTCAGAACAAAGAAATGAAAAGCATCATCAACTTTACTTTTTTCAAAAAAAAAATGCATTTCAGCACATTCAGCATGTTCTTAGGAAAAAATTCTGTTTAAACAGAAGAGACAGGAGAACACTCAGGAAGCTCGGAGAAGAGGGGTTTGTTGGATTTTTTTGGTGGTTTGCGGTTGTTGTTTTTTAAATCAGCTCTAATTAAGAATTTTACATTAGGTTAAAGGTCTCTAACACATTACCAAGGAGGAGGATTAAATCCGATTAAAATTTTCTGTGGTGTGGATTACCACATCACTTGAGCTAGAACCATTTCCAAAAGTTCAGAATCTCTCAGCTCACTCATCACATGACACTGATTGTAGGAGCCTACAAAGAACCTTCACACATATTTAGTTTCAAGGTAGTTCTTTGTATTTTTGCTATTGAATTAATTTACATATATTGGAAAGCAAAAAACAGAACATAAAGGAGTTTGTACAATCAGCTATAAATGCAAAGCTCTGGAAAGCTGACAGCTATGCTCCCACCAGTGAAGTTTGGCTTTTGCAATAGAAACAGCTGTTGCACCTAATGAAAGCACTCAACAGTTTTCTCTAATGCAGCAGGGTTATAGCTGTGCCTATTTTCCAAATGGTTAAAGGGTCTGTCAGAATTGCCATTACAAACCATTGTTTTCAGGGTTTGATATTCCAGAGTCAGCCATAAAAAATTCACTCAGGCTGAAATCTGACATCAAAGGGCACAAAGCCTGACACCCAAACACTTTTCCTCTTGTCATAGTGGAGGGTTTATGAAATTAGTTTGGAATTAATCTGAACAATTTTGAATTTACAGGACTGACAAAGTAGCAATAGATCTGTAGCTGCAAGTGGGTTGGGTGCTGCACTGCTCATCCAATTCACTGACAGATTTACGTTTTTAAGCCAACTAATTTATCAAATGGGCTAATTATTTTGTGAGTTTAAACACCAAGAAATGAAAAATTACTTCATAATTAGCTGGAAAAATATAGAACATCAGAGCACGGGAGGTGCTTCTCTCAGTATCAGCAGGCAGTGCCTGCAGCCACGAGGGGAGCCGACCCAGGAAAGCCCAGATTGCCTTGGGAGAGTCAGAAACATCCTCCTACAGAGCCTTTCCCCACCTCCTAGGTGTCCCTGAGGAGTGCCTCAGAGGCAGGGAAGATGGGTCTGCTCAGTCTCCCAACATCCCTGTTCTGCAGGATTTTACTGACGCTTTTACTCACAGGCCCCTGGGTAAAATTTCCCCAGCAACTGGGGAAACAGACACCCTCAAAGCTTTCCAGCAATGAATGGAGGGACTGAGTTAAACTCTACTCCAGGAATATGGACATTCCTAAGAAAAACTTACTAACTTCCTTCTTTTTATAGTTGTCAGAAATTCCCAAACTCAGCTTGCTTGTGGCCAGACCACTGGGCTCACAGAGGATTTGAGGCAACATACCAAGGCTTAGGACTATTTTTTTGGTTACTGGCTCTGTCCAAAATGTGTTATAAATTGAGCCTTGAAGGTATTTAAAAAATCACAACTTCAGCACTGCATGAGAATTAACCTCTCTGAAACTCCCCTTTATGCATGAGAATCCCACCTCAAGGTTTCAATAGGAAACATTAAGGAAAAGAGAATCAAACCCTCTTTCTAAAAGGTGCTTAAGTCTTCACCAGCAGACAGGTAGAAATGCAGTTTTGCTTACTGGATTTTAAAGTGTAAATTCTCTTTTTAATTCAAATTATATTTAAATTTATTATTTTAGCAAGACTTATTTAGCCCAGTGGTTTAAGCAACGATCTCTGATGCACAAGGCTCAGCATTAATGAATAGGAAACTCCAAGAGATTTTGAGGGAAATTTGGATGTTAACTCAGCTCTGTCCCACAAAACTCCAGACACAGAATTAAGCAGAGGGGGACACTCTGAAATAGCCAGATCTGGCTATTATTGGTGAGCTTCTTTGGTGAGATCTGATGTGCACATCAGTGCTGGGACTGGCAGTAAAGCTTGGCCCTGAATAACTCAAGGAATCAGGACTCTGCATGGTCAATGAAGGACTTTACAGCAGCCACAGGCAGGCAGAGGGGGTTGGAGTATCTCAGATAAATAAAACAGCCCCCCTTTCCTCTACAGAGCTTTTGCCCCTCTATAACAGAAAAAAAAAAGAAAGAAAGAAAAAAGAGATTACTTTCCTATCTCATAACCATAAATTCATTAATAAAGCCTCACAATATTGTTACAGTGAGAGGCATTTCATTAAATAAATAGATACTTCAGAGCCTGCCAAGCAGAAACTTTTGACATCCAAAGAGGGAAGAGCTGTGTAAGTGGAAGTGCCAGGATGGCTCTGCTTTCTCTACCAGGATAATAATGCAGCTCTACTTCTCCCCTCCATTTAGCCCCTAGGCTTTTGTAGCAGTTTCACAGGATCCTCTTAACATCATTTGAGCAGCCAAAGGAGAGACAGGAGTTGGCAAATAAACACTTTCCTCCACTTCCACATGTGAGACACTTCATAAAACCTTCACAACTGAGTTTACCTCAAGGGCATCACATACTTTGCAATTTAGATAAGTTATTATGCCCATCATTTGCTGAGCTCAGTGGAATGCCTGTTTCATAAATCTGAAAGCAGAGCAAACATGGGTGAGTGAATAAAAGAACAGATGTAACTTACATAAGGATAAGAATATAACAAAAGCTGCACTAATATATGTGAATATAAAATGAAGTAAAATTAGCCTAACATATCATACAATATTTTAGCCAGGCACGTAGATTTTGAGCAGTTGACCTCTGCTCACCACATCTCTGCCTTCTGCAACAACAATGCCTGATGAACTGTGCTCTTCCACTGACATTATCTCTTAATTGAAAATCAAGCCATGGAAAAGGGCCCCAGCCTTGCTGGGCTCTCAGTCAGCCAAAGGAGCAAGGAGGGAGATTCATGGGATGCTGATGGGAAGTGCCCATGCTGCTGAAAAGGATTTGCTGGCTCCTCCAGCAGCTTTTGATGGATGTGACATTGCAACACCTGATAAAGTCACCCAAGCCCAGGCCACAGCCACTGGGAGCTGCACAAAGGCTGCAAAAGTCACTGAGTTCTAGTGAAATTTCTTGGCTCAAACTTGGCTATTCCCAAATTTAGAGAAGGAAACCAGTTCCTGGTTTATTCCCTTTTTGGGGCTGTGTGTTTTATGAATGTGTGAATTCACTGTGAAAAGGGAAAGCAAAGGGTGGGAAAAGGTAGGAAAAGGATAATTTTTTGAAACAGGAGTAGAAGTCAGAAAAGTGCAAATGCAAAAGAAAAACAATGTTAATGGCACCAATTCAAGTAGACTAAGAATGAAGGAAACCTGAAGAGCAGAGAAAACCAGGTAAAAATGCAAGAATTTTCCTTGGAGTTGACTGAAGAGTGGCTTCATATCAAGATTACAGAAAACATTGAGACATTCTGGAAAGGATTAACTCTGAATCAGCAACAGCCTCAAGAGAGAATAACTGTGGCAGAGGTTCTAACCTCATGCTGAGTGAAGTCTTTAGATCAAGCAGAGGGAGTGGGGATTCTGTTCTCATGAGCAGAAAATGAGATTTTCCCCATAGAATCTCAGGTGATATAAAAGAATTGTAGGCAACCAAAGAGTCCTATCAATAAATCAGCCCCAGCACAGCACAGGGACAATTAAAGCACAACAGCATTCACAGAACTTCTTGAGTAAGAGAGAGGTGACAGTGGGATTTCAGCTGCTATCCATACTCCTGTTCCCAAAATCAATGTCTGCCCCAGTGAGGCTCTGGTTCTTTATGCCTTGCATGCAAGGGAAGAAAAGGGACCCCAGCAAGATGCCTACATGGCCTTTGGCTACTCTGGAAGAAGAGAAGCATCCTGCCCATTTCCCACCCTCCTGACACCAGTGTCCCATAGGAGGGAGCTTTTGAGTGGTCAGACACCAAACATCTCTGCCTCATGACAGACCAGCACTGCCATGTAAGAACATCAGCTACTAACAGGGACCTTTGGAGCACACAAGATTTTATCCAGGTCTGAAGGAGACATGGGAAGTTTTAAGTTTTCTGCTCCACACCAGAAAGAAATGAAATTTCTGTACATAAAAGCATAGGTTTTTCCAGCTAAATCAATCAGTCTATAACAGATATCATCTATATCCATAACAGGGCCATGACAGCTCCAACAGAACACTGCTAATGCTGTCAGGAAGGAGTTTTGTGCTGAGAAGGCCTTTGGCCCATTCCACCAAGCTATCAGGTGTGATAAGTCACCGGAATAATTTTAAATAGCAGCAAATCTGGCAACTAAGCAGTAAGTGTCCTAAAATTGGAATAATGTAGGTGCTTGTGTCTGCCTGGCAGTTAAATCACAGGCAGTTCTGGGCATTGCCAGACCCAACATGAGGATTTAGGTAAACATTTCCCCAGCCCTTGCTAATGGTGCTGTCAGATATAAACGGCAGCATGCTCACCTGCTGCCCTCAACCACACAAGGTCTCAGCCCTATAAACTCCTGTTAGCAGGAATTGCTACTGCTCTAAAAAACGGTGTGAGCCAACAAGGCTGCTGATAGTAAACACTGTGCTGGACAGGGGTTTCAGGAGAGTTTGTGAAGTACTGAAGGATTGTCATTAGTTATTAAACATAATTCATTAGCAGCATCAATGTTACTTTTTTCCCTTTCCTCATCAACAAAGACTCTTTCCACCATCTGCTTTTAGCACTGGGGCTTTGCTGCTGTGCTGAGGAGCTCCAGGCAAACTCTGGTTTCCATGTTTCACTGAGCTCATCCCTGCTCAGTGGGAAGGCACACTGGAGCTGTCTGTCAGAATTCCCCCTTTAGAGCAAGGCTGTGCATGCAAACGAGGAGTGGGGAAGGACAGGAAAGGAATACCAGCAATGGAGGGATGGCACTTTGATTTTTTAAGATTTTCTAAGCTTTCTGATGTTTACATTCTCGTAGCAAACTTTCTCACACGCTTTCTGTAAATAACTTACTGATTTGCATTCTTTTATGGAGGAGGAGAGATTTGATGGACTGTTGGTTTGTCCAGTGTCATTGGAGAGGTGGCACTGTCACCCTCCAATCCACTGTCACTTTTGGAAAACTGTGTTAGAATCAGAAAATAAACTTCCCCTTTTCCTTCACCTTGAGAGCAGTGTGCACTCATGTTGTTTCATGTCCTATAGTGACAGAGGGACAGCAGATTGGTCTTTGGGATCTGCATCTGAGTATGAACACTTCCAGCAGCAGGCCCAAGGTGAGAGCTGGGTGCTCACAAAAAGCAGGGAAGAGGCTTTGCTCTGCCCAGAACTCCTCCCTTGCAAAACAGAACAAATGTGCTTCACGTAGCACACAAACAGTAAAATCAGGAGTTTATTCCCCTCCCAACACCTAGCAACCTCTGTTCTAATTGACTTTAATGGAAGGTATGGATTGGGATTTAATCTTTATTAAAAGATCAGTAGCTTTCCTCAAGCTGTCCCTCCACACCCTGTACAGCCATCCCTTCTTACTCATGGACCCTTCAAGTACTGCTCCTTTGGTTACAGCCACTCCAAGGAGTGCTTCAGCAAGTTCCTATGGGAGACAAAGGAAAACACTGAGGGGAGTTTCATGTTTGAAGGCAGCTCAGTTGCCTTCTATTACTTAAAGCTCCCAAGCAATAAAAACAGAGTCTGTATGCCAGGAGATCCTTTTTGCCATTACCTGTTATTTATAGCTCCTGCAGACATCTCCAAAAACACCTGTCTCTTCCTTGAGCATGACTCCTCAGAGCTGCATTGGGATTTGGGAAGTTTGGATGTTCAGGCACCACACCACAGAGGGTGCATTCACACGCAGCCATGCGAGACACGTTTTAATGATATAACAATTTACAGGGTCTGCTTGCTGCTTATCCAAGTAAATTTTGTTCTAAACGAAGTTATTTCCCTAGAGGAGTTTTTCCTTATTGGATTCTGCCTCTTTCTCATTTTATTCCAAACTCTTTAGCAGACTCTATAACTGATATTATGCATTTGTACTCAAATAAATTCATGTTGGTCTGTTAAAAGTTGTATGTGCTTTCAAGCCAGCTTGTGAAGAGAACAGCTCCCTCATTTTTGGATGAAAGCTTCCTTTGGACAGTCAGTAACACAGACATCTGTTCCTTGGAAGGGCCCCTCACAGCAAAGGTTGACAAGTTCTGTGACATCTGTGGCCCATCAGGACTTGGACAAAGGCAGTGGGATGATGGATGGTCCCACAGCATTGCCCTGCTCAAGTCAGTGCCTGTCACAGGGTTAGGAACCATCTGTGGGATGATGTCTTATCCCAAGGAGTGCCCAGGAAGAGGGAAGGATGTTCTGGCACTGGGGTGTTTCAGGGCACAACCACGAGCACCCACAAGATTTCAGATAGGGGCATCACCAGAAATGCAGTGAGTTTTTCAGAAATGGAGAATGAAGCCCTGCTTTGGAGAGGAGGCTGGTCCAGGTGACCTCCAGAGTCCCTTACAGTGAAAGCTTGCCATGATTGTAATTCAGCTGCAGCCAGCAAGTGCAGCTTCCACCTCCCTGCACGGCACAAGCAAATCAATCAGGATGGCATCCAGAGAGCAGGGCTCAGCACTCCCCGCAGCCAGGCACTCCCCTTTATCCATCACTGGCCAGCAGCTACAAAAGGGCAGGATCAGAAAGCTTTTTATATGCTCCAAACAAGGCCTGTGTGATCCCTATCTGTGTGGGAATCTATAGGATGTCATTTTCAAGAACTCCTGCAGGTTCAAATCAAACCCTAAGCCAAAGGGACACCACATTTTGTCTCACCTGATAAGACCCTCTGCAGTTCATCCCTCCAGCTAATCCTCTTGCAGTGCCTGTTACCCAAAGGGCCCTTATGTTTTCACTGCAGACAGAAACTGCATTAGACATCTACCAACACCAGAAGAATTTACAGATTGTGCCCAGCCTTAGAGACCAATGGAAAACCATTTCAATAAAGAATGAGCTGATCAGCTCAGTATTCACACAGATAATTTTCTCCTCTCAGCAAACTCAGAAGTGAGATTCAGAGCAGACTAATTGACTTACAGTCCATCCAGCTACTCCTGGTGCACTAATTATGCTTTTCACCTTCTCACTCCATGTCAGAATAGAAACGCCTTGATGTGTGGCACTGAGGAGAGGCAGACACAACCTTGCTCATACAGCCAATTTTCCCCAAGAATAAAAGAGCAGAAACACCTTTGAGACACAACTTGTCGGTGCTGCAGGTCTGTGCTGATGGCTGTGCCACTGCTGCTGGCTCCAAGGGCACCCACAGAGGCCTTGTCCTTCCCATGCTTTCCTCTGGCATAAAAAAGTCATGTAATTTCCTTCAGGTGAGCCAGACAAGTTGGCTTTTGTTGCCCTGTTTCACATTTTCACTCAGCCACCAGCCTGGAGATCTGTCTCTCCTAATTCCCCTAAGCCTTGGGCCCCTGGATCACTCATGGGTCTAAGCTGAAGGCAGGGAGTTGAAAACATCAACACCACCTATGTGTGCTCTTGCAAAGGCCCAGGTGCTTTGATTTTTAATTCCCTTTCTTTTTGTTCTGCCTCTCCCCAAAGCAACAATTTCCAACGTTGATATCTTCCATGACACATGATTGGGGCAAGAATTTGAAACACAAATAATTTGGGGGCAAAGTAAAATAAATACAATATTAACATAAAGAGCACAAAATAAACCCTGAGGACCTGGTTCATTTTCAGATTTCTGTCCCCAAAACCCTACATTCCTCTGCTTGCCTTGATCCCAAAGCACCTACAGGATGTGCTGTGGACCAAGCATGTAATTAGCTTAAAAGACATCTTTTATTTTTATTTCTCTATTCCCTTTTTCCATTTGATCTTCATTCTGTTCATTTCCTTCTCCTGCTCCCTCCAGCTGATCACAGAGGCCAGACTACAGACAGAGAGAAAAATCCAGTGAGAGAAATAGGGACAGGAGCAGTCTGAAATCAGGAGCTAGTGAGGAAGAAATGTGAGGAACTTGAGTGGATGGAGCAGTTGTGCACTGAGGAGCCTCCAGGTGGACCCCAGCTGCAGACACTGATCCAAAGCAGAAATGCTGAGAGTAACTGGGGTGGAGGGAATCCTCAGAATATCTTGAAATAAAGATTAAAGAGGATTAAAAATGGGTGAAGCCCAGTCTGTCTTCTCAGGTCACCAGGCACTTGAGGAAAAGACCATAAAGCCATGGAAAAGCAGATGGGAAAAGCGTGTTTTTGTACATTGAGGAAAGGATTGAAGGGGCTTCACTCTGAGGAAGTCAGGCAGCACGTTCAGCTACAGGAGCTGAGCACAGCCCTGCAACGGGCTGTGAATCCTCTGCCCACCTGCCCAGCACTGCCTTGGCACACCTGGGTACTCCTGGGATCAAGGCAGGACAGGTGAGCACCACAGTCCAAACCCAAACCCTGCAAAGGGCTGACCTGGTGAGCACCACAATCCAAACCCAAACCCTGCAAAGGGCTGACCTGGTGAGCACCACAATCCAAACCCAAACCCTGCAAAGGGCTGACCTGGTGAGCACCACAATCCAAACCCAAACCCTGCAAAGGGCTGACCTGGTGAGCACCATAACCCAAACCCTGCAAAGGACTGACCTGGTGAGCACCGTGACCCAAACCCTGCAAAGGGCTGACCTGGTGAGCACCATAACCCAAACCCAAACCCTGCAAAGGGCTGACCTGGTGAGCACCGTGACCCAAACCCTGCAAAGGGCTGACCTGGTGAGCACCATAACCCAAACCCAAACCCTGCAAAGGGCTGACCTGGTGAGCACCGTGACCCAAACCCTGCAAAGGGCTGACCTGGTGAGCACCATAACCCAAACCCTGCAAAGGACTGACCTGGTGCTATTGATCTCTGTGTGGGCTGGGATCGTGCCCACAATGAGCCTCATGTGCATCACTGCTAACACCAGCAGTGAGTGCTGTGCTGTGAGCCAAGCCCAGCAGAGCTCCTCACCTGGGGTTCAGTACTGCTTTGGCCTGAAGGCAGCTGCAGGATTCAGCCAGAGATCCCTGGGATTCTGTCTTAGCACCAGTCTTGTTGCCAGTTATTGCTCTGCTCGGGAATAAATCTTCTCCAAAATCCACTTTCCTTCAGCTGTTGTTCTAACACTCATCATGTTTGGGCTGGCTACAAACGGTGTCCTACCTACTCCCACCCACATGTATTCTTATTTAAACTTCTACTGGGAGGGGGGAAGAAAAATAGAAAAGAAAAAAGTGAAGCTATTGATTCAAGAAATTTGCATTTCCCAGGGAGAGCCCCAAAGGTGCCTCACCACAGCCAGGAAGCAGAGGAGCAGGCACAGGCAGGTTTTAAATCAAGGCAAAAAGGCAGAATGTAATGCTTCCAATTTACTTTCTTAAAATGAAATGTGCAAGGTAAAAAGCCATGAATTAGCACTAGCGAACACCACAGTCACCAAAAAGAGATTTTTTAGCCATTCTCCACCGCTGCCCCCTCCTTTATCTTGTCAAGAGACTGTATTTTCATTGTGTTACCCTGGTAATTTAAATCCTGCTCGGGCTCAGCACACACCAGGTAATTGTGAGTCGGCAAGGGTTTGAATGTCATCACTGCTGTGCAAATAACATCATCAGCTCATCAGCTGTGCCAGTAACATTGCAATTATGTAAGCCACTATTATTTCCACCTCTGATATGCCATAGTAGAACTTATTTTGGGGGCTGGAGCTGACAGGTATTCTATCAATATGAAAAGCACACAACAGCAGCCAAGCTACAGCTCCAGGTAGGAGCATCATTCCCCTGGGACCTTCTGGTGACATCACCAGCAGTGCCAGAGCTCATGGATTGTCCTAAAGGAGCTGCTGTAAAGCCTGTTGCTGTTCTGGTGCCACCATTGCCCTCACCCCACACCCTGTCCATCACTAAGGACCTGTTTTGTTTCCTCTCACTCTTTGTGCTCACCCAAACGCAGAAACTGCCCCCAAAACAGAAGCAGTGACTTTTAGCTGCAGAAGAAAGTTAGGCAGATATTTTCATTTGGTCTGTTGGAGAGGAGTCTTGGGGGTTTAGTGGTTGTTTATAATATGGCTGAGCCCCTGGACTGCAGCCCAGCACTAAGTTGTCAGTCCTTCTGAGCCTTCCCATGTGCTTTCAGCCAGATCAGTGATTTCCTAAGCTTTTATTTCCAGCTTCTTAAAAATGAGGCTGGCATAATGATGCCTTCCTCTAATCCTCCACACCATTATACAGTGAGCACACCCCAGCAGAGCCAGCCCTGAGGCTCCTCAGAGAGCCCCAACCTCTCTGTGCTCCTGTTCCAATGGATCTGTTGGCAACCAGGGAGCAGAAGCCCAGGCACAAGTGCCCAGCAAGGTTCACCAGCACAACAGAAGCTCTTTTCTTTAGCATCATGCTTGGTGCTGAGCACAGCTGGACCCCTGGAAATGCTCCATGGAGCAGGCAGAGCTCCTCTCCCAGAGCATTCCTTGTGCCCTCAACAGCCCAGGGGACAGGAGGAATAGTCCCTGAACATTCCTGCTGGTCTTGACCTCTGTCTCACACACCCACAGCCTCAGCAGCACCAAGCATGGCCAGAGCACAGGCACAGCTCCAAGCTCAGGCTGAGGAGCCCTTTGGTCACAGCTCAACATGAACAACCACAATGGGAATAACTCAACACATGAACAGCCACAACGGGAATAACTCAACACATGAACAACCACAATGGGAATAACTCAACACATGAACAGCCACAATGGGAATAACTCAAAACATGAACAACCACAATGGGAATAACTCAAAACATGAACAACCACAATGGGAATAACTCAACACATGAACAACCACAATGGGAATAACTCAAAACATGAACACAATGGGAATAACTCAACACATGAACAACCACAATGGGAATAACTCAACTCATGAACAGCCACAATGGGAATAACTCAAAACATGAACAACCACAATGGGAATAACTCAACACATGAACACAATGGGAATAACTCAACACATGAACACAATGGGAATAACTCAACACATGAACAACCACAATGGGAATAACTCAAAACATGAACAACCACAATGGGAATAACTCAACACATGAACAGCCACAATGGGAAACCACACTGGGATCAATTCCCAGTCAGTTGCTCTGGGTTGTGCCTACAGAAACAACGCTCCACTGGACCTCTGTCAGGATGATGGATTCAGACTTTTGTTTTGTTTTGTTTTCAAGATTATTTCAGCTTAAAATGCAATTGGAAGATTGATTCTTTAGATCCTCACATTATATAGGGTCTGGGTCTAGAGGATAACTCAGTGTGGAGGGAGATGATTCTCATCTTTGCCTTCCAGAAATACTGTGTGCTGCCAAAGCTGGAAAAGGGAATGGATAAAGGTAAGGGAGGGGGAGAGAGAAAATTATGAATGCTTGATATTTACAGAATATCTGTACACAGTACTATTGTTCCTCTCTTTTCTTTTTGGCAGTCACCCCTGCAAGGAAGATGAATACCTGAATATGCTCTTTATTAGGTTAATTACTGTTTTATTTGGGGGGGATACTGAGGTCATTATTCTTTTACTGTATTCTCCAGTGAATTACATTCATAGGAAAACATATTTATTCAGAACTTCATTTTGATCTAATAGAAAAATGGTTCTTGCCACAGCAATGTGGAATACTCATTTTTCTCCATGTGTTGATTTTTGGCATATAAATGCCAGAAGCTTCTGTTCTCTTTCTTTATCAAGAAAAACTTGCCTGAGATTAATTTCCTCATCATCCTTTCCTTTTAAAGTGGCTGTTTTTCAATGCCATTTAAAGGCAGAGTTGTGATAAATTCCTGGTTTCAATGAACAGATTTCAATGAAAGAGTCTATTCCACAGCAGTAAAGTCATTGAATCCAAATAGAAAGAAAAAAAATAAAATTTTGAAGTTGGGTACTGCTACAGCAGCCAAGTGTACGAGAGGTGCCCTAATGTGTTTTGCTTTCTAATGACAATTAGTTTTGAAATAAACTCATCACAAAAGTTTTTAAGATTTTTTTTATAGAGGGAAAGGGACATTCTTCTTTGTAATTACATATTGGACTAATTGAAAACTACTTAAACACAGCAGAAGATAATTTCTTCAGAAACAAAAGGATGAGAACAGCTGAGATGGAAAACATGTCCATGTCCAAACCTGTCCATTTCTGTTCCTAATATTTAGCCACAGATCCAAAGAGAAGATTTATAGATTTTATAGGTATTGAGTAGATAGACCAGTGAAAGTCATCTTTCTACTTAATGATCCTTCCCCTTTCTATAGATTATCTTTAGCAAGATTTTATTCTGTACTTCATTAGTCTGAGCTGTCTGTGAAAGGCTTATTTTAAATTGAATTAACTTTAAGTTGTATTAATTAAAATTTAAATTGCATTAATTTTTATTAAATTTCAATTGTATTGCATTTTAAATTGTAAGTAACACCCAGCCAAAAATTTCCTGCTGTCAGAATATTCTGCATCCAAACTATAAACCTCTCATGGCTTCTCACCCAAGCAGCATGGAAAACAGAGATCCTCAGCCAGCAACAGACCAGAGGTCACCTGAGCAGGTGATGCTTGCCCAGGTGAAGTTGACAGGCTCTGCTAAGGCTGGCAGTGCACTGTGTGTACTCCATAAGAAAATAACCTCACCTTTATAAAACCAGCATTCAGTTCACTGCTTTTTCTTATGCAAGGGTGATTTTAAAACAAAAGCATAGAAAGAAAGGAAAAATCCAGCCCTCCAGCCCTAAGATTTAATTAAAAATCTATGACCTCAAAAGGTATTTAGCCATTTAATTCCCATTATCTTTATCACAGACAGCAGTCTAAGGTCTACAAGTTTTTAGCTGCTAGAGATCACCTTCCCAGGCTCTCAAAAAAGATTTCTGAAAAATAAGAAACACTGGCAAAAGCTTTGATGGTCCTTTGTTCATTGTTAACAGAATAAAGAAATCTTTTTGAGAAAAATCAGAGCTCCTTAAATATGTAGGACAGAGAAACAAAGAGTTATTGCCCTTTGGAGATGGCATTATTTTGCCATGGAGTTGGTTTTGTCAGATGAAGTTTTATGACACATAGTGGCAATCATCCATCTTTGATGAGCAGACATGCACTAAATCAGAGAGACTGCTCTCCACGGATCACCGAGTCACAGCACACACTTTGGTAAATCATGAGGCTCTTAAATAAATACTCTTAATGTGTTTCAAGCTGGCTCAGAATTCTGCGATATTTAATGAAAGTCGGGTATTTTTACCCAGAATGTTGGGAAAAAAAAAAAAATTAAGTGCACAGAAAGCAGGTGATCCTTGGGAAGAGAAAAGCAGCACTGCCAAGAAAAAACAGTTGTGTGTGCAACGTGAGCAAGGGGACCCGAGCACAGTGAGAGAAACGTTCCAGTCTCATGGCAGAGCTTTGTGAGAGACCCAGATCCCAGGCAAGATGTGACATTTCACTTTTCGGATATCAAGGAGGGCGGAAAACCTGTCCTACACAGCAGATCAATACATCACTTAGAGAGGGAGAGAGAGGCCATAGCCCAAATCAATCTGCAAGGTGTCACAAACATCTAGGCCGACACCTGGCTGCTGTGCCCTTTAGCCCCCTGAGAGCCTCAGACAAAAGTAGATGTCAGGAGATGAGGTCAGCCAGGAAACAACACCAAACAAACATGAAAGAAGCCTCTTGTCATGGAGAAGGGCAATGCTGTTTTCCAAAAATACCCATCTGTAATGCACAGAATCCCCAGGCCCCAGTGTGCATAGCATTTTACTCAGGACTATTCACGTTGTGAAAAAAAAAAGGTAATTATTTATTCCATGGATATACTACATTTTGGTTGGACAATGAGGAAGTTGACGGAGGGGGAAGTAGATAAACTTCCTTTTTAATAAAGTGCAGACGGGGTTGTAACAATCCTCTGGCCACCTAGCTGGCAATTTCGATGGGGTGAAGTCATGAACCACAGTTTCTCTCATTCAGGAAATATTATTACAAGCTGGACTTGATTCCTCATCCTCATTTTTTTTGCTAAGGGCACATTAAAAAGCCTGGCCCATGGTTCCTGTGGCTATTTTAGTCCCATGCACAAGGACACATCTGAGACCACTCCCCACGAGCTCCACTTTCAGGTCACTTCTCTTTCAAAGACCTGTTCCCACATGAATGATGGGGGCTTGTTTCCCTCCATCACAGAAATTATTTTGTCACAGAAATGATTTATCTGTTGACAGCCAGGTTCACTGCCCCCAGGCAACTGATGGCAGTTGAAACCACTCAATGAAAAGCAAAGAACACTATTACCAGTTTTAAGAAAGGGTAGGAAAAGAAAAGGTATAAGGAATATATCCTTTCCTCTAAGACTGCCTTGAAAGTCTTTCCTGCAAGAGACACGAGGAAAATCAACTCCTCCAGGTGCTAAGTATGGTATATTCTTGGGTTACACACTAATTACAACCTGAAGAAGGTAGACCAGGCAGTGGTTGCTCTTGAAAATATTTGTGACATCTCTCCTGTCAAAGGGGTATGGTAAAAACACTTTAAAAATACAAGGTTATGGTTCAAAATGGGTCTACATCTAAAGTATTGCACGAAACACATCAGAAGAGGAACAAGATGAGGTGAACTCGTGGCATCCAATTGTAGGAACTAAACAAGGACATGCAGTAAAGAGATCCACTGGCAGGGATTAAAGCAGTGCTCTGCTTGTGGCTGAGCTCTGTGGGGTCACTGAGAGGGACTCCACTCAATTTGATGCACCTCAGGCACATCTCCTTCTGTTTCACATCCAAGATGAAGGAAAATATAATGGTTACACAAAGCTATGCTTCAAATTTGACTCTACAGATGGCAAATTCTTGAGAATAAGGACTGGGTAATGGTCCACTCCTGAGGGCCTCTTGGCAGTTAGCATATTAATACTTCAAAACAAAATACTACATAACAGAAAAAGAGTCTGATATTAAGAGATCTATAAGCTAGTCATGAGTTTATAGACACAGAAGATATAGGAGGAATATTAGGTGCCACACAGTATTTCTACAACAAAGTCGATGGCTGAAATCAGAAGAATCAGTATTAAACTTATAACCCAGCTGAGAGGCCATACAAATGTAACCTGCTGCTCACTCAGTGGCTAGATGTGATCACACCACTCAATCTCAAAAACCAGAACAGCAGCAGGCCACAGTTTTACATTTCTCCATTTGAACTACAATTATTCTAACAAGAGCCAATTTCACATTGGGCCATTTCTTGTTCTCCTTGTAATTCATCATGAGAAGACGTGAGATCTGAGATACCTCAGCAAGGCATAGTCCATGAATAATACAGCACATGGCTTTGACCTTTTCAGTTTGCTTTGTGGTGTGATTGGCCAACTGTTCCTGTCCTCCCCTGTTAACCACCCCATTAACCTGGGACGAAAAGGTGCAGCGGACAGACAATTAGCCAGCAGAATGCTAAAAAGGTTAATGCAGGAGCTCACAGCCTTGGCTCTCTTGAGCTTCAATGGGTATTAGGATTCTGCAATCTCTTTCCTCTTTCAAAGTCTGCAGGGAAGAAACAAGAATTCGCACAAGATGGACTTTGTTCTCGTTTCCGATCATAATCATGTAGCTCCTCTCAGATGTCGCACTCGGATGATTCCAGCATATGGGTGAATAAACCCAGAAGAATGTTTATTTTTACTCCTCTCAATATGGAGAATATTCAATTAAAGTAGTGAACCTTTTCTCTGAAGCTGGCCATTCTTGAGTAAAGGAAAACTGGGGAGAGTAGTGGCAGAGTAGCTCCATATGACAGCCTTCTTCCAAAGGTCACTCTTGCTACGCTAACTACTCAAGCTGAGTCATTCCAGTGATTTCCCACTCAAAGAGAGCAAATGCTGGAATTTTTACATCCTGTGGGCTGTCAGCTGCAGAAAACTTCATCTCAATACTCACCAAGACTACGAGGACAGGCAGAGCTCACATGTTCAGGCACATGGAGAACGTGAGGCACAGTAGGTCTCAGTGAAAATGCCTGTTGAAAGCAACTGCCCCATCTCTCTGGATAGCTACACATTTTAAAATCTCCCACTCTCTTCTTTTTTTTTTTTTAAGATAAAACCATTATGAACAACACAGAGTTACAGGTAAGTATCAGAAACTGTTTTCTGAAGCCTTGTAGTCAAAAGTCCTAATTTCACAATTTCACATGGGCTTCTCTTGCTCATAAAGATTTTCTAACCATCACTCCAGTGGTTTGTTTATGATGACCTGGGATAGTTTGTTTTTTCAGACACTGCCATATTCTTGTCTTCGTAGAAATGTGTTGCTCTGAGTTACAATTGCTAGCAATGCTAAGAAATACTTTAGATGGAAACAAAGAGAAAAGGACCTTTTTGACACCCTTTGGAACACCAAATTTTACATTTATTACGGGTAGTGACCGCAATAACACTGAGTCCTTTTTATTACCTTCCACTAATAATATATTCTCTATTTTGCTTAAGGTGAACAATGATATTCAGACAGGAAGAATTACTAACAAGGAAAAGATAAAGCTTTAAATTATAAAAATGACTTGATAGTTTCTCTCTGTAATACATTTTAAGTCCAGAAGGGACCATTAAGATCACCTATATGCCAAGGATTCTTACACTGTGCTTTTTGATATATGGGATCTCAAGTATCATACCATTTCTTTTGACCCTTGCTCTTGAGCACTATCTCTGATGGATTTTTATAAACTGCATATTGAAATATTCACATGCTTAGGGGCCTGCTCACAAACTGAAAGATATTAGAGAAGCATAATTTCTTTTCAGAAGAACAGTCTTTTTTTTTTTTTTTTAGGATAAAAGTTTCGCTGTGTTTCTGTAAAAAGTGAAACCAGCATAAAGAAAAGTTTATCAGGCTGCCATGTCTTTGATTTGAAAAGATTGGTGGCAATTTTGAAAAGACTGGTGGCAATTTTAACAAGGTCTAATTCTCTGCCTGGGATAAAACTGAATATTTCTGCAAGTTCAATATTCTCTGCATTCAGCAAGGGTTATAGCAGTTATGCCATTCACAGGCTCTCCATTACTCTACCCACTGCCATTCAGCAGCAGGCAGACACCATCATGAGAAGAACTGCCAGCCTCAACAGCTGATCTCTACAGATCACTATCACAAATTAAAACATATCACAAATTAGGAGAGTACTGATCTTGTCAGGAATCAGATTAAATTCTGGGTCTGTTGAATAGAAAAGGCAAATAAAGAGAAAGGAAGTCAATCCATTTGTTCAACTGTCTGGGTGACCTGGGGAGTCCCTGTGGCAAGGAATGAATTATCCCCTCCTATAGCTAAAGGATTAAAACTCTGTTCTGTGGGCTCATTTAAGGAGGGCTGAGGTGATCCATAAGGGATGGGAGTGGCAGGAACCACAGAGTCCTGGTGCTGCTGTCATGGTTGAACTCAGCCCCATCAGCCGCTCACTCTACCAGGTGGGAGGGAGAGCAAATCAGAAAAGAAAAAGTGAGAAAACTTGTGGGCTGAGATGAAGACACTTTAATAAGGGAAGGAAAAGCCATGCACACAAGCAAAGCCAGACAAGGAATTCAATCCCCACTTCCCATGGGTGGGCAGGTGTTCAGCCATCCCTGGGAAAGCCGTAACAGTGACTTCCCATCACACACAGCAGTGACTTGGGAAGGCAAAAGCCATTGCTCTGAACATTCCCACTCCTTCTTCTTCCCCAGTTTTATGCTGAGCACAGCATCACACAGTCTGAAATATCCCTTGGGTCATTGAGGTCAGCTAGCCTGGCTCTGTCTCCTCCCAAATCCTTGTGCATCCCCCTGGCTGGTGGGGTTGAGGCCAGGAGCAGAAAAGGCCTCAGCTCTGTGGGCTCTGCGTAAGCCCTGCTCAGCCATAACCAAAACATCCCTGAGTTATCCACAGTGCTCCCAGCACAAATCCAAAGCACAGCCACACATCAGCCATTGTGAAAAGAATTAACCCCGCCCCAGCCAAAAACAGCACAGCTGCCTTGAACACTTTCCCCCCAAAGCCTCATTTATAGCAGCATAGCAGCAACTTTACTTTTGAAACGTATTTATCAACTGCTATTGTTAAATGTGCCCAAAGAACTTTTCTTTTCCAAAGGGACAATAGCATCAGCTTTTACACATCAACAAACAAGCAGAGAAAAAGCTTTTTTGTTAAGATGGGGAATGTCACTTTTTGTGGGCGTAATAGCTGGAAGTGCATAAAACCAAATTCTGCCATTTAATTAGTAATCAGCAGTGATCTGTTAGTCAGAGTTACTGTAATTCATGAACTGTTAAGTCAAAGCAAAAATGGCAAGTAATTAGACTGTATCCATTAGAGCTTCCCTAGCACACACTCATACAGCCAGGGTTTCAATTGGAGGCAGAAGTGGAAGTGTGCAACTCCTTTAATATATTCCACTTTTTAATTAGCAATCAGTGCTGATTTGTCGGCCATACCAACTCTTATGCATGAGCCATTGAAACACAGAAAAAAGGCACACTTTCAAAACCATTTATGCTTATATTTACATTCCCTCCAGGCTGAAACACTGGAGAAACCACTGAAAAGTGTGTGGGAGTTCACAATCCAACACAACCACTGCACCAGTGATGGTTTGGGTGAAGACACAAGTTCCATATTGACAAGAGGCAGTTGGCATATCCAGACACTGACAAATAAACATTAACAAGCATTAACTTTGGTAACTGTGCACAACTCAAAATCTCCAAGAGCTCAAGCAGTACTTTCTATATTCCACTCAACTCCATTTTAAAGAATCCATTAAAAATTTGATAGTGTACTTACCAGGTTGTTGCATTTTGGATGGAGAAGGAGGTGAGAGAAGTGTAAAAATCCTCTTTTAACTGATCTTCACAGTGCCAGAGAAACCTGAGTGGGAGCAGCAGAACACAACCTGCTCCTGGGCTTTGGTCGGTGCAAGATTTTACTTCCCCCAAGCCAGGATGGGCTCTACAGCACTCCTGAGACTGAGCAGCAAAACTGAGCACTCCAGCATTAGGCCAAGAGCCTTTTTTTCTTCAGCCCTTAAAGAAATTGAGGAGCTGGGGGAAGAGGAGGAATGAGGTATAGAGCTTCTCCTCTTTTTACCCATGTTAGTATAAATATCAGAACATTAATTCCTTAATTTCACTCATATAAAGTACATGCTTTAGGCCTCCCTACAGGGGGTAAAAATAAAAGGTTGCTTCATATATCTTTGTAGGAATCTTTTGTTCATCTAAATACACAAACATATATATATATATATATATATTTATATTTATATATATTTCTTTATATATATTTATATGTAATAACTTACTAAACAGAGGATAGCTCCCACAATAGTCAGGCTCTGTTCTTGAAGTCACTGTCAGTGTATGGATCAGCTGATAAAGGCATCAACACAGCTTAAACTAATTACAGTTTGCAGGTAGGGTGGTAATTACACTTCTAACTGCCTAAATTAAGTAGACAAAGGCCTGGTTGCACTTCTATAGAGGCTGACAGGATACTCTGTGCCAGCTGAAAATTCTGCCCTCAGTAGTGGTAATGTTCTTAACAAAACATTGCCGTTGTTTGCCTAACATCTGACAGAGTGACATCTATTTCGCTACATGTTTAATTAGTTTGTTTTCATGGTGTTCCCGTTTCCATTTCAGCTCTCCTCACTGCTGGGAGCGGGCGGGTTTCTGCCTCTGTGCTTAAAACCGGTCCCAAGGCAAAGAACGTGGCACCAGTTTGCCTTCACCCCAGCCAGCATTTTCAGCTTTCAAAAGCTTTTGTGTTTTAAAGTACATTCTAGCTGCCCCTCTTTGTCTCTGAGGGCTGGCTTTCAGAGCTGTAAACATCCATCTCGCAGAGGAGTTTGCAGCTCTGCGTTTGAAACAGCAACTACTTCTCTGCAAAGCACAGGTCAAGCTGTCCTGTTGAATCTACAACAAATTTGCAAACAGATGCTCTCGAGCTGCTGTGAGATCTCCACCTTTTCCCTTTGAACAAGAACCTATAAAAGGATTAACCATTAATGCTTTAATAGTTTGTGAGTGTACATTTATGAATTCTAGGCTCCAGACTTCCTCCAGTCTCTTCTTGGGGCTCCTCTAATTTTTTTAAGCAAGCAAACAAGCTCTTGCTTCCTTTAACATCATGCCACCAAACACCCACCCAAAAGATGACCTTTTCCTTTGGCAGCTGTCCTTCAATTACCAATTTAGAGCAATGGTTAAGAGGATTCTTGTAGCATTGAGAGCAGCTCATTAAACTGTTTTTGTACAGCCCACAAAAAAGGTTGTGTTTTGAACAAAAGCCGTCTTTTGACCTTCTCTTCAGAATTCCAGTTTTTCTGAATGACAAAATTCTTTATGTTGAACATCTGTTGGCTGATGCTGTAGCACAGAGATGTTAGAAAGAAATGTCCTTTTTATCCCAGTTTATTTTCCTTAAAAGAGTTGCAGAACAGATCTTATAGTCTTACAATTCAGAAATCTCAACAAAAGGACTTAGGAAATTGTACTGAATTCTACTAAGTGTCCAAATTTGAAGTTTAAAAAATTATTCAGATGTGAATTGTCTGTATCATGACTGAAGCTAGGTGTTTTAAAAGACCAGATGCTTACTGCTACCCAATAAGTCACATCCCATGGGGTGAGATGGTCAAAGTAATATTGTTTAAAATTCTGGTTTGGGGAAGCACTCTCACTTCAGATTTCAAAGACCAGCCAAAATACCCTCCAAAATTATGTACTCATTCCAATGCTATAAGTACATGTAACATTGGAAATGGAAAAGGTGGGGCAAACTTCTCATTTGTAAAAATTCCATATTTTGGCTTGTTTCTGTTACTCTGGCTCACCTTTTTAACTCTGCAAGTTCATTTCCACCTCCCAGCCTGTTCTGTCCTCTTACTCAAGATTTTGCTGCTATTTGAGCTGCAAAACACTCTCCCGTCAAGAGAAAAACTGAGCAGACCCCAACATTTGTTAACAGTACACTTATTTTTTCATAAAAGTAGAAGCAGCTCTTGCTGAAACGTGACATAAGAGGTTAAGATAATGCATCCAGAATGTAGGAGTGGATAAAGTCACAGCCAAAGCTCCAGGAGTTAGCAGGTCTGGGCAGAACTGGTCCCTCCATTACAACCTGCAACGACTGAAGAGCAGGACTGAACACTGTAAGTGACAGGCTGACAGTGCTCTAAGTTTGTACAGAAGTTAGCAGGCTGAAGATGCCCTTCCAAAAATAACAAAAGAAACAGAAACCAAGAACTGCTGTTGGATTTTTGGCATAGTATTTATTGAATAGTGTATTTTCTAGAGCCACTTTATGATAGAATTGTCTGTGCACATTCAGCTCAGATGGTTATTCTGAATGGACAAGGACCAAAAAACAAAAAAGAAAAAAAACCCAAACCATGGACTGAATACATAGATCCAGGGGAGATTCATGAATATATTAAGATGAAACAAAAAAAGATTCAGGCCTATCAAGTTATATACTTTATTAGGAATAACTACATGGATAATCAGAGTACAGTTGTAGGCTGGAGCCCAAAAATGCCCTTTTTTCCCACATAAAAAAGTAAACTTTCATAAAAGCTTGTTTAGCAAAGCCAGAAGCAGTGTTATTTTAAACAGTTTATTTACATTGCTCAGATTGACACAAAGAGATATAAAAAACAGTGCAGTCTGACACATTCAAAAGCATCACTAGTTACATATAGATACAAGACAAAGCACAGGTGGTTAAAAAGAAACCAGAAGTTGTGAACTCCTGCTAATACCAACAGTTGAACTGTAAATGAAATGCAGAAATTTACATATTCAGATAGTTTGTGAGAGTGCATTGCAGGGTACAAACTGTTCAGAGATGACAGAAGTGAACATAGTTTTAAAGGAAGACATAAATACATGAGAAAGCCTAAAAGCCTTAGGAATTGTACACCAAAATCTGACATGCCAAAATTGGACCCTGAAGTTCCAATGTCACACCAATAATCCTATGCATTAAATAATGATTTGTTAACCAAGTATGGGGAACGTGTGGGGGTTTGGTTTTTTTAACAACCCTGCTAAAGAGGAGTGTAATTCTTTTCCTCAGACTTCCACTTCAAAGCAAGACAAAGAATTCAATTGATCATTTTTGGTGGTCAAAGCTCCTCATACCACTGTGTTTACAGTGAGGCTGCAGGAGATCATAATCACAAAACTCAATTCTATTTAATTATAAACAACTACATTTATAAAATATCAGGAGTAAGCAGCTGTACAACAGGTTAACTGTCATACTTGATGGGTCAGGTACTTCATAATGTATCTCCATTTAAGAAATCCACAATTCAAACATCAGAATGCTCTGCCAGTAGATGAAGTTAGGCAAGCATAAGAGTCATCCAAACTAGCAGTAAATTATGTCATCATCATCTTCATTTCAAGATCTGACAAACCAGTTTATTGCCTGGAGGGGACAATTTCCATAGAAGAAAATGTTTTAGTTATGCTGGTAAGGAAATAAATCTGTACAAGGGAATGCTGTGTTTAAATGAAGGCCAAGTTACTTATTCCACTGATTGGCTGGTCTACTTCAACACAACTAAAACCCCCTTGTGATTAACTTAGTGTCATCTAACATTTTGCTAATCATGGCTAAGTGCTAATGACTAAGGTACCATAAATGTCAGTCACAGTCACTGCCCAGCCTCCTGCCTGTCAGTCACTGCCACAGAGCAGAGTCTGCCCCACCTGCCTCACACCAAGTGGGTTGTGGATCGGCTTAATGTGTGACTCCTCTTTTCAAAGATCGAGGGAAGGCTGACCAAGGAAGGAGAAGGAACACCCTGTTGGACAAAAAAAAACGTTATTGATCATATATGAGCCAATCTCAATAGTTCAGCAGACATTTCTCAACCTTCACATATCATACAAGGAATGCGTGAGTGCAGATCTCAAAGATTGGCAGCTTTTGAAATTAATGATTCAGCATTTCTAGAGTTTGAACTTAACACATTTTAAAAACTACAGAAGATAGATTTTTTTTTTCCTTGTTACCAGCCTTGAGAGATTTGGAATGCAAGAACATGTTTTTAAAGAGTGGCTGTTAACAAGTATTAGTATACATCCTGCATCACTTTTTGCAGTAATCTCCCTCCAAAATGAAGGCAAGATACACTACAATAATCTCTTAGAGAAACAGAGCTCCCCCTCCAATCCTGCAACTTTCTGTATAATCATCAGCTCTGAGCCCCAAATGAGATGCTGAACACATGTCTCCTTGGCTGCAGGAGGCAACAGACATCCCAATGATTTGTCAGAGCTTGCTTTAGCTGTGCCTGGATGGGCACACACTAGGCAAGAAGCTGACTTTTCTGATGCTTGGAGAATAAGCTGCTTCTGAGACTTAATTACTGTGAAACCAACACATCAATATGTAGCACTAAAAGTAAACCTCTTTGGATTAGCTGAGATTTTATATTCTTTTCACATTAGACCTCAAGATACTTGCACAAGCAATCCTCTGTTGCTCTTAAACAGCCAGCCAAGCTTCTCAGCACATCAACAGGTCATGGTAGTTGGGCAGCTGGTGCACCTGCATGCTTCAAGAATCTTTTAAATAGCGATATTTTGGGCAAGTAAGGGAATACACACTTCACTATGAACAAGCCCTATGCCTGTTTATGGCATGTCCTCTATTTGCAGTCATTGGCAATATCTGAAAATTTAATCCTAAACTCCTCTTTATAGAGCAGCTTTTATTAGGCTTCAGTATTTTACACCAGATTTTTTTTTTTATTTACAGATAGAGAATAAAAAACTAAAACCACAGGTAAAATGAGCTGCTCAAGACTTTCTTGCAACCAAGTTATTAAAGTTCTCAGAACTCTGGCCAGTGAGCTACATGGCCATTTGGACAACTGAACTGAAACAGGAATTCAACTGTATATCAACAAAAAAAAAAACCCCACCACATTTAAAAGCTTGTGAAAAAAAGAGTTTGCACCCAGAACCAGAACCACATGTGAGTGCTGTGCATTACAGGATGTTAAAAAACAACCCTGTGCATTAGAGGATGTTAAGAAGAGCCCAACACCACTTGAAGCCCTTTGTGCATTAGAGCTGTACCATGCTCTCTTAGCTTACAGCACTCAGGATTTCTTGCTCACTTCAGTCAGGATCTGATGCACAGAATTTCCCAGCACCACCCTGGTTATCAGCTCCAGCATCAGCACAAGTGGCAGTAACAACAGGGAAAGCACATGGTCTGTCCAAGGCATGACCATTTAAGCTTTCCAAGTTGGAAGAGGCTTTTGCTTCTAGAGCATTTGGAAGATGAGTATTTGGAGAGCCAGGACACAGCACAGGTCGAGGCTTGGAGCTTTGAGAGCTCCAATCAACAGAACTGGAGTGATGGACATTAACAGCACATTTGGCAGATCTACTTAGGCTGCACATAGAAGAAGAACGAGCAATCTACAATTAGGAGGGATTTAAGAGTTAGTTCAAACAAGGAAAAAACCCTCAAGTATCCAAGCTTTATTGATATTTTTGCTCTATGGTTTTTTTCTGCACCAGAAATTCCTACATAAGTGTAGGCCAAGATTTAATTTAACCAAAACAATAACAGCTTTGACTCTTAATGGACTCAGACAGGTTTCCTGCAGTTTTAGTTTCCTATCAACAACTGCACTGGTATTCCAACTTGAGGGGCTGGAATCCAAACCTCTTTTCCCCTCAACCTTACAATTGAACCAAAAAAGTTTTATGCAAGTTCAGTGGTGTGTGGCATTGGTTAAAAAATCACAACACATCATCTGCTGCCAAGCTGCAGCTTATTACCACAGGTGCAAGAGGTCTGGGAAGAATCTGAAACAGGAACACGGTTTTGCAAGTTTCTAAGATTTTGTGGAAAACGTGTATTTTTGTCTGGGGTAGATATGCACAAAATGAAAAGTACGTAACTTGCAAGTTCATGAGAAATGAGATACTGTGCTGAATCAAAATGAAGACAAATTAGAATGCAAAAACAATTGTTGCCATAATCATAAGAGAAGGAAGAAAGTCCCTCTGCAGGAAATTAGGCTATAGCCCCATTGGTAGATTTTTTTTTTATTTCCTCTAAAGCAAGGGAGTCTGCTGTGATACTGCCTCCCTTACTGCTTCATATTTTCTCATGTGGGAGAGCAGAGCTATATCTTTATGTTGTACAATTTAATGGCCACTCAAACATAGTGAATTACCTCAATATTGAAGTACTGACACATCAGTCAGTAAGAGAAAGATGAAAAGGATTCCCTTTTCTTGGCCTTCTGTCCCACATACTACAGACTAGACAGTAAGTGTTCACTCAACAAATTTACTCAAACACTATAATAAAAAGCAAAGATGATAAAAAGATTCCTCCAAATCTAGTCTGCTTTACTAGACTGTATTAGGAAATTGAGTTTGACCTAATGTAGCAGGAGAAAGCTGTAACAGGCAGCCAAGGCATTGCAGAAGAGTTGCAATATGTAGAACAATATTTTATTTTACCAAGTTTTCTTAAACATTTACGAGGAGATAATTCCCTTGTTGTTTACAAACTTGCAGGCTGCAGCATCTATGTTTCTCTACCCTTCCTTCCCAGTTTGTTTCACAGGATGTCTGTCTCTCACTACTTTGACTGAAACATTCACCACACTATTCAGGGTTGTACACCACATTTCTACTTAGTGTTCAAAATCAAAAGCATGAACCAATATAAGACTTGTGTTGAAACTTTCTCACTCTCTCAGAAGAGGAAACATTCCATCCTGAGCAAAAAAGATTGGTGAGATTTTTCAACTTAAATGTGTAAGTCAACCCCCAGTTTCTAGTGCATCAAGATTTTTATGCATTTTTAAGAAGCAAGGCTTCTCATTAAACAGCTCTTGAAAATAATATCTCTATGAAAGTAGTTAAAAACATTTTTCCCCACTGTGGATGTTGGAATTGCTAAAGTGAGAGCAGCAGCAGCAGCAGCCACCAAAGGAGGGCGATGCTGAGAAGGTGCCTGCCCTGGGGGCACGGCTCACTCACCGCCAGGGAGGAGGTGCTGGTCAGGCGGCTGCCGAGGTAACTCTCGCTGGAGCTGGGGCTCCGCCCTTCCGTGGCGCTGTGAGACATCAGAGCCCTGCGCAGAGCTCGCTTGGGTGTTTTGGAGAAAGAAAAGGCTCTTGTGACCTGAGGAGGTTGACAAGTGGTTAAACACTGACTAAAACCAGGCTGTAATAGCTGCTATTATACAGGCTACCATTCTGAAAATCTCTGGGATGTGTATCAAGTGTTGGTGGTTGGATCACAACCAGCCAAACACCCACACCTAAAGTGATCTGACTTTTAAAGGCTTCCCATCATCCTTGCTCTTCTCATTCTGTCCAAATATGAGGACAACATAGGAAGGAGAGAGGAGGGCACAGATTCAGGGAGAATCTCCCCACATCCCTCAGTCCTGCAGAGTCAGGCCTCCCCTCCTTTCTTAAGTTGCTTCTCAATTTTGCTTTATATTTAAAAGACTCAAGGTATTAAACAGCCTAAGTTCCATAACAGACTGAAAATAACTACATAATACTTATGACTGTAATACTGAAGACTATATATACAGATATTCCCAAACCTTAAACACCCCTCACCTTCTTTCTTTAAGGAGATTATATTTAAGAGTTTTAGTTCAGATTAAGTTTCTCCTGTCACTACTGTAAATACTACAAACCAAAAGAGGAATCCCAGCACAATTCTCTGGATAAAAAGCACTATCTTACCTTTTTTGATGTTTTCTTTATTGCCCTGGATGCTCTGCTTAAAGTACTGTCCATATCTTTAGTGTTCACTTCAACTGAATCAGGATCAGCAACATAAATGAGATTTTCCTGCAGACAAAAATAGTCTTAATAACGGTCAAATATCAGCACTTGCCAAAATATAGTTTTCTAGTGCATTAGGTCAGATTTAGAGGGTTTAATAGCCATATTCCATGTTTATTCTTTACACATTCCAGCAGCTATTTGTTTTCAAGCCATTCTGTTAGATCAACAGCTGGTGCAATCAGTTTGTGAAACCACTTCATCAGTAGTTTCACATTCAGTTTGTCTGATTCAGTTTCAAGTCCAGGGCTGACCAAATTAAAGGCAGTAGGTTCTGAGGCATCCCCAGAGAGTTTCCAAGATAAACATTGCTTTATTCTACTGACACATCTAGCACATTTCTGAAGTGAAATCTTGAGAGCTCCAGCTGTCAAACATTAAGACTAAAGCCTTTCAGCTTAAGTGCAATACATGTTGCAGAATAGCCAGGAGTTTTTGGGTTTTTTCATGCCTCATTCTTTAACTCCAGCATTGCAAAGCAATCTCTGGCTACCTACTTACAAAACGTGGGGGATAGAGGGGGCACACATGGGAAGTTGCTGGGATGATTCTTGCTGTTTGTTGTCTGCATTTTGAGAAAACACATTTTACACTTAAAAAAAAATAGAAGGACCCCAGTCAGCAGCTTTATTGCCATTCCTAGGGCCTAAGGAAGAGTAGCCAAAGCCTTTGCTGCCACCAGGTGGCAAAGTCAATGTTATCTCCCTTCACATGATGCTCTAGAAGTATAAAACCAGGCAAAAGTGCTTAAATTGAAGCTCAATTTGACATTTAAATAAGCAAGAAAGAAGTATTATATAGTTCATACAGAAATTATAACTAATGGGATTCAGCAAAGTAGGTTACAATTTGTCAGTATATGATTGTCTGGGGACAAGAGGGAACTATACATTTATTACACAAAGGTTTAATTTCTATTAAAAATCCAAGTTATATGTCACACAAAATACTGAAGATAGGCAACTCAGAGTAAAGAAAATTAACACTTCCACATCAACACTTTTCATATACGGTACCTAGAAGGGAAGGGAAACCACAAAGCACAATATTCCTAAGTCCCTAGACCACAAGACACAAAATAAAACTAAGATGCTGTTTTCATTATTTAATTACTTCTTCTGTAACAAGCATGCCTTTAAAAATCACAACCAAATATTGCACTGCAGAACATAAAGCATTTCCAGTTTACACCAAGTAGCTTCAGCTGTATGTATTGCACGTATTTTCAGCAAATTGAGATGACTGATATGCATAGACTTTTACATAATTAAAACATCAGCTGAAAGCCTCTTGCTGTAATTGGAGAGGATCTACTCCTCAGATTAGTGGTTTTCTGCCTATAGAAAGCCCACACGCTGAATTTCTAGAAATGTGACAAGGCCAGTGCCTCCTTTATTTCACTGTTTTTTTAATTTCCTTGTTTTAAGGTTGTAGATTTCTGTCTCTGTGAGGAAGATGCTTCACGTCTCTTGCATTATAGTGGAGGTAAGGTGTGGAGCAAAGAACTCAAACTAACAGAGTAAATCCAACACAAATGATCAACAACACTGGGATTGTAAATTCAAAGATAGCTGTGAAAGAAGCAAGCTAAATACAATTCTTCTTGGAACTACAGTGCAGAGTTGAATCATACCCTTTTACCATCACAAATTAATTATAAATAATTTTTGATTTTTAAGCACTACTTAGCTTCTGCACAAACTAACTTCCAGCCTGTTTCCTTTTCTACCTTTTAACACTCACTTGCAGGCATGCTAGCACAAATGTTTTCTGCTCTACTTTACCTCAGGCATGTCCACTATTAACTTCTTTTACTTCAGGTGCTTAAAGCCAAAAAGAGGGAGAAGTCTCAATCAGCAGCATGGTTCCAGAGTACTTACTGCATCTGCTTTACAAATAGTGTTGGCCACGTGCCGACACAGCATCTTCAGCCAGTCCTCCTTGCAAGGGTCTTCAGTTGTCATCTGGAAACTGAGCAGCTTGTTGTTGAGTTCTGTAGGTGGCCTCACAACTAAGGCAAAAGCTTTCTGGCAATCTACATTTTGTTAAAAAAAAAAAAAGCAAGGAGTTAATAAAAAGAATAATATTTTTTCATATAATTCAGAGGGAACTAGAGACAACATGATTTGGTGTGATGATTTTGTCTTTATTTACACACTAGCTCTTGTATCACTTGCAAGAGCAGAGTTCTGTCCACAGCCATCATCAAGAGGCTGCAATCATCTATTCAGGCAATAGCTCAACAACCAAATAATCTGCAGAGCAGTCAGCCTCACCTACCCTCTTTGCCATTTCTCTTCTTAATTGGGTTTCTGTGTTCAGGTTCTTCAGAGTACATAAAGCAGAACACATGATGTGCATATCATCACTTACATTGAAACACCAAATCTTGCCAGGATAGGAAACTGGTGTGACTAGATTCTTTATAAGTCACTATCAATGCTGGAGCAGTATGGCAAAGCAGACAGAAATTAAGTCATCTTTTAGGATGCCAAGCACAGCTTCTCCTGAGCATTATCACCATCACCAGTTAGAAGAAAATTTGGTTTCACACCAACAGCACTTTTCTCTGGCCAGTCTAATGCTCTGGGCTGAAGTTTGAGGTTTGGTTTTATTTTGTAAATCCAGAGCTGTCAAGTGTTTAACTCTGTTTATTTCACACTGCCAATTGGTTGGCTTATGCTAATGCCATCAGTTCTGCCAAATTCAGCATCCTGCAGCAATTCTCAAAAAGCCAAAAGGGCATCAGTACAAGGAATTCTCAAGCTCATACAGAGATTCAAACAGAAGCTTTTACTAAAATCACTTACCTAACATACCATACAATAAATACACCTTAGCATTCCATCCCACAACAGCAGAGCTTCCTCCTTCACACCCTGAAACAGTTTAATTAGCTACCACAGCATTCAAAACACACAGACCTTCTGTCTCCCTGATGTCCAAGACTTTCTTGATCTGGGAGAGAGGCATGAGAACAACATGCTTGAGAGATGCAGGAGGCCTTGTGTGGCCATGGGGACTCTTGAAAGCTCCAATAACTTTATGCCGTTTTCTTGCAATCTGTGGTTAAATAGAATAGAATAGAAAGGGTCAGTTGGAAGAGCTCTTGACATTATTTCCTTTCCTTTCTATATTTTTTACCTTTTTTGCCTGTTACACCAGACACAGAAAATGTTGCTACTCTACCACATAAATCTTAAAGGAGTTCACTTATTTCACTCTTCACTGCCTAGAACCCAAGTGGCTCAACAATATTTGTTACTTGGCATCAAAACACTCAGCTGAAAAATACAATAAATTTTTAAAAAATACCTAGAGAGGAAGTAATTTTGCATTACAGACCTCAATTCTACCCTGCATAACAAACAAGGTTCCTTTGAAATCTACCACAAGGTAGCCTAGATTTAAACAGAAAAGACAACATCTATATGCATGATCCAACGTAAGGTGTGGTGTGTTATGTCCTAGAAATATCACTTGCTGTTGCTTATGCATGCAGCCACTGAGCAGGCTCTGCATAAAAACATGTAAGGCACTTGTGTGCTAAAGTAATGCATCTTGTTGTTTGTCTCTTGTCCAAGAGACAAGCCAAAAAGCTTTAATTAAAGTGATTTTATTTTCCTTTCCTTCCTTTATGAGAAGTGATGAAACTGAGTCAACTCAACAGGGAGAGTTCATCACTAGTCACAAGAACAGGATTTTGTCTCTAAGTGCTGCTTAGGACAGCACTAATTTTGAATTACTTTAGAGTTGGTCTTCTATGAAGACAGTGTTCTTCACTGCTGCAGACAGCAACAAGTACTTTATGAAAGTGTCCTTTATAAATTCAGTTCTTCCACATTAGTCTCCAAAACTCAGATTATTCTTCCCCTCTAGTTCTTCCTAACATATTCTTGGTTTAAGGCATATATTACAACTTTGGTTTTTTGGTAGCCTAAGAACAGACAGGTCTACCAAGGCCATTCACTCCCATTATATACAACTAAACTTTAAAAGGAAAAACAACCTGATGAGCCAAAGACTCCAGCACTTTTTCATCCATTGGTGCTACTCAAAGTGCTATTCAGATAAACATGTTTTAACATATTAAGCTGCTTTTATGTTTTTACTCTGGCTGCAAGGCATAAAAGGCTACATTAACACCTCTCAGCCATGAGAGGCTTCTACAGTAGTTAATGGAAAAGAAATATCAGCATGTGTTGACCTATCAGCAATCTGTGACTTAGAATTCTGCCTCAAAAGGTCTTAAATAACACTTATTTATATTCATGTGTAGTGTCAAGCTTTTTACAATTCAGTTCATGAGATGTGCTGGTATAGTCACCTTACCTCTAGGCAATCATTGAACAGAAAGAGTGTGACCTGCTCTCCCCTGTCACAGAGGTCATCCCCAAGTGCCACAGTTTCCAGACGCTGCACCAAGCTGCGGTGGGAGGACAGGAGATTGGCCTAAATGACAAAAGCAAAAAGCTCATTAAGCATTTAGTTCAAGGGCTGGATTACTGCTTGCTTACAGCTTAACACTGGCAATCTGTTTAAACCAGCACCATTGCATTGTAGCCTCACACATTTTTGCAAAGGGAACAAAGTACTGCAGGCATTTAAGAGATCTGCAGCTTTGGAGAAATCACTTACTGGACATCCATCCACTTCATAGACGACATCAAAGAACTGCCTTTGTGCCTCTGTTTTTCTTTTGTCCTCATTAATGTGTCTAAGGAGAGCAAAGCATATAATATTAATCTTCAATAGCAAGCAACAGTAAATGGAGGCACTGCATTTAAAACATACAAAAATAATAAAGCTAAACATTCAGGGATAGGATTTACACAGCACCACTTGCCACATTTGCCTGAAGAAATAACCAAACACCACATGAAATCACATCAGAAGCTCCAGCTCTAGAACACTATTCTTGTCACGTTACCAGCACTTGACACACCCATCAGTTAAAACATGATTCCCCTCCCCTGCCCTGCAACATTTAGAACCAGAGACAACTCAGTTCTTTACAGCCTGCATTTTGTCTCCTCCAAATCAGGACTGCAGCTCACCAAGGAGCAGATCCAAGAATAATTACAATTTAAAAGTTGTTGTTAAAACTGGACAAACATTTACCCAATTAATGCAGGAATTCTTGTTGCTGGAGACATACGCTACACTTCAAAAGAGGTGAGACTTCCAATCTAAACAACTTCAGCTTTCAGCTAATTAACTCATGGAACAGTGCCAAGAAGAGCTAATACAGGACCAGAAGAAAAACTAGTCTCCCACCAAATGTCTGTCCTTTCAGTAGATACAATGCATAGAAGTAAGATTTAAAGACAAAAATCCATCTCTTCCATTCCAGAGGGAAAAGATAGAAATAAGAGTTGGAACAGAAAAGAGGACTGGGGACAGCCCCTGCTGAGGCAGGGGGTCAGCAGAGGTTCAGGTACAAGTGCTGGGGAATGTCACAGACTCCTTCAGAGTGACACCCAAGTGACAACAGCAGCCAAAAAGAGGCTGAAGAACACCTACAGTTATGTTTACTTACTGTTCCTTGTGGCAACATAAAACTGATAATTTAGGAGGAACAGAGGGATGTAACTGCAGTATGTTTAACAGTATGTTCCATAGAATCAACATGACTTACGTCATCACCTCCTTTAATGATTCAATAGCTCTCTCTAGAGTTATTTTATCTGGGTTCTCTTCTGCTGTATGCTTCTTAATATCTACAATTAAAAAATATAAAGAAATAAAAACTCCATACATATTACAAGTGCCTGAAAAGAAACGTGAAAAGCTCAAACTTAAACTGAGTTAAGATAAGCTGACTGAAAACATCAAATCTACCCTGGAGTCCAAGTAGCACTGATTGAGTGGGGAACAGAAGCTGTCCAGACAGCTCATTAAGAAATAAAAACCACATACAATACAGAAACCAAACCCTTAAACTATTAAAAAAAATTAAATTGAGGTGCAGAGACAAGCGCAGAAGTCTTTTTCCACCTGAAGCAAAGGGTGATGTGGATTTTTTATTATCTTTATTAACAAAAGCATTATTACAGCAAGTGGTTGATACCAGGTGGAACACATGAAACTGTGAGCCTTGTCAATATGAATTGCTCTCTAGTTTATGTTAGTTTCATTTGAATCTCAATTATATTCTTGTTTGAAGAGACAGAATTGTCAGTGCAAACTGTTCCTCTATCTGTATCCTGCATACAAATGTATGAACAAGTGGAATTTAGACAGAATTTATGCTTTCTTATGTAGTGGGTCTCACTGACTGCCAGGAGTCATGGTTAACTCACATAATCAGGCTTGTTTTAGATGAGAAAAGCTGTTTCTAATGATGACAAAAGGTAGATATCATCTTGTGGTTTTAATACTTTCACAGACAAACTAATAAAAATTACATCTCTAGGTTACCATTTAGTAGTAGGGCAACACTGGGCAGCCTTTGAACAGGACGGATAAGGAGCTCGGCGAGGCTTTGGCGGCCACATTCAGGTTTAGCTTGATTTATCTGGGGAAAAAGGAAATAATGTTTACTTTTTCTTTTTTACACACATACACAAGAGAAGCACAAGATCAGAGAAAAATTCCCTTCCTTGAAATTAGCATTGCTATACAAGTGTGAGAATTGTTTACCCCAGTCATTAACAGAGCATGTTAAAAACCACATTCTATTCAAAAGAACACAGTGATTTATATTCTCAGAATGTCTAGTTCAAAGGGTCCATATCAATCATTCAGCTCTTGTTCCAGCTGCTAATGTGGAGTGAGACTGAGGATGACCTCAGTCTCTTATTTGTTCCCCATCTTTTAGATATCAATACTTGGATGTAATTCCTAGTTCCTAGAAAACACAAGCTGAAACTGTCAGTGTTTGACACTTGACTATTTTGATATAGGAGTTAAAGCTACATTGCACTATTAACAGTACACACATATCTGAAGAGATCAAGAGTCTTAAGGCTCATCTTCAGAAAACTTTCTTTGAAGATCTCCTTCCTGTTAGATCTCCACTGTTAGGCTCCTATTCATTAGACACAAGAATGCTGAGAAATCATACCTCCCTGGAGCTTCACAGCTGCCCAAGGAAAGTTAAAAGCTGTTTCAGAAATACAAGTCTCACAGGGAAGGGACCAGCCAAAGCAGCAGCTCCAGTTATCTTTACAGAAAGAGAAGAGATGTATTTGGGAGGAACTTTTTTCCAGCAACAAATGCATATAATCAAACCACCTTGAAAGCTGTTTAATAGAGAAGGAACTCAGACTTTTTCTGAAAGGGTCTTATGAGGAGCTTGAGGGATTGAAGTTCAAATCCTTCCTATTTCTGTCTCACCAAGAGGTGTTTGCATTTCTTCAAGCTTTCAAAATTTAATATTCTTCCATCTACTGCAGTCAGTAGAACATGGTAACAGCCTCCATGTTCTACTCACAGAGTTAGTTCTGCAGACACTCACCTTTAGGAAGGCATGAAACCTTGGTTTCTGCTTTTCACATCTTGTAATCATCTCCTTGCTCATTTCAAAGAAATTCACAAATGGAGGGTATGTTTTCAACAAGTCTTTTGACTGAAAGAAACAACTGTTAGGGCTCTGCTTTACATATTATGTATCCTTGTACATATGTTCATATGCCCTGAGCCATACAAAGCTGCTCAAAGGCACATTGCAATAAAGAATAATAAAAAATGTGTTGTAAACCCATACGTGTTCTCAGAACAAGACATTTTTGCATGCCAGATGCCCCAGATTGATGCTGCTGATTAAACGCAGGCTGCTCCCACCAGCATCAAGCAAACATGGCAATCTTAAAAGCTGCTGAGCAGCTCAAGTGGGAGGCAGGTTGTCACCTAGCAAGAGGCTTTTGGTGAGAATTTTGGAAATTTCAGACAGGTACTTTCACCAGTTACTGCAGTCACCTTTTAAACCACCAGAAGCAATACCTTAGACTGAAAACTTTTGAATGACAAGCACTATTTGTCTCAAAATCATCAGATCAGCAAAATAATCACAAGATAACTAGCAACCTGTTTATGTTAGGATTCTTTGCAGTCCCAAACTTAGCCTTCCTGCTCTACACAGGATTCCTTATTCATTTATATGTTTCAAGTCTTGAAGAAAGAACAGAAGTTTGTGAAAAGTTATTTTCTTAGTTCTTTACTATTGATCAGAGGCAGCAGATGGCTAAGGGGCTGGGAAGTGGCTTTTAATGTCTGAGTAAAAAGCATGTCTGTAGCATTGCAAATTACAGTTCTCAAACTGTAGCTATTTGTAATTATAATCCTTCATACCTGTGAACAGACAGACACACTAAAACTTGACATGGATTGTATGACCTAACTCGACTGAAAAGTCTAAATAAAAAAGACAATGATACAAGTTGAAGCTCTTTCTCAGCAGTGCTTGGCTTGTGTTTGCTAGATCTTAGAAGTGGATTGTTCATAAGGCAAGATAATAGTTGTAAGCATAAAGAAAGAAACAGGAACTTACATATTTGAGAATGATGTCACCAATACTTTTGCTTTCAGTCCAGTTTACCATAAGATCTTCCAGGTCTTCCTAGAATACATGCAGGGATGGGGGGAGAAAACAAGCTTTTGAGCATAAAGTGCATAACGCCATTAAATGGGATCACTATTTTGCCAAACACACATCATTAGGTGTGTTTTTGTGCTGACAAAACAGGCAATCCTAAAAGCTGTACAATTTCACATTCAGCCCCTCCAGCCTACTGAGGGCTGAAAACAAGAGACGTCTGGCTTACTGAATATGAATATATAGCTGTAAATCAGTGCAAGTACAGCTTGGCAGCATGTCAGGACTAGCCAACTCTGCAGCAAGATGACACTGCTGCATCCAGCACAATACACAACACATCCCAAAGGAATAATGAGAAAGGATACACAGAAGACAGTGGAACCAATTCTAATTAAGACTGGACAACTTATCTAGGACTTAAGTCTATAAGACAGGATTGAAATAGAACTAGGATAGATTCCACTTACTTGCTACACCAGGGTGTCAAGGAAAGTGAGACCAAGCCTGTTAAGCCTATATGAGCTTGATAAGGATCAAGCTCAATCACCATCAGATAATAAGAGGGACAGGAGGGCACAGCTGAAGGTTCAGGATTCACCTTCAGTGAAAAGGATTTATCACTAATATTGGTTTGTTGCTGCCACTGCTCATATCTTTGTAACACCAAAGATGAAGGAAAACACAACAACTACATCAAAGCAACTCTCTGCTGCAAGTGACTTCAATTTGCCACACGGACACACAGCTCTACTTTCATCTCTGTCTCAGTGGGCACACATCAATAGCTGGTGTGATTAACCAGACTGGACCCCACTGGTTGGAAAAAAAAAACAACAAAACCTGTACAAACAAATCACCAAGCTGCAGGTAGCCTGCAAGTCTCTCTACTTTAAAAGCCTACAGAGAAATTCTGCAGGAATAGGCAGATGCCACTATTTGAAAGAGTGTATCAGCACCAGGAAGAGTTTATACCTATCCAGCAGGCACAACTGAAAACATGCAGAAAAGATTCAAAGCCTCTACAAAAGCTTCCCCTGCAGGGGAGAAGGTGCAGCTTGCCTTGATCTTAGTGTGCACATCAAGAATATCTGGAATGCTGCCAAATATGGTCTTGATCTCTTCCTGTGCAAGGATTGGTCCCCCAAGTTGTCCTTCCTTCTCCAAAGGAACTTGAAACAACTGATGAATTAAGAAAAAAAAGTTAATGCCCTCCCAACTGCCAACATTGTGTTGGAAATAGCTACGAAAGCAAGTGTTTTCCTTCTGAATCATAATTTCCTGCAGTCACAGTCTTGAGATGTCTCCATTCAGCAAGAGTGGGTTTTGGAGAGTGGTTTGAAGATACAAACACTTTGTTTGATACATCTCTACAGCATAACCTCCTCTCATCTCTTTCTACTCACACACATCTTGGCTCATTCTTTAAGTAGATAATCAGCTGCAATAGAAATAAACTTTCAAGAAATTAAGCTCTTCCTGAAGTCGTTTGCTGTTCTGCTCTTCTTGGGATAACAAAAAAAAAAAGATTTTTCCCCTCTGCCATCTCTCTTTATTCACTAATATCTAAAATATTACTCAAGAAGATCTTATTTTCCTGACACTTCCAATTTCCATATATATTGCAATACCACTGCAGATCCCAGATTAGAAATTGTATTTTCCAGCCTGAACCTGAGTATTTCTATATGTCAGTAAAATTACATGAGACTGTTTATATTGTCATTTTCCTGTGAAGCTCTGATGCACCCAAGCCCTCAAAAGCCTGGAGATCACAGATGGAAAATATTAATTGATATAAACATTGGCTATCTTATTACATTTGACCTAGACTGGCTTTAAAGCCATCTTACCTGAATAATTGTTGTCAGAATATCAACATAGTTACTTTCTGTCTGATACAATTCTTTTGCAACCTGCCATCTTGCAGACTGCTTGAGAGGAAGAGGAGTGGAGTTTTTGGAAGGTCTTGCACAGGATTTTGGTGTTTCTGATGAAGAGATATTCCCAAAAGGAAACAGAACTTTATTACAATAGAGTCCCTAAAAAAAGCTCATCCTCAAAGACAAAAGAAAAAACTGCAGAATTTTTAAGTGAAGACAAGTTTGGGGTTTTTTTAAAAGGCTATATTCTAGAGTTATCAGGGCTTTTCCAAGAAAATGGCTCTCTTTATTACAGCCTACTTATGGAACAACAGTAACACATTATTCCTCAAAATTAGACTGAAACTAATAAGCCATTCATGGGCAGGTCAATGACTTGACCCTATTATTAGTTCCTTTTTTAGCAGGAAGCAAGGATCAGGTGCTGAACATTACTTATTTGTACACTAGTACAAAAGTGCTTTTCTACTTCCTGCCATCCTTGCATTAAGTGTATAGCTCAAAACCATTTACTAAAATCAGCCCTTCCACATGCCACTTACATTTCATCCTATAGAGGGAAGGAGAAAGGCTCAAGAAAGTCATTTCTCTTAAAGCTAAAGCCAAGGTGGACTGGAACAGTTCATGAGTTTTAAATATTTGCTCATGTATTGGATCTCAGAGACCTATGTCTTTTTTTTTACATCAAAGCTCACTAATACCATAGTTAACAATGAAATAAGTACCTTACCTGTTGTTTCCAAAACAGCAAGTTTTGAGACTAACTGCTGCTGTTGGATTAGAAAAAAATTCCCTACCAGGGGTAACAAGAGCACTAGCATTACCTAAGAAGGCTGATCTTCCCTGAATTCCTTCTGAATTATCACTTAGAGGTTGTGCCTCTTTGGGAGCCCTTATGTGATTTGAGTTTGCCTTTTTGAAGCAGTAGCAGCTCCAGATACCTCCTCTGTATGATGGAACCAGACCTTTTAAAAAACACTTGGGGTATCAGCTTTTAACTAACCTAAAATTTTGCAGTTCTTCTCTTCACAAGAGCCATGTGCAGAGATATTTAAAACTCTGTCCATTGACTCAAAACCAATTGATGATTTATATTCTTGTGAAGTTTTAGACATGACAGTTTGCTGGCACAAAGAGTGTTGCCTCAACAGAACGTTTCAAAGACCTAGGAGTGGGCCCTGCAGGAATTTTCCCTTTTAACTGCTCTAGAAAAGAATCTTCGTCCTCTTTCTCCCAAGTATCCTATGGAGAGTATTTTAGATGATTTACTGTTGACTATGCTGCTAATTTGCTACAGACTTCCAGCAGAGTATTTCAAGCATTGTGGATTAACACTCAACTGTACTCCCTATTTATCACCTCCACATCTATTCCTTCAGATATTAACATGCTTACTGTGATGACAAGAGGCAGCTTGGCCTGTGTCTCAACTCTTCACTCCAACTTTTTCCTCCACACTTTGAAAAGGGAAAAGCCTGGAATTACACTACAAATCTGTAGCAGAACCTGTAAGATTTCTCTACCACCACCATTTCCACTTGCATGCAAGAGCTGCTAACCACTAAGTGTGGCTGAATGGAAGGTTTTAGCTCTACCTCCATTGGCAGTGCTTGACTCTGGAGTGTTGGAAATATCCAGCAAGGAGCCAATGGAGAGGGAATGCTCAGCTGAGGGGCGTTTCCGAGGAGGGAAGGGGGACATGTCTGTTTCCCTGGTCAGCTGGGCCAGAGTCTCTTTCAAGCGGCGCCGTTTGCGGTTGCTGTTGGGCGTGCTCAGGGAAAGCAGCGACACTGACTTCTTGAAATCAGGGCTCTCCGACTGCAGGCAAAGAAAACTTCATTCAGGGCTTTAACATCTGTGTCCAGTGCAACTCAGTGCAGAGATTCACAGAGATCCACACACAACACAGAAGGAAACTTCTTAGGGAAGCCAAGGGAAAATGGGTGAAGCTTTTTGTTTCCCTTTCTGAAATAAAAGCCACAGTGGTGTTTTGTCTGACTAAAAGTAAAATCTTTGGAAAGCAGAAAGAAATTTCTATTCCAAATTAGTACCCTATGTATATTCCAAAATTAGTACTCTATGTGTAAAATTTATAATGGATTACCTAGAACTAAATGCTGCTTTAAAACATCTGATCTCTGGCCCCATGCACACTATGTTGCATGCTGATTTTACCACCAAAAGATGCTGGGCATTGTGTGAGTGTTCAACATACCTTCTCAAATAAATACATGGACTCTCCAGCTCTGGCATCCATTTGAATGCTTCCCCAAAACCACTAGGAAAAGGAAAAAAGAAAACACACATTATAAACACATTACAGAGATTCACCCAAAGTTAAAAATGTTCAAAATAACCTATAATAGTTAAACAGTTGGCATGGAAGATATTTTTTTCAGAATAAGAACACACAGTTCTACATAGCACAGTCTCTAAAGACTTTTCAGCACTAACCTCTTGCTTTACAACATAAAGTTTTTTTAAAGGTTCAAATGGAAGATCTTTTACTGTACTTTCTTCAACCACCAAGTGCGTACACCTTTCATCACCAACTGGTAAATAATGTCCTCCTAGATAAAAAAAAAAGGCAAATAATCAGGAAGAATATTCTTGTTAGAAATTAGTATATCACTTAACAGTTCTGTGGCCCCTATCATTATAAACTCCATCCCATTCTTCCCAGAGGTTTTCATAAACAATCACCTTGCATTTCTGTCATTTCTTCCATGTTAGCTTTCTCATCATCAGAGAATCCCAGGAAGCTTAACATGCAATCCTGAAAGGGAGGAACCTTGAACTGGTTTCTAAAATCATCATCAGCTGCACAGAAATCACTGAAAGAAAGAAGATGTACAAAAAAGTCACTTAAGTGACTTATGTCAATATTTAAGCAGAAGCTCACAACATTTCAGGTGAACGAACAGGATGCAAAGTGAAGGCTGAAGGAAAATAAACACCTACATTTCATTCCTTTTCTCCCATGCCTTATAAATCCACTCAGCTTTCACAATAGGAATACCAAGACTTACAGCAATCTACAAAACAGGAAAAGCATAAGTTATACCAAATAGTTCCATTTAAATCATTCCCACATCAAGAAAAATTTGTAACCTTCCTTTTACATTTCAAGACAGATACTGCAAAAAGTGCATATATTCATTCAAAAGTCATATCCAACTGCAGCTCCCCAGAGTTAGAATGTACGAATTCAGTGACTAGGAAATCAGATCAATAGCTATTTTGACATTTCCTCAAAAGGGCACCATTTTGTTAGTCTGATATCCTTCATCACTCACAAAAACACAAAATCAAATCTCTGTTCCAGTGGAATATGAGATCTTTTTTCTGCTTTTGATACTTTGTATGAAGAAAAATACCCCATCCTGCTTTTATCAAAGAAAAAGTGACTATTTGAAAGGTAACTGCCATGACTGTTTGAGAGATTGTACAGTTTTCCTACATTTTCTCCTTTGATTTGGCATAAAGGAGTGTTTGAACAGAAAGTAGGACTTCTCTTCCAACTGCAAGATTGTAAAGACAAACAAGGAAAGAAAAAAGCAACATCCTACCAACAAGTCAAATCAAGGAGAGTCAAGGGCCATAGACATTGCTACATCATATTAAGTAGTACAAAAATCTATAATCTGTTATTTACTTCTAGAATGAAGATAAGTGTCCCAAGTGATTCCCTTTTAGAATCAGAAAAGAAAAAGCACACTCATGTCTATTTATGCATAAAGGTATATTTGAATCCTCACCCATAACAAGTTTAAAATAATTTTTAGAAGACATGCACCAATTAAGGAATGAAGTTTTTTACTAGTTACCTCAAAGTTTATTGTTTGGCCAGACAGAAGCAGGCATTTGTTCATCACTGTCTTTACTACTGGTAGCGAATCTTGTTATTTACTATACTTGTCTGTTTCAAATTTATGTTATTTAGATCTCCCACAGGACAAAATCATGCCAAAGCTAAACACCAGACTGAGATGAATTCACCATCACAAGTTATTGCTGTTAGTAAAGGAAAAAACAGCAGCTTCTGAGCTGAAGTATAAAGAACAGTCTACAAAAGCCAGATTCCAAAGGTTTCTATGAAACACCAACTCAAGCTTACATACTCTGAATTTGTCTCCATGTGTTGAGTTTGCCACCAGATGAGTAACTTTTGAGCTGAAGTCCCTTCTAATAATTCCACCCATGTGATGAACCAAGGTCACAAGTTTAACCTGAAAAATGAAGATGAAAAGTTTTCAGTATCTTTTGAAGAGCAAGTTCAGTACAAAAGTGGTTTACAAAGCAAGTTACAGAAGGTTACATTAAATGCCTAGAAATAGAAATACTCTGATCTGTTCTTAAAACAACTTGTTCACATTGACAGAAGCTACAGCTAATACATCAAAAGAGCTGTTAAGATTTATTTTTATTTCAACATTTAATACAGCCTTGCTGTGTAGCCTGAAGACTATCCAAGCTACCAGTACTCTCATGATCATCATACATAATGCCTTCACCTTTTCCCACGTGTTAGATTTGACATTTTCCTTGCTGATTTAGTCAATTGTAGATCAAACCTAACTAACCCCAACACCAAGCAAAGGCTTTTGGTTTGGGTTTGTTTTTTTCCAGATGAAGATGTGGAGCCATATTGTTGATTCCCAGGTGTCCAGTAGGGAAATTAGATGGCAACTGCCTGCTGAAATGGAAAAGCCATGTGCTAGAGTATCAAACAAAGGGTAAAGTCCTGATAGCACAATATGACAAGGTAACATGCCTGCAAATGCTCTGAACGGAGCTACAAAGATTTACTTGCTTATTCTACTACCTGTACAAAAAAAGAGGACACTACTGGGTAAACATCTTATCTGAAGCCTCAACCTACAACCCCTTAAGCCTTATTGAATTAGAGCAGCTTAATGTCACTCAAAATAAAAGTGACCAAAAACGACACAGACAAAATGACTTGAACAAAATTTTGTTCCCATCCTCAAATATCACTGCCTCTGGACTTGCAAAAAACCAAAAGAACAAACAATTCATTCTTCCCATACAAGCCTGAGTCATGGTTAAACCCTATAGGTGATGGAACAGAAGAGTATCTTGAAAATATACTTAACATGCTTTTACCACTCCAAAGAAGAATAAATTACTTACTAATTCATCTTTCTTTCTGAATCCTGTAAAGCACAGTACCAAGTTCAACATACTCGTACAGTACAGTGGACGGCAGGAGAAAGGTAAAGGCTGAAAATAAGAGGAAAGCTCATGAGTCAACAGCATGCTGCACCCATTAAAGTTTTCACATTACCTTTAATAACATTACTGGTATGTAATAACAATAGTAGTTATTTCTAGTATTAAAAATGCATCAGACACTAGTCCAGGTCTGTGTATTCAGTTATACCTTAGCTCCAGGCCTGCTGATAAAGTAACTAGAGCATCCCCAAGTTCTACAGGTAGCACTCCATCCTGTTTATTTCCTCCCCAGTCCATCTGCTCTACATTTCAACTTTGGAAATATAAAGTGATTACTGGAGAATCATTTGTATGCTGCCTTTCCCAATGGCACAATCCCAGCTGGAGATCAACAGCTCCCACAACTACAGCAGCAGTTGTAGCCTTACCCCGTCTGCCTGCACTCTCTCACTACGTGCAATATTCTAACACAGCATCAGAAACTTGCTTTTCTTAAAATTCTCTAGGAACATTTATAACTGGAAGAGCAAGAGGGATTTTACTGTGAACTCTTAGAACTCAGTGCAGTGTGCAGCTACTGATCTGATTTCAGCAGGAAGCACCCACCTCTCCTTTCTGTGCACAGTGCAGCACGACCGGCGGCCCGATGACTCTGCAGTCTGCCTTGCAGAGGTTGCTAAAGATGGGAGCTTGGAAGTCTGACACAACGAAGATCGTCTCAAACTCTGGGCAATCAGCATCTCCCAGCTCTTCCATCGTGTCTGTCTTTATGTAGGGCATTTTAATTTCCTTGATGCACAGGGGTCAAAGGAAAGCATTACTCAGGTAACATACTTGCACAAGTGTAAAATTCAACTGATATTTATTTTGGACCATTAGAAAAATGTGTGATTCATATTTCAGAGACAGAGTTAGGGTTTGTGAAAGCTGAATGCAATGCACTGTTCTCTAGCATAAGAATAGCTATGAACTGCTGCATGCTTTAAGACTGAATGTCAAAGTAATTCCTGCTTTTGAGGAATCAGAATTCTGGTTGCTTAAGCAGTTTATGTATCAGTTCACAATGATAATGTAGCACTGGAAGGAGCTAGATAGAAAAAATACCCTAAGCTCAAAAGATAAATGAAATTTCAGGCTGTCAGAACAGCTTAGGGTACTGTGGGATGCTGCTTTTTAGTAGCAAGCTCCACACTGCAAAACACCCACAGAACAGCAATAGGTTTTGTTCATTGCTTGATATTTTTAAGTGGTTAAAAAAATTTGTCCATTCCATTTTCAAACACTAGTTCCAAACTTTATCTCTTATGCCTTTCACATCAAGAAATGGAAAGGCATTTCTTGCACTTCAGTTTGAATGCAGCTTTCAATTGAAAGAGAAGTCCATTGACAATTACAAAGCCAGTTCATAGCACAAACTTATGTGTGACTGAACACAAGCATGCAGTTGGATTATCCCCATGGATATTCTGATGCCCCTGTTAGAAAACACCACTAGAAAAGAGCTACAAGTATTACTCCATATTTTAAAAAAAGTGCTAATTTGATGAGCTGTGACACCATCAGAACCATTAGCATATATTATGACCATTATGCCCAATTAATCCAAATTAAAGCATGTGCACATTTCAGTCCCAGTGAAGTGTAACATGCTGCATGCAATTACATGTGCTGAATTGCATGACATACCATATGAATAATACTTTTTATTAGTTTTTCTTCTGATTTATCAGGGCTACTTTCCTTTATCTTTATTACAGGTACTTCCATTATCTTAATGGTCTGTGGAAGAGGAGAATTTTAGTACAGAAGCAAATTGGTTACTACAAGTCTGAAGGCATAACATGTCCTTCCAGTGACTGTTTTATCTCAGGCCCACATACCTCCAAGGCTTTCAGAAGCTCCTCACGTTTCCCTGCTTCCTGAACCAAAACCACTCTTGTTTCTATTTGAGGCATTTCTTCTGCTCAGAGAGAAGCAAGGATAATATTTGTATTTTAGCAGAAAAATCTCTGTTATGTCTAAATCAAGCAATGATGTATAGAAGAACACAGGCAGACAGCAGCCTTTCAAGATTCCTTATCAGGAGCAATGCTGAAAATTAATGTTACTTTAAGAAGAGTGTCCTTTAATTAAGGCATACCAAATGACTTAGGGCCCAAACTTTCAAGTATGAGGTGAAACAAGAATCTACAATTCATGACCAGTCAAAACAAAAACGTAAATCAAGGGGTAAGGAGGAGGAAAGACAACAAGCAAATGAAAACCCCAAAAAATTACAGGCTTAATGCTTCTAGCAGAACTAGATACCAAGATCTGCTAGAAAATAGACAGCTGGTATCTTTTCTAGTTTCTGTGTTCCT